>NC_055993.1:83120383-83778891 GCF_018446385.1 Zingiber officinale | reverse complement strand
ACCTGCATGAACCTCCCTCCATATCCGTGGGCCTGTTCTAGGGGGGTCATTAAGGTAGCAGATCTACCTTTTTTAGAGTACCAAGGACTGAATGCACCAGCTTTTGGTGGATTCTTTGGTGTAAAAGTGTTTTGATGGTTTCTCTATATTCATTCATGTTTAAGCTAAGTCATAACGGATAAATTCACTGCACCTAGGCAGGTCTAAGAAAGATTTGAACATCATCAACTTGACTATGTTTAATTTGAAAGACATGGATTTTAAGAAAGCAGATAGTATTGTGAAGTACATTTGTTCTGAATGGTTCTTGTTTCAATCACTCAAGACCCTTTATTCACAATTGATTTCTTTGTCTACCACCGATATTCTCAATATGAATCTAACCTATCAGATGTGTACTCGACAGTATTTATGCAAGTAACATTGAGGCGGAAAGAGATGGCTCATGGGCTTAATTGAAAATCCAGTGACTTGAAAGTTCTGCTGGTGTGCTTTTAAAACAAGCTCAATTCTTGTTTCTGAATTATTGGTTGATGAATTACGTTATCTGACTTAAAACGGAATGGTGTATTTTACATATGGTGGAATTTTCAATGAAAGTGGTCGACAACATGCTGATGTGATTTTTATTTTGTATGTTTTTATTTTAGTTTGAATTCAATTTCATTTGACATGCATATATAGGATTTATATGCCACTGGCTATGTTAATATGTTATGCCGATCTGGTGAAAGCATGGAAGTGGAGAACTCAAATTGATCAACAGTGTGAAGCAAGTCCTTTCAAGTTTAAACTAGAAAATATAGTAACATATAATGGAAGATAACAAGATACATCACGGTTAAAAAGCAAATCATTTGCCAAATTCTTCCTAAATGGAACCTTTTATGACATTTTTTCATAATATATATACACAAAACCGTTTTAAAATATATTTTCACATCTTAAGTACCAAACTCTTCACTCATGACTTAAGTGGCTTAACAAAAGACCACTCATCAAAAATAAAATCAGAATGTGATCTAACAAGACCAATCCGTGCAAAATGAAAATTCTAATACAATAACTTAAAAGAAAAAATAATAAAGTAAAACAGATCAACATACCCTAGAGTGGTTTTGTCCTCTGATCTTGATGATTATCCAAACAGAAACAAATTAGATATTGCAGACTGCCAGAACATCAACAAGGACAAAGATTGGTGATCCAATTCCAACAAATAGAACTTTCACAATGAAACCTACAACAAAAATAAGTAACTTCGACAACCAAAAATGGGAATATGCAGAGCATAAAAGAAAAAAATAATCATAAAAATATATGAGTTGACACATCAAATATCCAATATCAGAGCAAGGTCAGGTCAGGTGTTCAACAGAACAAGCAAGCATCTAAAACCAAGATCAAAAGCCAAATCATAAGAGATCTGCAAAGAAAAAGAAGAAAAACCCATGATTCAAATGCAAAACAGAAATGTCAACGAGGCGTAGCTGAGCAAGTAACAATATGGCGGTTGCGGTATGGAGCAAGGGTCGAATCCCGCGACGATGAAAATGTCCTCCCACATGGGGTTTGCTCAATATCTGATTTACTCCCTCCCAATGACGTGGACAGTCGATGGGGACTAATAGAAATCAATAAAACACCCTGAAGAAAGCAATAAATCCAGACTGGAAAAAAAACACGCTTAAATCACAATAATTACCTCGTAACCCACAAATAAGATTACTCAAAGATGACTTCCATCAGCAACCACTTGACCTTCATTCATTATGATGTGTATACATCCCCTCGGATGAGTCTAGTGGTTAGCGCATGAGGTGTTGCCACAATGAGGTCTGGGGTTCGAATCTCGGTAAAGACGAGGTAAATACCTCCCTTATGTGCTAGTCACTATTCCAAAGGCTAGTAGCCGCTAGTGATTTACCTCCTCCGTGTTGGCCTTGGGACGAGTTGGCGGGGGCGCTGAGGTTGAGCGTATTCGCCTTTTTGCCACAATTATGATGCATATACAATTACAGAAAACCACCTAGTTTCTTTGTCCCAGCCTGCAACATGCATTGATGTATCTTTATCTTTACTCTATCCATATTCTTTCTTTCTAGTTCCTTAATTAGATTACAGTATGTGTTTTGTTTAGATGTGAACCCCGTCATGACCATTTTCTCAAAAAATAAATAAAATTGTTCTATTTTGCCATTTCAGCAAAGTCCAAGCACCAACAGATTATATGCACTAGAGTCAAGGCTAATATCTTTCTTAAACATGTGCCCAAGTAAATACAAAAGGACTCTCACCCATTTCCATTTACAACAAAGTTTCAATAAGGGTGTATAAGTTTTGATCTCAGGCTTGCAATCAAATTCTTGCATTGAGAAGACTAGCTTTAGAGCATTCTCTGCCTCAGAGTAATCACAAGAAGCTGAAATTAAGGTATTGAATGTGGTCACATCTGGTAAGATGCCGTTTTTGCACATTTGCTCAAATATGTGATGTGCATCTCGCAATTTCCCTGACTTCCCCATCAAAAAAATCAAAGAATTATAGAATGAGGTATCTGGAGCACAACCATCATCCTTCATCATCTCAAATACCAGCAAGGCTTCTTGAATTTCTTTGGTCTTAGCTAAAGAATGCATTATTATAGTATATGTGACAACATTGGGTTGACACCCATGCCCACTCATCTCATTAAGAATTGCACTAGCCATTCTAAAGTTCTTTTCCAAGCAATAGCCTTCAATCAGAGAAGTAAATGTAATCACACAAGGGGTATAACTAAATTCTCTCATTTCCTCAATCATTCTTATAGCCTCTTCTATTTTTCGTGCTTTGCTCCATCCATGAATCAAAATATTAAAACTACTAGCATTAGGTTGTACTTCATCCCTCAATTCCAAAAATGCATCTCTTGCATGCTTAACACTCTTCTCCTTACACAAGGTATCTAATAGTGCATTCATAGCAATGGTATCTTTCCTAACACCAAAGCTCTCAATGCTTTTGAAAGTCTTTATGGCATCACCCCACCTACCGACTCCAGCAAGCCTTCTCATCACCTTGGTCATGGTAGTTAGTGACACTAAGCCTCCAAGACAAACCATCTCATTGATCAAACTCCATATCACATCAAATTGTTTTGATTTCCCTAAAATGTCAACCATCATATCATAAGAAATAGAAGAGTGTTTGAAACTTGCTCGAGCACCAGCCCACCTAAAGAAGCCAAAGGATGAAACCAATCATTGCTAAATCTCTTCATTATCATATTGATCAAAGCCTCAGAAATTTCTACATTGCAACCAACAAAAGCTTGGAAGAGATCTTCAAAAGACGAAAAGTTCAACCTTAAAATTTTACATATCTTATCAACATGATTATCGTCTATATTGCAAGGCTCCTTTCCATAATCTAACCTAGAGTCGGTGGTTTTCCTTTTGGAATCACTAGCTTCCAAAAATTCCAACTTAGTCTGGAGCACAAAATCATCGACGTCCACATAATTATGCTAGTCATGTAGGTCCCTAAACCAATCGGGAGCTCTGGTGAATCAGTTAAGTTCCGATAAAGACTGCAAGGCAATGAAATTCGTTATCGCATAGCAAATGAAGAAATCAAGAAAAATTGACCACATCGAGCCATCACACAGACATCTGTGCAATATTCCCTAAGTCAAGGTTGACCTGGTTAACTACGCTTGAGATTGCTCAAGCTTGAGTCTTGATGTTTGAGTTTCGATGTTTAATAATACATTGAAATTACAACTGCAATCGTTCATTTGGAGAGATTGTTGGTACAATTCTCCTCTGGTCAAGGTTGACCAGTTAGGTGTGAAGAAGAGTCAAGTAGGTCAAGGTTGAATGGATACTCGACTGGGAAGTCCTGGTGAGTGAACCCAGGCAGATGGGAAGTCCTGGAGAGTAAAGTCAAACAGTTGGGAGATCCTAGTGAGTGAAGTCAGGTGAAAGATCTTGTGAGTGAAGCTAGGCAGAGGAGAAGACCTATTGAGTAAAGCTAGGCAAAGGAGAAGTCCTGGTGAGTGAAGTCAGGCAGAAGGAAAATCCTAGTGAGTGAAACCAGGTGAAAGACTTAGTGAGTGAAGCTAGGCGGAGGAGAAGTCTTGGTGAGTGAAGCCAGGCAGTATAAAAATCCTGGTGAGTGTAGCCAGGTGAAAAACCTAGTGAGTGAAGCTAGGCAGTATGAAAATTCTAGTGAGTGAAACTAAGTGAAGGTCCTAGTGAGTGAAGCCAGACAGATTGAAAGACCGGTGAGTGAAGCCAGGCATGTGGAAATCCAGATGGGTCAAAGGTTGACCGGACACACGATATTGAGAAGTCTAAGTTGGTCAAAGGATTGACCGGATACTTGGCACAAGGAAAATCATATGGCTCAAGGGTGATCGGACATCCGGTGGAAGGAAGTCCAAGTGGGTCACGGAGGACCGGACACTTGGCACGAGACGGTTTATCTAAGTGGGTTAAGGAGAACCACACTTAGTGTTCAGAAGTCCAGCGAGAAGTTGGTAAAGAGAAAGTCCAGATGGGTCAAAAGTTGACCAAACTCTTAGCGGTCGTAAGTCTAATAGAAAGTTGGCATGGAACTAGGAAGTTAGGACGTAGTAAACTGACGAAAGACATAACTTTTGATTTGGATATCGGAATGAGGTGATCTCGGATGGGAAACGAAGCTAATTTCAAGCTCCACACAGTTTTCTGCTTTCCAATCGATTGGGGGTTCAATCGATTGATAAATCAATTAGTTGACGTGATTTTGTGCAGAAAAGGTCGAATCGATTGGGTAATCGATCAAAACTTCCCAATTGATTGGTCAATCGATTGGGAGAGTTCCTGAGCAAACAATGAGCTTCAATTGATCAGTTGATCGATTGAAATCTCCAATTGATCGGGCAATCGATTGGGAGGCTGGAAAATCGCATGATAACCCCGGAAATCACACGAGACATGTTGAATTGATTGGGCAATCGATTCAAGCAATTTCCAAGAGCACAGAGGCGCTCTGGATCGATCAACCAATCGAACCAAAGCCTCTCCAATTGATTGAGAGCAATTTAATCGATTGGCATCTGACCGTTGGCGTTGAATAAAGCCGTTGCGAGTGTTTTTTTCAGCACTACTTCGCCCGATCCTTCTTCACCGAGCTCACCAGTCACCGCCAGTTCTTGAAGCTTCTTGGAGCAAGGTGTTTTGCACTTCAAGGTCAAGAGACGTTCCAAACAAGAAAGAGAAGCTAGCTAGGGTTCATTGTATAAAATCTTGTAAGATTTACTTGTATTTGCTTTTTCTTTTCTTCTTGTTGTTGTGTGAGTTTGTACAAGGCTTCTCCACCTTCGGTAGTTACCGTAAAGAAGTGTTTTTACTAGTGGAGTGTGTGTCGCGTGTGGATCCTTGGATTAGTCACCTCTTCTTGAGGTGGATACCAAGTAAATCCTAGTGTTAGCGTTGTAGTGTTGCTTGTTTTTTCCGTTGTTATCATCACGAAGCAAGCAACAAGTGCGACGAGCTATTCACCCCCTCTAGCTACATATCAACCCTAACAAGTGGTATCAGAGTGAGGTCGCTTTTCACCAGAATCATCGCCAAAAGGGGCAACAAAGCTCGAGGGTGAAGAAGTTGGAGCAAAATTCATCAAGTCAAAGAATTCATCAAGAGCTCAACTTCAAGATGGAATTCCGAGATGGACTCGGATTTGACATAACGGTGCCTCCATCATTTACAATGACGAGCTTCGATTCCTGGAAATCAAGGATAAAAAATTTTCTTATGATAGAGATAGAGCAATGATTTGCTCTAATGGAAGGCTTTGAAACTCCAAAGAATTCAAAAGGCAAGATCCTCAAGAAGAGCAAATGGAGTCAAGAGCAAATCCAAAGGTGCGAGGCAAATGACAAGGTAATCAAATTATTGGTTAGTTTATTGCCAAGTCCATTTCTATGCAAAATTAGAGAATTTGGAGATGTTAAAGAATTGTGAAACAAATTGGCCAAGCTTCATGAAGAACCCTCCACTGTACCAAATCAAGAAGAATCCAAAGTGGGCAACTCATTGGATCAAGACCAAGAGGAAGAGGACATCGAAGTTGAAAGATGCTCAACTTCCGAAGAAGAAGTCCAAGACGCTTCATCCTCAAAGGAGTGCAATCAAAAGAACAAAAAGGGAGCATACTCTTTGTTTCATGTGCAAGAGGATGAAGATGATGAAGCCTCCACCTCTAGGATTGAGGGGGAGCTACATTCGATGACACCGGACCAAGAAGAAGGAGAAGCTTCTACTTCCAGGTCAAGCGAAGAAGAAAAAGATGGTATCACCTCCACAAATCAAGAAAAGTCAAATGGAGGGTCAAATGTCATTTCTACACGTGAAGATATAATTATTTCAATTAATAATAAAAATCATATTATATGCTTTGAGTGTAGGGGAAAAGGGCACTACAAGAGTAAGTGCCCAAAATTGGCCAAGAATAAAGGCCAAATGACAGACTCAAAGACCCAAGGCGCTCCTAACAAGGAGCACAGTAGTGTTTTTCTTGCAAGAAAAAACATTAAGCTGGATGTTCAGGGAAGAAGTGCTTGTACTTTCGGATTTACCCGATGGGCGAACCAAGAGGAAGGACACCCACCTCCAGGATTAGTTGAGTCTAAGGCCTTGACTGTGGATTATCAAAAAAAAGTCCTATGACCCTACATGTGTTATGTTATTGTTAAACAAAGACAAGGGGAAAAACCAATACAAGGTAAATGTGACATTGTACAAATTACCTCACGTCCAAATTGAGCAGGAAATTTCTTGTCATCAACAACATGAAACAGAGTTGAACAATCGGGGAGTTCCACATAGAACATACATGAATTGTTGTGGAATTGGGATCTCAACTGTTTTCTACCTTCACAATATCTAGTATCTGCAAAATAAAAACAAAAAAAAATTGAAATAGATGTTAAAAGAGACAACAATTTTGTCAAAAATGATAGAGATCAGGTCCACAAACAACACTGGTGGCTCATGTTACAAAAGAAACACAATCATCCAAGGGAGGACTATTGTGGTTTGATATTTAATTCCACTTTCATGACCGAGGACTATTGCGGAACTCTAGATCAGAGATATTCTTATTGGGATTCAATCAATTAGACTAGCTCATACTTTACTTGCTTATTGTACTAATGGATAATTTTTTTGTTAGTATTTTTACTCATGCTTCTAAATTGGTTTAACCCGATAAATCATTTCATGTGCTTATTGTAATATTTATTCCAACTAATAGCCAAAGAATCACTGATTCCATCAAACACAAGATGTAGCTCCTTCAGTTCATTCCAATGATGCAAGTTCAAACAGACTGTTATTATGTAGGAAAGAGAGATTGACATCAAGATCATCAATACGTAGAATCAAAAACACTCTGAACCTTGGATATGTAGATATGACGATTAAAGTTTACACACAGTTGTAACTCATCAACGTATTAGTCCTCTTAAAGAGTTTCCGCAAGCATTGCACAATTGCTTGATTCGCCTCATAACTAAATTGAACTGAAATGGCCACAAGGTGTGGTGAGGGTAACAATATGGCGGTTTTGTAGTATGTAGCAAGGGTTGAATCTTGGCAAAGCCGGTGAAAATGCCCTCCCACATGGGGTTTGCTCAATACCTATTTACTCCCTCCCAATGGCGTGGACAATCGGTGGGGACTAATAGAAATCAATAAAACACCCTGAATAAAGCAATAAATCCAGACTGGAAAAGAACAAGTTTAAATCACAACAATTACCTCGTAAACCACAAATGAGATTACTCAAAGATGACTTCCATCAAGAACCACTTGGCCTTCATGCATTATGATGCTTATACAATTGCTGAAAACCACCTAGTTTCATTGTCCCAGCCTGCAACATGCATTGTTGTATCTTTTACTTTACTCTATCCATATTCTTTTACGAAATCAATAAAACACCCTGAAGAAAGCAATAAATCCAGACTGGAAAAAAAACACGCTTAAATCACAATAATTACCTCGTAACCCACAAATAAGATTACTCAAAGATGACTTCCATCAGCAACCACTTGACCTTCATTCATTATGATGTGTATACATCCCCTCGGATGAGTCTAGTGGTTAGCGCATGAGGTGTTGCCACAATGAGGTCTGGGGTTCGAATCTCGGTAAAGACGAGGTAAATACCTCCCTTATGTGCTAGTCACTATTCCAAAGGCTAGTAGCCGCTAGTGATTTACCTCCTCCGTGTTGGCCTTGGGACGAGTTGGCGGGGGCGCTGAGGTTGAGCGTATTCGCCTTTTTGCCACAATTATGATGCATATACAATTACAGAAAACCACCTAGTTTCTTTGTCCCAGCCTGCAACATGCATTGATGTATCTTTATCTTTACTCTATCCATATTCTTTCTTTCTAGTTCCTTAATTAGATTACAGTATGTGTTTTGTTTAGATGTGAACCCCGTCATGACCATTTTCTCAAAAAATAAATAAAATTGTTCTATTTTGCCATTTCAGCAAAGTCCAAGCACCAACAGATTATATGCACTAGAGTCAAGGCTAATATCTTTCTTAAACATGTGCCCAAGTAAATACAAAAGGACTCTCACCCATTTCCATTTACAACAAAGTTTCAATAAGGGTGTATAAGTTTTGATCTCAGGCTTGCAATCAAATTCTTGCATTGAGAAGACTAGCTTTAGAGCATTCTCTGCCTCGGAGTAATCACAAGAAGTGAAATTAAGGTATTGAATGTGGTCACATCTGGTAAGATGCCGTTTTTGCACATTTGCTCAAATATGTGATGTGCATCTCGCAATTTCCCTGACTTCCCCATCAAAAAAATCAAAGAATTATAGAATGAGGTATCTGGAGCACAACCATCATCCTTCATCATCTCAAATACCAGCAAGGCTTCTTGAATTTCTTTGGTCTTAGCTAAAGAATGCATTATTATAGTATATGTGACAACATTGGGTTGACACCCATGCCCACTCATCTCATTAAGAATTGCACTAGCCATTCTAAAGTTCTTTTCCAAGCAATAGCCTTCAATCAGAGAAGTAAATGTAATCACACAAGGGGTATAACTAAATTCTCTCATTTCCTCAATCATTCTTATAGCCTCTTCTATTTTTCGTGCTTTGCTCCATCCATGAATCAAAATATTAAAACTACTAGCATTAGGTTGTACTTCATCCCTCAATTCCAAAAATGCATCTCTTGCATGCTTAACACTCTTCTCCTTACACAAGGTATCTAATAGTGCATTCATAGCAATGGTATCTTTCCTAACACCAAAGCTCTCAATGCTTTTGAAAGTCTTTATGGCATCACCCCACCTACCGACTCCAGCAAGCCTTCTCATCACCTTGGTCATGGTAGTTAGTGACACTAAGCCTCCAAGACAAACCATCTCATTGATCAAACTCCATATCACATCAAATTGTTTTGATTTCCCTAAAATGTCAACCATCATATCATAAGAAATAGAAGAGTGTTTGAAACTTGCTCGAGCACCAGCCCACCTAAAGAAGCCAAAGGATGGAAACCAATCATTGCTAAATCTCTTCATTATCATATTGATCAAAGCCTCAGAAATTTCTACATTGCAACCAACAAAAGCTTGGAAGAGATCTTCAAAAGACAAAAGTTCAACCTTAAAATTTTACATATCTTATCAACATGATTATCGTCTATATTGCAAGGCTCCTTTCCATAATCTAACCTAGAGTCGGTGGTTTTCCTTTTGGAATCACTAGCTTCCAAAAATTCCAACTTAGTCTGGAGCACAAAATCATCAGCGTCCACATAATTATGCTAGTCATGTAGGTCCCTAAACCAATCAGGGAGCTCTGGTGAATCAGTTAAGTTCCGATAAAGACTGCAAGGCAATGAAATTCGTTATCGCATAGCAAATGAAGAAATCAAGAAAAATTGACCACATCGAGCCATCACACAGACATCTGTGCAATATTCCCTAAGTCAAGGTTGACCTGGTTAACTACGCTTGAGATTGCTCAAGCTTGAGTCTTGATGTTTGAGTTTCGATGTTTAATAATACATTGAAATTACAACTGCAATCGTTCATTTGGAGAGATTGTTGGTACAATTCTCCTCTGGTCAAGGTTGACCAGTTAGGTGTGAAGAAGAGTCAAGTAGGTCAAGGTTGAATGGATACTCGACTGGGAAGTCCTGGTGAGTGAACCCAGGCAGATGGGAAGTCCTGGAGAGTAAAGTCAAACAGTTGGGAGATCCTAGTGAGTGAAGTCAGGTGAAAGATCTTGTGAGTGAAGCTAGGCAGAGGAGAAGACCTATTGAGTAAAGCTAGGCAAAGGAGAAGTCCTGGTGAGTGAAGTCAGGCAGAAGGAAAATCCTAGTGAGTGAAACCAGGTGAAAGACTTAGTGAGTGAAGCTAGGCGGAGGAGAAGTCTTGGTGAGTGAAGCCAGGCAGTATAAAAATCCTGGTGAGTGTAGCCAGGTGAAAAACCTAGTGAGTGAAGCTAGGCAGTATGAAAATTCTAGTGAGTGAAACTAAGTGAAGGTCCTAGTGAGTGAAGCCAGACAGATTGAAAGACTGGTGAGTGAAGCCAGGCACGTGGAAATCCAGATGGGTCAAAGGTTGACCGGACACCTGATATTGAGAAGTCTAAGTTGGTCAAAGGATTGACCGGATACTTGGCACAAGGAAAATCATATGGCTCAAGGGTGATCGGACATCTGGTGGAAGGAAGTCCAAGTGGGTCACAGAGGACCGGACACTTGGCACGAGACGGTTTATCTAAGTGGGTTAAGGAGAACCACACTTAGTGTTCAGAAGTCCAGCGAGAAGTTGGTAAAGAGAAAGTCCAGATGGGTCAAAAGTTGACCAAACTCTTAGCGGTCGTAAGTCTAATAGAAAGTTGGCATGGAACTAGGAAGTTCGGACGTAGTAAACTTCCGAAAGCCATAACTTTTGATTTGGATATCGGAATGAGGTGATCTCGGATGGGAAACGAAGCTAATTTCAAGCTCCACACAGTTTTCTGCTTTCCAATCGATTGGGGGGGGGGGGGGTTCAATCGATTGATAAATCAATTAGTTGACGTGATTTTGTGCAGAAAAGGTCTGAATCGATTGGGTAATCGATCAAAACTTCCCCAATTGATTGGTCAATCGATTGGGAGAGTTCCTGAGCAAACAATGAGCTTCTGAATTGATCAGTTGATCGATTGAAATCTCCAATTGATCGGGCAATCGATTGGGAGGCTGGAAAATCGCATGATAACCCTGGAAATCACACGAGACATGTTGAATTGATTGGGCAATCGATTCAAGCAATTTCCAAGAGCACAGAGGCGCTCTGGATCGATCAACCAATCGAACCAAAGCCTCTCCAATTGATTGAGAGCAATTTAATCGATTGGCATCTGACCGTTGGCGTTGAATAAAGCCGTTGCGAGTGTTTTTTTCAGCACTACTTCGCCCGATCCTTCTCGACACTTCACTGCGACATTTCCAGAGCTCACCGCCAGTTCTTGAAGCTTCTTGGAGCAAGGTGTTTTTGCACTTCCAAGGTCAAGAGACGTTCCAAACAAGAAAGAGAAGCTAGCTAGGGTTCATTGTATAAAATCTTGTAAGATTTACTTGTATTTGCTTTTTCTTTTCTTCTTGTTGTTGTGTGAGTTTGTACAAGGCTTCTCCACCTTCGGTAGTTACCGTAAAGAAGTGTTTTTACTAGTGGAGTGTGTGTCGCGTGTGGATCCTTGGATTAGTCACCTCTTCTTGAGGTGGATACCAAGTAAATCCTAGTGTTAGCGTTGTATTTGTGTTTCTTGTTCTTTCCGTTGCGTATCATCACTAAGAAACAAGCAACGACGAGCGCGACGAGCTATTCACCCCCTCTAGCTACATATCAACCCTAACAAGTGGTATCAGAGTGAGGTCGCTTTTCACCAGAATCATCGCCAAAAGGGGCAACAAAGCTCGAGGGTGAAGAAGTTGGAGCAAAATTCATCAAGTCAAAGAATTCATCAAGAGCTCAACTTCAAGATGGAATTCCGAGATGGACTCGGATTTGACATAACGGTGCCTCCATCATTTACAATGACGAGCTTCGATTCCTGGAAATCAAGGATAAAAAATTTTCTTATGATAGAGATAGAGCAATGATTTGCTCTAATGGAAGGCTTTGAAACTCCAAAGAATTCAAAAGGCAAGATCCTCAAGAAGAGCAAATGGAGTCAAGAGCAAATCCAAAGGTGCGAGGCAAATGACAAGGTAATCAAATTATTGGTTAGTTTATTGCCAAGTCCATTTCTATGCAAAATTAGAGAATTTGGAGATGTTAAAGAATTGTGAAACAAATTGGCCAAGCTTCATGAAGAACCCTCCACTGTACCAAATCAAGAAGAATCCAAAGTGGGCAACTCATTGGATCAAGACCAAGAGGAAGAGGACATCGAAGTTGAAAGATGCTCAACTTCCGAAGAAGAAGTCCAAGACGCTTCATCCTCAAAGGAGTGCAATCAAAAGAACAAAAAGGGAGCATACTCTTTGTTTCATGTGCAAGAGGATGAAGATGATGAAGCCTCCACCTCTAGGATTGAGGGGGAGCTACATTCGATGACACCGGACCAAGAAGAAGGAGAAGCTTCTACTTCCAGGTCAAGCGAAGAAGAAAAAGATGGTATCACCTCCACAAATCAAGAAAAGTCAAATGGAGGGTCAAATGTCATTTCTACACGTGAAGATATAATTATTTCAATTAATAATAAAAATCATATTATATGCTTTGAGTGTAGGGGAAAAGGGCACTACAAGAGTAAGTGCCCAAAATTGGCCAAGAATAAAGGCCAAATGACACTTAAGGGCAAGAAGAAGCCCAAGGAGACCGCTCCCACAACAAAGAAAAGCAAGGAGCACATTGAGTGTTTTTCTTGCAACCAAAAAGAACATTACCGGAGCCAATGTTCAAAGGGGAAGAAGTCCCGCTTGTACTTTCGGATTTACCCGATGGGCGAACCAAGAGGAAGGACACCCACCTCCAGGATTAGTTGAGTCTAAGGCACTGACTCGTGGATTATCAAAAAAAAAAGTCCTATGACCCTACATGTGTTATGTTATTGTTAAACAAAGACAAGGGGAAAAACCAATACAAGGTAAATGTGACATTGTACAAATTACCTCACGTCCAAATTGAACAGGAAATTTCTTGTCATCAACAACATGAAACAGAGTTGAACAATCAGGGAGTTCCACATAGAACATACATGAATTGTTGTGGAATTGGGATCTCAACTGTTTTCTACCTTCACAATATCTAGTATCTGCAAAAATAAAAAACAAAAAAAAATTGAAATAGATGTTAAAAGAGACAACAATTTTGTCAAAAATGATAGAGATCAGGTCCACAAACAACACTGGTGGCTCATGTTACAAAAGAAACACAATCATCCAAGGGAGGACTATTGTGGTTTGATATTTAATTCCACTTTCATGACCGAGGACTATTGCGGAACTCTAGATCAGAGATATTCTTATTGGGATTCAATCAATTAGACTAGCTCATACTTTACTTGCTTATTGTACTAATGGATAATTTTTTTGTTAGTATTTTTACTCATGCTTCTAAATTGGTTTAACCCGATAAATCATTTCATGTGCTTATTGTAATATTTATTCCAACTAATAGCCAAAGAATCACTGATTCCATCAAACACAAGATGTAGCTCCTTCAGTTCATTCCAATGATGCAAGTTCAAACAGACTGTTATTATGTAGGAAAGAGAGATTGACATCAAGATCATCAATACGTAGAATCAAAAACACTCTGAACCTTGGATATGTAGATATGACGATTAAAGTTTACACACAGTTGTAACTCATCAACGTATTAGTCCTCTTAAAGAGTTTCCGCAAGCATTGCACAATTGCTTAACAGATTCGCCTCATAACTAAATTAGAACTGAAATGGCCACAAGGTGTGGCTGAGCCGGTAACAATATGGCAGTTTTGTAGTATGTAGCAAGGGTTGAATCTTGGCAAAGCCGGTGAAAAATGCCCTCCCACATGGGGTTTGCTCAATACCTATTTACTCCCTCCCAATGGCGTGGACAGTCGGTGGGGACTAATAGAAATCAATAAAACACCCTGAATAAAGCAATAAATCCAGACTGGAAAAAGAACAAGTTTAAATCACAACAATTACCTCGTAAACCACAAATGAGATTACTCAAAGATGACTTCCATCAGCAACCACTTGGCCTTCATGCATTATGATGCTTATACAATTGCTGAAAACCACCTAGTTTCATTGTCCCAGCCTGCAACATGCATTGTTGTATCTTTTACTTTACTCTATCCATATTCTTTTTTTTCCAGTTCCTTGATTAGAATACAGTATGTGTTTTGTTTAGGTGTGAACCCCGTCATGAACATTTTCTCAAAAAATAAACAAGAGTGTTCTATTTTTCCAGTTCGGCAAAGTCCAAGCACCAACAGATTATATGCACTAAAGTCAAGGCTAATATCTTTCTTAAACATGTGCCCAACTAAATACAAAAGGACTCTCACCCATTTCCATTTACAACAAAGTTTCAATAAGGGTGTGTAAGTTTTGATTTCAGGCTTGCAATCAAATTCTTGCATTGAGAAGACTAGCTTTAGAGCATTCTCTGCCTCAGAGTAATCACAGGAAGCTGAAATTAAGGTATTGAATGTGGTCACATCTGGTAAGATGTCGTTTTTGCACATTTGCTCAAATATGTGATGTGCATCTCGCAATTTCCCTGACTTCCCCATCAAAAAAATCAAAGAATTATAGAATGAGGTATCTGGAGCACAACCATCATCCTTCATCATCTCAAATACCAACAAGGCTTCTTGAATTTCTTTGGCCTTAGCCAAAGAATGCATTATTAAAGTATATGTGACAACATTGGGTTGACACCCATGCCCACACATCTCATTAAGAATTGCACTGACCATTCTAAAGTTCTTTTCCAAGCAATAGCCTTCAATCAAAGAAGTGAATGTAATCACACAAGGGGTATAACTAAATTCTCTCATTTCCTCAATCATTCTTATAGCCTCTTCTATTTTCTGTGCTTTGCTCCATCCATGAATCAAAATATTAAAACTACTAGCATTAGGTTGTACTTCATCCCTCAATTCCAAAAATGCATCTCTTTCATGCTTAACACGCTTCTCCTTACACAAGGTATCTAATAGTGCATTAATAGCAATGGTATCTTTCCTAACACCAAAGCTCTCAATGCTTTTGAAAGTCTTTATGGAATCACCCCACCTACCGGCTCCAACAAGCCTTCTCATCACCTTGGTCATGGTAGTTAGTGACACTAAGCCTCCAAGACAAACCATCTTATTGATCAAACTCCACATCACATCAAATTGTTTCGATTTCCCTAAAATGTCAACCAACATATCATAAGAAATAGGAGAGTGTTTGAAACTTGCTAGAGCACCAGCCCACCTAAAGAAGCCAAAGGCTGGAAACCAGTCATTACTAAATCTCTTCAACACCGTATTGATCAAAACCTCAGAAATGTCTACATTGCAACCGACAAAAGCTTGGAAGAGATCTTCAAAGGACGTGAAGTTCAACCTTAAAACTTTACATATCTTATCAACATCATTATTGTCTATATTGCAAGGCTCCTTTCCATAATCAAACCTAGAGTCGGTGGTTTTCCTTTTGGAATCACTAGCTTTCAAAAGTTCCAACTTAGTTTGGAGCACAAAGTCATCGGCGTCCACATAATTATGATGGTCATGGGGATGCCTAAACCAATCAGGGAGCTCAGGTGAATCAGTGAAGGTCCGATAAAGGCTGCAAGGCAATGAACTTCGTTGTCGCACAGCAAATGAAGAAATCAAGAAAAACTGACCACATTGAGCCGTCACACAGACATCTATGCAATAGTCCCTTGGTCAAGGTTGACCTGGTTGACTACACTTGAGATGGCTCAATCTTGAGTCTTGAAATTTGGGTTTCAATGTTTGACAATATATGGAGATTGTAGGTGTAATCGTTCATTTGGAGAGATTGTTGGTATAATTCTCCTCTGGTCAAGGTTGACCAGTTAGGTATGAATAAGAGTCAAGTAAGTCAAGGTTGAACGGATACTCGACTGGGATGTCCTGGTGAGTGAACCCAGGCAAATGGAAAGTTCTGGTGAGTAAAGTCAGGCAGTTGGGAGATTCTGGTGAGTGAAGTCAGGTGAAAGACCTAGTGAGTGAAGCTAGGCAGAGGAGAATGTTGGAACCCCAAGGTTGTTTTGGTGTGATCAATAAGTTAAGTTAGGTCCTGTTTGTTTCTAACCTTGTGTCTAAAGTGTGCAGGAGCTAGGAACACAGGTAGTCGAGCGGAAGACGCAGCTAGCGAGAAGGACGGCAGTCCGAGGGACGAGGTGCTGCGGAAGAGTACACCGGCGGACGAGAAGGAAGCGCGCGGTGATTCCGAGGGACGAAAGCCTGAGCGGAAGATTGCTCGGGGAGCAAGAGACGCAGCTAGCGAGAAGGTCGACGACCGAGGGACGAAGACTGCGGATGAGTACGCTGGTGGACGAGAAGGAAACACGAGGCAATTCCGAGGGACGAGAAGCCGGAGGGAAGCCCGCTCGAGAAGACTGGAAGTTGGGTTCGGGTGAGCCCTTTTCCGAATGGCAGAGATCACCCAAGTGAGCGGATCCGGGGAGAAGAACCGGACCGAGGCGGGACTGAACCAGAGAAGATGTCCCGGACGAAAAAGTCAACGGCTGTTGACTTTGGGCTCCGGGGCGCCCGGATCCTGATTTTGACCAAGATCGCGATTTTCGCGATCTGAACGTTAGGGGATAAAGTTTTATCCCCCCAGGGCGCCCGGAACCCTTCCAGGCGCCCCGACCAAGGCTATAAATATAGCTTTGGTCCAGAAGCTTTAAATCATCTCAGTAATTAGCATTCCAAACACTTGTGCGCTCACTATTCTAGTTTATCTTCTGTTTTTGTGCTTTCACCTGTGTAAGAGGCTTCTCCGCCCGAAGGAGTTTTTTAGTGCGATCACTTTCCTTGGATTAACAACCTCCCCGGTTGTAACCAAGTCAAACACGGTGCCTCGTTTCTTTCTTGTATTTCTGCTTAGCTAATTTTATACAAGTGTTAGTTTAAGAGTTCGAGAAGGGTCTTTGTTGTTTTTTTTACAGGCTATTCAACCTCCCCTTCTAGCCAGCCCAACGGTCCTACAAGTGGTATCAGAGCCAAGGCGCTTCAGGAGGACTAACCGCCGAACGAAGCAACGAGATGGCCGGACCAAGCATTCACCCGTCGAAATTCGAAGGGGATTTCGCCACTTGGAAAAAACATATGCAGGTATTTCTTACAACAGATATTGAATTATTTTTAACAATGAAACTTGGCTTTCAAGCTCCAGAGGACAAGGAAATAGATAAATGGACAAAAAAGGAGCAGGCCGACTTCGTAGCGAATGGCAAAGCAGAATACCATCTGCTAAGCGTTCTTCCGCCTCAAGAAGTCAACAGGATCGGTAAATACAACTCTACAAAGGAACTTTGGGAGAAGTTCCTCGAGCTGCACGAAGGAACGTCCGAAGCTAAGCTCGCCAGAAGAGATCTGCTTCGCAATCAGCTCACCAGCCTGCGACTTGGGGAAGACGAGTCAGTCGCACATCTATACTCGAGAATAAAAGAAATTATCATCGGTCTTTCGAATCTCGGAGAAAAGGTAAGTAACCGAGATTCGCTCAGGTACGATTTAAATTCCTTTCCTAGAAATACCAAATGGGCATCATTAGTAGATGCATTTTACATTTCTAAAGATTTAGAAAAGATTTCATTAGAAGAATTCTTTTCAACATTTGAAGTGCATGAGTCAAGATGTGCAGGAATGAAGGAGCCTAAAAACAACGTCGCCCTCAAAGCCTCGAGAGACGAACCAGAATCGGAATCCTCTCTCGACGACGAGGAAATGGTAATGATGGTAAGAAGATTCAAGAAACTTTGTAAATCCAGATCTACTAACCATCCGCAGGGAAAGAGGAGAAGAACGATCCGCTGCTACCACTGCGATGAAGAATGGCACGTCAAGGATAACTGCCCCAAGCTGAAGAACAAGGACAAGGAGAAGGGTAAGAAGCATATCCAAAAGCGAAAGGCCCTAAAGGCGACGTGGGACGATACATCATCCGAATCAGAAGTCGAAGCTTTCTCCGGACTCGCACTGATGGCGAGTCATAAAGACGACGACTGCGATTCAAGCTCTTCCGAAATAAGCATCGAGAGCATCGATGAAGGGGGAGACACGTCAGAAGAAAGCAACAGCTCAAGGGGAGAAACGGACAATGAGATCGACAAGGTAAGTCAGGTACGATCTCTTCCCCCCAATAAAATATTTAAGTTCGTTAAACTTTTAACAAAAAATTGCTGCAAATTAGAAAGTCAAAATAAAAATTTAAAAGTAATTCTAGCTAAGTCTTGTCCCTTAGAAGATTAGATAAATTAAAACTAGCAAATGAAAAATTGAAACTTGAAAATGATGATTTGAAAATGCAAGTAGATAACTTGAGAAACCATGCATGTTCATCTAAAACCAATGTTAGAAGATTTAATAATTTAAATTGGTACTTTAAATATCACCCTGGACAAATTAGAAACATTTCAAGAAAATATGTTCCTAAAAACTTTTTAGTTAATCCAGTAGGCTGGAACCTATATTGGGTTCCAAAGTCATGCTTAAATTAATTTTAAAATTAAAATTACGCCTTAGGTGAGAAAATTAAACAAAGAATTTCTTTATGAGGCTTTGTCTAAGGAAGTGGTTGTTGCTCCAATAACTAAGAAAGCCTAGTGCCTCGCCACAATCTGGAAGCCAAAATATTGAAATAAATGTTTAATTAACTTACTAATGAAGCATTAATACAAGAATTAATTAGTGCTTGAAAAAGGTTATTCAAAACATTTTATTTCAAATTAGAAATTTACTTACTTAGAAATTTTTTTGCCTAAGTCAATATTTAAAAAAAAAATACTTAAAAATGTAAGTTAGGATTTTTTAAATTAAAATTTTTTTAGGATTTTTTATACTTAGAAATATTCTCAAAAATCATTTTTTTTCTAAGTTAAGAACTTTTTTCTTGAAACTAGAAATCTCAGCTTAAATTACTTAGAAAAATTTTCTAAATCTCTTAAAAAAACTTAGAAATTTTTTTTAGAAATACTTTTTTAACCCTTAGATTGTTTTTCTTGGAACCTCATTTTTTTGTGATCAAAGGGAGAGAAGGGAAAGTATAAGTCTAGGGGGAGGTAGATAGATTTAATTTGATTTTATCTTTTCTATCTTTTTACACTTAAATTGAAAATTAAGTTAATTTACTTAATGTTATTTAATGTCTATTTTAACCCTAGCTTAACTTGGGTTGATCACACCAAAAAGGGGGGGATTGTTGGAACCCCAAGGTTGTTTTGGTGTGATCAACAAGTTAAGTTAGGTCCTGTTTGTTTCTAACCTTGTGTCTAAAGTGTGCAGGAGCTTAGGAACACAGGTAGTCGAGCGGAAGACGCAACTAGCGAGAAGGACGGTAGTCCGAGGGACGAGGTGCTGCGGAAGAGTACACCGGTGGACGAGAAGGAAGCGCGCGGTGGTTCCGAGGGACGAAAGCCGGAGCGGAAGATTGCTCGGGGAGCAAGAGACGCAGCTAGCGAGAAGGTCGACGACCGAGGGACGAAGACTACGGATGAGTACGCTGGCGGACGAGAAGGAAACACGCGACAATTCCGAGGGACGAGAAGCCGGAGGGAAGCCCGCTCGAGAAGACCGGAAGTTGGGTTCGGGTGAGCCCTTTTCCGGATGGCAGAGATCACCCAAGTGAGCGGATCCGGAGGAGAAGAACCGGACCGAGGCGGGACTGAACCAGAGAAGAGGTCCCGGACGAAAAAGTCAACGGTTGTTGACTTTGGGCTCCGGGGCGCCCGGAACAGTCCGAGGCGCCCGGAACCCTTCCGGGCGCCCGAACCCTGGTTTTGACCAAGATCGCGATTTACGCGATCTGAACGTTGGGGGATAAAGTTTTATCCCCCCAGGGCACCCGAAACCCTTCCAGGCGCCCCGACCAAGGCTATAAATATAGCCTTGGTCCAGAAGCTTTAAATCATCTCAGTAATTAGCATTCCAAACACTTGTGCGCTCACTATTCTAGTTTAGCTTCTGTTTTTGTGCTTTCACCTGTGTAAGAGGCTTCTCCGCCCGAAGGAGTTTTTTAGTGCGATCACTTTCCTTGGATTAACAACCTCCCCGGTTGTAACCAAGTCAAACACGGTGCCTCGTTTCTTTCTTGTATTTCTGCTTAGCTAATTTTATACAAGTGTTAGTTTAAGAGTTCGAGAAGGGTCTTTGTTGTTCTTTTTTTACAGGCTATTCAACCCCCCCCCCCTTCTAGCCGGCGTAACGGTCCTACAGAGAAGACCTAGTGAGTGAAGCTAGGCAAAGGAGAAGTTCCGGTGAGTGAAACTAGACAAAAGGAAAATCCTGGTAAGTGAAGTAAAAATAAAGACCTAGTGAGTGAAGTTAGGCAGAGGAGAAGTCCTGGTGAATGATGTCAGGCAGTATGAAAATCCTGGTGAGTGAAGCCAGGTGAAAGACCTAGTGAGTGAAGCTAGGCAATATGAAAATCCTAGTGAGTGAAGCCAGGCAAATTGAAAGACCTGGTGAGTTAATCCAGGCACGTGGAAATCCAGATGGGTCAAAGGTTGATCGAACACCTGGTATTGAGAAGTCCAAGTAGGTCAAAGGATTGACCGGATACTTGGCACAAGGAAATCAAGATGGGTCAAGGGTGATCGGACATCTGGTGGAAGGAAGTCCAAGTGGGTCACGGAGGACCAAACACTTGGCACGAGATGGTATATCTAAGTGGGTCAAGGAGGACCGCACTTAGTGATCAGAAGTCCAATAAGAAGTTGGCAAAGAGAAAGTCCAGATGGGTCAAAAGTTGACCAAACTGTTAGCAGTCGTAAGTCTAATAGGGAGTTGGCATGGAATTAGAAAGTTCGGACGTAGTAAACTTCCGAAGGCCATAACTTTTGACTCAGATATCGGAATGAGGTGATCTCGGATGCGAAACGAAGCTAATTTAAAGCTCTACACAGTTTTCTTCTTGCCAATCGATTGGCCAATCGATTGGTTGTCGTGATTTTGTGCAAAAAAGGTCTAGATGGATTGGGTAATCGATCAACACTTCCCCAATCAATTGGAAGAGTTTCTGAGCGAACAGTGAGCTTCTGTATTGATTAGTTGATCGATTGAAACCTCCAATCGATCGGGCAATCGATTGGGAAGCTGGAAAATCGCACGATAGCCCAGGAAATCAAGCGAGACATGTTGAATCAATTGGGTAATCGATTCAAGCAATTTCCAAGAGCACAGAGGTGCTCTGGATCGATCAAGCGATCGATCCAAAGCCTCCCCAATCGATTGAGAGCAATTCAATCGATTGACATCCGACCGTTGGCGCTGAATAAAGCCGTTGCGAGCGTTTTCTTCATCACTACTTCACCCGATCCTTCTCGACACTTCACTGCGACATTTCCAGAGCTCACCGCCAGTTCTTGAAACTTCTTGGAGCATGGTGTTTTTGCACTTCCAAGGTCAAGAGGCGCTCCAAACAAGAAGGAGAAGCTAGCTAGGGTTCATTGTATAAAATCTTGTAAGATTTACTTGTATTTGCTTCTTATTTTCTTCTTGTTGTTGTGTGAGTTTGTACAAGGCTTCTCCGCCTTCGGTAGTAACCATAAAAGAGTGTTTTTAACAGTGGAGTGTGTGTCGCGTGTGTATCCTTGAATTAGTCACCTCTTCTTGAGGTGGATATCAAGTAAATCCTAGTGTTAGCGTTGTATTTGTGTTTCTTGTTCTTTCCACTGCGTATCATCACCAAGAAACAAGCAACGATGAGTGCGACGAGCTATTCACCCCCCCTCTAGCTACATATCGACCCTAACAAGTGGTATCAGAGCGAGGTTGTTCTTCACTGGAACCATCGCCGGAAGGGGCAACAAAGCTCGAGGGTGAAGAAGTTGGAGCAAAATTCATCAAGTCAAAGAATTCATCTAGAGCTCAACTTCAAGTTGGAATTCCGAGATGGACTCGAATTCGACACAAGGGTGCCTCCATCATTTACAATGACGAGCTTTGATTTTTGGAATTCAAGGATCGAAAATTTTCTTATGATGGAGATAGAGCAATGGTTTACTCTAATGGAAGGCTTCGAAGCTCCAAAGAATTCAAAAGGCAAGATCCTCAAAAAGAGCAAATGGAGTCAAGAGCAAATCCAAAAGTACGAGGCAAATGACAAGGTAACCAAATTATTGGTTAGTTTATTGCCAAGTCTAATTTTATGCAAAATTAGAGAATTTGGAGATGCAAAAAGAATTGTGGAACAAATTGGCCGAGCTTCATGAAGAACCCTCCACTGTACCAAATCAAGAAGAATCCAAAGAGGGTAACTCATTGGAGCAAGACCCAGAGGAAGAGGACATCGAAGTAGAAAGATACTCAACTTCCGAAGAAGAAGTCCAAGACGCTTCACCCTCAAAGGAGTGCAATCAAAAGAACAAAGAGGGAGCATAATCTTTGTTTCATGTGCAAGAGGATGAAGATGATGAAGCATCCACCTTTAGGATTGAGGGGAAGCGACATTCGATGACACCAGAGCAAGAAGAAGGAGAAGCTTCTACTTTCGGGCCAAGCAAAGAAGAAAAAGATGGTGCCACCTCCACAAATCAAGAAAAGTTAAATGGAGGGTCAAGTGTCATTTCTACACGTGAAGGTATAATTATTTCAATTAATAATAAAAATCATATTATATACTATTAGTGTAGGGAAAAAGAGCACTATAATAGTAAGTGCCCAAAATTGGCCAAGAATAAAGGCCAAGTGACTCTTATGGGCAAGAAGAAGCCCAAGGAGACCGCCCACACAACAAAGAAAAGCAAGGAGCACATTGTGTGCTTTTCTTGCAACCAAAAAGGACATTACCGGAGCCAATGTTCAAAGGGGAAGAAGTCAGTCAAGCCAAAAAGAGGAAGCACAAATCAAGGGGGAGCTTCCAAGGTAAAACCCAAAGTATCATTTATTGAACCTACCTCTTTAAATAATGGTAAAAAGCATGTTAGCTCTAATTTATTTCATTTTAATGTCATTTACCATAAAGATAGGAAACATGATAGAATTAAGGAAAATTATGTAGCCTAAGATGCTAAAATCACTCAACCAAAGGTTAGTAGGGTTGAAAATAATTTAGGCAATAACTCTAAGGATTCTAGGTATTTGCCTATGAAAAAGAAAAATCAAGGTGTTAGTGAAAAATCTAAGGTTAAGGTGTTATGGAGAGAAAATCAAGTCTTGAGGTCAAGACTTGATAAATTGGAGAGGACCCTTAAAAGAATCACAAATGAAACACAAGGGCCCAAGAATCAAAACCTAGGTCTAGGAAAACAACATGGGTTATCCAATGGTCATAGAGGTTTGAGATACAAACCTAAAACCAAGAAGGATGTGTCTTCTTATCATAGGGTTCCATATAGCTATGGAACCAACCATAGGTCTAGCAGTCAAGTCAAGGATATATGGAAAGTTATCCCTAGGAGTATCTTTGCTATGACAAAAGTGACTAAGACTTCTAAGAAGTCTAACAAAGTCACTAAGAAAGTCACAAGGGAAGTAATCCCTAGAGTGGACCTAGAGAAGGTGACCAAGGCTTCTAAGAAGCCTAACAAGGTCATTAGGAAGGTAACTAGGGAAGTTATCCCTAGTGAGTACCTAGAGCATTCAAGGAGCACCAATAGGTTTTGGGTCCCTAGGAGCATTTTCTCTAGCCCTTAGATGGGTTAGAGAGTGTCAACTCTAATTGGAAAGATAGTTAATCCAACCTTGATAAAGTTGACACTCAAGGAGCATTTTCAAGGTTTTTATTAACCTTTGAAAATGAAATAGATTACTTGTTTACTCTTTGGAAGAGTGAAATGTGCCAAGCTTTGAGGAATTTAATTTAATTTTGATTGGCACAAATAAAAAGAGCACAAGAAATGCCAAGTTGAGATTTTGACATTAACTTAAGGAATTAAGGGCAAATTTAAGCCTTTTTATAAATTTGTTTACTCTTTGGAAGAGTAAAAAGTGTCTAAACTTGAGAAATTGAAATCCAATTTAAATTGGCAAAATTGGGAGAGGTGTAAGAAATGTCAAGTTGGGTTTTGGTGTTTTCTTAGAATGTTAAGGGAAAGCTAGGCCTTAATTTAAAAAATTGATTACTCTTTGAAAGAGTAAAGTGTGCCAAACCTTGAGGAATTATGTGTAATTTTAATTGGCATAATAAATTAAGAGTAAAAGAAATGCCAAAGTTGGGCTTGGGCATTTTCTTAAGAAGATATGAGCAATCTAAGATTATTCTTAGGTTTAGCTAAGGATTTAAGAATACTTAGATAGAAAATCTAAGTATTTTATTTAAGTTAATTGTCATGCTTTGTTTGCTCATCACATGTCATGACATCATTTTTGCATTCATCCCTTATTATGAAAAACACAAAAATATCATGTCATGTCATACATACATCATGTAATTATAACAATTTTTTTTTTGAAAATTATTCATTTTTATGTATGTCATTACTCATCATGCATTATTTTGAATTCCTTGCAATTAAGGATAATGACATTTACTAACAAGTAACATCCTAGGTGGATGTTCATAATCTAAAATGCCTATATAGATTTGCATGATCTCTTGTTTAGGGCAAAATCAAACTTTACATCTCACAAAGACCTATAAGGTGACTTGTATGTATTTTAGTGCACATTATATACAAGTGAGATGTTAGGATGATGAACAAAACTCAAAATGTTGATTTTGTGCATTATTTTGAGTTTTAGGTTCATCAAAACACATAGTTATGTGTTTTCCAATCATTGGGAAAGCTAATGTACAAGCCATGTGCATTGAACTCAAAGAACATGGTTGGATATTGGTTTTGAAAATCATTTTAAAATGCTTTTGGAAAATCTTGATGAAGACTATCTTTTGGTAGTAATCATCATTGAAAAGTTAGGTACAAACTTGAAGAAAACACTCAAATTTTTACAAGTTTTCAAGTTTATGTCAATCTTTGAAAATAGGAAGTATTTTCATAGAAAACTATTTTTCCTTGATAGTGTATACCCTAAGTAATGTCTACACGAATTTTCATAATTTTTATAATTTTGTAGAATTTTTGGGGAGTTTCTGAAATTCACTGAATTGAATTTCAGATTTTCAGTGCTCCAATCGATCACCCCGATCGATTGGAGTGCCTCAATCGATCGGGTGATTGATTGAGAAGGCATGTTGTCGCGAGCAGAAGCTCGCTGGATCGATCCTCCGATTGATCCACACAACCTGAATCAATCCAGTGATCGATTGAATCCGGTTCAATCGATTGAGACCCCACCTTAATCGATTGAAGTGTTGATTTCGGCTGGGAAAGTTAAATTTCAGCATTTTAGACCATTTTTAGCCTAGGTAATCATTCCTAACCCCTCAAAACTTATTTGTATATATTTAAGGGGAGTTTTCATGATGACAACAAGGAGGGATTGGTTAAAGAAGACTAAGTAAAAGTTTAGGTTAAGGTTTAGTTTTATTATTGAATTTTTGAACCTCAAAACTTCTAAATTTAGGTTTCCTAAATATTTGGAGATTCCAAGTCATTGTTGATGTAATGACAGAAGTTTGAAGCATGTCTTTAGGGGGAGTTACTTTTTAAGGACATGAAACTTATTTTCTAAAACCATTGAAGGTGGTTAAACCTTCGTTTAGAAAAATAATGCTTAAGGTTGAGCATTGAAAAATGATAGAGAGTGAATATCTTCATTGAGGGGTTGTGGATGCTCTAGGATGAGCATCATAATGTGGAATAATGCTCCAGGGTGATCATTTGATACAGTGAAGGATATGGGACCTTCATTGTTGGATTGGTTGACGCTCAAGGGTGAGCGTTGAAGATAATGAAGGGTAGGAGACATTCATTATGGTGTTGTGAACAACGAGTGAAGTTGTGAACAACGGTGAGTAACTCTTCAGGGGAGAGTTCTTTTTTATGTGTGTCAATAGGGGAAGAATGTAGGGTTAAGTTAGACCTTCATTACCTAAAAAGGAAGTTTGCCCTCTAGGAATGGGGGAGAATGAAGGAAACCCTCATTCATACTTTGGTAGGAAAGGAAGTTGAGGCTATGGGATTAGTATAACTTAAAGGTATTGTCAAACATCAAAAAGGGGGAGATTGTTGGTGCAATATTCCCTAGGTCAAGGTTGACCTGGTTGACTACGCTTGAGATGGCTCAATCTTTAGTCTTGATGTTTGGGTTTCGATGTTTCACAATACATGGAGATTGCAGGTGCAATCGTTCATTTGGGGAGATTGTTGGTACAATTCTCCTCTGGTTAAGGTTGACCAGTCAGGTGTGAAGAATAGTCAAGTAGGTCAATGTTGAACGGATACTCGACTGGGAAGTCCTGGTGAGTGAACCCAGGCAGATGGGAAGTCCTGGAGAGTAAAGTCAGACAGTTGGGAGATCCTGGTGAGTGAATCCAGGTGAAAGACCTTGTGAGTGAAGCTAGGCAGAGGAGAAGACCTAGTGAGTAAAGCTAGGCAAAGGAGAAGTCCTGGTGAGTGAAGCCAGGCAGAAGGAAAATCCTAGTGAGTGAAGCCAGGTGAAAGACTTATTGAGTGAAGCTAGGCGGAGGAGAAGTTTTGGTGAGTGAAGCCAGGCAGTATGAAAATCCTGGTGAGTGAAGTCATGTGAAAGACCTAGTGGGTGAAGCTAGGCAGTATGAAAATCCTGGTGAGTGAAGTCATGTGAAAGACCTAGTGGGTGAAGCTAGGCAGTATGAAAATCCTAGTGAGTAAAGCTAGGTGAAGGTCCTGGTGAGTGAAGCCAGGCAGATTGAAAGACCTGGTGAGTGAAGCCAGGCACGTGGAAATCCAGATGGGTCAAACGTTGACCGGACACCTGGTATTGAGAAGTCCAAGTAGGTTAAAGGATTGACCAGATACTTGGCACAAGGAAATCCAGATGGGTTAAGGGTGATCGGACATCTGGTGGAAGAAAGTCCAAGTGAGTCACGGAGGACCGAACACTTGGCACGAGATGGTATATCTAAGTGGGTCAAGGAGGACCGCACTTAGTGGTCAGTGTAGGTGCAGCGGAGATCGACAAGAGGGGGGTGAATTGCTGAAAATAAAAATGAAACTACCCTCCTCGGATTTCAACTCAGAATAAATACAGTAGTAAAATAATAAAGACAGAAAATAAAAGCAGAAACAGAAGTTTAACCTGGTTACAACCAAGAGGGTTGTTAATCCAGGACAGTGAAAAGCGCACTAAGAAAATTCTCCTTCTTTGAATGCGGAGAAGCCTTTTACACTCTAATTGCTCAGAACTACTGCTAGGAATTGCTTACAGATTGATTGCTTGGGTTGTTGTTGAATTCCTAGCTCCAGGGGCCTTTATATAGCTCCTGGAAAGTCTATCCTGAGGGTCCAAGGCGCCTCCAACAAGGTTCAAGGCGCCTCCAGCTCGGTCAGCGGATAAAACTTTATCCACAACCCAAACGGTCAAATCTGACCTGTTGAAGGCGCCTTCAACAGGGTTGAAGGCGCCATCATGATGGAGGCGCCTCCAAGCTAGCAGCACAATTTCCAGCTTGGTTTTTCCAGCTTCCGACGCACCGTTCTTTTTGGGTGATTGTGGCCAACCGGAATAGGGCTCACCCGAACCCAATTCCCGGCCTTCTCCTCGAGCAGCCTTCCGTCCCGGCATAATGTCCCTCGAACGTCGCGCACGCTCTTCACGCCCACCGGAGTACTCTTCCGCAGCTCTCTCGTCCTTCGGACGCACCGAGCCCGTCGGCTCCCTTCCCGTGCCGTCCTTCTCGCTAGCTGCGTCTTCCGCTCGACTTCCTGTGTTCCTAAGCTCCTGCACACTCAGACACAGGGATCAAACATAACAGGACCTAATCAACTTGATTGATCACATAAAAACTACCACGGGGTCCAACAGTCAGAAGTCCAACGAGAATTTGGCAAAGAGAAAGTCCAAATGGGTCAAAAGTTGACCAAACTCTTAGCGACCGTAAGTCTAATAGGGAGTTGGCATGGAATTAGAAAGTTCGGACGTAGTAAACTTTCGAATGTCATAACTTTTGACTCGGATATCGGAATGAGGTGGTTGTCGCGATTTTGTACAGAAAAGGTCTGGATCGATTGGGTAATCGATCAACACTTCCCCAATCGATTGGAAGAGTTTTTGAGCGAACAGTGAACTTCTGTATCGATCAGTTGATCGATTGAAACCTCCAATCGATCGGGCAATCGATTGGGAGGCTGGAAAATCGCACGATAGCCCTGGAAATCACTCGAGACATGTTGAATCAATTGGGCAATCGATTCAAGCAATTTCCAAG
The DNA here is from genome assembly GCF_018446385.1 of Zingiber officinale. Classification (NCBI taxonomy): domain Eukaryota; kingdom Viridiplantae; phylum Streptophyta; class Magnoliopsida; order Zingiberales; family Zingiberaceae; genus Zingiber; species Zingiber officinale. The sequence goes on along the minus strand of NC_055993.1, from coordinate 83,750,393 downwards.
AGCACAGAGGTGCTCTAGATCGATCAACTGATCGATCCAAAGTTTCCCCAATCGATTGAGAGCAATTCAATCGATTAGCATCCGACCGTTGGCGCTGAATATAGCTGTTGCGAGCATTTTCTTCAGCACTACTTCGCCCGATCCTTCTCGACACTTCACTGCGACATTTCTAGAGCTCACCGCCAGTTCTTGAAACTTCTTGGAGCAAGGTGTTTTTGCACTTCCAAGGTCAAGAGGCATTCCAAACAAGAAGGAGAAGCTAGCTAGGGTTCATTGTATAAAATCTTGTAAGATTTACTTGTATTTACTTCATCTTTTCTTCTTGTTGTTGTGTGAGTTTGTACAAGGCTTCTCCGCCTTCGATAGTTACCGTAAAGGTGTGTTTTTACTAGTGGAGTGTGTGTCACGTGTGGATCCTTGGATTAGTCATCTCTTCTCGAGATGGATACCAAGTAAATCCTAGTGTTAGCGTAGTATTTGTGTTTCTTGTTCTTTCCGCTGCGTATCATCACCAAGAAACAAGTAACGACGAGCGCGATGAGCTATTCAGCCCCCCCCCCCCCCATATTGACCCTAATAGTCATGTGGATGCCTAAACCAATCAGGGAGCTCTGGTGAATCAGTTAAGTTATGATAAAAACTACAAGGCAATGAAATTCGTTGTCGCACAGTAAATGAAAAAATAAAGAAAAACCGACCACATCGAGCCATCACATAGACATCTGAAATCCAAACCGAGCAAGGAATTGTAGACAGCTTTTCCTTCTCAGACAAAAAAAACTGATATTTGTCTGATATTTTACACTGACCAGACCTGACATATAAGAAATAAACCCATTTGTATCACTTTTCGAATCATTCAGCAAGTTCACAAGTTACAAGTTTATAAATCAGATTTCACAACAATAAAATGAGAATTTGATAAAAGAAACAACTCAATGTTTATTTATCTCAAAATGGGAAAGTCATATTTATCTCAAAATTCTGTGCAAGAACTTTGAAGATGTCTAGGTATCAGAAATCCTTGTTGGAGATCTTGGTTAAACGAGTAATTACCAGAAGAAGGGTTCTACTAAATCAATCTACAGGATCAAAAGCATCAAATCCCTCCTTGAATTCTCTTGCCATTTGTTCTTCTTCTTGCTTGCTAAGCTTACAATTTCACCAATCAGCTCGATCTGCCATATTTAACATGCCTGCCATCACCTGCAACATTTTACCAGCTCTTATCGTCATCAATAACAAACTATAGTCTCGCAGTTTCTAGGTAAATTATGAAGAATTGATAGAAAAAATATACATAATATAATAATTTGGCAAAATAACTGAGCCATGAAAACGACAGTCAATGATAGTTCCAAGTCCGAATGAAAAAAAGGCTATGAATTGAGTTAAGCATAGACGACCATTGTCAGCCAATATTGTATAAATCAATAATCATGAATTCTCGATGGAGGTAAAAGTTTGTGTTCAATCTCAAATAATTAAGACAAATATGGTGCACGATCGACTATGATGACAAACTAAGTAATCAAAACATTTTGAGCATCTAAAGCACCAAATCAAATATTCACTATGGTGTAATGGTAAAAGCATTCAACATACTCTCAAACACCCATGGTTCGAATCCTAACTACAGTAGGGTATTTTCCTGCAATGGGATGAAAAATCTAGTAAGTTGGATGTTGAGCGTAGAACCGCTTGTGCTTCCGGATTTACCCGGTGGGCGAACCAAGAGGAAGGACACCCACATCCAGGATTAGTTGAGTCCAAGGCCCTGACTCGTGGATTATCAAAAAAAAAAAGTCCTATGACCTTACATGTGTTATGTTATTGTTAAACAAAGACAAGGGGGAAAACTAATACAAGGTAAATGTGACATTGTACAAATTACCTCACGTCCAAATTGAACAAGAAACTTCTTATCATCAACAACATGAAACAGAGTTGAACAATCAGGGAGTTCCACATAGAACATACATGAATTGATGTGGAATTGGGATCTCAATTGTTTTCTTCCTTGACAATAGCTAGTGTCTACAAAAACAAAAACTAAAAAAAAAAAAAATTTAAATAGATGTTAAAAGAGACAACAATTTTGTCAGAAATGATAGAGATCAAGTCCATAAACAACACTAGTGGCTCATGTTACAGAAGAAACACAATCATCCATGGGAGGACTATTGTGGTTTGATATTTCATTCCACTTTCACGACCGAGGACTATTGCGGGACTCTAGATCAGAGATATTCTTATTGGGATTCAATCTATTAGATTAGCTCATACTTTACTTGCTTATTGTACTAATGGATAATTTTTTGTTAGTATTTTTACTCATGCTTCTAAATTGGTTTAACCCGATAAATCATTTCAAGTGCTTATTGTAATATTTATTCCAACTAATAGCCAAAGAATCACTGATTCCATCAAACACAAGATGTAGCTCCTTCAGTTCATTCCAATGATGCAAGTTCAAACATTCCAATGATGCAAGTTCAAACAGAGTGTTATTATGTAGGAAAGAGAGATTGACATCTAGATCATCAATACATAGAATCAAAAACACTCTGCACCTTGGATATGTAGATATGACAATTAATGTTCACACACAGTTGTAACTCATCAACGTATTAGTCCTCTTAAAGAGTTTCCGCAAGCATTGGATAATTGCTTAACAGATTCTTCTCATAACTAAATTAGAATTGAAATGCCCACAATGCGCAGCTGAGCCGGTAACAATATGACAGATTTGCAGTATGGAGCAAGGGTTGAATCCCGACAAAGCCGGTGAAACATGCCCTCCCACATGGGGTTTACTCAATACATAATTTACTCCCTCCCAATGCCGTGGACAGTCGGAGGGGACTAATAGAAATCAATAAAACACCTTGAAGAAAGCAATAAATCCAGACTGGAAAAAGAACAAGCTTAAATCACAACAATTACCTCGTAAACCACAAATGAGATTACTCAAAGATAGAAAGCAATAAATCCAGACTGGAAAAAGAACAAGCTTAAATCACAACAATTACCTCGTAAACCACAAATGAGATTACTCAAAGATGACTTCCATCAGCAACCACTTGGCCTTCATTCATTATGATGCTTATACAATTGCTGAAAACCACCTAGATTCATTGTCCCAGCCTGCAGCATGCATTGTTGTATCTTTAACTTTACTCTATCCATATTCTTTCTTTCCAGTTCCTTGATTAGAATACAGTATGTGTTTTGTTTAGGTGTGAACCCCGTCATAACCATTTTCTCAAAAAATAAACAAGATTGTTCTATTTTGCCATTTCGACAAAGTCCAAGCACCAACAGATTATATGCACTAGCGTCAAGGCTAATATCTTTCTTAAACATGTGCCCAAGTAAATACAAAAGGACTCTCACCCATTTCCATTTACAACAAAGTTTCAATAAGGGTGTGTAAGTTTTGATGTCAGGCTTGCAATCAAATTCTTGCATTGAGAAGACTAGCTTTAGAGCATTCTCTGCCTCAGAGTAATCACAGGAAGCTGAAATTAAGGTATTGAATGTGGTCACATCTGGTAAGATGCCGTTTTTGCACATTTGCTCAAATATGTGATGTGCATCTCGCAATTTCCCTGACTTCGCCATCAAAAAAATCAAAGAATTATAGAATGAGGTATCTGGAGCACAACCATCATCCTTCATCATCTCAAATACCAGCAAGGCTTCTTGAATTTCTTTGGCCTTAGCCAAAGAATGCATTATTATAGTATATGTGACAACATTGGGTTGACACCCATGTCCACGCATCTCATTAAGAATTGCACAGGCCATTCTAAAGTTCTTTTCCAAGCAATAGCCTTCAATCAGAGAAGTGAATGTAATCACACAAGGGGTATAACCAAATTCTCTCATTTCCTCAATCATTCTTATAGCCTCTTCAATTTTTCGTGCTTTGCTCCATCCATGAATCAAAATATTAAAACTACTAGCATTAGGTTGTACTTCATCCCTCAATTCCAAAAATGCATCTCTTGCATGCTTAACACTCTTCTCCTTACATAAGGTATCTAATAGTGCATTAATAGCAATGGTATCCTTTCTAACACCAAATCTCTCAATGCTTTTGAAAGTCTTTATGGCATCGCCCCACCTACCGGCTCCAGCAAGCCTTCTCATCACCTTGGTCATGGTAGTTAGTGACACTAAGCCTCCAAGACAAACCATCTCATTGATCAAACTCCACATCACATCAAATTGTTTCGATTTCCCTAAAATGTCAACCATCATATCATAAGAAATAGAAGAGTGTTTGAAACTTGCTCGAGCACCAGCCCACCTAAAGAAGCCAAAGGCTGTAAACCAGTCATTGCTAAATCTCTTCAATATCATATTGATCAAAGCCTCAGAAATTTCTACATTGCAACCAACAAAAGCTTGGAAGAGATCTTCAAAAGACGTGAAGTTCAACCTTAAAACTTTACATATCTTATCAACATCATTATCGTCTATATTGCAAGGCTCCTTTCCATAATCTAACCTAGAGTCGGTGGTTTTCCTTTTGGAATCACTAGCTTCCAAAAATTCCAACTTAGTCTGGAGCACAAAATCATCGGCGTCCACATAATTATGCTGGTCATGCGGATGCCTAAACCAATCAGGGAGCTCTGGTGAATCAGTTAAGTTCCGATAAAGACTGCAAGGCAATGAAATTCGTTGTCGCACAGCAAATGAAGAAATCAAGAAAAACCGACCACATCGAGCCATCACACAGACATCTGAAATCCAAACCGAGCAACGAATTGTAGACAGCTTTTCCTCCTCAAACAGACAAAAAAAAACTGATATTTGTCTGATATTTTACACTGACCAGACCTGACATATAAGAAATAAGCCCATTTGTATCACTTTTCGAATCAATCGGCAAGTTCACGAGTTATAAGTTTATAAATCAGATTTCACAACAATAAAATGAGAAACTGATAAAAGAAACAACTCAATGTTCAGAGCATGGACATATGTTCAGTAATATGGAGCTGAGGAACATGGACATATGTTCAGTAATGCTTTCAGGTTAGTATAACATCACCAATTTATTACTATTCCAGTTTTACTTTAGCAAAGCCATAAGGTGTTCAATCCTTGCATAATACAATTAGTAGATACTTTAATTGAATTTTTATAGTAAGTAATTCTTACTTTCTAGAAAGCTCCTGAAGAAAATTATTACAGAAAAAATAGTTATGACTCAGGATACACTTGGAAGTCTAAATAAAAATCTTGACAAAACGATTTAAAGAATGTTATACACATATAAGGGTATAGCAATATGGAAATTGTTCATTACAAAAATAAAGGCATCAGCTCCATATTACAGTATTCATATTAGCTAAGCCACAGTTATCAAAATCAGTTCATATCGATATGGATTACCCAAGTTAGGTCGGTATAAGCAAAAGTCAATCTAATATTTTCTGAGAAGTCAGCTATCTCATTTAGATTGATGGAGAAGTATAGAAAAAGTAGAGGCTCCAAGAAATTACCTAGAAATAAGCAAATTAACACCATGAAAATAAATTAAATTGATTGAAAGTTCATTGAATCATTAAAAAAAGGATTTAATAGGTTAACATTTGGTCAAAAAATTTATTTTGACAAACTCAATTACTCGAGCCAACTCTACCTCCTCATTGCCTAAGATTTATTGTGGCATCAGCAGCACAACCATGCTATTGCATGTGATTAATAGCATTCTGATTTACCACTAAGTAGGCCAAGCACCTCATCCATCTCTTTTTTCAATTACTGTTGATCAAGAGACACTATATAGTATTGACCAAGAGCAAACAGTACCTCCCTAGATCAGTACTGTCTCAAGAACTTCTTCACCAATTAAACACAATAGGATGACTCAACCTCAAATCCAAATGTGCTGAAATAAGCACATAAAAACACTATAAACAACCTTCAAAACTCTATAAACTTCATGTTGGAGTGCAATTTCCCTTTGGATCAATAATCCCATAAAAATAAATACCGGAAAAAAAAAGGAATTTACCTAGGTCAAAATAAGCCTTGCTGTAGTTATGTCACTCCTTGAAGATGTTGCTGTCAAAATCAACCTTGAAGGAAACCCTCGTGCCTCCCCTTCCGGAAGGCGATGACAAGGTTGAGAAAAGAGGTAGTCGGCGGCGGGTACAAGACGAACACCAAGGTTCCGGCGTCTAGGGCTAGAGAAGAAGACGGTGTAAGAGGGAATGCCACTATGAGAGAAAGAGGAAGAGAGGGCTAGGGACGAGCTAGCCACCACAAGCGCTTTCCAGCCATCGATCGCATCTCCGGTGATATTAGAGCACCTCCGACGAGATCAAACGCGTGACGAAGGCGGAGGAGGGCGCGATACCTCGCACGTGGGTGACGCATGATATGATATGGTTTATGGTCTAAAAATACCCCAAGCCAAAATTTAACTCCTTTTTTAAAAAATACAAGAAATACAAAATAAAACAGAATAAAAAATCAGTGTTAATCTACTCCAACTAAGCTCAATCAAATTAGTTAATTCAAAATTAGTCAAAAATCAAAAGGATTTATCCCTAAAATATTTTTATCTTAACGTATACAATTTGTACAATGTTTATCTACAATATTATTTTTCATTTCCAATATTATTATAGTAATAGAATATATAAAAGTTATTATTTAACTGTTACAATTTGTAACACCTAATACAATATTGTTATAGTATTATAGTAGTTACTTAGTTGCTTCTACAATAGTTTTATAGTGATTTGATTAATTTAAAATAATTTGAAAAAACTTAAATATTGTTAATCAAGTGTGTTTTGATATAAGATTATCAAAAATTTAAAATTGAAAGTTCAAAATTTTAGAATTTAGAATTTAAGTGTAATGTAAAAAATTATCTATTTCACACTTAAATCAGACTGAACTATACTTTCATCGTAAATACATTGTAATAATTGTTAAATAGCTTCTACTACAATGCTAAAATAATGGATATTTTTGTTATAAAATCATTGGGGAAACATTTTTTAGCTTTTTTATAAGAAAAAAATGTACCTTTTATGATTTATACAATTTGGGAGGTCTTTTTAATTTCAAAAATGAGACCAAAACTACCAAGCCTGAGCCCAGTTGACCCCACAAGCCGATCAGCTCAACCATCCCATTTGGTTGCACCAGCTCAAGTGACTTGTATGACATGTTTCTGCCTTCTTATAAGTTTGTTCGACATGTTTGATTTCAATTCATTTTGTTTGATTAGTTCGACTAGTTAAACTAATTTATCTAACTGCTGAACTAAGCTTGTTTGTCGATTTCAACTAGACAAACCATTAAATCGTTCAACACATTTGACTTGTTGAATCCTTCTAGTTCAATCGGTCTACACAGCCCATCCAAGCAGATGAATCTATCCAAGAACGAACCCAGATGTAGATAAGCAAGATCTTTCTAAATCATGTATACTTCAATAGGATTTTTACTCGAAAATCATATACAATTCTAACAATAGGAAATACAAATTGCATGTCCATGAATGTGAAGAGGAAAGGGAAAAAAAATCTGACAATCACGTGTATAATCCAACGATGCTTTTACTTGAAACTCCCTCTTGGTAATCTGGAAATGAAATCATCACATTTTTTTAGTTCTTTGCAATATCTAACTTGCCATGGATTTTTTGATGAGACAACTTATGTTTTTCCTACTTGGCGGCGAGATTTGTGGGTGCTAAATATCAGTTTCCTTAGTGTTTGCAGTTGGATTTGCACTTCCTCAAATCACATCTCCCAATGAGTGTAGTCATTATTCACTACTTCAAAATAATTGTACCTGAACCTTTTAGGTTGTCACATTGGAAAACAACAATACCAAATGTCAATTTATCGACAAAGAAAAAAAAGTGACGATCGGAATTTACCTAGGCATTCGTTGAATTAGTCCTTCACCAAAGTGGTCGAAGGCAATGGTCATCTACCAAGTCTCAGGATCCAGATCAAATATTAATTTCAAGCACGCAGATTTCAGTCATTCCACCTATTTTTGTTTGGTCAGTGTATGAATATGAATCTCCCATCCTCTAAAGGAAATGACATGAATTAAGATCTAGAAATAATTGTTAAACACATAATTTATTCATGTAAATGTACCTATGCTTCAAAAATACTTCCACTGGTTGATAAAGAACCCCCTAGCATACATTAGAAAAACATGTATTTGGATGACATTGATAACCTTCTAATAATAATCTGAATCATTCAAACATATAATGGACTTTATACACACTTACATTGAGGTTGTCCCTTTAATTCAATCTTAAGGTGAGTTTTCTTAATCTTCATAAATGACCTCTTGAAATGATTGAATCTATGAACAGTAATCTATATTGAGTCCGTTCTTCCAATATGACTCTGAAAGATAAGAAAGAAAATTTCATAGAAGTAATTTGCACAAGACTCATTCATAATCAATTAACATCATGCAAAATGAAAGAATACTTTGAATGAAGAAGAATCCTACGGCAAAGAAAAAAAAATCAAATTTGACAACATGCATGTACAAAAAGCAATATAGGCAACAAAATTCCTCAATCTGATAAAAGGGGGGAGATAGATGATAACACTTCCAGTAGTGGAAAGTGTAGATCAATCCCACTGCCTTTTGTCATCTATTCGTTGGCAACACCGGGTTTTCTACCGTCAGTGGTAACTACTTTCAATGGACTCGACCACAATTCAGATTTTGGCAACAAAATAATATGTGGAGATTAACAGTGATCATGATGCTGGTAAAGCTGACAATGAGATGCATCACGCCACTGAAGTAGCGCAGCCAATGCAAACAAGCTTGAGAATATGAATCGACAATGAGAAGCTAGCAATGTGTTGGGTGTGGCGTGCAGTCGGAGAAACAGGCAAGAGGTTTGAAATAGGCAATCATAGACCAATGTGATTCTTGTAATTTGCACTGATGATTTTCGGTGCAATAGGTGTAAGGTACTACTGGTACAATGACAATGAGATACAGTCGACAAAAGTAATGCGGCGGATGGGGCAGTGGACACAAGCTCTGGCCCGGGCTTACAGTCTTATTAAGCATAAACCAAATAAGTGAACAATTGAGGATCCAGTGTTGGGCATACATCACTGACTTCAATCTTCCCTTAATGAAGTTTAATATAATACAAAAATAGAGGATGCGGTGGGTGGTAGTTATTGATCATGGGCTCAACATATCAATCGACGTTAAATTAAATCCAGATAAATTATCTGGCCATGTGTAATTTAATTAGAAAACATAAAACACTGCAAAAGAAAGGGAGAAAGCAGTGACAATTTGTCACGCCCCCAAAGGAGTCCCTGCCAGACAAAAATCCGACAGCATCTCCCCTGTACCGGTGACAATATAAAGCATCACTACAAACAAAATATACATCAGCCACATGCGGCTGGAATATTTATATACACAACCACGCAGTTATAATAACAGCCCACACGGCTGGAATGAAACCATCACAACCACGCAGTTATATATAAAACAGCTCACACGGCTGTACAAAACAAACCAACACAGCGGAAAAACGAAAACGGAAAGCCCACACAACACAAATAAATACAATGCATGCCGGCACGGCTTAAACACAAATACAACACCAAAACCATAGGATAGCCACATGGCTATACACAAATACAATGCCAAAAATAAGAAAAGAATATACAAAAGAAAACAATCACGATCTTCGGATGTGACGTAGGACCCGGCAGACAGGATACTCCGAGCGACACCAACCATCTACAGGCTACCTGAAAACATAAATGTATACATGCGGTAGTGAGTATAGGTAACTCAGCGGGTAATAGAAAAGATAGTGCATGGTCCATAAAATAACATGGAGATCACAAGTATACAGTCTCAGTAGGGAATAAAGAACATGATCATACTATCATAATCAATGCACCTAAACATATCTGACATAGTAACCTGACATATAAACTGTACAAACCACAACTAACATAATAACAGATACATACCCAATCTGGAATCGACACATGGTACAATGATCAGTAAACTCACCGGATCTGCAACAGATATACCCGTGACACCTGTGCAATATAAATACAACTGCATATACATGTAAAATAAATGACATGTATGCAGCATGGCAACCAAATGCAACAATCATATCTCAATCAAGTGCAACAACGACAATCACATGCAACTAGTATCTACTAGGCATGTATGCAAATGCAGATGCACCGCGCATCAAATGCAAGAATAATAACTGCGTATGCATGCTTCATATTAGATATAAACTAAATTCATACATCCAGGACCACCACTTGGGCTTCATACAGTATGATGTTATTCTACCTAGGTAGTTTCACTGCCCGAACTGTAGTATAATTGTTGAATCCTTAACCTTGCTCCGTGCATATTTTTTTCTCTCCAATTCCTTGGTTAGAATATTATACATGTTGTTTACGTGTAAAGCCCAACATTACCATTTTGTTAAAAAGTAGATAATAAGGTATTCTATTTTGCCATTTTGGAAAAAAGATCATGCACCAAAAGACTAAAGGTGCTAGAGTCAAGGCAAATCCTTTCTTAAACATGTACCCAAGACATGGATGACCACTCTGTTTTACAGTTTGTTGTAAAAATATTTCCTAATCATATGCACTAATCTTTTCCAGTACTGTGGAATAGATTATGACATGATGGTCTTTTATCACAAAAGTAAAAAAACTACAAGATAAATGAGGGTATGTTGCACCTGAGTAATTTATTATCAAGTGTCAATTAAAGGAGTAGCAACCATTACTGGATTGTATGAAGGTGATATCAAATTTGTTAGAGAATAATTACAAAGTGATATGAAACAGAAAATGTCAATACAATTCAGTAGCTATAATGTCTATAATCCTTTTATGACATGTAAAATGCTAGTAAGAAAAGCTTTTGGTGGATTCCTTGGTGTTTAAGTGTTTTGATGGTTCCTCTATTTTATTTTGTGCTTAAGTTAAGTTAGAGTACCAAGGACTGGCCCCCAGGGCGTAGCACAGACGGTGGGCGCATGACAACTCTGGCGTAATGGTCATGGGTCGATCCTCCGGGGTGATGGCCGACATGGTCGATCCCACCATACGTTCAATGCCTATATACCTGCATGAACCTCCCTCCATATCCGTGGACCGGCTCTAGGGGGTCATTAAGGTAGCAGATCTACCTTTTTTAGAGTACCAAAGACTGAATGCACCAGCTTTTAGTGGATTCTTTGGTGTAAAAGTGTTTTGATGGTTCCTCTATATTCATTCAGGTTTAAGCTAAGTCATAACTGATAAATTCACTGCACCTAGGTAGGCCTAAGAAAGATTTGAACATCATCAACTTGACTATGTTTAATTTGAAAGACATGGATTTTAAGAAAGCAGATAGTATTGTGAAGTACATTTGTTCTGAATGGTTCTTGTTTCAATCACTCAAGACCCTTTATTCACAATTGATTTCTTTGTCTACCACCGATATTCTCAATATGAATCTAACCTATCAGATGTGTACTCGACAGTATTTATGCAAGTAACATTGAGGCGGAAAGAGATGGCTCATGGGCTTAATTGAAAATCCAGTGACTTGAAAGTTCTGCTGGTGTGCTTTTAAAACAAGCTCAATTCTTGTTTCTGAATTATTGGTTGATGAATTACGTTATCTGACTTAAAACGGAATGGTGTATTTTACATATGGTGGAATTTTCAATGAAAGTGGTCGACAACATGCTGATGTGATTTTTATTTTGTATGTTTTTATTTTAGTTTGAATTCAATTTCATTTGACATGCATATATAGGATTTATATCCCACTGGCTATGTTAATATGTTATGTCGATTTGGTGAAAGCATGGAAATGGAGAACTCAAATTGATCAACAGTGTGAAGCAAGTCCTTTCAAGTTTAAACTAGAAAATATAGTAACATATAATAGAAGATAACAAGATACATCACGGTTAAAAAGCAAATCATTTGCCAAATTCTTCCTAAATGGAACCTATTATGACATTTTTTCATAATATATATACACAAAACCGTTTTAAAATATAGTTTCACATCTTAAGTACCAAACTCTTCACTCATGACTTAAGTGGCTTAACAAAAGACCACTTATCAAAAATGAAATCAGAATGTGATCTAACAAGACCAATCCATGCAAAATGAAAATTCTAATACAATAACTTAAAAGAAAAAACAACAAAGTAAAACAGATCAACATACCCTAGAGTGGTTTTGTCCTCTGATCTTGATGATTATCCAAACAGAAACAAATTAGATATTGCAGATTGCCAGAACATTAACAAGGACAAAGATTGGTGATCCAGTTCCAACAAATAGAACTTTCACAATGAAACCTACAACAAAAATAAGTAACTTCGACAACCAAAAATGGGAATATGCAGAGCATAAAAGAAAAAAATAATCATAAAAATATATGAGTTGACACATCAAATATCCAATATCAGAGCAAGGTCAGGTCAGGTGTTCAACAGAACAAGCAAGCATCTAAAACCAAGATCAAAAGCCAAATCATAAGAGATCTGCAAAGAAAAAGAAGAAAAACCCATGATTCAAATGCAAAACAGAAATGTCAACGAGGCGTAGCTGAGCAAGTAACAATATGGCAGATTTGCAGTATGGAGCAAGGGTCGAATCCCGGCGAAGCCAGTGAAAAATGTCCTCCCACATGGGGTCTGCTCAATATCTGATTTACTCCCTCCCAATGACGTGGACAGTCGATGGGGACTAATAGAAATCAATAAAACACCCTGAAGAAAGCAATAAATCCAGACTGGAAAAAAAACACGCTTAAATCACAATAATTACCTCGTAACCCACAAATAAGATTACTCAAAGATGACTTCCATCAGCAACCACTTGACCTTCATTCATTATGATGTGTATACATCCCCTCGGATGAGTCTAGTGGTTAGCGCATGAGGTGTTGCCACAATGAGGTCTGGGGTTCGAATCTCGGTAAAGACGAGGTAAATACCTCCCTTATGTGCTAGTCACTATTCCAAAGGCTAGTAGCCGCTAGTGATTTACCTCCTCCGTGTTGGCCTTGGGACGAGTTGGCGGGGGCGCTGAGGTTGAGCGTATTCGCCTTTTTGCCACAATTATGATGCATATACAATTACAGAAAACCACCTAGTTTCTTTGTCCCAGCCTGCAACATGCATTGATGTATCTTTATCTTTACTCTATCCATATTCTTTCTTTCTAGTTCCTTAATTAGATTACAGTATGTGTTTTGTTTAGATGTGAACCCCGTCATGACCATTTTCTCAAAAAATAAATAAAATTGTTCTATTTTGCCATTTCAGCAAAGTCCAAGCACCAACAGATTATATGCACCAGAGTCAAGGCTAATATCTTTCTTAAACATGTGCCCAAGTAAATACAAAAGGACTCTCACCCATTTCCATTTACAACAAAGTTTCAATAAGGGTGTATAAGTTTTGATCTCAGGCTTGCAATCAAATTCTTGCATTGAGAAGACTAGCTTTAGAGCATTCTCTGCCTCAGAGTAATCACAAGAAGCTGAAATTAAGGTATTGAATGTGGTCACATCTGGTAAGATGCCGTTTTTGCACATTTGCTCAAATATGTGATGTGCATCTCGCAATTTCCCTGACTTCCCCATCAAAAAAATCAAAGAATTATAGAATGAGGTATCTGGAGCACAACCATCATCCTTCATCATCTCAAATACCAGCAAGGCTTCTTGAATTTCTTTGGCCTTAGCTAAAGAATGCATTATTATAGTATATGTGACAACATTGGGTTGACACCCATGCCCACTCATCTCATTAAGAATTGCACTAGCCATTCTAAAGTTCTTTTCCAAGCAATAGCCTTCAATCAGAGAAGTAAATGTAATCACACAAGGGGTATAACTAAATTCTCTCATTTCCTCAATCATTCTTATAGCCTCTTCTATTTTTCGTGCTTTGCTCCATCCATGAATCAAAATATTAAAACTACTAGCATTAGGTTGTACTTCATCCCTCAATTCCAAAAATGCATCTCTTGCATGCTTAACACTCTTCTGCTTACACAAGGTATCTAATAGTGCATTCATAGCAATGGTATCTTTCCTAACACCAAAGCTCTCAATGCTTTTGAAAGTCTTTATGGCATCACCCCACCTACCGGCTCCAGCAAGCCTTCTCATCACCTTGGTCATGGTAGTTAGTGACACTAAGCCTCCAAGACAAACCATCTCATTGATCAAACTCCATATCACATCAAATTGTTTCGATTTCCCTAAAATGTCAACCATCATATCATAAGAAATAGAAGAGTGTTTGAAACTTGCTCGAGCACCAGCCCACCTAAAGAAGCCAAAGGCTGGAAACTAGTCATTGCTAAATCTCTTCATTATCATATTGATCAAAGCCCCAGAAATTTCTACATTACAACCAACAAAAGCTTGGAAGAGATCTTCAAAAGACGTGAAGTTCAACCTTAAAACTTTACATATCTTATCAACATCATTATCGTCTATATGGCAAGGCTCCTTTCCATAATCTAACCTAGAGCCGGTGGTTTTCCTTTTGGAATCACTAGCTTCCAAAAATTCCAACTTAGTCTGGAGCACAAAATCATCGGCGTCCACATAATTATGCTAGTCATGTAGATCCCTAAACCAATCAGGGAGCTCTGGTGAATCAGTTAAGTTCCGATAAAGACTGCAAGGCAATGAAATTCGTTATCGCATAGCAAATGAAGAAATCAAGAAAAATTGACCACATCGAGCCATCACACAGACATCTGTGCAATATTTCCTAAGTCAAGGTTGACCTGGTTAACTACGCTTGAGATTGCTCAAGCTTGAGTCTTGATGTTTGGGTTTCGATGTTTGATAATACATGGAAATTACAGCTGCAATCGTTCATTTGGAGAGATTGTTGGTACAATTCTCCTCTGGTCAAGATTGACCAGTTAGGTGTGAAGAAGAGTCAAGTAGGTCAAGGTTGAACGGATACTCGACTGGGAAGTCCTGGTGAGTGAACCCAGGCAGATGGGAAGTCCTGGTGAGTAAAGTCAAACAGTTGGGAGATCCTGGTGATTGAAGTCAGGTGAAAGACCTTGTGAGTGAAGCTAGGCAGAGGAGAAGACCTATTGAGTAAAGCTAGGCAAAGGAGAAGTCCTGGTGAGTGAAGTCAGGCAGAAGGAAAATCCTACTGAGTGAAGCCAGGTGAAAGACTTAGTGAGTGAAGCTAGGCGGAGGAGAAGTCTTGGTGAGTGAAGCCAGGCAGTATAAAAATCCTGGTGAGTGAAGCCAGGTGAAAAACCTAGTGAGTGAAGCTAGGCAGTATGAAAATCCTAGTGAGTGAAGCTAAGTGAAGGTCCTGGTGACTGAAGTCAAACAGATTGAAAGACCTGGTGAGTGAAGCCAGACATGTGGAAATCCAGATGGGTCAAAGGTTGACCGAACACCTGGTATTGAGAAGTTCAAGTTGGTCAAAGGATTGACCGGATACTTGGCACAAGGAAAATCAGATGGCTCAAGGGTGATCGGACATCTGGTGGAAGGAAGTCCAAGTGGGTCACGGAGGACCGGACACTTGGCCCAAGACGGTATATCTAAGTGGGTTAAGGAGAACCACACTTAGTGTTCAGAAGTCCAGCGAGAAGTTGATAAAGAGAAAGTCCAGATGGGTCAAGTTGACCAAACTCTTAGCGGTCGTAAGTCTAATAGGAAGTTGGCATGAAACTAGGAAGTTCGGACGTAGTAAACTTCCGAAAGCCATAACTTTTGACTTGGATATCGGAATGAGGTGATCTCGGATGGGAAATGAAACTAATTTCAAGCTCCACACAGTTTTCTACTTTCCAATCGATTGGGGGGTTCAATCGATTGATAAATCGATTAGTTGACGTGATTTTGTGCAGAAAAGGTCTGAATCGATTGAGTAATCGATCAAAACTTCCTCAATCGATAAATCAATCGATTGGGAGAGTTCCTGAGCAAACAGTGAGCTTCTGAATTGATCAGTTGATCGATTGAAACCTCCAATTGATCGGGCAATCGATTGGGAGGCTGGAAAATCACATGATAACCCTGGAAATCACACGAGACATGTTGAATTGATTGGGCAATCGATTCAAGCAATTTCCAAGAGCACTGAGACGATCTGGATCGATCAACCGATCGAACCAAAGCCTCCCCAATCGATTGAGAGCAATTTAATCGATTGGCATCTGACCGTTGGCTTTGAATAAAGCCGTTGTGAGTGTTTTTTTTGTCACTACTTCGCCCGATCCTTCTCGACACTTCACTGCGATATTTCCAGAGCTCACCGCCAGTTCTTGAAACTTCTTGGAGCAAGGTGTTTTTGCACTTCCAAGGTCAAGAGACGTTCCAAACAAGAAAGAGAAGCTAGCTAGGGTTCATTGTATAAAATCTTGTAAGATTTACTTGTATTTGCTTCTTCTTTTCTTCTTGTTGTTGTGTGAGTTTGTACAAGGTTTCTCCACCTTCGGTACTTACCGTAAAGGAGTGTTTTTACTAATGGAGTGGGTGTCGCGTGTGGATCCTTGGATTAGTCACCTCTTCTTGAAGTAGATACCAAGTAAATCCTAGTGTTAGCGTTGTATTTGTGTTTCTTGTTCTTTCCATTGCGTATCATCACCAAGAAACAAGCAACGACGAGCGCGACGAGCTATTCACCCCCTCTAGCTACATATCAACCCTAACAAATGGTATCAAAGCGAGGTCGCTTTTCACCGGAATCATCGCCGGAAGGGGCAACAAAGCTAGAGGGTGAAGAAGTTGGAGCAAAATTCATCAAGTCAAAGAATTCATCAAGAGCTCAACTTCAAGATGGAATTCCGAGATGGACTCGGATTCGACATAAGGGTGCCTCCATCATTTACAATGATGAGCATCGATTCTTGGAAATCAAGGATCAAAAATTTTCTTATGATGGAGATAGAGCAATAGTTTGCTCTAATGGAAGGCTTTAAAACTCCAAAAAATTCAAAAGGCAAGATCCTCAAGAAGAGTAAATGGACTCAAGAGCAAATCCAAAAGTGCGAGGCAAATGATAAGGTAACCAAATTATTGGTTAGTTTATTGCCAAGTCCATTTCTATGCAAAATTAGAGAATTTGGAGATGCAAAAAGAATTGTGAAACAAATTGGTCAAGCTTCATGAAGAACCCTCCACTGTACCAAATCAAGAAGAATCCAAAGAGGGAAACTCCTTGGATCAAGACCAAGAGGAAGAGGACATCGAAGTTGAAAGATGCTCAACTTCCGAAGAAGAAGTCCAAGACGCTTCATCCTCAAAGGAGTGCAATTAAAAGAACAAAAAGGGAGCATACTCTTTATTTCATGTGCAAGAGGATGAAGATGATAAAGCCTCCGCCTCTAGGATTGTGGGGGAGCGACATTCGATGACACCGGACCAAGAAGAAGGAGAAGCTTCTACTTCCAGGTCAAGCGAAGAAGAAAAAGATGGTGCCACCTCCACAAATCAAGAAAAGTCAAATGGAGGGTCAAGTGTCATTTCTACACGTGAAGATATAATTATTTCAATTAATAATAAAAATCATATTATATGTTTTGAGTGTAGGGGAAAAGGGCACTACAAAAGTAACTGCCCAAAATTGGCCAAGAATAAAGGCCAAGTGGCACTTAAGGGCAAGAAGAAGCCCAAGGAGACCGCTCCCACAACAAAGAAAAGCAAGAAGCACATTGCGTGCTCTTCTTAAAACCAAAAAGGGCATTACCGGAGTCAATGTTCAAAGGGGAAGAAGTCCCGCTTGTGCTTCCGGATTTACCCGGTGGGTGAACCAAGAGGAAGGACACCCACCTCCAGGATTAGTTGAGTCCAAGGCACTGACTCGTGGATTATCAAAAAAAAAGTCCTATGACCCTACATGTGTTATGTTATTGTTAAACAAAGACAAGGGGAAAAACTAATACAAGGTAAATGTGACATTGTACAAATTACCCCACGTCCAAATTGAACAAGAAACTTCTTATCATCAACAACATGAAACAGAGTTGAACAATCAGGGAGTTCCACATAGAACATACATGAATTGCTATGGAATTGAGATCTCAACTGTTTTCTACCTTCACAATATCTAGTGTCTGCAAAAATTAAAAAAACAAAAAAATAAAAAAAAATTGAAATAGACGTTAAAAGAGACAACAATTTTGTCAGAAATGATAGAGATCAGGTCCACAAACAACACTGGTGGCTCATGTTACAGAAGAAACACAATCATCCAAGGGAGGACTATTGTGGTTTGATATTTCATTCCACTTTCATGACCGAGGACTATTGCGGGACTCTAGATCAGAGATATTCTTATTGGAATTCAATCTATTAGACTAGCTCATACTTTACTTGCTTATTGTACTAATGGATAATTTTTTGTTAGTATTTTTACTCATGCTTCAAAATTGGTTTAACCCGATAAATCATTTCATGTGCTTATTGTAATATTTATTCCAACTAATAGCCAAAGAATCACTGATTCCATCAAACACAAGATGTAGCTCCTTCAGTTCATTCCAATGATGCAAGTTCAAACAGACTGTTATTATGTAGGAAAGAGAGATTGACATCTAGATCATCAATACGTAGAATCAAAAACACTCTGAACCTTGGATATGTAGATATGACGATTAAAGTTCACACACAGTTGTAACTCATCAACGTATTAGTCCTCTTAAAGAGTTTCCGCAAGCATTGCACAATTGCTTAACAGATTCGCCTCATAACTAAATTAGAACTGAAATGCCCACAAGGTGTGGCTGAGTCGGTAACAATATGGCAGTTTTGTAGTATGGAGCAAGGGTTGAATCCCGGCAAAGCCGGTGAAAAATGCCCTCCCACATGGGGTCTGCTCAATACCTAATTTACTCCCTCCCAATGGCGTGGACAGTCGGTGGGGACTAATAGAAATCAATAAAACACCCTGAATAAAGCAATAAATCCAGACTGGAAAAAGAACAAGTTTAAATCACAACAATTACCTCGTAAACCACAAATGAGATTACTCAAAGATGACTTCCATCATCAACCACTTGGCCTTCATTCATTATGATGCTTATACAATTGCTGAAAACCACCTAGTTTCATTGTCCCAGCCTGCAACATGAATTGTTGTATCTTTAACTTTACTCTATCCATATTCTTTTTTTCCAGTTCCTTGATTAGAATACAGTATGTGTTTTGTTTAGGTGTGAACCCCGTTATGAACATTTTCTCAAAAAATAAACAAGATTGTTCTATTTTTCCATTTCGGCAAAGTCCAAGCACCAACAGATTATATGCACTAGAGTCAAGGCTAATATCTTTCTTAAACATGTGCCCAAGTAAATACAAAAGGACTCTCACCCATTTCCATTTACAACAAAGTTTCAATAAGGGTGTGTAAGTTTTGATGTCAGGCTTGCAATCAAATTCTTGCATTGAGAAGACTAGATTTAGAGCATTCTCTGCCTCAGAGTAATCACAAGAAGCTGAAATTAAGGTATTGAATGTGGTCACATCAGGTAAGATGTCGTTTTTAAACATTTGCTCAAATATGTGATGTGCATCTCGCAATTTCCCTGACTTCCCCATCAAAAAAATCAAAGAATTATAGAATGAGGTATCTGGAGCACAACCATCATCCTTCATCATCTCAAATACCAACAAGGCTTCTTGAATTTCTTTGGCCTTAGCCAAAGAATGCATTATTATAGTATATGTGACAACATTGGGTTGACACCCATACCCACACATCTCATTAAGAATTGCACTGACCATTCTAAAGTTCTTTTCCAAGCAATAACCTTCAATCAGAGAAGTGAATGTAATCACACAAGGGGTATAACCAAATTCTCTCATTTCCTCAATCATTCTTATAACCTCTTCTATTTTCCATGCTTTGCTCCATCCATGAATCAAAATATTAAAACTACTAGCATTAGGTTGTACTCCATCCCTCAATTCCAAAAATGCATCTCTTTCATGCTTAACACGCTTCTCCTTACACAAGGTATCTAATAGTGCATTAATAGCAATGGTATCTTTCCTAACACCAAAGCTCTCAATGCTTTTGAAAGTCTTTATGGAATCACCCCACCTACCAGCTCAAGCAAGCCTTCTCATCACCTTAGTCATGGTAGTTAGTGACACTAAGCCTCCAAGAAAAACCATCTCATTGATCAAACTCCACATCACATCAAATTGTTTCGATTTCCCTAAAATGTCAACCAACATATCATAAGAAATAGGAGAGTGTTTGAAACTTGCTTGAGCACCAGCCCACCAAAAGAAGCCAAAGGCTGGAAACCAGTCATTACTAAATCTCTTCAACACCGTATTGATCAAAACCTCAGAAATGTCTACATTGCAACCGACAAAAGCTTGGAAGAGATCTTCAAAAGACGTGAAGTTCAACCTTAAAACTTTACATATCTTATCAACATCATTATTGTCTATATTGCAAGGCTCCTTTCCATAATCAAACCTAGAGTCGGTGGTTTTCCTTTTGGAATCACTAGCTTCCAAAAGTTCCAACTTAGTTTGGAGCACAAAGTCATCGGCGTCCACATAATTATGCTGGTCATGTGGATGCCTAAACCAATCAGGGAGCTCAGGTGAATTGGTTAAGGTCCGATAAAGGCTGCAAGGCAATGAAATTCGTTGTCGCGCGGCAAATGAAGAAATCAAGAAAAACCGACCACATCGAGCCGTCACACAGACATCTATGCAATATTCCCTTGGTCAAGGTTGACTTGGTTGACTACGCTTGAGATAGCTCAATCTTGAGTCTTGAAATTTAGGTTTCAATGTTTGATAATACATGGAGATTGTAGGTGTAATCGTTCATTTGGAGATATTGTTGGTATAATTCTCCTCTGGTCAAGGTTGACCAGTTAGGTAGGAATAAGAGTCAAGTAAGTCAAGGTTGAACGGATACTCGACTGGAAAGTCCTGGTGAGTGAACCCAGACAGATGGGAAGTTCTGGTGAGTAAAGTCAGGCAGTTGGGAGATCCTGGTGAGCGAAACCAGGTGAAAGACCTAGTGAGTGAAGCTAGGCAGAGGAGAAGACCTAGTGAGTGAAGCTAGGCAAAGGACAAGTCCTGGTGAGTGAAGCCAGACAGAAGGAAAATCCTGGTAAGTGAAGCAAAAATAAAGACCTAGTGAGTGAAGCTAGGCAGAGGAGAAGTCCTGGTGAATGAAACCAGACAGTATGAAAATCCTGGTGAGTGAAGCCAGGTGAAAGACCTAGTGAGTGAAGCTAGGCAATATGAAAATCTTAGTGAGTGAAGCCAGGCAGATTGAAAGACCTGGTGAGTGAAGTCAGGCACGTGGAAATCTAGATGGGTCAAAGGTTGATCGAACATATGGTATTGAGAAGTCCAAGTAGGTCAAAGGATTAACCGGATACTTGGCACAAGGAAATCCAGATGGGTCAAGGGTGATCGGACATTTGGTGGAAGGAAGTCCAAGTGGATCACGGAGGACCGAACACTTGGCACGAGATGGTATATCTAAGTGGGTCAAGGAGGACCGCACTTAGTGATCAGAAGTCCAATGAGAAGTTGCCAAAGAGAAAGTCCAGATAGGTCAAAAGTTGACCAAACTGTTAGCGGTCGTAAGTCTAATAGGGAGTTGGCATGGAACTAGGAAGTTCGGACGTAGTAAACTTCCGAAGGCCATAACTTTTGACTCGGATATCGGAATGAGGTGATCTCGGATGCAAAACGAAGCTAATTTCAAGCTCTACACAGTTTTCTTCTTGCCAATCGATAGGCAAATCGATTGGGGGGTTGAATCGATTGGTTGTCACGATTTTGTGCAGAAAAGGTCTAGATCGATTACCCCCCCCCCCCCAATCGATTGGATGAGTTTCTGAGCGAACAGTGAGCTTCTGTATCGATCAGTTGATCGATTGAAACCTCCAATCGATCGGGCAATCGATTGGGAGGCTGGAAAATCGCACGATAGCCCTGGAAATCACGCGAGACATGTTGAATCAATTGGACAATCAATTCAAGCAATTTCCAAGAGCATAGAGGTGCTCTGGATCGATCAACCGATCGGTCCAAAGCCTCCCCAATCGATTGAGAGCAATTCAATCGATTGACATCCGACCGTTGCCGTTGAATAAAGCCGTTGCGAGCGTTTTCTTCAGCACTACTTCGCCCGATCCTTCTTGACACTTCACTGCGACATTTCCAGAGCTCACCGCCAGTTCTTGAAACTTCTTGGAGCAAGGTGTTTTTGCACTTCCAAGGTCAAGAGGCGTTCCAAACAAGAAGGAGAAGCTAGCTAGGGTTCATTGTATAAAATCTTGTAAGGTTTACTTGTATTTGCTTCTTATTTTCTTCTTGTTGTTGTGTGAGTTTGTACAAGGCTTCTCCGCCTTCGGTAGTTACCGTAAAAGAGTGTTTTTACTAGTGGAGTGTGTGTCGCGTGTGTATCCTTGAATTAGCACCTCTTCTTGAGGTGGATACCATGTAAATCCTAGTGTTAGCATTGTATTTGTGTTTCTTGTTCTTTCCGCTGCGTATCATCACCAAGAAACAAGCAACAACGAGTGCGACGAGCTATTCACCCCCCCTCTAGCTACATATCGACCCTAACAAGTGGTATCAGAGCGAGGTCGCTCTTCACTGGAATCATCGCCGGAAGGGGCAACAAAGCTAGAGGGTGAAGAAGTTGGAGCAAAATGCAAGTCAAAGAATTCATCTAGAGCTCAACTTCAAGATGGAATTCCGAGATGGACTCGGATTTGACACAAGGGTGCCTCCATCATTTACAATGACGAGCTTTGATTTTTGGAATTCAAAGATCGAAAATTTTCTTATGATGGAGATAGAGCAATGGTTTGCTCTAATGGAAGGCTTCGAAGCTCCAAAGAATTCAAGAGGCAAGATCCTCAAAAAGTGCAAATGGAGTCAAGAGCAAATCCAAAAGTACGAGGCAAATGACAAGGTAACCAAATTATTGGTTAGTTTATTGCCAAGTCTAATTTTATGCAAAATTAGAGAATTTGAAAATGCAAAAAGAATTGTGGAACAAATTGGCCGAGCTTCATGAAGAACCCTCCACTATACCAAATCAAGAAGAATCCAAAGAGGGTAACTCATAGGAGCAAGACCCAGAGGAAGAGGAAATCGAAGTTGAAAGATGCTCAACTTCCGAAGAAGAAATCCAAGACGCTTCACCCTCAAAGGAGTGCAATCAAAAGAACAAAGAGGGAGCATACTGTTTGTTTCATGTGCAAGAGGATGAAGATGATGAAGCATCCACCTCTAGGATTGAGGGGGGGCGACATTCGATGACACCAGAGCAAGAAGAAGGAGAAGCTTCTACTTTCGGGCCAAGCGAAGAAAAAAAAGATGGTGCCGCCTCCACAAATCAAGAAAAGTCAAATGGAGGGTCAAATGTCATTCCTACACGTGAAGGTATAATTATTTCAATTAATAATAAAAATCATATTATATACTATTAGTGTAGGGAAAAAGAACACTACAACAGTAAGTGCCCAAAATTGGCCAAGAATAAAGGCCAAGTGACTCTTAAGGGCAAGAAGAAGCCCAAGGAGACCGCCCCCACAACAAAGAAAAGCAAGGAACACATTGTGTGCTTTTCTTGCAACCAAAAAGGACATTACCGGAGCCAATGTTCAAAGGGGAAGAAGTCGGTCAAGCCAAAAAGAGGAAGCACAAGTCAAGGGGGAGCTTCTAAGGTAAAATCCAAGGTATCATTTATTGAACCTACCTCTTTAAATAATGGTAAAAATCATGTTAGCTCTAATTTATTTCATTTTAATGTCATTTACCATAAAGATAGGAAGCATGATATAATTAAGGAAAATTATGTAGCCTAAGATGCTAAAATCACTCAACCTAAGGTTAGTAGGGTAGAAAATAATTTAGGCAATAACTCTAAGAATTCTAGGTATTTACCTAAGAAAAAGAAAAATCAAGGTGTTAGTGAAAAATCTAAGGTTAAGGTGTTATGGAGAGAAAATCAAGTCTTGAGGTCAAGACTTGATAAATTGGAGAGGACCCTCAGAAGAATCACAAATGAAACACAAGGGCCCAAGAATCAAAACCTAGGTCTAGGAAAACAACATGGGTCATCCAATGGTTATAGAGGTTTGGGATACAAACCTAAAACCAAGAAGAATGTGTCTTCTTATCATAGGGTTCCATATAGTTATGTAACCAACCATAGGTCTAGCAGTCAAGTCAAGGATATAAGGAAAGTTATCCCTAGGAGTATCTTTGCTATGACAAAAGTGACTAAGACTTCTAAGAAGTCTAACAAAGTCACTAAGAAGGTCACAAGGGAAGTAATCCCTAGAGTGGACCTAGAGAAGGTGACCAAGGCTTCTAAGAAGCCTAACAAGGTTATTAGGAAGGTAACTAGGGAAGTTATTCCTAGTGAGTACCTAGAGCATCCAAGGAGCACCAATAGATTTTGGGTCCCAAGGAACATTTTCTCTACCCCTTAGATGGGTTAGAGAGTGTCAACTCTAATTGGAAAGATAGTTAATCCAACCTTGATGAAGTTGACACTCGAGGAGCATTTTCAAGATTTTTATTAACCTTTGAAAATGAAATAGATTACTTGTTTACTCTTTGGAAGAGTGAAATGTGCCAAGCTTTGAGGAATTTAATTTAATTTTGATTGGCACAAATAAAAAGAGCACAAGAAATGCCAAGTTGAGATTTTGGAATTAACTTAAGGAATTAAGGGCAAATTTAAGCCTTTTTATAAATTTGTTTACTCTTTGGAAGAGTAAAAAGTGCCAAAACTTGAGAAATTGAAATCCAATTTAAATTGGCAAAATTGGGAGAGGTGTAAGAAATACCAAGTTGGGTTTTGGTGTTTTCTTAGAATGTTAAGGGCAAGCTAGGCCTTAATTTAAAAAATTGATTACTCTTTGAAAGAGTAAAGTGTGCCAAACCTTGAGGAATTATGTGTAATTTTAATTGGCATAATAAATTAAGAGTAAAAGAAATGCCAAAGTTGGGCTTGGGCATTTTCTTAAGAAGATATGAGCAATCTAAAATTATTCTTAGGTTTAGCTAAGGATTTAAGGATACTTAGATAGAAAATCTAAGTAGTTTATTTAAGTTAATTGTCATGCTTTGTTTGCTCATCACATGTCATGACATCATTTTTACATTCATGTCTTATTATGAAAAACATAAAAATATCATGTCATGTCATACATACATCATGTAGTTATAGTAAATTTTTCTTTTGAAAATTATTTATTTTGATGTATGTCATAACTCATCATGCATTATTTTTAATTCCTTGCAATTAAGGATAATGACATTTACTAACAAGTAACATCCTAGGTGGATGTTCATAATCTAAAATGCCTAGATAGATTTGTATGATCTCTTGTTTAGGGCAAAACCAAACTTTACATCTCACAAAGACCTATAAGGTGACTTGTATGTATTTTAGTGTACATTATATACAAGTGAGATGTTAGGATGATGAACAAAACTCAAGATGTTGATTTTGTGCATTATTTTGAGTTTTAGGTTCATCAAAACACATAGTTATGTGTTTTCCAATCATTGGGAAAGCTAATGTACAAGTCGTGTGCATTGAACTCAAAGAACATGGTTGGATATTGGTTTTGAAAATCATTTTAAAATGCTTTTGGAAAATCTTGATGAAGACTATCTTTTGGTAGTAATCATCATTGAAAAGTTAGGCACAAACTTGAAGAAAACACTCAAGTTTTTACAAGTTTTCAAGTTTATGTCAATCTTTGAAAATAGGAAGTATTTTCATAGAAAACTATTTTTCCTTGATAGTGTATACCCTAAGTAATGTCTACACGAATTTTAATAATTTTTAGAATTTTGTAGAATTTTTAGGGAGTTTCTGAAATTCACTGAATTGAATTTCAGATATTCAGTGCTCCAATCGATCACCCGATCGATTGGAGTGCCTCAATCGATCGGGTGATTGATTGAGAAGGCATGTTGTCGCGAGCAAAAGCTCGCTGGATCGATCCTCCGATCATCCACACAGCCTGAATCAATCCAGTGATCGATTGAATCCGGTTCAATCGATTGAGACCCCACCTTAATCGATTGAAGTTCTGATTTCGGCTGGGAAAGTTAAATTTCAGCATTTTAGACCATTTTAGCCTAGGTAATCATTCCTAACCCCTCAAAACTTATTTGTATACATTTAAGGGGAGTTTTCATGATGACAACAAGGAGGGATTGGTTAAAGAAGACTAAGTAAAAGTTTAGGTTGAGGTTTAGTTTTATTATTGAATTTTTGAACCTCAAAACTTCTAAATTTAGGTTTCCTAAATATTTGGAGATTCCAAGTCATTGTTGATGTAATAACATAAGTTTGAAGCATGTCTTTATGGGGAGTTACTTTTTAAAGACATGAAACTTATTTTCTAAAACCATTGAAGGTGGTTAAACCTTCGTTTAGAAAAATAATGCTTAAGGTTGAGCGTTGAAAAATGATAGAGAGTGAATATCTTCATTGAGGGGTTGTGGATGCTCTAGGATGAGCATCATAATGTGGAATAATGCTCCAGGGTGATCATTTAATACAGTACTGAAGGATATGGGACCTTCATTGTTGGATTGGTTGACGCTCAAGGGTGAGCGTTGAAGATAATGAAGGGTATGAGATATTCATTATGGTATTGTGAACAACGAGTGAAGTTGTGAACAACGGTGAGTAACTCTTCAGGGGGAGAGTTATTTTTGATGTGTGTCAATAGGGGAAGAATGTAGGGTTAAGTTAGACCTTCATTACCTAAAAAGGAAGTTTGCCCTCTAGGAATGTGGGAGAATGAAGGAAACCCTCATTCATACTTTGATAGGAAAGGAAGTTGAGGCTATGGGATTAGTATAACTTAAAGGTATTGTCAAACATCAAAAAGGGGGAGATTGTTGGTGCAATATTCCCTAGGTCAAGGTTGACCTGGTTGACTACGCTTGAGATGGCTCAATCTTGAGTCTTAATGTTTGGGTTTCGATGTTTCACAATACATGAAGATTGCAGGTGCAATCGTTCATTTGGGGAGATTGTTGGTACAATTCTCCTCTGGTCAAGGTTGACCAGTTAGGTGTGAAGAATAGTCACGTAGGTCAAGGTTGAACGGATACTCGACTGGGAAGTCCTGGTGAGTGAACCCAGACAGATGGGAAGTCCTGGTGAGTAAAGTCAGACAGTTGAGAGATCCTGGTGAGTGAATCCAGGTGAAAGACCTTGTGTGTGAAGCTAGGCAGAGGAGAAGACCTAGTGAGTAAAGCTAGGCAAAGGAGAAGTCCTGGTGAGTGAAGCCAGGCAGAAGGAAAATCCTAGTGAGTGAAGCCAGGTGAAAGACTTATTGAGTGAAGCTAGGCGGAGGAGAAGTCTTGGTTAGTGAAGTCAGGTAGTATGAAAATCCTGGTGAGTGAAGTCATGTGAAAGACCTAGTGGGTGAAGCTAGGCAATATGAAAATCCTAGTGAGTGAAGTTAGGTGAAGGTCCTGGTGAGTGAAGCCAGGCAGATTGAAAGACCTGGTGAGTGAAGCCATGCACGTGGAAATCCAGATGGGTCAAAAGTTGACCGGACACCTGGTATTGAGAAGTCCAAGTAGGTCAAAGGATTGACCGGATACTTGGCACAAGAAAATCCAGATGGGTTAAGGGTGATCGGACATCTGGTGGAAGAAAGTCCAAGTGAGTCAAAGAGGACCGAACACTTGGCACGAGATGGTATATCTAAGTGGGTCAAGGAGGACCGCACTTAGTGGTCAGAAGTCTAACGAGAATTTGGCAAAGAAAAAGTCCAGATGGATCAAAAGTTGACCAAACTCTTAGCGACCGTAAGTCTAATAAGGAGTTGGCATGGAATTAGAAAGTTCGGACGTAGTAAACTTCCGAAGACCATAACTTTTGACTCGGATATCGGAATGAGGTGATCTCGGATGCGAAACGAAGTTAATTTCGAGATCTACATAGTTTTCTGCTTGCAAATCGATTGGCCAATCGATTGGGGGTTCAATCAATTGGTTGTCGCGATTTTGTACAGAAAAGGTCTGGATCGATTGGGTAATCGATCAACACTTCCCCAATCGATTGGGAGAGTTTCTGAGCGAACAGTGAGCTTCTGTATCGATCAGTTGATCGATTGAAAC
This sequence comes from Zingiber officinale, assembly GCF_018446385.1. Taxonomy (NCBI): domain Eukaryota; kingdom Viridiplantae; phylum Streptophyta; class Magnoliopsida; order Zingiberales; family Zingiberaceae; genus Zingiber; species Zingiber officinale. The sequence continues at coordinate 83,722,190 of NC_055993.1, read as the reverse complement.
ATCCAATCGATCGGGCAATCGATTGGGAGGCTGGAAAATCGCACGATAGCCTTGGAAATCACTCGAGACATGTTGAATCAATTGGGCAATCGATTCAAGCAATTTCCAAGAGCACAAAGGTGCTCTAGATCGATCAACCGATCGATCCAAAGTTTCCCCAATCGATTGAGAGTAATTCAATCGATTAGCATCCGACCGTTGGCGCTGAATATAGTTGTTGCGAGCATTTTCTTCAGCACTACTTCGCCCGATCCTTCTCGACACTTCACTGCGACATTTCCAGAGCTCACCGCCAGTTCTTGAAACTTCTTGGAGCAAAGTGTTTAGGGTTTAGGATTTAGGGTTTAGGGTTTAGGGCTTCTCCGCCTTCGATAGTTACCGTAAAGGTGTGTTTTTACTAGTGGAGTGTGTGTCGTGTGAGGATCCTTGGATTAGTCATCTCTTCTTGAGGTGGATACCAAGTAAATCCTAGTGTTAGCGTAGTATTTGTGTTTCTTGTCCTTTCCGCTGCGTATCATCACCAAGAAACAAGTAACGATGAGCGCGATGAGCTATTCCCCCCCCCCCCCCCCCTCCTCTAGCTACATATTGACCCTAACAGTCATGTGGATGCCTAAACCAATCAGGGAGCTCTGGTGAATCAATTAAGTTCCGATAAAGACTGCAAGGCAATGAAATTCGTTGTCGCACAGTAAATGAAAAAATAAAGAAAAACCGACCACATCGAGCCATCACACAGACATCTGAAATCCAAACCGAGCAACGAATTATAGACAGCTTTTCCTCCTCAAACAGACAAAAAAAAATAGATATTTGTCTGATATTTTACACTGACCAGACTTGACATATAAGAAATAAACCCATTTGTATCACTTTTCGAATCATTCAGCAAGTTCACAAGTTACAAGTTTATAAATCAGATTTCACAACAATAAAATGAGAATCTGATAAAAGAAACAACTCAATGTTTAGAGCACAGATAAACTAAACCTTCACAATCTCGTCAAGCATTCCATGCCCTGTTCAGTCGGAGGACAAATGAAGAACAAGTGAATAGTGATGCATCAAATATTATCTTGAAGAAAAAAGTCGATGGTTGAAGGATTAAGATGCCCGAGAGGTGCCAGTCAATGAGGGTGGACCTTATCGTTCTGCCCGCCGACTTGCACCAAAATGCTTCGGCACCGACATCGGAGCAGCGACTCGCATGGAAAATAGAGAGAGAAGAAAGAGAGAAACGTACCGTGAAGCACAGCGAACGTGACAGTTGAGCCAGCATGTAATGGGCAGCGGGACCGAGATTCGAAGAGAAGGCTCATGATATCACACAGAGAGTAGAGAGATGGGCGACAGCCGACAACAGGTGCGACAACAAATCAAGAGCCGATCGGAGAGAAATCAAGCAAGGGAGACAGAAAAAATTGAAATTAATTTTTTTTATAATTCAATATTCGAATTTGGATGTTGATCGGGCCGACGGAATAAATTGCTTAAGAAAGTCATCCAAACAATTCTTAGAGTTATTATCCCATAAAAGAAATTCGACAAATGTATAAATGGATCGATAGATTACACAGCCCTAGTTATTAAAATCTGTTTAAAAAAAAATATCACATTTTTTACAATAAAAAATATATTATTTATTGAAACTCGAGAGATGTTAAAAAAAATTAGTTTTAAAATTTAAGAACATTAGGATTCGAATAATGAATACTCTACTCAATATCAAAATTTAACAATAATAGGCACCACTAATTTAACTTTATGATAAACTGCACGGCCCGTGTTAAATGATGATGGAATACATAAATCGACTTTGGCTCAAACATTTAGTCACAACAACCAACCAATGACATCTAAAACCAAATGATGGTGAATAAAATGGGAAAGTCATATTTATCTCAAAATTCTGTGCAAGAACTTTGAAGATGACTAGGTATCAGAAATCCTTGTTGGAGATCTTGGTTAAATGAGTAATTACCAGACGAAGGGTTCTTCTAAATCAATCTACAGGATCAAAAGCATCAAATCCCTCCTTGAATTCTCTTGCCATTTGTTCTTCTTCTTGCCTGCTAAGCTTACAATTTCTCCAATCAGCTCGATCTGCCATATTTAACATGCCTGCCATCACCTGCAACACTTTACCAGCTCTTATCGTCATCAATAACAAACTATAGTCTCGCAGTTTCTAGGTAAATTATGAAGAATTGATTGAAAAACATACATAATATAATAATTTGGCAAAATAACTGAGCCATGAAAACGACAGCCAATATTGTATAAATCACAAATCATGAATTCTCGATGGAGGTACAAGTTTGTGTTCAATCTCAAATAGATAAGACAAATATGGTGCACGATCGACAATGATGACCAACTAAGTAATCAAAACATTTTGAGCATCTAAACCACCAAATCAAATATTCACTATGGTGTAACAGTAAAAGCATTCAACAGACTCTCAAACACCCATGGTTCGAATCCTAACTACGGCACTGTAGGGCATTTTCCTGCAATGGGATGAAAAATCTAGTAAGTTGGATGTTGAGCGTAGAACTGCTTGTGCTTCCGGATTTACCGGGTGGGCGAACCAAGAGGAAGGACACCCACCTCCAGGATTAGTTGAGTCCAAGGCCCTGACTCGTGGATTATCAAAAAAAAAGTCCTATGACCCTACATGTGTTATGTTATTGTTAAACAAAGACAAGGGGAAAAATCAATACAAGGTAAATGTGACATTGTACAAATTACCTCACGTCCAAATTGAACAGGAAACTTCTTGTCATCAACAACATGAATCAGGGAGTTCCACATAGAACATACCTGAATTGCTGTGGAATTAGGATCTCAACTGTTTTCTACCTTCACAATAGCTAGTGTCTGCAAAAACAAAAAAAAAACAAAAAAAATTGAAATAGATGTTAAAAGAGACAACAATCTTGTCAGAAATGATAGAGATCAGGTCCACAAACAACACTGGTGGCTCATGTTACAGAAGAAACACAATCATCCAAGGGAGGACTATTGTGGTTTGATATTTCATTCCACTTTCACGACCGAGGACTATTGCGGGACTCTAGATCAGAGATATTCTTATTGGGATTCAATCTATTAGACTAGCTCATACTTTACTTGCTTATTGTACTAATGGATAATTTTTTGTTAGTATTTTTACTCATGCTTCTAAATTGGTTTAACCCGATAAATCATTTCATGTGCTTATTGTAATATTTATTCCAACTAATAGCCAAAGAATCACTGATTCCATCAAACACAAGATGTTCCTTCAGTTCATTCCAATGATGCAAGTTCAAACAGACTGTTATTATGTAGGAAAGAGAGATTGACATCTAGATCATCAATACGTAGAATCAAAAACACTCTGAACCTTGGATATGTAGATATGACAATTAATGTTCACACACAGTTGTAACTCATCAATGTATTAGTCCTCTTAAAGAGTTTCAGCAAGCATTGCACAATTGCATAACAGATTCGCCACATAACTAAATTGGAACTGAAATGCCCACAAGGCGTAGCTGAGCCGGTAACAATATGGCAGATTTGCAGTATGGAGCAAGGGTTGAATACCGACAAAGCCGGTGAAAAATGCCCTCCCACATGGGGTCTGCTCAATACCTGATTTACTCCCTCCCGATGGCGTGGGCAGTCGATGGGGACTAATAGAAATCAATAAAACACCCTGAAGAAAGCAATAAATCCAGACTAGAAAAAGAACAAGCTTAAATCACAACAATTACCTCATAAACCACAAATGAGATTACTCAAAGCTGACTTCCATCAGCAACCACTTGGCCTTCATTCATTATGATGCTTATACAATTGCTGAAAACCACCTAGTTTCATTGTCCCAGCCTGCAGCATGCATTGTTGTATCTTTAACTTTACTCTATCCATATTCTTTCTTTCCAGTTCCTTGATTAGAATACAGTATGTGTTTTGTTTAGGTGTGAACCCCGTCATGACCATTTTCTCAAAAAAAAAACAAGATTGCTCTATTTTGCCATTTCGGCAAAGTCCAAGCACCAACAGATTATATGCACTAAAGTCAAGGATAATATCTTTCTTAAACATGTGCCCAAGTAAATACAAAAGGACTCTCACCCATTTCCATTTACAACAAAGTTTCAATAAGGGTGTGTAAGTTTTGATGTCAGGCTTGCAATCAAATTCTTGCATTGAGAAGACTAGCTTTAGAGCATTCTCTGCCTCAGACTAATCACAGGAAGCTGAAATTAAGGTATTGAATGTGGTCACATCTGGTAAGATGCCATTTTTGCACATTTGCTCAAATATGTGATGTGTATCTCGCAATTTCCCTGACTTCCCCATCAAAAAAATCAAAGAATTATATAATGAGGTATCTGGAGCACAACCATCATCCTTCATCATCTCAAATACCAGCAAGGCTTCTTGAATTTCTTTGGCCTTAGCCAAAGAATGCATTATTATAGTATATGTGACAACATTGGGTTGACACCCATGCCCACGCATCTCGTTAAGAATTGCACTGGCCATTCTAAAGTTCTTTTCCAAGCAATAACCTTCAATCAGAGAAGTGAATGTAATCACACAAGGGGTATAACCAAATTCTCTCATTTCCTCAATCATTCTTATAGCCTCTTCTATTTTTCGTGCTTTGCTCCATCCATGAATCAAAATATTAAAACTACTAGCATTAGGTTGTACTTCATCCCTCAATTCCAAAAATGCATCTCTTGCATGCTTAACACTCTTCTCCTTACACAAGGTATCTAATAGTGCATTAATAGCAATGGTATCTTTCCTAACACCAAAGCTCTCAATGCTTTTGAAAGTCTTTATGGCATCACCCCACCTACCAAATCCAGCAAGCCTTCTCATCACCTTGGTCATGGTAGTTAGTGACACTAAGCCTCCAAGACAAACCATCTCATTGATCAAACTCCACATCACATCAAATTGTTTTGATTTCCCTAAAATGTCAACCATCATATCATAAGAAATAGAAGAGTGTGTGAAACTTGCTCGAGCACCAGCCCACCTAAAGAAGCCAAAGGCTGGAAACCAGTCATTGCTAAATCTCTTCAATATCATATTGATCAAAGCCTCAGAAATTTCTACATTGCAACCAACAAAAGCTTGGAAGAGATCTTCAAAAGACGTGAAGTTCAACCTTAAAACTTTACATATCTTATCAACATCATTATCGTCTGTATTGCAAGGCTCCTTTCCATAATCTAACCTAGAGTCGGTGGTTTTCCTTTTGGAATCACTAGCTTCCAAAAATTCCAACTTAGTCTGGAGCACAAAATCATCGGCGTCCACATAATTATGCTGGTCATGTGGATGCCTAAACCAATCAGGGAGCTCTGGTGAATCAGTTAAGTTCCGATAAAGACTGCAAGGCAATGAACTTCGTTGTCGCACAGCAAATGAAGAAATCAAGAAAAACCGACCACATCGAGCCATCACACAGACATCTGAAATCCAAACCGAGCAACGAATTGTAGACAGCTTTTCCTCCTCAAATTGACAAAAAAAAACTGATATTTGTCTGATATTTTACACTGACCAGACCTGACATATAAGAAATAAGCCCATTTGTATCACTTTTCAAATCATTCGGCAAGTTCACAAGTTACAAGTTTATAAATCAGATTTCACAACAATAAAATGAGAATCTGATAAAAGAAACAACTCAATGTTCAGAGCATGGACATATGTTCAGTAATATGGAGCTGAGGAACATGGACATATGTTCAGTAATGCTTTCAGGTTAGTATAACATCACCAATTTATTACTATTCCAGTTTTACTTTAGCAAAGCCATAAGGTGTTCAATCCTTGCATAATACAATTAGTAGATACTTTAATTGAATTTTTTTAGTAAGTAATTCTTACTTTCTAGAAAGCTCCTGAAGAAAATTATTACAGAAAAAATAGTTATGACTCAGGATACACTTGGAAGTCTAAATAAAAATCTTGACAAAACGATTTAAAGAATGTTATACACATATAAGGGTATAGCAATATGGAAATTGTTCATTACAAAAATAAAGGCATCAGCTCCATATTACAGTATTCATATTAGCTAAGCCACAGTTATCAAAATCAGTTCATATCGATATGGATCACCCAAGTTAGGTCGGTATAAGTAAATGCCAATCTAATATTTTCTGAGAAGTCAGCTATCTCATTTAGATTGATGGAGAAGTATAGAAAAAGTAGAGGCTCCAAGAAATTACCTAGAAATAAGCAAATTAACACCATGAAAATAAATTAAATTGATTGAAAGTTCATTGAATCATTAAAAAAAGGATTTAATAGGTTAACATTTGGTCAAAAAAATTTATTTTGACAAACTCAATTACTCGAGCCAACTCTACCTCCTCATTGCCTAAGATTTATTGTGGCATCAGCAGCACAACCATGCTATTGCATGTGATTAATAGCATTCTGATTTACCACTAAGTAGGCCAAGCACCTCATCCATCTCTTTTTTCAATTACTGTTGATCAAGAGACACTATATAGTAGTGACCAAGAGCAAACAGTACCTCCCTAGATCAGTACAGTCTCAAGAACTTCTTCACCAATTAAACACAATAGGATGACTCAACCTCAAATCCAAATGTGCTGAAATAAGCACATAAAAACATTATAAACAACCTTCAAAACTCTCTAAACTTCATGTTGGAGTGCAATTTCCCTTTGGATCAATAATCCCATAAAAGTAAACACCGGAAAAAAAAAAAAAGGAATTTACCTAGGCCAAAATAAGCCTTGCTGTAGTTATGTCACTCCTTGAAGATGTTGCTGTCAAAATCAACCTCGAAGGAAACCCTCGTGCCTCCCCTTCCGGAAGGCGATGACAAGGTTGAGAAAAGAGGTAGTCGACGGCGGGTACAAGACGAACACCAAGGTTCCGGCGTCTAGGGCTAGAGAAGAAGACGGTGTAAGAGGGAATGCCACTATGAGAGAAAGAGGAAGAGAGGGCTAGGTACGAGCTAGCCACCACAAGCGCTTTCCAGCCATCGATCGCATCTCCGGTGATATTAGAGCACCTCCGACGAGATCAAACGCGTGACGGAGGCGGAGGAGGGCGGAGTTCGGGAGCGATACCTCGCACGTGGGAGACGCATGATATGATATGGTTTATGGTCTAAAAATACCCCAACCCAAAATTTAACTCCTTTTTTAAAAAATACAAGAAATAAAAAAATAAAACAGAATTAACAATCAGTGTTAACCTACTCCAACTAAGCTCAATCAAATTAGTTAATTTAAAATTAGTCAAAAATCGAAAGGATTTATCCCTATAATATTTTTATCTTAACATTGGTCGCTGCTACCATGTATAAAAATTATCAATAGCTATTACAATGAGTAGAAATTACTTAATAATTATTATAACATATAGAAACCGTGTAGTAGATACAATGTTATTCTTTATTTTTAATATTATTATAGTAACTATGAATAATTATTACAATATAAAAAAGTTATTATTTAATTGTTATAATTTGTAACACCTAATACAATATTGTTATAGTATTATAGTAGTTACTTAGTTGCTTCTACAACAGTTTTATAGTGATTTGATTAATTTAAAATTATTTTGATAAATTTAAATAATTTTAATCGAGTGGATAAAGTATGTTTTGATATATATTGTCTAAAATTTAAGATTAAAAGTTCAAAGTTGTAGGATTTAGAATTTAACTATAATGTAAAAATTCGTCTATTTCCCATTTAAATCAGACTGATCTCTTGGATAGCTTCCTCAAGCAATTTATGTCATCGGCCCGATCAACTCCCAAATTCGAAAACTGGATTATTAAAAAATAATAATTTCAATTTTCTCCGCCTCCCTTACGTGATTTCTCTCCGATCGGCTCTCGATCTGTTGTCGTACCCGCTGCCGCCCATCTCTCCTCTCTCGGTCCCTGCAACTTACCACTGAAGTTGTGGGGTCGAAGATCGTCAGTTACACTTGGGGATAAAATCCTGGTATGTTACGTCAAAAATTCCTTCGACCCCCAGTCACCTATCCTTCCCAGCATTAACCGTGATTTACTACATCTGGAATCTTGTGGGGTTGGGGCCAAGGGGCCGCTAGGATGACGGTTCCACCTTTTTTTTGCCACCGTGAGTCTTCTCTCTCTGCTGGCTCAACTGCCATGTTCGCTGCCCTTCAAGGTACTTTTCTCTCTTTCTTCTCTCTCTATTTTCCATGCTCCGGTGCCGGTGCTGGTGCCAAAGCGTTTCGGTGCAAGTCGGCGGGCGGAATGATAAAGTCTACCCTCGCCGACCGGCACCGCTCGGGCACCTTAATCCTTCAATCATCAACTTTTCTCTTAAAAAAAAAAAGATAGATCCGTTACCTTAACGCCCCCTTAGTGCCGATCAACTTTTCTCTTCAAGGTAATATTCGATGCATCTCTATTCAGCTGTGCTTCATTTGTCCTCCGACTGAACAGTGCTATGGAATGCTTGACGAGATTGTGAAGGTTTAATTTATCTGTGCTCTGAACATTGAGTTGTTTCTTTTATCAGATTCTCATTTTATTGTTGTGAAATCTGATTTATAAACTTGTAACTTGTGAACTTGCCGAATGATTCGAAAAGTGATACAAATGGACTTATTTCTTATGTCAGGTCCGGTCAGTGTAAAATATCAGACAAATATCAATTTTTTTTTTGATCTATTTGAGGAAAAGTTGTCTAAAATTTATTGCTCGGTTTGAATTTCAGATGTCTGTGTGATGGCTCGATGTGATCGGTTTTTCTTGATTTCTTCATTTGCTGTGTGACAACGAAATTCATTACCTTGCCGTCTTTATCGGAAGTTAACTGATGCACCAGAGCTCCCTGATTGGTTTAGGCATCCACATGACCAGCATAATTATGTGGACGTCGATGATTTTGTGCTCCAGACTAAGTTAAATTTTTGGAAGCTAGTGATTCCAAAAGGAAAATCACCGACTCTAGGTTAGATTATGGAAAGGAGCCTTGCAATATAGATGACAATGATGTTGATAAGATATGTAAAGTTTTAAGGTTGAACTTCACGTCTCTTGAAGATCTCTTCCAAGCTTTTGTAGGTTGCAATATAGACATTTCCGAGGCTTTGATCAATACGACATTGAACAGATTTAGCAATGACTGTTTCCGGCGGATCTCCTCTCTCCAAACGATTCTTAGAGTTATTATCCCATAAAGGGAATTCGACAAATGTATAATTAAATCAATAGATTACACAGCCCTAGTTATTAAAATCTGTAAAAAAACACTTTTTTTACAATAAAAATTATATTATTTATTCAAACTCGAGAGATGCTAAAAAAAAATAGTTTTAAAATTTAAGAACATTAGGATTCGAATAATGAATATTCTACTCAATATCAAAATTTAACAATAATAGGCACCACTAAATTAACTTTATGATAAACTGCAAGGCCCGTGTTAAATGATGATGGAATACATAAATCGATTTTGGCTCAAACATTTAGTCAACAACTAATGACATCTAAAACCAAATGATGGTGAATAAAATGGGAAAGTCATATCTATCTCAAAATTCTGTACAAGAACTTTGAAGATGGCTAGGTATCAGAAATCCTTGTTGGAGATCTTGGTTAAACGAGTAATTACCAGAAGAAGGGTTCTACTAAATCAATCTACAGGATCAAAAGCATCAAATCCCTCCTTGAATTCTCTTGCCATTTGTTCTTCTTCTTGCCTGCTAAGCTTACAATTTCTCCAATCAGCTCGATCTGCCATATTTAACATGCCTGACATCACCTGCAACACTTTACCAGCTCTAATCGTCATCAATAACAAACTATAGTCTCGCAGGTTCTAGGTAACTTATGAAGAATTGATTGAAAAATATACATAATATAATAATTTGGCAAAATAACTGAGCCATGAAAACAACACTGTCAATGATAGTTCCAAGTCCGAATGAAAAAAAGGCTATGAATTGAGTTAGGCCTAGACGACCATTGTCAGCCAATTTTGTATAAATCAATAAACATGAATTCTCAATGGAGGTAAATGTTTGTCTTCAACCTCAAATAGTTAGTACAAATATGGTGCACGATTGACTATGATGAGAAACTAAGTAATCAAAACATTTTGAGCATCTAAAGCGCCAAATCAAATATTCACTATCAATGCTACTTAATTACTCATTTTGGATTGATGCAGGTACTCAATAGGTATAATAAACAGATACCTAAAATCTTATTAATTGAGTCTCAACTTAAACTCGATTATTAAGCATAATCGGAAATTGGGTATCTAAACCCAACTTAAACGGATCAACTACTACTATTATCTACTTTTACATATCATCTTTTTGAACCCCCTGTACTTAATGTTCTAAGGTCCTGTGACCCCTGTCCTCTAGGGGCAGTACGGTGGTTAAGACATAAGGTGTTGTCACATGAGGTCTTGGGGTCGAAACTCAACGCGTCCGAGCATGCCTTCCCTCATGTCATGGCCACTTGCACTAATGGTTAGTAGTCACCCGTGATTACTTCCTCCGTGTTGGCTTAGGGACGAGTTGGCGAGAGAGCTGAGGGTGAGCGAATCGCCTTTTGCCACATAAGGTCCTATGACCCCACCCACCGAGGCATGGTGCAATGGTAAAAGCATTCAACAAACTCTCAAACACCCACTGTTTGAATCCTAGTTATGGCACACTGTAGGGCATTTTCTTGCAATGGGATGAAAAATCTAGTAAGTTGGATGTTGAGTGTAGAACCGCTTGTGCTTCCAGATTTACTCGGTGGGCCAACCGAGAGCAAGGCCACCCACCTCCAAGATTAGTTGAGTCCAAGGCCCTAACATGTGGATTATCAAAAAAAAGTCCTATAACCCTACATGTGTTATGTTATTGTTAAAGAAAGACAAGGGGAAAAACCAATATAAGGTAAATGTGACATTGTACAAATTACCTCACGTCCAAATTGAACAGGAAACTTCTTGTCATCAACAACATGAAACAGAGTTGAACAATCAGGGAGTTCCACATAGAACATGCATGAATTGCTGTGGAATTGGGATCTCAACTGTTTTCTACCTTCACAATAGCTAGTGTCTGCAAAAACAAAAAACAAAAAATTGAAATAGATGTTAAAAGACAACAATTTTGTCAGAAATGATAGAGATTAGGTCCACAAACAACACTGGTGGCTCATGTTACAGAAGAAACACAATCATCCAAGGGAAGACTATTGTGGTTTGATATTTCATTCCACTTTCACGACCGAGGACTATTGCGGGACTCTAGATCAAAGATATTCTTATTGAGATTCAATATATTAGACTAGCTCATACTTTACTTGCTTATTGTACTAATGGATAATTTTTTGTTAGTATTTTTACTCATGCTTCTAAATTGGTTTAACCCGATAAATCATTTCATGTGCTTATTGTAATATTTATTCCAACTAATAGCCAAAGAATCACTGATTCCATCAAACACAAGATGTAGCTCCTTCAGTTCATTCCAATGATGCAAGTTCAAATAGACTGTTATTATGTAGGAAAGAGAGATTGACATCTAGATCATCAATACGTAGAAGAAAAAAACACTCTGAACCTTGGATATGTAGATATGACAATTAATGTTCACACACAGTTGTAACTCATCAACGTATTAGTCCTCTTAAAGAGTTTCCTCAAGCATTACACAATTGCTTAACAGATTCGCCTCATAACTAATGACAAATAAAGGTACATGTACAGATAAATCAATCTCCTGCGATGCTAATTAAGTATCAAGGTAAAAAAATAAATGAAAATTAATATATAAAAATATTATTAACAGATTATGTCATACTTTAAATAAATCTATGGAACCACAAAAAACTACACTTAATCATACACTAAAATGCAATTAAGCATCAAACACTCTGATAGCTAAACATACCGAGCTTCAGCGCTTCAAATTCAAATCCCAACTTCTTAGATGCTAACTTAAATATTCGCTTGACATTAGATGCTTGAGACAACGGTATAGGAATGACCTAATGAAGAAAAAAAAAAATCAAAACCTTGGGGGAAAATTCAAAAAGGGATCACCATTAATTAGAAAGCATAAAGATACAAAAATTATTATTCACAAGGAAAAATCCCGTTTAGAATGGGTTAGCTAAGAATTTAGCTGAAACTTGCATTGTAAACATAGTCAAGAAGAATTTTTTTTACCAAATTACTATTACATGAAAGAGGCATTGACTAATAAAAACATGACGATCGATGAGAGTGTACATAGATGAATTCTATATCATGCTGAGATGCAGCTGCTGTTGACGTTATAGTTCCTAAATATGTATGCATCTGTTTCAAATTCCATATGAGAATCAATGGTTTTCTCATTTCTGAGTCAAGTTCTAATGCTGAAAAGTGAGAGCAAGTTTAGATACAGAGAAATCCTAGAAAAAAATGTGTGTGCGCGGCTATTTTCCTAAAAAGAAAACAACCAAGAGCATAGAAAAGCTATGCTCCATTTGTCTTTAAATGGTCCCATTAAATTAGATTTGTATTATCTGAGCAACAACATTGCTAATACAAGAAAACTATAACAAAATAAAGGAAAACCAAAAAAAACATCAAAGAAAAGAAAGTGTTGATTTGCACTATCTAATGTTTCAATTTAAGATAGGATCTAACAAAATATCATGAAAATAGGAAGAAACAGAAGGTAGGAAAACATCCTAGATAACATTACTATTAGCTTGAGTCCCTCATTTCATGTTACGTGATGAACTATTAAACTGTGAAGTGAAGGTATGTAATGCATTCCTACATGTACATAAACGGAAAGTAGGAAGACAGGGAAATTACTTCTAAAATGCAGCACATTTTAATCAAGTCCTAACAGTTTCCCCAAATAAGGCTTAATTGATAGATAGTATTGTTATCAACTATTACATCATTTGAGATTTAACATCAGTTTAAATAATTAAGATAGTTGTGAGGCAACTAAAGTAGTTCATAAGGGATTACTAGCAAGGTAGAGTCATTATTTTGGTGAGTTATTGAAATGAAGGAGAAAGAGGGAGAGAGAGACTGTGTTATTTGGATTCCCCTATGTTCCACTTAAATTCTCCCCTTTTTCTTCATTCAGACACCAAATAGAACCTACCTCTATTGTTTCTTCCTAATGTAATGTAATCGCAAAACTGCAGTCATACAACTATCTCAGCAATGAACTGCTAACATGGTTCATTTATTGATTACCATACATCATATTAATAATTGTTGTTATCATAATCAATGAAGTGTCGGAAATTGTTTAAAGGTTTAGTCATACAGCAGCTGTTCCAGAACTTGACCATAGACAAACTGCAAACCACAAACAAATATTGGTTTACAATAAACCAAATAGAATACTTCTATTGTGATGCAACAGAATAAAGGAAACCACTACCGCAAAAAATATGAACTCAAGTGTTTTATTACAAGACAAGATTTCGCTTACCTGAAGATTAGCATGAGGACTCTGTGGGGATACCCACTCAAAGAAGACAACAGCCTTAGCCTGCTTATTAAAATATTTACAGAGTGTTCTCTTGTACTTTTCGAGCTCTGCCTCTGTATCTGAAGGCATTGTAAGCGTATTAGGGCAGTGCTCAATCGACACAAGAAGTACATGATTTGGAACAAGAGGACCCTTAGCGAGTGCGCAATAGTAACTTTCTCTGATGCTTAATACAAGATGCATTTCCACGTTTGGGCTTGATAAGCAGAACCAACAAGTTCTCTCCCTCCCACCTTGACCACTAAATCATAACATAGAGAAAATTATATACCTGAGGCATAATTTAGACAAAGGAGGGTTTGGATGACAAAGTAAACAAGAATTTCCTAAGCAATGTGAAATGAAACAACAAAAGAAATAAAGATAAGTGAACAACTGACCTATGGGGTTGCATATTTTGTGAGACACTAGCGCCTTCTTCAGTAAGACTATGACCAAACTTGCAGTCAGGCCCACGTTCACACTTTCCCTTGTTGAGAAAATCAAAACAAACATTTCTCAAATAATGCTCTCTAGATTCCTCATCATGTCTAAAGTTGCATGTCATGCCTTGAGAACAAGATCCACTAGAAGTGAATTTGAAGCACAATTTTTCACCATTGCTCCCTCCTTTTCTCTGCCTCTTTTGTGAAGTGTCATAGCGCCAATATTGTGAATCAGGATAATCAGGTCTCTTCAAAGATTCACTTGCATGGCTTGCAGGCTCTACATGCATGTATGGTGACATGGTCATGTTTGGTGGTCTAGCACTTATCTCAGAAGGTGACATTATAGATGCCGGAATCGGAGTTATTCCATGAATAAATTTCTGACCATCATAAGTAAATTAATAAAAGTTATGCATAGTATGCAAATCATATGGGATACAAGAATTTGCAATGTGAAAAACAAGCTATGAAATAATACCATATGCTGGACATAATGGATCATATTTATTGTATATCTTTATCTGTTCAGGAAGGAGACGAGAACACAATAATGCATACATTTTCCATCAACAATATAAAAGTATAGATAGTAGACTGCCAATAGAGTGGAAGAAGTTTCCAATTAAGAACACTCAACAAGTTCTCAACTAGCAAGGTCAAAAAAGAAAGAAAATGGATCTCCAAAGCTTTAGCATGTCCTCATGGACAGTATAGTTAGGATAACATTGAAAAATATGAAAATATAAACTTATAAGTTTCATAGAAACAAATTCTGAACAAGCAGTAAAGAGCATACTTTGGCATTAACTATACATGCTAAATAGCATTTTACATACATTAATATTAAATATACATGCTAAATAACATTTCTATCAGTTGGAGAATTCAAACACAATAAATTTTAGCTTAGTTTATGTATATGAAATAGCACAATTGAATGAAAATAAAATATATAAGGGGCTTAACAAACTGATCTCCTAGAATATACAAGCTACTTTGGGTATAAATATACACGGTACACTAATTGTAAATCAAATATATCACAAGTCAAGTATTTAATTTCCCATCAAAAAGTGATTCAAATAATTGAATCAAAACTACAATGGTGCAACACGATCTGGCATGGAACAAGGCCATGCATCCTAAGCATGTATAGCAAATTGTTATGCAATCCTTGTGTCATTACATAAACGGATAAATCTAAATCAAATTATCCACATAGTAGAAATGTGCATGCTGGAGAGAAACAAACTCTGTAATTAGGAAAAATTGAATATATTAATAACACCATCGGTGTCCCATGGGCACAAAGAACTATGCAGTAGAATACCTGTTTATTTTTGTTACCAACAGAAGCTAGCCCCAAAAAACGTGTAAAATGTGCAGACTTATCATTGGAGTAGGGTTCACGCTCATAAAATACACCTTTAGTGCCTGCGATGTGATACCTAGATAAGAAATAGGAGCAAAAGAATCATCACAATTAACTCTTTTAATAGATACCACACCCTACAAACAGAAAATCAAGTATTTTGTAATCATGTTGCATAAAGCAAATAAGGTTAAAGTAAATAGTAATTGTTCTTGGAAATTAGTGATGGCATGCAATTCATATAGTAGAGGTCGATAGTTTCAGTTATCATGGATATAGTTATTCTTGGGATATCAAGGCAAATAAAACTTTTAACTGATCATCAGGTAGTTAATTTTAATCGGATGGGAGTAGGAGTGAGAAAGAAAGAGAAGAAATAAAATTATCAATTCTCATTAAACGAAGTACAGAGAAAGAATGTATAGTTTCATCCACTGCCTCGTTTTAATTTGCACACAAATCAAGCTGAAATGGAGAGGAATGAAGTTTATGGATTCCGTAGACACAGATAAGTGATATAATTTTGCTTTTACAGCTAAACTTAGAATCAGTTGGAGAAGGATACTTATTGCAGATCACAGTAAAGCAAATAGTTGGATGTTAGTATATAGACGTAAGAGATGATTTACCTTGGCATAATTTCTTTGGCCAACTCTGATATGACAGGATCGGTACCTGACAGGTCAGTAACTTCCGAGGGAGCATTGGATGTGTCAGCTCCAGTGGAAACACCACTTGGCCATTCATTAGTAATAGCTGATCAAGGATTCCAAGTTCCCTCATGTAGCAGCAATGAGATAGAACAATAAATTAACGTTACAGCTAAATCGCAACAAAATTAATGGATTCTCAAGGATATGTCAAAAACAAATCAACAATTCCATCTTCTTCTGCCAGAGCCCGCAATGCACCTACGTCATCTTCACTATATCGCCCTCTCCCATCATCCTCGGAAGGCTGCTTGCCAGACAAATACACAACCGACAACCCTGCAACCGCCATGAAAGTCAACCCAAGCCTGTGAAGCGCAAGAGCGATGAATTGAAAAACTGAGTAGAAGACAGTTTCCACAGACCAAGGAGGGAAAATTTGCCGCTCCCCTTCAGCCAGAAAAGATTGGGGCAGACCTCCAATCCATCCGTCTTAAATCCACGAGCGGCGAGTGGCTTCGAGGCGGCGGACAGAAAGCGGATGGCACCGACGCCGTAGTCGCCGATGAAGTAAGTGGGGATAGAGACGGCGGAGCGGCCCTCGAAGTAGTCGGCCACTTCGTCGATCCCATCGTCGGAGTCGGGGAAGAACTGGCCAACGCAGAGGAGGGCATCGAAGGGGTCCATGGACTTCCTAAACTGCATCGAAGGGAGAGGTAGATTTAGGGCTCTACCCAAAACGGTTCAAACAAAACCCTAGTTCACGAGCGAGGGACAGAAAAGTCTGGAAGGTACCAAATGAACGCGCTTGAAGAGGAGGTTGAGGCGGCCGAGCACGTCGCCGCAGAGGAGGATCCGCGGTCGCCGAGGCTCCATTGTTGAGAGGAGAGCTGCGGCGGGAGACGGTGGGGAGCGAGCTCACGTGGATGTCATTCGGGCCACTCAGTGCAGCATCGAACTGTCTGAAACCGAGTGCGGTATCGACCGAGTTCCCTCCGCATAGGGATGGGCCATTATGATAGACCCTTGATTTAGATGGACCTTATCAATTTAGAGGTGGATTTCATCTAAATTAATTATCCTCATACAATAGACCATCCCCTGATCCGCAAATTGTGGACTAGAAGATCCGGCCCGCCGCGAGGACAGATCCTCTGGTCCGTAATTTACGGACCAGGGGATGGTCCACTATGGTAGACCCTTAATTTAGATGGACCTTACCAACTTAAAGATGGGCTCCATCCAAATCAATGGTCCTCATACAATGGACCATCCCCTGATCCATAAATTGCGGACTAGAAGATCCGGCCCGCCGCGAGGACAGATCCTCTTACGGACCAGGAAATGGTCCACTATGGTAGACCCTTGATTTAGATGGACCTTACCAACTTAAAGGTGGGCTCCATCCAAATCAATGGTCCTCATACAATGGACCATCCCCTGATCCGTAAATTGCGGACCAGAAGATCCTGCCCGCCGCGAGGACAGATCCTCTGGTCCGTAATTTACGGACAAGGGGATGGTCCACTATGGTAGACCCTTGATTTAGATGGACCTTACCAACTTAAGGAAAAATTTTAAACAAATGTTCAAGGATATATAAATTTACCTATCATTTCACTTTACGTGGGTTTCATCATTCTATGTGTTTATCTTTGAAAATGATCCTATCCGAATGAAGGAAGCTAGAAAACCGAGGATGGGGTGACCATTGACAGGAAGAAGACTTCAATCCTGCAAAACAAAATCAAATCAGGGAAGAGGTCTCTAGCGTTGGTCCTCCGATGCTCAAGTCAAAATCAGGAAGAAAGAATGAGTAATCAAGAAAATGATGATCTTTTTTTTCTCATACCTGGCGCATCGTTTTATACCTTTCTTTGTGATCATTCGTCTGTCCTTATTTAATGATATTAATTATCGGAGGAAGGTTTCTTTGTCTTGACTTTCGTGCATTAATGATAGATAGAGTGTCTTTCTTTGTCTTGACTTCCGTGCATTAATGATAGATAGAGTGTCCTTCTTTGTCTTGACTTCTGTGTATTAATGATAGACGGAATGTTCTCTTTTATTTTCTCTCCTCTTGTGTAGTGTCATTTCTTGCGCCGGATGGGCGGTCCGAGCGGCCCGCTTTCCTGCCGACTGGAAAAACTGACTAGCCGTTTGACTAGCCCATAATCAAGAAAATGATGATCTTTTTTTCCTCATACCTGGCGTACAGTTTTATACCTTTCTTTGTGATCGTTCATCTGCCCTTATTTAATGATATTAATTACCGGAGGAAGGTTTCTTTGTCTTGACTTCTGTGCATTAATGATAGATAGAGTGTCCTTCTTTGTCTTGACTTCCATGTATTAATGATAGATGGGCTTACCTTTTAGGCATGGAATAGCTCTATCTAAAGAGATGTCACCTAAGACATCAAAGGAGATAGAAGACATGAAAGCAGTTCCTTATGCCTCGGCTGTAGGAAGCCTTATGTATGCAATGCTATGTACGAGACCTGATATTTGTTTTGCCGTGGGCATGGTCAGCAGATATCAGAGTAACCCTGGACAAGGGCATTGGACTGCGGTAAAGCATATATTAAAGTACTTGAGAATGACTAGAGATTATATGCTAGTTTACCAAGCAGACGATTTGCTCCCTGTGGGTTACACGGATTCAGATTTCCAATCAGATAGGGACAATAGTAAGTCTACATCAAATTATGTGTTTACTTTAGGAGGTGGAGCCATTTCATGGAGGAGTGTTAAGCAGAAATGCGTTTCGGACTCAACCATGGAAGCTGAGTATGTAGCAGCCTCTGAGGCAGCTAAAGAAGTAGTATGGCTCAGGAACTTTCTAATGGACTTAGATGTGATTCCTGGTTTGCCCAAAATCATCACAATTTATTGTGATAATAGTGGTGCAGTTGCAAACTCGAAGGAACCACGAGCTCATAAGGCAAGTAAACATATAGAGCGCAAGTACCACCTGATACGAGATATCGTGAAGCGAGGAGAAGTTGTCATCGCCAAGATTGTATCAGCGGATAACCTGGCAGATCCTTTCACTAAGGCCCTTCCGGCGAAAGATTTCGATCCGCATGTGGAGGGAATGAGAATCAGATGTATGGTAGAAGATATGACAGCTTAGTTATTAGTATAAGTGGGAGATTGTTGGAGTGTATACTGAAAGCCTAAACTTTTGTAAACATTTATGTTGAATAAAGAATCACATTTGGTCAATTTATTTGTAGTTGTTCAATTAATTTATATTGTAGATAACATAGTATGTGGTGTCACATATAGAAGATGATGTTATCAGTACCTTATAAATTATAAACAGTAGCTCACGACCAAAATAGAAAGGAACAAACCATTGGAATGTCGTAGTGTAACGCCCGCCCTTCCAGGTAGCACTAAGGCCACCCCAGAGGGACGGACGTCACTAAAACATAGACATCAATTATACTAATGCATATGGATTCATGGCAGCGGAAGACATATATAATTAATTGTTTTTTTTCATATCATAACATATACCATATGCATCTAGTTCTCTTAACATGGCATGTGAAGTCAAACGTACCAACATAACATGAGTAGGATATCATACTAGCTGAACATTATCATAAGCATAGGTCCAACATTGTTCACATGCATAACTTAGATAATTCAAAAACTTAAATAGATCTATCCACCAACACTTCCACACACATCCTCATTGTCTTTCCTGCTCTGCTCCCTTAAACAATCCATTCCTTGCCTTTATCTGCAGTACAAGGAAAACGTGTAGCTATAAGCCAAAGGCTTAGTGAGATCCTTGCCTACCCATAAATCCGAAAAACACATAACATAACATAACATGTAGAAACCATAGCATAGCATAACATAGCATGAAGAATCATAACATAGAACATATCTTATCATGTAAAAACCATAACATCTAATAACATAACATGAGGGAAAACATAACATAATATATCATATCACATAAGGAGCATAACATATCAGAGTATAGCATGTGAGTGTATATCATGATTCATATCACATTCTGTAAGCGCATATCATGAAGCATATCATATCATGTAAACATGTATCATAAATCATACCTGTTCATAAGGGTGCATAAACATAATTTCATAAATATGTGCATGTAGATGGAATGCACATATGCATCATGGAATGCACATATGCATCATGCTTCTTTCAAAACATATAGTATACATACTTGAATATCATATCATCATCATGAGAAGGGTCCCGGCTTGTACCACATGTAAACATAAATGCGCGCAATCCCTAGGACAGGGTAGCTAGCCCCGAACCTACTAGGGATCTAGGTCCGTTCATAATCCGTCGACCTAGGGGCGTACTGAGGAGCCCATCCCTTAACGAGGTCCGTTCATAGTCCGTCGACCCCGGGGCGCTTATGGAGTCCACCCTTGGTACAAGCCATACAAAGTAAAATATCATGCATATCATATCTCATCATATCATACATGTCATAATTCTTGTCATATCATGAAGAGAGCTCTTGGTCCCAACTTAAGGGAAGCAACTCTTTACCATAACATGAAGAATGCTCTTGGTCCCAACATAAGGGAAGCAACTCTTTAGGCTTTTCTTCTTACATAAGCCATTCACACATGCATTATATAACATGTTCTTATCATAACATAAAGTATAACATGTTATTTTCTTATCATCAAACTTGGCATATCATCTCATGAACTTAGCATAACATATCATGAACATGGCATATCATATCATATCATGAGTCTAGCATATCATATCATGACCATAGCCTATCATGTCATAAGTCTATCATATCATATCATAAACATGGCACATCTTATCATAAGACATAGAAATGCAACATATCGTAAAGCATATTTTCATCACATCATAAAGCATGAAAGCTTAATCTACTTATATATCAAAGTCTACATATCATGAAAATGCATAAGCATGTTTGGTTAGGTTTAAACTCTTTCCTAACCCAATTAATCCATCTTGGCCGAACCATATCAGTAGGTTTCAACCTCATTTCATTCCATATGAAGCATAGAACTTATCCACATAACATGAAAACTTGATCTAAGCACATACAAGGCATTATACTTCATGAATAAGCATGTTTGAGTTCAAAACTCTAACCTTAACCCATTTATCTCAATTTGGCCGAAACATATCAGTAGGGTTCTTATATCATTTGGTTTCATATGAAGCATAGAACTTATCCACATAACATGTAAACTTGATCTAAGCACATACAAGGCATTATACTTCATGAATAAGCATGTTTGAGTTCAAAACTCTAACCCTAACCCATTTATTTCAATTTGGCCGAAACATATCAGTAGGGTTCTTATATCATTTGGTTCCATATGAAGCATAGAACTTATCCACATAACATGTAAACTTGATCTAAGCACATACAAGGCATTATACTTCATGAATGAGCATGTTTGAGTTCAAAACTCTAACCCTACCCCATTTATTTCAATTTGGCCGAAACATATCAGTAGGGTTTCATATCATTTTATTCCATAAGAAGCATAAGACTTAAACATGTAACATGCACATTTAGTCTAAGTACCTATAGAGCATTGTACAAGTACCTACAAGGCACTATACTTCATGAATAAGCCTATTTGAGTTCAAAACTCTAACCCTAACCCATTTATTTTCATTTGGCCGAAACATATCAGTAGGGTTTCATGTCTTTTTATTCCATAAGAAGCATAAGACTTAAACATGTAACATGCACATTTAATCTAAGTACCTATAGAGCATTGTACAAGTACCTACAAGGCACTATACTTCATGAATAAGCTTATTTGAGTTCAAAACTCTAACCCTAACCCATTTATTTTCATTTGGCCGAAATATATCAGTAGGGTTTCATATCATTTTATTCCATAAGGAGCATAAAACTTAAACATATAACAAGCTCATTTAATCTAAGTGCATACAAGGTATTGTACTTCATGATCTAAGCATATTTGAGTTCAAAACTTTAACCCTAACCCATTTATTTCAATTTGGCCAAACATATCAGTAGGGTTTCATACCATTTTATTCCATAAGAAGCATAAAAACCTTGGTTATAAACATGTAAAAATTCATACATCACAAAGAGGTACAACTAGTATGGTTTCTATTTAAAATTCTTGACCTAAGGCCTTATAATCAATTTTGGCCGAACCATATAGATAGGTATGTCTTTTTTTTTTTTTCACAACATGAAGAATGAAGACTTAACTAACAACATGTGAAATTCATATATCATAGAGTAGAAAAAATTAAGCATGTGATCAAAGAAAACTTATTCTAGGTCCTCTCTTCCATCCTTGGCCGAAACATGCAATAAGGCTCTAAATTTCTCTTCTTTTTTTTTTCTTTTTCTACAACATGAAGCATCTCTTGTCACTTATTAACCCTAAGTGACTACCTATTCTTTATCTTGACCACATTCTTGCAAGAAAATTTTTAGAGTTTCGAAAAACATTTTAAACCGAAGCTACTTGTACTGCAGTGAGGGGATACTCACTTCCTTGCGCTTGTTTTCCTTAGAGATTTAACCTTTGTTGAGGATCCTTCCTAGAGAGGGGAAGCTTCCTTGCTCCTTGGTCTCGGCAAGAAGAGGAAATGGTGAAGAAGAGGTCACGGTGGAGGAGGAGGGAGTAGGAAGGTGAATGAGGAAAAATGCCAACTCATTTTAATTTCCTCCTTTTATTCATCATGAGAGGAGGAAGGAAAAATATATTTTTCTTCCTCCTTTCTTTTACTCTCTTCATAATTAAGAGAAAAGTCTAGATACATCCCTTCTTGGTGAGTAAGAAAAGAATATTCTAGAGCATCTCTTCATTAGAGAGGAAGAAGACAACTCTCACTTCTCCTTCTAAGAGAAGAGCCTTTTCTTCTTACATTTAATTATGGTTTCCCTCTCTTTTCTAACAATAATTTCTCTTGGTCTAGTGGTTATCTTATTCAGGCATCTAATGAGAGATCTAGAGTTCAAGTCTTAGACCTTATATATTTTTATTTCTATTTTATTTGTTTAAGTGTTCGACTAGGAGCAAAATTTAACTAAAGCATATATATTTTTTTCTTTATTCATGATAAAATATTCTAGAATTTTGCTAAGGACCCTATGGGTGTTACACGTAGTGTAATTAGGAATTAGTTTATCTTGACTATATAATTACACTAGTACATTTAGAGTGTATTGAGTAGGACCATTTGAGGTTGTTTCTTTTATACTAACTTTATAAAGGAACATATATCTCAGTTATTATGGAAGTGTGTGCTCTTAATCCTAATATAATAGCAAGCACATATATTTGATATTTATTTCTTTAATTTATCAATGAGTGAGATTTAGTTCGATGAATCAATAAACTCGATAAGTTGGGAAATGATATCACTTATAGTGTGTGTTGTTGATTATAGAAGGAAACTGTGTCCTAGAGATACTAGGTTGATAATGTCCTCAAGAGGAGCTCATAAGGATTGTCATGTTAAACTCTGCAGGTGGACTTAGTCCGACATGACGATAAGGTTGAGTGGTACTACTCTTGGATTAAGATATTAATTAAATGAGTTGTCAGTAACTCACTTAATTAGTGGACATTCGATATCTTAAACACAGGGAGACTAACACACTCATAATAAGAAGGAGCCCAAAAATATAATTTGGGATTGGTGCGGTAATTCAATAATAGTTCTCTAGTGGAATGAATTATTATTGATAAAATTAAGTTGTGTGTTCGGGGCGAACACGGGATGCTTAATTTTATCGGGAGACCAAAACCAATTCCTCCTCTCGGTCCCTATCGTAGCCTCTTATTTATAGAGTACTATACCCACATATACCCATCTTCTATACCCACCTAAAGGGGGTCGGCCAAGCTAGCTTGGAATCAAGCTAGGGTCGACCTAAGCATGGTTTAAGGTGACTGACCCTAGCTTGAACCCAAGCTAGAGGGGGCCGGCCATATTAAATTTAAAAGAATTTTAATTTTAATTTTTATTATGTGGAATATATAATTTATTAAAGAGAATTAAAATTAAAATATCTCTCTTGTAAAGGATCTACAAAAGATTAAAGAAAGAGATTAAATCTTTTTCCTTATTTGTAGATTGGTGAGATATTTTATTTTCTCTTTAAAAATTATTCACATGTTGAAAAATTAAAATTATAGAAATTTCTTTTTATCAACCATGAAGAGATTTTTGAAGAGAAATTTTATTTTTAAAATTTCCGGAAACAAATTAGGAAGTTTTAATTTGTTGATTAAAACTTGTCTAATTTATTCCTCCATGATGTGGCCGGCCATTATAGTTTAATTGGAAATTTTATTTTATTTTTCTCAATTAAATCATGTCAAGGAAATTAAGGAAATTTTATTGTAATTAAATTTCCTAATTTACCAAGGCTAAGGAATATAAAAGAAGGGGTGGGGGTGCCTTCATTGGATACAACCTCTATTATTTCTCTCCATCTTTTCCTTGGTGTTGTGGCCGGCTATCATCCTCTCCCTCTCTTCCTCTTGTGGTGGCCGAATCCTTCATCTCCCTTGGAGCTCTTGTAGTGGCCGGATACTACTTGGAGAAGAAGAAGAAGAAGGAGAGAAAGCTTGCATCTCTTGGAGCTTGGTTGGTGTTTTGTTCTTCATCCTTGGTAAAGCTTCTTTATTGTGGCCGAACCTAGCTAGGAGGAGAAGAAGGTGGTTGGTGTTTTCTCATCTCGGAAGATCGTTGCCCACACAACGTCCGAGGTTAGAAGAGGAATACGATAGAAGATCAAGAGGTTTTTCTAGAAGGTATAACTAGTAATTTTTCCTTTCCGCATCATGCTAGTTACTTATGGAAATAATACCAAATACAAGAGGCTTACGATTCTAGTATTTCGAATATGTTTTTCGATGTTGTGTTTTTTTTTGTTTTATTTATCCTTGTGATTTGATTGTTCTTTTCGGTTAACCTAAAGTTATTTTAGGAAATTAAATATTAGCTTTCCATAAAAGGTTTTGTCTAGTCGGTGGTGGTTGCTCCCATATCCAAGAAAGCCGTGTGCCTCGCCACGTCAGTACTGGGAACCAATTATGGAAATTAATATTTAATGGAATTAATAACTTAAGGTGATTTGGGTTGAACGTGTTAAGTTCCGCAGGAGACCCAAGTCAAAACCTAAAAGAACAAATACATTAAGTTTTGGATCAAACGTGTTAAGTTCCGCAGGCAATCCAAAATTTAATTTAAAAGAAAACATGGTAGCTAGGAAAAGGTTCAGACCTTTGTACAAATTTTTGTACAGTGGAACCTCTAGGTTTTCCGAGTAGCAACCAACACTCTCTGCTGCCGCACGCCTGACAAGACAGGTAGATATCCTCTACTAACATGACTAGCGTCTTTTTAAATTCTACGGTCAAATCTTCTTCTAGGTTTTCGAAACTTGGGATCGGACGGCTGAGAGCGACCTATCATGTGGTTTATAAGCCTCACGTGTGTCATCGTCTTCTCCACTTTGTGCCTTCATCTTCGAGCTTCGTCGTTGTGGCATTTCATGTCTTCGCTAGTGATCCCCCTGTACTCTGGCAATCTCCCGCTTCTCTGATCCATCTTCCGACTGAGGAATGGCTTGAGTCGGACGACACTGAATTCTGAGCCCCTGAGCACTAAATAATCATTCAAGGTCCGCTCGCACAGATATGGGCGAACGCTTGAGCCCGCACAGCGTTCATGACTCCGAGGGCGCTCGCGGATAGTCATACCCAGATGTCCACTAGGTAAGTTTTTTGTATGTTCTTTAATTTATCTCTAATCGCCTCTTATATTTCTTTGGTTCTTCGCGGTATTGAGTGGAGAGCCTGGCCATGTGTTAGAGACTCACATTTTTGGAACAGGAAGTCAAGCAGCTGAAGGCACCGAGCGGCCAATCATCTGCTTCTCAGAAGCAATTGGAGCAGATGAATGATGAAATGTCTCAACTAAGAGCCGATCTGGCCAAGAGCGCCGAGCAGTTGGAGGCGGAGAAAGCAAAAAATGCCGAGCAAGCCACCCAATTAGCTCAGCTCAATAAACAGGCCAACACCTTTGAATCCAAAATCCATTCGGCTGATACTAGGAAATTCCGGGCCATTGAAGATCTGGAGATCAAAAATAAAGAATTTCGGGTGTTGGCCCAAAACTTGAAGGATGCTGAGGCTGCCTTGAAGGCATAGCAAGACGGACGGTCGGCCGGCCGAGCAGACTGCAACGAAGGCCCAGCTCGACGCCAAGGATGAAGAGCTGAGCAAGTTGAAGGAAGAGCTAGAGGCTTCCCGAGTGGCCTTAGAGACTTATCAGGGAGCTGAGTCGAGTAGGTTTGTGTTGGAGTGTATACTGAGAGCCTAAGCTTTGTAAACATTCATTATGAATAAAGAATCACATTTGGTCTAATTATCTACATTTGTTTGTAGTTGTTCATTTAATTTATATTGTAGATAACATAGTATGTGGTGTCACATACAGAAGATGATGTTATCAGTACCTTATAAATTATAAACAGTAGCTTACGACCAGAATGGAAAGGAACAAACCATTAGAAAGTCGTAGTGTAATTAGGTATTAGTTTATCTTGACTATATAATTACACTAGTACACTCAGAGTGTATTGAGTAGGACCATTTGAGGTCGTTCCTTTTATACTGACTTTATAAAAGAACAAAGACCTCAGTTATTATGGAAGTGTGTGCTCTTAATCCTAATATAATAACAAGCACATATGTTTGATATTTATTTCTTTAATTTATCAATGGGTGAGATTTAGTTCGATGAATCAATAAACCCGATAAATTGGGAAATGGTATCACTCATAGTGTGTGTTGTTGATTATAGAAGGAAACTGTGTCCTAGTGATACTAGGTTGATAATGTCCTCAAGAGGAGCTCATAAAGATTGTCATGTTAAACCCTGCAGGTGGACTTAGTCCGACATGACGATAAGGTTGAGTGGTACTACTCTTGGACTTAGATATTAATTAAATGAGTTGTCAGTAACTCACTTAATTAGTGGACATTCGATATCTTAAACACAGGGAGACTAACACACTCATAATAAGAAGGAGCCCAAAAATGTAATTTGGGATTGGTGCGGTAGTTCAATGATAGTTCTCTAGTGGAATGAATTATCATTGATAAAATTAAGTTGTGTGTTCGGGGCGAACACGGGATGCTTAATTTTATCGGGAGACCAAAACCAATTCCTCCTCTCGGTCCCTATCGTAGCCTCTTATTTATAGAGTACTATACCCACATATACCCACCTTTTATACCCACCTAAAGGGGGCCGGCCAAGCTAGCTTGGGAACCAAGCTAGGGCCGGCCTAAGCTTGGGTTTAAGGTGGCCGGCCCTAGCTTGAACCCAAGCTAGTAGGGCCGGCCATAATTAATTAAAAAGAAAATTTAATTTTAATGTTTATTATTATGTGGAAGATTTAATTTGAAAGAGAATTAAAATTAAAATATCTCTCTTGTAAAAGATTTACAAAAGATTAAAGAAAGAGATTAGATCTCTTTCCTTATTTGTAGATTGGAGAGATGTTTTATTTTCTCTTTAAAATTATTCACATGTTAATAAAATTAAAATTATAGATATTTCCTTTTATTAACCATGAAGAGATTTTAAAGAGAAATTTTATTTTTTAAAATTTCTGGAAACAAATTAGGAAGTTTTAATTGTTGATTGAAACTTGTCCTATTTGCCTTCCAATGATGTGGCCGGCCATCACAAATTAATTAGGGAAATTTTATTTTATTTCTCTCAATTAAATCATGTCAAGGAAATTAAGGAAAATTTATTTCCTAATTTACCTAGGCCAAGGAATATAAAAGAAGGGGTGAGGGTGCCTTCTCAAGACACAACATCTATTATTCCTCTCCCTCTCTTGTTCCTTGTGGTGGCCGGTCCATCCTCTCCCTCTCTTCCTCTTGTGGTGGCCGAACCTCTCTCCCCTCCTTGGAGCTCTTGTGGTGGCCGGATACTACTTGGAGAAGAAGAAGAAGAAGGAGAGAAAGCTAGCATCTCTTGGAGCTTGGTTAGTATTTTGGTTTTTCTCCTTGGTGAAGCTTTTCTTTTGTGGCCGAACCTTGCTTGGAGAAGAAGAAGGTGGTTGGTGGTTTCTCATCTTGGAAGATCGTTGCCCACACAACGTCCGAGGTTAGAAGAGGAATACGGTAGAAGATCAAGAGGTTTTTCTACAAGGTATAACTAGTAATTTCTATTTCCGCATCATGCTAGTTATTTATGGAAATAATACCAAATACAAGAGGCTTACGTTCTAGTATTTCGAATATGTTTTTTCGAAGTTGTGTTCTTTTGTTTCTTTCTTTTCCTTGTGATTTGATTGTTCTCTTTGGTTAACCTAAAGTTATTTTAGGAAATTAAATATTAGCTTTCTATTAAAGGTTTTGTCTAGTCGGTGGTGGTTGCTCCCATATCCAAGAAGGCCATGTGCCTCGCCACGTCAGTACTGGGAACCTTTTATGGAAATTGATATTTAATGGAATTAATAACTTAAGGAGACTTGGGTCGAACGTGTTAAGTTCCGCAGGAGATCCAAGTCAAAACCTAAAGAACAAATAGATTAAGTTTTGGATCAAACGTGTTAAGTTCCGAGATCCAAAATTTAATTTAAAAGAACACATGGTAGCTAGAAAGGTTCGACCTTTGTACAAAATTTTTGCAGTGGAACCTATAGGCTTTCCGAGTAGCAACCAACAATTGGTATCGAGCTAGGGTTTTGCCTCATGTATTTGGTATTTAGTTTAATTATGCACATGTCATACATAATTTAGGCAGGTTAATAGTAGGAGGTGCTAACTCTATGGATACAGGATCCAACTATTATGGCTTTTAGTTAATTATGTGTGTGATTGGACCCTTGGACATGTCAAGGGCAATTTATATGTGTGTGCATGATTGTATTAAAATACAGCAGGAGCTGTATTTAGTTTTATTAGGATTTTATTTTTGATCTAGATACATGTACATTCCTTTTATGGAATATAGGATCAAAATGTAAAATTCTATTTATGTCATGGATCGAATCTTGCAAGCGTGGAACCTTCTAAGGACGAGGCAATGAACTCGGAGCAAGATGGATCGACAGTTAGACCGGTGGCGAATATGGCGACTTGGATGACAACACGGAGGACAATTAAAGATAAAAGCCATAATAGTTGAAAATTAGATTTTCTATTTATTGCTTTTATATTGTGCTGTGTGTGCATGTTAGTTTACAAGTTTAGTAGGCTAGCATAGTTAAAATTCCTCATTTATAAATAACTAAGTGGGAGAGGGATTTTTAAGTAAATCCCATGGTCTCCATTACTAGTTTGTAAGTGATGCAAACAAGCTTGCACGTTGGCTCTGAGTGCCTTCCTCCATAACGGATGAGCTTGTTTGCGGACCACTAGAACAGACTTCCATTTATGGATGACTATAGGAAGTTAATTAAGAGCGTGTGATCTTCCCCAACGGAAGGGGCATAATCTTATTAATGGACTTAGTGTCAAGTAATGGTATACACTTAGACACATCTAATAGTATCCTCTCCAACGGAGTCACTGTGTGTGACCAAATAATACCAACTATTAATTTTATTTGTCAACAAGTTAGGTTGACAAGATAATAAAATTAATGGGTTAAAACCCTCCATTTACAAATGTTGAATTTGTATACGTCCACACTAACGTGGCATACAAAATTCACGGTGTTTTAAGGTGTTGGTTAATTTAAAATAGTATTGTTTGAGGAATCAATATTATTCTAAATTTAGAGTTCTCACCAAAAGTTATTTGTGATTCTTAGGATGACTTTCAACCCATTGTCCATCATACTTCAACAAAATAGACTTACTGGACCAAATTACATAGATTGGAAAAGAAACCCGGATATTGTTCTTACTGCTGAAAGCTATAAATTTGTACTTGTTGAGCATTGTCCTGATGCACCCACTGGTGAATCTACCCAAGAGGAGATTGAATATCATAGGAAATGGGTAAAAGCAGATGAGATGGCGCGGTGTTACATTTTGGCTTCAATGTCAAATGTATTGCAACATCGGCATAAAGATTTACCAACAGCCTATGATATTATGAACAATCTCAAAGAACTCTTTGGGTATCGATAGGGCTTCTAGACAAGAAGCTATGAGAAAGATAATGACAGCCACCATGCAAGAGGGTACTCCTGTGAGGGATCATATCCTAAACATGATGGCTTATCTGAACGAAATACAGATCCTTGGAGGAGAAATTGATGGGGAAACCCGGATCGATATGATCCTCCAAACCCTACCTAGAAGTTTTGAGCGATTCCGTTTGAACTATAATATGAATAAAAGGATTTATTCATTAGGGGAACTACTGACAGAACTTCAGGTATTTCGTCACAATGCTCAAATTCACTATCTTGAAAATGGTTCTACTTCTAAACCAAAAGGTAAGAAGAAGAAGAAACAAACTGGTTCAGCAAAGAAAGTGAATAAATCACGAGTACAGGATTTAAAGTGGAATGAAGAAGCCAAGGGCAAGTGCTTCATCTATGAGCAGTCAGGACATTGGAAGGCGGATTGTCCTCGTAAGAACCAAAACAAAGGTATATCTCATACTCTAGTTGTT
The DNA here is from genome assembly GCF_018446385.1 of Zingiber officinale. Classification (NCBI taxonomy): domain Eukaryota; kingdom Viridiplantae; phylum Streptophyta; class Magnoliopsida; order Zingiberales; family Zingiberaceae; genus Zingiber; species Zingiber officinale. The sequence continues at coordinate 83,691,530 of NC_055993.1, read as the reverse complement.
GAAACATGTTTAGCGGTGTTATCTACCCGCACCTGGTGTGTAGATACGGGAGCCACTGATCATGTCTGCAATTCCTTGCAGGGGATCCAGGAAACCCGACGCCTATCTGAAGGGAGATTATCGTCTGGGCAATGCTACTAAGGTGGCAGTTGTTGCGATGGGAGACGTCTACTTATCTTTTAGTAGAAATAGAAATTTGGTTTTAAGAAATTGTCTTTATGTACCCTGTTTTAGAAAGAATTTAATTTCAGTTTCTAAACTGTTTTTAGATGGATATTCAGTTTCTTTCAGTAATGATGTAGTTATTAAAAGAAATAAAGTGATTATCTGTTTTGGTGCATTAGTTGGCAATTTGTATATTTTAAATCCAAATTCTTCCACAAAGCAAAACATGGAAATTTATAATTCATCTTCTAATTCTAATAAGAGAAAAGAACCTGAAATGAACCAAGCATATCTTTGGCATCTAAGGCTTGGTCATATTAACTTAAGTAGGATTCGAAGGCTTATAGCCGATGGACTTTAAGTTCATTAGAGTTGGAAAATTTTCCAACTTGTGAATCTTGCTTAGAAGGTAAAATGACCAAGAGGTCGAAGGCCAAGGGGTATAGAGCCAAAGAAGTGTTAGAGTTGGTTCACTCGATTTGTGTGATCCTATGTCATCCGGGCAAGAGGAGGTTTGAATATTTTGTCTCTTTCATGGGCGATTATTCAAGATATGGATACATTTACCTAATGCGCAAGTCAGAGTGCTTTGATAAGTTCAAAGAATACAAGGGTGATGTGGAGAAACGACTAGGTAAAGTATCAAGACACTCTGATCGGATCGTGGTGGCGAATACCTCTTAGGAGAGTTTAGGAATTACTTATCGAGGTCGGGATTCAATCCCAATTGTATGCACCTGGAACACCCCAACAGAATGGTGTAGTAGAGCGAAGGAATAGGACTCTTATGGAGATGGTTAGATCAATGATGAGTTATTCGAATTACAATTCGTTTTGGGGATATGCTCTGGAAACAGCAGTATACGTTCTGAACTTAATACCTTCTAAATCAGTTTCTTCTACTCCCATAGAATTGTGGAATGGGCGAAAACCAGTCTAAGACATATTCGGATATGGGTAGTCCGACACATGTGCTGAAACCAGATCTTGATAAGTTAGAATCTCGTACAGAAGTTCGCGTGTTTGTAGGATATCCCAAAGGAACGAAAGGTGGTTTATTTTATAGTCCTAAAGACCGAAGGTCATTGTTAGCACCAATGCCCGATTTTGGAAGAAGACTATATAATGGATCACAAGCCCGATAGTAAAGTTGTTTTAGAAGAACTTAGAGAGGACATGTCTACTTGATTACCAACAAGACAAGATGAAGTACCACAAGAGACCGCAACACGTGTCACATGATACACAACCACAGACGGTGCCTCGTCGTAGTGGGAGGGTTGTAATGACTGAAAGATTCATGTTTTGGGAGAGTCTTGGACTTGATCCCGGGTAAACATGAACGATCGATCATATAATGAAGCACTCCAAGATATAGATCGACATCTTGGCAAAAGGCAATGAATTCGAAATAGAGTCCATGTACTCTAATAAGGTCAGGAGCTTGTAGAACCACTGATGGTGTAAAAGCCGTTGGATGCAAGTGGATCTACAAAGGAAAAGAGGACAGACGGAAGGTAGAAACCTTCAAAGCTAGGCTTGTTGCGAAAGGGTACACTCGGAAAGAGGGAATCGATTATGAGGAAACCTTTTCACGGTAGCCATGCTTAAGTCTATCCGGATACTCTTATCCATTCTCATATGGATTATGAGATTTGGCAAATGGATGTCAAGACGACTTTCCTTAATGGAAGTCTTGAAGAGAACATCCATATGAAGCAACGGTTTATTGAAAAAGGCAAAGAGCATCTAGTATGCAAGCTCAATCGGTCCATTTATGGACTAAAGCAAGCTTCAAGGTCTTGGAACATCCGGTTTAATGAAGTAATCGATCATATGGATTTATTCAAAGTCCGGATGAGTCTTGTGTATATAAGAAGTGTAACGGAAACGTGGTGGTATTTCTTGTACTATCGTAGATGATATTTTGTTAATTGGCAACAATGTCAAGGTATTATCGGGCGTAAGGGTATGGTTGTCCAAACAATTTGATATGAAGGACTTAGGAGAATGTGCACACATTCTTGGGATCAAAGTTATAAGGGATCGCAAGAAAAGAATGTTGTGTCTATCCCAAGCTTCATATATAGATACAATCCTTACTCGTTTTAGCATGCAAGACTCCAAGAAAGGTTTCTTACCTTTTAGACATGGAGTAGCTCTATCTAAAGAGATGTCTCCAAAGACATCAAAAGAGATAGAGGACATGAAAGCGATTCCTTATGCTTCGGTGTAGGAAGCTAATGTATGCAATCTATATACGAGACACGATATACTGTTTTTGGGCATGGTCGAGTGAATATCGAGTAACCTGGACAAGGACATTGGACTGCGGTAAAGCATATATTAAAGTACACGAGAAGGACTAGAGATTATATGCTAGTTTACCAAGCGAACGATCTGCTTCCTGTGGGTTACACGGTTTCTGAGATAGGGATAACATGAAGTCTACATCGGGCTATGTGTTTACTTTAGGAGGTGGAGCCATTTCATGGAGGAGTGTTGCAGCAATGCGTTTCGGACTCAACCATGGAAGGCGAGTATGTAGCGACCTCTGAGGCGGCTAAAGAAGCGGTATGGCTCGGGAACTTTCTAATGGACTTAGATGTGATTCTGGTTTGCCCAAAATCATCACAATTTATTGTGATAATAGCGGTGCAATTGCAAACTCGAAGGAACCACGAACCATACTATAGCAAGTAGAACTGTATCACGTATGATAGACGACGTGTAAGGGAGGAGAAGTTGTCATTGTGCATCTTGGTATGAGTGGATACCAATCCTTGCAATTTGATAGCTTTAGGGTTGAAGGAATCATATGGTGAGAGCTAGTCTTTGTAGAAGTGGGAGATTGTTGGAGTGTATACTGAGAGCCTAAGCTTTGTAAACATTCATTATGAATAAAGAATCACATTTGGTCTAATTATCTACATTTGTTTGTAGTTGTTCATTTAATTTATATTGTAGATAACATAGTATGTGGTGTCACATACAGAAGATGATGTTATCAGTACCTTATAAATTATAAACAGTAGCTTACGACCAGAATGGAAAGGAACAAACCATTAGAAAGTCGTAGTGTAATTAGGTATTAGTTTATCTTGACTATATAATTACACTAGTACACTCAGAGTGTATTGAGTAGGACCATTTGAGGTCGTTCCTTTTATACTGACTTTATAAAGGAACAAAGACCTCAGTTATTATGGAAGTGTGTGCTCTTAATCCTAATATAATAACAAGCACATATGTTTGATATTTATTTCTTTAATTTATCAATGGGTGAGATTTAGTTCGATGAATCAATAAACCCGATAAGTTGGGAAATGGTATCACTTAGTGTGTGTTGTTGATTATAGAAGGAAAGCGTGTCCTAGTGATACTAGGTTGATAATGTCCTCAAGAGGAGCTCATAAAGATTGTCATGTTAAACCCTGCGGTGGACTTAGTCCGACATGATAATAAGGTTGAGTGGTACTACTCTTGGACTTAGATATTAATTAAATGAGTTGTCGAACTCACTTAATTAGTGGACATTCGATATCTTAAACACGGAGACTAACACCTCATAATAAGAAGGAGCCCAAAAATGTAATTTGGGATTGGTGCGGTATTTCAATGATAGTTCTCTAGTGGAATGAATTATCATTGATAAAATTAAGTTGTGTGTTCGGGGCGAACATGGGATGCTTAATTTTATCGGGAGACCAAAACCAATTCCTCCTCTCGGTCCCTATCGTAGCCTCTTATTTATAGAGTACTATACCCACATATACCCACCTTTTATACCCACCTAAAGGGGCCGGCCAAGCTAGCTTGGGAACCAAGCTAGGGCCGGCCTAAGCTTGGGTTTAAGGTGGCCGACCCTAGCTTGAACCCAAGCTAGTAGGGCCGGCCATAATTAATTAAAAAGAAATTTTAATTTTAATGTTTATTATTATGTGGAAGATTTAATTTAAAAGAGAATTAAAATTAAAATATCTCTCTTGTAAAAATTTACAAAAGATTAAAGAAAGAGATTAGATCTCTTTCCTTATTTGTAGATTGGAGAGATGTTTTATTTTTTCTTTAAAATTATTCACATGTTAATAAAATTAAAATTATAGATATTTTCTTTTATTAACCATGAAGAGATTTTAAAGAGAAATTTTATTTTTTAAAATTTTCGGAAACAAATTAGGAAGTTTTAATTGTTGATTGAAACTTGTCCTATTTGCCTTCCAATGATGTGGCCGGCCATCACAAATTAATTAGGGAAATTTTATTTTATTTCTCTCAATTAAATCATGTCAAGGAAATTAAGGAAAATTTATTTCCTAATTTACCTAGGCCAAGGAATATAAAAGAAGGGGTGAGGGTGCCTTCTCAAGACACAACATCTATTATTCCTCTCCCTCTCTTGTTCCTTGTGGTGGCCGGTCCATCCTCTCCCTCTCTTCCTCTTGTGGTGGCCGAACCTCTCTCCCCTCCTTGGAGCTCTTGTGGTGGCCGGATACTACTTGGAGAAGAAGAAGAAGAAGGAGAGAAAGCTAGCATCTCTTGGAGCTTGGTTAGTATTTTGGTTTTTCTCCTTGGTGAAGCTTCTCTTTTGTGGCCGAACCTTGCTTGGAGAAGAAGAAGGTGGTTGGTGGTTTCTCATCTTGGAAGATCGTTGCCCACACAACGTCCGAGGTTAGAAGAGGAATACGGTAGAAGATCAAGAGGTTTTTCTACAAGGTATAACTAGTAATTTCTATTTCCGCATCATGCTAGTTATTTATGGAAATAATACCAAATACAAGAGGCTTACGTTCTAGTATTTCGAATATGTTTTTTCGAAGTTGTGTTCTTTTGTTTCTTTCTTTTCCTTGTGATTTGATTGTTCTCTTTGGTTAACCTAAAGTTATTTTAGGAAATTAAATATTAGCTTTCTATTAAAGGTTTTGTCTAGTCGGTGGTGGTTGCTCCCATATCCAAGAAGGCCATGTGCCTCGCCACGTCAGTACTGGGAACCTTTTATGGAAATTGATATTTAATGGAATTAATAACTTAAGGAGACTTGGGTCGAACGTGTTAAGTTCCGCAGGAGATCCAAGTCAAAACCTAAAAGAACAAATAGATTAAGTTTTGGATCAAACGTGTTAAGTTCCGCAGGAGATCCAAAATTTAATTTAAAAGAACACATGGTAGCTAGGAAAAGGTTCAGACCTTTGTACAAAATTTTTGTACAGTGGAACCTATAGGCTTTCCGAGTAGCAACCAACAGTTTGATCTCATGAAGTAAGCCTACATCCACTCAGATTCTTTTAATGACAAAGTCGTCGATCGGGCTCTTCGTCTGTTCGACCTGGCAATTGAAGGGACGTTCGAACAACTAAGGGAAGGTGGCTACCTCCCCGCTGCTCTATCAAGCAAGGTCATCAGTCGGGGCAAATTAACTGAGTCACTATCCGATGATGTCTTAGATTATCTAGAGTGAGTTAGTTTGAGTGTTTTGCCTCTGTAAAATTTTAAAGTTTCAATGAATGCTTGTCCGTCCAACTAACCTTTATTCTCTTAGTATGCTAATTTCTCAGCTCCATTTTCAAGCGTCGCGTAAACTCGTGTGGCCTCGTGTTTCTTTCGATCGATCGGTCGATCCGTTTTGTTTTCAAAGTTGTCACTTGACCGTTTTAGTGTAGACATGGGTTTAAGGTTGTCGCTCGACCGCTGACGAAGACAGGGGTTTAAAGTCACCGCTCGACCATTGATGGAGATAGGAGTTTAAGGTCATCGCTCGACTGTTGATGGAGACAAGGGTTTATAGTCGTTGCTCGATCGTTGATGGAGACAGGGGTTTAAGTTCGCCGCTCGACTGTTGATGGAGATAGGGGTTTATAGTCGCCACTTGACTTTTAACTTGGCCTGATTGGCCCAAGAGTCTAGAAAACTTTGGTTTTATTTATGTTGACCATGCATTCAGAAGGCATATGCACAAGTACATGTTGGGATGTATACTATAAGCCTAGCTTTTGTATGAACATCTATTTTTGAGATATTTTGAAATGAGAATCACTTTGGTCAAATGTCTGCATTTTATATTTGTATATATATCGATGCAGTTGTCAATTTAATTTATATTGTAGATAACATGGTGTGTGGTGTCACACAGAAGATCATGTTATCGGTTCCTTATAAATTATAAATAGTAGCTCACATCCAAGATGGATAGGGACAAACCATTGGAATGGTTGTAGTGTAATTTGGTATTAGTTTGTCTTGACTATATAATTACACTAGTACACTATGTGTGTATTGAGCATGACCATTTGAGGTTGTTCGATTTATACTGACTATATAAAAGAACAGAACCTCTATTATTATGAATGTGTGTACTCTTAATCTCGATATAACAACAAACACATATACTTAGTATTTATTTCTTTAACTTATCAATGGGTGAGATTTATTCGTTAAATCAATAGACCCGATAAGTTAGGAGATAGTACCATTTATATGGTGAGATAGTACCATTTATATGGTGTGTTGTTAATTATAAAGGGAAATTGTGTCATATTTATGTAGGTTGATGATGTCCCCTTGAGAGGCTCATAAGGATTATCATGTAAACCTTGCAGGTGGCCTTAGTCCGATATGATAATAAAGTTGAGTGGTACTACTCTTGGAGTCAGATGTCGATTAAATGAGTTGTCAGTAACTTATTTAGTTAACAGACATACGATATCTTAAACACAAGGAGATTAACGCACTCATGATAAGAAGGAGCTCATATTGTAATATGGGATTGATGCGGTAGTTCAATAATAACTCTTTAGTGGTATGGTTATTATTAATGGACTTGAGTTGGGTGTTCAGGGTGAACACAGGAAACCCAAGCCCATCGGGAGGCCTAAACCAATTCCTTCTCTAGGTCCCTGTTGTAGCCTCAATATATAAAGTCTCGCATCCACCTTTCCATATTTGGGTTTGGTTTAACTTGGTTTAGTTTAACTTAACTTGGTTTTAGTTTAACTTAACTTGATTTGGTTTAACTTAACTTGGTTTGGTTTAACTTAACTTGGTTTAATTTAACTTAACTTGGTTTGTTTTAACATAGTTTGTTTAGATTTTTTTCTAAACAAAATTTTATTAATTTTTCTTTCCTTGTAACCGACGATAAGTCTATAAAAAGGAGTATGATGTGGCCCCTAAAATCTAACTTTCTATTATTCCATAACTCCCTTCTCTCCTTGTGGTTGCCGCCCCCTCTCCTCCTCCCAGGGCCGGCGGCACAACCCCCTTTCCTCCTCCTTGTGGTCGGCGCCCTTTCCCTCTCCTAGCTTAGGCCTTTCACCCTCCTCCTCTTTGCTTAGGGTCGGCCCCCTTATCCCCTCCTCCTCCTTAGTGGCTAGCGCCACTTCTTCATCTTGGTGCCCGGCCGCTTGAAGAAAGGAAAGAGGAGGAAGAAAAGCAAGAAGAGGAAGAAGAGAAAGAAGAGGAAGAAGAAGAGAAGAAGATTAGAATGTGCCAAATCCTAGAGACTCCTTTTGTGACCGACGTTTTGGAAGAGAAGAAAAGAAGGGTGGTGTTGTCTTAGTAGATCGTCGTTCACACGACGTCCAAGAAGAGGAGAGGAATACGGCAGAAGATCAAGAGGTCTTTAGCTACGAAGAAAGGTACAACTAGTTCTTTAATTCCGCTGTGTATTTAGGTTTGTTCTCTTCATATTGATTTTGGATATCGATTTTGAATACCAACACAAGAGACCAGCGATCATGTACTTCGATCAAGGTGTGCTTTGATCATTCAAGAACTTGCTTAATTGATCAAACACATGTCTGATCGAACGTGTGGGTTGCTAGGAATAGTTCTGTACTTGTATAATTTTTGTACGAAAAAATTAAACAGAACAGAATTCCAGCGCCCTTCAGTACATTTATGTTTGCTCACGCACCTCTCACCCGAGCCTGTAGGATTGAAGATGATTCGCACTCCACGACTGCTCAGTCGTCTCCCATTTTTGTCTTCCAAGTAATAGGCCCCGAGCGGAGTTTTTGCACAACCTTGTAAGGTCCCACCCATGGTGCCTCGAGTTTGGTGACGTCGTCGACCGGTTTGACTTTCTTCCATACTAGATCATCGACTTGGAAAGACTTCGAGATCACCCTCCTGTTGTAGTTCTGCCTCATCCGCTGTCAATAAGCCATTAGCCGAACGACCACCTTATCACGCACTTCATCTACCAAGTCAAGCTCTGTTTACCTTTGCTCGTCGTTTCTCTCATCGTAGCATCGCACCTGGTCGAATTCTACTCCGACATCCACAGGGACTACCGCTTCTCCCCTGTATACCAGCTGGAATGGTATTACATCGGTCACCTCCTTTGGAGTCGTATGAAGTGCCCACACTTGAGAGCTCGTAGACCCAGCTACCTCCTGCGTGGTCGAGCCGAGTTCATAAGCCTCTGAGGATCTCCCGATTTGTAACCTCTGCCTGGCCATTGCTCTGGGGTAGGCGATTGAGGTGAAGGTCTGCTGGATGTCATAACCTTCGCACCACTCCTGGAGCTTCTGACCCGCGAACTGCCTCCCGTTATCCCAGACGAGCCGGCGAGGGATGCCGAATCGACAGACGATGTTCTTGTTGGTTGCTACTCGGAAAACCTAGAGGTTCCACTGTACAAAAATTTTGTACAAAGGTCTGAACCTTTTCCTAGCTACCATGTGTTCTTTTAAATTAAATTTTGGATCGCCTGCGGAACTTAACACGTTTGATCCAAAACTTAATCTATTTGTTCTTTTAGGTTTTGACTTGGATCTCCTGCGGAACTTAACACGTTCGACCCAAGTCACCTTAAGTTATTAATTCCATTAAATATTAATTTCCATAATTTGTTCCCAGTACTGACGTGGCGAGGCACACGGCCTTCTTGGATATGGGAGCAACCACCACCGACTAGACAAAACCTTTTATAGAAATCTAATATTTAATTTCCTAAAATAACTTTAGGTTAACCAAAAAGAACAATCAAATCACAAGGAAAAGAAAAAACAAAAGAACACAACATCGAAAAACATATTCGAAATTCTAGAACGTAAGCCTCTTTATTTGGTATTATTTCCATAAATAACTAGTATGATGCGGAAAGAAAAATTACTAGTTATACCTTGTAGAAAAACCTCTTGATCTTCTACCGTATTCCTCTTCTAACCTCGGACGTTGTGTGGGCAACGATCTTCCGAGATGAGAAACCACCAACGCACCTTCTTCTCCTTTCTTCAAGTTTCGGCCAAGCACTATGCTTCCAAGAGATGAAGATCTTTTTCCACCAATCAAGCTCTAAGGGATGTAAGCTTTCTCTCCTTCTTCTCCAAGCTAAAATCCGGCCACCACTTGATCTTCAAAGAGGAAGAGAGGTCCGGCCACAAGATGGAGAGAAGAGAAAGGAAGGAGGCCGGCCACACCAAGGAAGAAAAGAGGGAGAAAATAATAGAGGTTGTTCACCATGAAGCCTTCTCTACCCCCTCTTTTATAATCCTTGGTCTTGGCAAATAAGGAAATTTAATTAAAAACTTCCTTAATTCTTTTGCCATGAAAAGGAAAAATTTATTTAATTAAAAACAATTTTCCTTTTCTCAATTTACATGGCCGGCCACACCAAAGCTACAAACAAGGAGAGTTTTAATTAATTAAAATTTCTTAATTTGTCTCCAGAAATTTATAAAATTTCTCCAATAATTTAATCCCTTCATGATTGGTTTATAAAAAGGAAATTTAATAAATTAAAATCTTTCTTTTAAACATGTGGATAAAAAAAAGTTATCTCTAAAAATTAAAATCTCTTTTAATCTACAAATAAGGAAAGATATCAAATCTTTTCTCAATCTTTTGTAGAAACTAATAAAAGAGAATTATTAATTTTTAAACTCTCTTTTAAATCATGAACATGGTTAAAAAGGAAAGTTTTCTTAAAATTTAAAATCCTCCTTTAATCAACAAATAAGGAAAGATTTCAAATTTTAAACTCTCTTTTAAACATGTAGATGATTTACAAATAGGGAAAGTTTTTACCAAAAATTAAAACCATCCTTTTAATCTACAAATAAGGAAAGAGATTAATCTCTTCTCTTAATCTTTTGTAGAAAGCTATAAAAGGAAATTTTTAATTTTTAAACTCTCTTTTAAAATCATGATATCCACATAAGAAATAATTTTAATAAAAATCCTTTTAAATATTCTAGTGGTCGGCCACCTAAGCTTGGGACCCAAGTTTTGGCCGGCCACCTATATGGCTCATCCACTTGGTCTTGGCCGGCCCTAGCTTGGGTTTCAAGCTAGCTTGGCCGGCCCCATTGGATGGGTAAGAAGGTGGGTATGCGGTGGGTATAAATCTCTATATACTAGAGGCTACGATAGGGACCGAGAGGAGGAATTGGTTTTGGTCTCCCGATGAAATTAAGCATCCCGTGTTCGCCCCGAACACACAACTAAATTTCATCAATAATAATTCATTCCACTAAAGAACTATTATTGAACTACCGCACCAATCCCAAATTACATTTTGGGCTCCTTCTTATTATGAGTGTGTTAGTCTCCCTGTGTTTAAGATAACAAATGTCCACTAATTAAGTAAGTTACTAACAACTCGCTTAATTAATATCTAGCTCCAAGAGTAGTACCACTCAACTTCATCGTCATGTCGGACTAAGTCCACCTGCAAGGTTTAACATGACAATCCTTATGAGCTCCTCTTGGGGACATTCTCAACCTAGATCACTAGGACACAGTTTCCTTCTATAGTCAACAACACACACTATAAGTGATATCATTTCCCAACTTATCGGGCTTATTGATTCATCGAACTAAATCTCACCCATTGATAAATTAAAGAAATAAATATCAAATATATGTGCTTGTTATTATATTAAGATTAAGAGCACACACTTCCATAATAACTGAGGTCTTTGTTTCTTTATAAAGTCAGTATAAAAGAAACGACCTCTAATGGTCCTACTCAATACACTCTAAGTGTACTAGTGTAATTATATAGTTAAGATAAACTAATACCTAATTACACTACGACCTTCCAATGGTTTGTTCCTTTCCATTATTGTCGTGAGCTACTGTTTATAATTTATAAGGTACTGATAACATGATCCTCTGTGTGTGACACCGCACACCATGTTATCTACAATATAAATTAATTGAACAACTACATTTATCATAAATGTAGATATTTGACCAATGTGATTCTTATTTCTAGATAAATGTTTATACCAAAAGCTAGGCTTTTAGTATACACTCTAACAGTTCTGCCAGATGAACTTGATGATCATCTGCTCACTTATCTTTACCAAGGGCTCAGCCTCCACCCATTTTGAAAAGTAGTCCACAGTAACAAGTAGGAACATTCGCTGACCAGTTGCCATGAGAAATGGTCCCACAATGTCCATGCCCCATTGGTTGAACGGGCAAGATGTTGTGGATGACCTCATCTATTCAGTCAGTTGAAGCGAAATATTGTGATACTTTTGGCATGACAGGAATGTGGCTATCATCCGAGCGGCATCCTCTTGGAAAGTTGGCCAGAAGTATCTGGCTAGGAGAATCTTTCGAGCTAGCGAACGGCCGCCTGGATGACTTCCACAGGAGCTTTGGTGCACTTCTTGCAAGATGTATGCTGTGTCCTCTGGTCCAACACACTTGAGCAAGAGCCTAAAGAAGACTCTTTTGTACAGCTGATCTCCGACCAAGGTGAACTGTCCGACCCTCTTCTTTAATAAACGCGTTGCCTCCTGATCGACCGGCGTACCACCCGATCAGAGAAATTCAATTAATGGTGTTCTTCAGTGAATCCTATTCGATTGGCTGACTGATCACGATAAGTGATAATAAACTAGCTAACTTAACTAGTTAATCTACTGCTTGATTGTCCGATCGGGGAATCTTCTGTACCGTAACTTCTTGAAAATTTATCTTAACTTCTCGAAGGCTTCTTCATATAACTTGAGTCGGGGGTTGCTAATCTCGAACGTCCTTGTCAGTTGTTGTGCGGCCAACTGGGAATCCGAGTGAATAAGGGCCTTTGTGGCTCCGACATGTTGTGTTGCTTGCAAGCCGACTATCAAAGGCTTCATACTCAACCTCATTGTTGGTGGTGCGATAATCCAGCCGAACAAAAAGTTGTATTCGGTCTTCCCTTGGAGAAATGAGCAGGATACCGATCCCGCTGCCTTGTCGGGTGGAAGAGCCATCAACATATATTTTCCAAGTTGCTTCTAATCCGATCCGAGAATCTTCTGTACCGTGACTTCTTGAAAATCTATCTTTAACTTCTCGAAGGCTTCTGCATATAACTTGAGTCGAGGGTTGCTAATCTCGAATGCCCCTGTCAGCTGCTGTACGACCAACTGAGAGTCCGAGTGAATGAGGGCCTTTGTGGCTCCAACATGTTACGCTGCTTGCAAGCCGGTTATCAAGGCTTCATACTCAACCTCGTTGTTGGTGGCGCGATAATCCAGTCGAACGAAAAGTTGCATTCGGTCTTTCCTTGGAAAAATGAACAGGATACCGATCCTGTTGCCTTGTCGGGTGGAAGAGCCATCAACATATATTCTCTAAGTTGCTTCTAAGTTGTCATTCTGGATTTCTGTGACGAAATCAACCAAGACCTGAGCTTTTATAGCCGTTCGGGACTGGTATTGGATGTCGAACTCACTTAGCTTAGTTGTCCACTTGATTAGCCAACCGGATACTTTTGGGTTGAGGAGGACTCTGCCCAAGATACTATTAGTTATCATGATGATTGGATGGGAGAGGAAGTACGGACGGAGTCTCCGAGTGACTAGTACCAAAGCGTATGCTGACTTTTCCAGACCAATATAGCGAGATTAAACGTCTTTCAATATATAACTTAAAAAATACACGGGTTGTTGCTCTTAACCATTTTTCTTAACTAATGCTGAGTCGACCGCATTCTCGGTGGATGACAGATAGATCCAGAGCGGTTCTCCTGCGCTCGGCTTAGCTAATATAGGCAAAGAGTTGAGATAATCTTTAATTTCTTCGAATGCCCGATCGCACTCCGCATCCCACTAGAATTTTGTCGCCCGATGCAGCACCTTGAAAAATGGTAGGCTCTGGTTAGATGATTTGGATATAAATCAGAACAGAGCGGTAATACGCCCGATCAGTTGTTGGGCTTCCTTCAAGTTCCGTGTTGGAAGCATATCTTGTAGAGCCTTAACCTTGTTTGGATTGACCTCGATCCCCCACTCGGTGACGATGTATCCTAGGAATCAGCTGCTCTTGGTGTCGTATAGGCACTTGTTCGAGTTCATCTTTATTCCATAAGCCCTCAGAGTTTGGCAGGTCTCCTTGATGTCTGTGAAAAGATCAATAGATCTTGGAGATTTTATTAATATGTTGTTGACATATACCTCTATATTACGGTCGATCTGCGTCTGGAATACCTTGTTCATGAGCCTCTAGTAGGTGGTGCCTACGCTCTTTGGTCTGAATGGCATGACGTTGTAGCAGAACATTCCATCGGTCGTAATAAAGATGACCTTTTCTTGATCTTCTCGGGCGAGCGGCACTTGGTGATAACCTTGATAAGCGTCGAGCATGCTGATCAGCTCACAGCCTGTTGTAGAATCAACCATTTGGTCTATTCGGGGGCAACGGATAGAAATCCTTCGAGCATGCCTTATTCAGGTCACGGAAGTCTATGCAGACCCTCTATTTGTCGCTTGGCTTGGGGATTGTACGATGTTAGCAAGCCAGCTCGGAAATTGTATCTCTCGTATGTGGCCAACCTCCAGTAATTTCTCTATCTCCGCTCGGATGACCAAGTTCTATTCCGTGCTGAAGTCTCTTTTCTTTTGTTTCACTGCCCAAGCATCTGGTTGGACGCGTAACTCGTGCTGAGCCACACTTAGTGAAATATCAGAAAGCTCATGTGCCGACCAAGAGAATACGTCGTGATTCTGTCTGAGGCAGACTATCAGCTCCGTCTTTTTCTCACCCTCTAGATCAGCAGCGATGAAAGTAGTTGCTTTTGGGTGGTTAGGGTGGATCTGAACTTCTTCTTTCTCTTCATAGACCAGCGTGGGGGGCTTTTCAATGATGGCGTTCACCTCCAGGCGAGGTGTCTTCCGAGCATCTCGTGCTTCCCTTCTGACCATCTCAACGTAACAACGCCGAGCAGCTAGCTGATCTCCTTTGACCTCGCCCACCTTGCCCCCCACTTGGAACTTAATTTTCTAACAGTAGGTGGATACCACCGCTCGGAACTCATTGAGTGTCGATTGACCCAAAATAATGTTGTAGGTCGAGGGCACGTCTACCAGTATGAAATTTATGGTCCTTGTTCGCTTTAGGGGTTATTCTCCGAGTGAGATGACTAACTTGATCTGGCCGATCGGCAACACTTCATTGCCCGTGAAGTCGTAGAGCTGAGTTGTCATTGGCAGCAATTCATTCTGGTCAATTTGTAATTGATCAAATGCCTTCCGGTATATGATACTTATCGAGCTCCCTGTATCAATAAAAATTCAATGGACTGTATAATTAGCAATTATCGCTCGGATGATTAAGGCATCGTTGTGGGGGACCTCCACTCCTTCCAAATCCTTAGGCCCGAATCTAATCTCAAGTCCCTCAGCTTTTTCCTTGCTACAGCCAACAGCATGTATCTCGAGCCTCGGAGCATGCAACTTCCTTGCTAGGTTAGAATCTCCGCCGGTTGACCCTCTGGCGATCATTCCTATCTCCCCTCGAGCAGCATTATTCCGGTTCTCTTCTTCCCTTGCGGACGGTCTGGTCTGTTCGGAAGAGGCTCGGGCAGGGATTTGGTCCCTATGGTGGTGGTGTGGCTCGGTCGTCCTCTCCTCCTTCCTTCGTTTTCCAGATCGACTTCTGTGACGCTCATCTGGACGTGGCGAACGACGATGGTATCTGCACAGAACCGACCTACTAGCTGCTAGGTCATAGCAATCCCTGGTGTTGTGCGTTGTTGATTGGTGGAAAGTGCAAAACATTGGTGCCCACCTCTTGCCTCTTGAATGAGCGGTCGTCACCTGTTGTACGACATGTGGCTTAGTCTCCTAATGTGAAGGGGATCCCGACCGAGGCCCTTTAGGCAGTTGATGATTGCTCGATTGATGTCGCTCGGATGCTACTGCGGGCTCGGTGGTCGTCTCTTTTTTCCTTGCCTCTTGGGCTTCTCCCACATTAATATACTCATTGACCTTCTTTGGAGATGACCAAAGTCCTTCGGTGGCCGCCGAATGAGCGATCGGAAGAACTCTCCCTCGGTGAGCCCTTGGGTGAAGGCGTTTACCAACACATCTGAGGAGATTGCAGAAATACTGCTCAGAAGTCTTCTGGTGGCGGCGACTATTAGCAAAGTGGTGTAGGAATACTGGTCAGAAGTCTTGATGCTGTAGATCGAGTTGTTAGGCAATCGCTTAAACCACCGTTGCGCCGATCCAGATAGAGTAGTAAGGAATACTCGGCATTTCACCCCGTCCTTGTACTGGTGAAGGGTAGTCGTGTTGTCAAGCTTGGTCAAATGATCATCGGGATTGGTTGTTCCATTGTATTCCCTGATCGTCAGCAGGATGCAATGCTTAGGCAGAGGGTCATTTAGGATCCCCTCCGAAAATTGCTGATTGACCCGCTTGGGCGAGTTGTCTTCCCTCGCCGCTTTTCCCTTTTGTGTGTCCCGTACGGGCGCCTCATCCGAGGAAGATCCTTGATCTCTATCCGCTCGACCTCTTACTTCTAGGGGAGCCCATGATAGTGCTCAGTTAAAGGGGGCCGACACATTACGGGCGCCCTCGTAAGAGTCGATCGGTCTCCTATTTGGTCCCCGAGCGAAAAGTTGATCCGCTTGATTTTCTCTTTCTCTTTCCTCTTGTCGACCTGCTACAGAGGCAGCAGACTCATGTATTAGTCGATCAGCCAACACTTGTTGCTGTTGCTCTAATATTTTCATCACTCGAGCTTGTATTAGTGCATCGAGTTCGTCTTACGTCAGCGTCACTGTTGTGAGTCGTCCAACGTCTTCCATCTTCTTATTTGGATATAGGCAATATTCCCACAGACAACGCCAAATTGATTCTGTCCGAATGAAAGAAGCTGGAAAGTTGGGGATGGGGTGACCACTGACGGGAAGAAGACTTTGATCCTGCAAAACAAAACCAAACCAGGGAAGGGGTCTCTGGCGTTGACCCTCCGACGCTCAAGTCAAAATCAGGAAGAGAGAATGAGTAATCAAGAAAATGATGATCTTTGTTTTCCTCATACCTGACGCACCCTTTTATACCTTTCTTTGTGATCATTCGTCTGCCCTTATTTAATGATATTAATTGTCGAAAGAAGGCTTCTTTGTCTTGACTTCCATGCATTAATGATAGATGGGAGTATCCTTCTTTGTCTTGACTTCTGTGTATTAATGATAGACGAAATGTTCTCTTTTGTTTTCTCTTCTCCTGTGTAGTGTCATTTCTTGCGCCGGACAGGTGGTTCGAGCAGCCCGCTTTCCTGCTGACCGGACAACTAACTACGGGCTTGTTCATTCGTCCAATCGACCCATAATGTTCGCTCGTCTGACCAGACGGGTAATATGCTCGTCTGACCAGCCGAGTGATCCTCTCGACCTACTCCTATACCGATCGGGATAAACAGACAACCACCTTTAGCTGAGTTTCTTTCTGTAAGCCCTGGCGTTGACCGCCTTGACTTTGATCGACGCCGTGTCAATTGACCCGTGACAGGTGGGCTCACCCTTATCGCTGCATCAGAGTATTTTCTTGAAATTTTTTTCTTGTGCGTATCATTTTTCTTAAGATAGTATTATGTATATTAATATTAATGTTAATATAATTGATCTGGTGGTAAGGTAGGGCCCGACCGACAAGAGGTCAAAGTGGTCAACGTTAGGCGGGGGCTCGATCGGGTGAATTACCTTCGTGGTCAGTAGGAAGAGTAGCCGGTCCAACACTTCGACAACTCAATCAGACACCGAGCTTCCGACGCTCATGAAGCTCAGCCAGGGAGGCACGAAGGTCGAGCGGCCATCCCGCTTGACCAAACAGTGGATACAGCCTCGACCTGGTAGACAAGGCTCCCACGCCCGATGGGGGAGCCAACCAGTAGAGCATTGGTCGAGCGGACACTCAGCCCAGCTTTTGCATCACCTGAATGGCAGACTGGTCGAGCGGCTCTCCCGCTCAGCTCAATAATAGACAAAGGAGCAGTTGTCAATATCTTCCTAGGGATCAGTGTCACCGACAGACGATATGGTTAAACAGAGGATCGTATGGTGGAACCTTCCACTGTCACGTCAAGGACATGCTTGGGCTGTTAATGTATGACGTCAGACATGCTTTTCTGACACGACCTTTCCAGGTATGCTTTGGGAAGCGGTCACGCTTCTGGAAGCGTGCGCGCGCCTCCTGGGAGCTCTATATAAGAAGCCCCAAAGCTTCATCGGAGGTATATTTTTCATCACTGTAGCTACAGTCACGCTGCTGCTCCTTTCTTCTCTACTTCATTTGCTTGCCGTCCGTAGCTGACTTGAGCGTCGAAGAGTCATCGCCGGGGAACCCCTCCTCAGCTCGACACTAACGACTCTGTGGTTGCAGGCTTAGCTCGTGGGAGGTCCGCATCACCTTCAGTCGACATCCAGTCAACGTAAGCGCCACCTTCCTAGCGTCCGTCTATTCACACTCGGACAGGATCAAATTTGGCGTCATCTGTGGGAACGCACCTGAATCTGAGCTAAGGAGATGGAAGGAGCTGGATGTCTCCACATCGTGACGCTCACTCTAGAGGAGCTCGATGCGCTCATTCAAGTGCGGGCGACAAAGATAGCCGAACAGCAGCAGCAAAAGGCATTAGCCGATCGTTTGACGCAGCAAGCGACGTCGGCCTCAGGGGGTCGGGCGACGCACGAGGATCGGCTTGAAGCTTGAGCAGGAGGAACTGGCAGGATAGCGGACCATGTCACCTTCCGCCTAGCTGGCGACAAAGAAGTGATCGGCTGAACGACGAGCGGCTCCGATAGCTCAGCCAAAGATGGAGTCCGTTCGGAGGAAGTGGCCTCCACTGTTACGGGAGCTGCTGGAGACGGGGTGCCCCCCTTGTAGAGGCTTGGATGGCCGAGGTGGCGGAACAGGAAGTCGCATCCGTTCGGTGTCTCTTGCAGGAGAGCGGTACTTCATCGCCCAAGGACCCCGAACCCTCAACAGGGGTGGCGGGTGGCACTTCTTGGACTAATCCTGGGTCGATCGCCCCTCTCGCGCTGGGCGTCCGCTTGGCGGTCCCGTCACCCACAGTTGCGGTCTCCCCAACCGTACCCTCTTGTGAACCGACAGGGGTCAAGCCGAGCCGCTCCATCTCCTTGGCATCAGCTGCTTCAATCTCAGCTTGCTTAGAATTCATTATGTCGGCCGCCCAGGCGCACATCATGATGTCGGCTGCAAGAGAAGAACAGAATCAGTTAGGCTCAAAGGAAAAAAGTTGAGAAATTTCATACCTAGGCTGCTTGGGAGCTTCACTCGGATTGGACTCAGCCCAAACGCATACATCTCACCCTCCGACAACAATTTGTTAATGTCGAACTTTAAGGCGGCCAACATGTTGGCAACGTGGAGGTAGTCCGGTCGGGTCTTGAACTTCTTGAAGTCAGGTTGGGTAGGAAGCACGACCTGCCATTTGGCCCGGAAGCTTGGCAACTCGGAGAGTCTCAAGAAGAAGAAGTACTCCTTCCAGTGTTTGCTGGAGGAAGGTATTTTTGTTGGAGTGTATACTAAAAGCCTAGCTTTTGTAAACATTTATTTATTAAAATAAAAGAATCACATTGGTCAATATCTACATTTATTAAATGTAATTGTTCAATTAATTTATATAGTAGACAACATAGAGTGTGGTATCACACTCAGAAGATCATGTTGTCGATTCTCTATAAATTATAAACAGTTGCTCGTGACTAAGATAGAAAGGAACAAACTATCAGTATAGTCGTAGTGTAATTAAGTATTAGTTTATCTTGACTAATAAATTACACTAATACACTTTAAGTGTATTGAGTAGGATCATTTAGGTATATTTTTTTGTACTGACTTAGTAAAAGAACTAAACCTTAGTTATTATGGAAGTGTGTGCTCTTAATCCTAATATAATAACAAGCACATATATTTAATATTTATTTCTTTGATTTATCAAAGGGTGAGGTTTAGCTCGATAAATTAATATGCCCGATAAGTTGGGAAATGATATTACTTATAGTGTGTGTTGTTGATTATAGAAGGAATCTGTGTCCTAGTTATCTAGGTTGAGAATGTTCCCAAGAGGAGCTCATAAGGATTGTCATGTTAAACCCTGCAGGTGGACCTAGTCCGACATGAAAATAAAATTGAGTGGTACTACTCTTGGAGCTAGATATTAATTAAGTGAGTTGTCAGTAACTTACTTAATTAGTGGACATTCGTAATCTTAAACATAGGGAGACTAACACACTCATGATAAAAAGGAGCCCATAATGTAATTTAGGATTGGTGCGGTAGTGCGGTAATAACTCTCTAGTGGAATGAGTTATTATCGATGAACTTGAGTTGTGTGTTCGGGGCGAACACGGGATACTCAAGCTCGTCGGAAGGCCAAAACCAATTTCTCCTCTAGGTCCCTGTCGTAGCCTCATTATAGCCTCAAGTCCATCCAAATGTAAGGCTCTTCTTGGTGTCCAAGAAGGGGGTCGGACCATTGCTTGGTGACCAAGCAATGGCCGGCCACATCCTCTTGAAGGGGCCGGCCCTATAGCTTGGTGACCAAGCTTGTAGGGGCCGACCATAATAATTCAAAAAGGGAGGGTTGTTTTGAATTTTTAAAATCTTCTCTTTGTAGAAAACTATAAGTTTTAAAAGAGATATTTTAATTTTTAAAACTTTCCTTATTTGAATTAGGCCACATGTTTAAATAGAGAGTTTAAAAGATTTTAAAACTTTCCTTTTTTAACCATCCTTATGGTTTAAGAAAAGAAAGAAAAAGAATTTTTAAAATTTAAATTTTTTATCACCATGTTTAAAAAGGAAATTTTATAAGAGAGTTTTTTAAATTTTAAAACATGGTTTTAATTTTTTAGAAACTTTCCTTTTTTTAACTCATACTTTAGGAAAGAGAGCTTGTAAATTTTATAAGAGGTTTTCTTCCTGTAAAATTTAAAAAAAAATTATTTTTCCTTTCATTTTAATTGTGGCCGGCCACCTTGCTTGGTGCCCAAGCAAGGGCCGGCCAATAGGATTAAACCAATCCCAATCCTAAACCAAATAGGATTGATCATAATCATTGATTGGTGATTGATTCAATCAAGAGGAAAGAAAAAAAGAAAAATAAAAAGGAAAAAGGAAAAACTCTTGGATGATTTTATTTTTTGTAAAAGGTTTTTCCTTATTTGCCTTGGGCAAGTAATATAAAAGAAGGGGTGAGGGGGCTTCATGAGACACAACTCTTATTCTTTTGCTTGGGTGATCTCTTGGTGGCCGGCCCTCTCCCTTCTTCCTCTCCCTTTGCTCTCTTCTCCTTGGTGGTGGTGGTGGCCGGATTTTAGAAGAAGAAGGAGGAAGCTTTTGGGTGGTGTTCATCTTGGAGGATCGTCGCCCACACGACGTCCAAGGCGAGGCGAGGAATACGGCAGAAGATCTTGAGGTCATTAGCTTATAAAGAGAAGGTATAACTAGTATTTTTCTTCCGCATCATACTAGTTATTTTTCTTTGTATGAATTCTAAATACAAGAGGCAATTAGATCTAGTTTATCGAATTTATTTTTCGATTTTGTGTTTTCTTCTTTTTCGAATTTGTGATTCGATTGTTCTTTTTGGTTAACCTAAAGTTATTTAAGGAAATAAATATTAGCTTTCCTTAAAAGGCTTTGCCTAGGCGGTGGTGGTTGCTCCCATATCCAAGAAGGTCATGTGCCTCGCCATGCAGTCCTGGAAGCCAATTTTGAAAATTAATATTTATGGAATTAATAATTTAGGTAGATTTGAATCAATAGTGTTAAGTTCCGCTTGCGATTCAAATCTAAACCATTAAGAACAGATAAGTTAAATTTGGAATCAATGATGTTAAGTTCCGTCTGCGATTCCTGATTTAATTTCTAAAGAACACAATAGGTTATTTAAGGAAAGGTTCGACACTTGTACAAAAATTTTTGTACAGTGGAACCAGTACGTTTTCCTAGGATTAACCAACAATTTTGTCAAAGAAGACCAAGCCGATGCGAGATTGCAACAAGTAAGTGCCCAGCTCGGACTGTTTGTGGTAGTAAAAGTAGTGGAATACCTGAGGGGTCAGTGAAATGTTGTGCACTCGGAACAACACTACCACGCCACACAGTAGGCGGAAAGAGTTAGGGACGAGCTGGGTGAGCGGGACACGGAAGTAGTTGCAGACCTCGGTTATGAAGGGGTGAGCGGGAAATCGAAGACCGGCCACGAATTGGTCTCGAAAAAAACAAACTGTGCCGATCGGCGGGTCGTTGGGCCTGTCGAACGGGGAGGCTAAAACTATTTTATGGTCGGGTGGGAGGTCAAAGGTGTTTATCAGACTCGCAGTGTCGCCCGCGCCGAACCCAGTCTCCATGGTAGCGTACCAGAGACCGGGAGTGGGGTCGGACGGCTGCGAGGAACTCGTCATGGCCAGGAAACGAAAAGGCAGAAGGTTCGAAGGGAAAGATGGCCGGAAAACACAGAAAGATGGAAAATACGATGGCGGAAAAGAAGCAGTGGGAAAGCAACAATGGAGAGGGAAAGCTTACGAGAGGGAGAAGACCACCACAAGGAGCAAGGAATCGCTGCAGCAAAGAGCTGAGGATCGCCGGAGCATTGGACACAGAAGAACCGCCGGGGCAGAATCGTCGGAGAGCACGAAGAAAACACAGAGGAAGAAATGGCGACGCTGAGGCTTTATAAAGATGGGCGCGCTCGACCGGAGCCATCGAATCTAGGGCACGGGACTCAGAGCGCACATCCGACTGTTGAATTCGAACCTCCAAACGTCACATCAGCAACTGTCACCTCGGACGTGCAGTGACTGCGCCGGCGACACGTGACACCCTCCCACAGGGCAGCATTTAATGGGTGTGGGTGCGTGCTCGACCTTAATGGGGGTGATTTACGTGTATTCCGAGGATTAAAAAAAATATTTTGAATCAGATTATATAGCTCAAATTAGGATTAAAGAATTTCATATTGCATTTAGTTTCGGACCTAAATCAGATTGAATTATTTATAAAAAAAAATTAATCCGATCCGATCCATCCGAATTGACATTCATCACTAAGAATATCATAAAACCCTAAGGCCCAATATAATAATTTTTAATTATCTTATAATTAATTTTAAATATTAATTATAGTATATGTTTTAACTAATTTTTAAATATTATCAGCTAATATCTAATTGAAACTTAATTGAATTCTAAAATAATGATAATAAAGGCATTTTAGGAAACAAAGATCCTAAGGTCATTTAGAATAAAGCATTTTCAAAGAATAAAAATTATATAAAAATAATTATGCAATTGCCTTTACATTTTATATCTAAAATAATTTGTAAAACTATCCGAGAATATTCCCAAAGTAACCAGAGCATAAAAACAATTAAACAATTAATTACTTTTTTTGTTAAAAAAAAAAGGAAACTATGCCATGAGTGAATTTTAAACCTTTGTTTAACGATCAAACTCCATAATCATCGAGTCCACAGCTTAGTTGATGGCCCTGGCATCCAAAGATTAGTTTTAGCTTATTTCCCCTTGCATCGTGTGGCAAGGGATGAATATGTTCATTCCTCGCTAGTCTATTTCAAAATTAATACGAAAGAGATAAATCATGATTAATGAAAAGATAAGTGGTAGATGAGGTGAGTTTATACGGATTAATAGAAATTTATGCCCCACCAACCCTAAGATTCAATTCCAAAATCTTTGTGATAATCAACTTAACTGACCAACTCAAACATCTAATTACAATACACAGTAAAATATTTTCACCCAATAAAAAAAATATAGGACTATATATAAGGTGTATTTGAAGTAATACAAATTAAATATATTAAAAAACAATATGATCAATTGATAAAGTTACTATATGTGACTTAAAAGTTGCATATTTGAATTGTGAAAATAACATAGATTCAATATGACTTAATCCTTCCTTGGAATTTTGTCAACCTTGAAATTTTACATTGAGAGCTATCTTTGTCTTAATTCAATGATGATAAAAACGAAGAAAAAAACATTGAAACACAAGGGACTTCATTTGTGAGAGAATACTATCTTGTAAAAAGTATTACAGCATCTCCATATTTGAGGATAACAAAACACTTCAATGCTAGTTGATTTTTTTTTTTATTGGATTGTTCTGGATTCAACATTTGCAAAGGAATATAAGGGAAATTCAATAATCATAAATAATCTAAAATTGCTTACTTCCACACCTCACTAAGCTAAATCTTCTCTCTACTGAAGTTGGCCATAGCTTCTATGCATTCTTCTATCTATTACCATTTGGTAGGCCATTATTTTTATACTGTCTCACTATTCACACAAGGCTCCTATTAGATAGATGTATGCCCTCATGGATGATGAAAAATGGTTCGTTTCTTAAATGAATAGTTCCAGACAGTTGCTTGAGCTGATGCAAACCCAGTAATACTGACATGATGTATATGAAAGCAGTCGGTAGTATATCGAGTTTTGTCGCCATCAGTATTGTGGAACGAAAGTGCCAACGTAGCCAAATCCGACGATTATGAAAGCGATTGCTTGAAGATAGAGGTAGATGTAGTAATGATTTTTCCCATTGGCCAGGTCATAGCACCCACAGAAGAAGAGGTAGATTCCAGTACATAGCTCCATTAGATGTAATCTGTCATTGAGGGCAAGAGAAGGAACATGTCAATGTAATGTTATTCAAATGAAGATTGTCCTCGAAATGTTATTGTAACCTTCTCTCCTAAGATTTTTTTTTTTTAAGAATTTGATCAGTGAGTGAAAACAGCAGGGAATAGATGAATTGTGATTACCTGTCACCAATTCTAAGCCGTGGCTTCTTAGATGCTTTAGATTTTTTCATTATATCCCCTAGCTTCTCAGTAACCACCCATTCGTTGACTCTTCCTCCTGCTTCCAGGAGGCCACTTAAGGTTGCTTTTGTTCTATGCAGAGACATGACGTTCTCAAAAAGGACCCAGAACATCAGCAAGTGAAAAGACCTGCGAGGATCCATCGAGTGATGGAACTTTATGATTTAGCCAAAGAGATGACAAATTGTGTCTTCAAAATAGTATAGTGAAGATGTATAATTCCTTGAGTTCTCATACCTTGGTGTTCCAACAGAATTCAGCAGTGTAATGACTGAAGGAATGTACACTAAGCCCCACTTTGGTATTTGTACTTCGGGAACAAAGACAGTCATGGGGATAACAATGCAGTAAAATATGAAGGTCACAATATGACCTACAATCTTCCGGATGAAGAAAAAGCTGTATATAACGTAGATCTTTGTCCAGAGAGTCACTTTCTGTATTCAGAGAGAGACATTATTTATTCATTTATTTATTTTTGGTCAAAATTTGTAGAACATTAAGTATTTTTCAATAGCAATATTGAAAGGCAACTGACCTTATTCTTGCAGATCTCCAACAACATTTTCCTGAACAAGTTTGCTGGGCCACAGGACCATCTGTGTTGCTGATGGCGGAAGGCCTTGAAGGTACTTGGTAGTTCACTTTTGACCTTCACATGTTAAATAAAACGGATTAAGATATCATCTAAATATTATATTTACCAAGTTCGTGTTAGCAAATTGGTTTAATCACGTGAAAGCAACAGTATCCGCATCTTTCTTCTGGCATCGTCCAGTTGTTAATGCAACATTCAAAGTGCATCAATATTAAATATGTGATTTAGTTCATGCTTACTATCTCATTCAAATTTTACTAACTAATCTCAATAGTTAATGTATATACCTCGAGGTCTTTAAGGAATATATATTTCCATCCCTTGAGGCTTGCTCGAATAGATAAATCCATGTCCTCTACAGTCGTTCGGTCCTTCCAACCTCCTGCCTCATGGATAGCTGACATCCGCCACACCCCTGCAGTTCCTGTAGAAAAAATCTGCTCAAGCCTATGGAACAAACCTTTACCACTTGAGCATGATCTCTAATCCTCTCTCTTAGCTTATTTCACAATTTTAATCAATTCCAGGTGCGTTTAGAACTAACCATTGAAGCCAAAGAAGCCATAGGTGGAGGATCCCACTTGCTGTTCAACAAAGAAGTGGTAATCCAAAGACATCTCCTGCATCCTTGTCATCATATTTTCATTCGCATTGACTGCAGTAAATTAAGCAATGCACTATTAAAATAATTGCATTTTTCTGGATGTGGGGGCATGATGCCGTGTTTGATGTAGACTAGATTAGATGAATAAAATTGAGAAAAGAAGAATGGAGGGAGTAAAATACAGTGTCGGTGGCACGAGACGATTAGTTAAGATGAGGTAGCAGTGAGTATACGTTGTACATAGGAAAAGCTGTAAGAGGAGCCAGGAGGGAAGGTGAAACTTAAAGGTGATTTCGGCAGTACCAAAGCGAAAAGATAGGTTGGATTGTTTCTTCGTTAACCTTCCTATCTAAAGCTGCGGGAATCAGAAGGCAGTTGTTATCTAGCTGCTCACTAGGAGGAGAAGAGCAAGTAAAAGTAATGTAAGGAAATCTGAACAAGAAACGACAAATTTGAGAGGAAGGAACAGATACTGAAGAATTTATTAATCACAAGCTGCTGTCGCCGGAAATACAGGCACGTGATGTGTCAGTATCTCGCAGTACTAGAATCTTTTACCCTGTCTTAGTAGTAAAATAGAATTCTAACTATGTTAACACCACCCTTTGAAGTGTGTTTTACAACTTTTTTCATGTGATCTTGGATATGTGGACCTTTGAAAGCATATGCATCAATGTACTATGATGGCCTAATAAGTGTTTTAATTGTGAACCAATCTTATGTGACAATGATAGTGATCAAATCAAAGCATGAAATGAGCACTTGATCAGACCCCAAAAACAAAGGTATGCATCTCACCAACTAAGTCTATTATGTGGGGCTTATGCTCTACTTTGTAGGTCCTTATGCATCATATGTCTTTAACAGCAAATGCCTCTACCACCCTTTCTAATCAGAAATACTCGTGTAAACAAAAATAGAAGAAGAAGAAAGGTTCAGAATTTGTGAAAATTTGTTTCTATTTGTTAGCCAATGGAGCAGCATAATCCAGTGGGAACCACTGGACCACTGTGAATAAGCCTGCCACATCCATGACTGTCTGCTCCACATCATAATAATAATAATCACAATCATAATAGGTAAGATCACCGACACAGTTGCTTGATCTGACTCCGAGCTACTCTGCCTCTCGTATAATTGACTACCTCAAAGGGACCACTTCCCAACCCGGCTCCATGTGTCTTATAGGCTATAAGATACAAATATGTACTTAGTTTCTTCTCCTCATACAGTAAAACACCAGTGTTTTCACTGAAACGAGAAAATCTGACCAAACTTTTCTGGAACAATTTAAACTTCCGTAAGTTAATCTTTCAGACAAATAACTCTTTTTTGGCTTCACCAGGTAAGAGTGATTTTCTTATGTGTTGAAAAAAGATTACTTTTTTGTTGAAGGACAAGACAGGAGTGAAGGGGTTGTACCGAAGGTCCAGCGGCCCTGGACGAGGGCGACCTTGGGGTTGTGGATGAGGAAAGGGATGGTGCGGAGGAGGAAGTCGGGCTCCGGCTGGAAGTCGGCGTCGAAGATGGCGACGTACTCACACTCCTTGACGTAGTTATGCGTGAGCCCGTGCCGGAGCGCGCCCGCCTTGTAACCCACCCTGTCGTCTCGGATCGCGTACTTTATGTTCACCCCTTTGTTCGCCCACTTCCGGCACTCGATCTGCACCAGCTCCTGCCATTTCAACCAATTATCCGAAATGCTGTCAGATCCATTGCAAATTCATGCCAAAGTTGCAAATTTTATTTTTATTAGAGTTTACAAATTACAGTAGGAAAAGTAACCAGAGAAAGTAAATTGAGGATGAATTTCAAGTAGAAGCAAAATCCAAAATCCCTGAAAAGAAATGTTTTTTTCGCCAGTGATTGTCGGCGCCAATTGCCAATAAACAGGAAAAGGTCAAATTAGCCAGAGAGATGCGTTTTTATTCGCAAAGAGGGAAAATAATTACAGAAGTGTTTCAAAAAAAAAATACACGTCGCTTTGTTATTGGATAGATCTGGTAATTTTTAGGGAATAAAAAAGGAATTTTGTAATATTAATTTGATCTCGTACCTTAATGGACTCATCCGTGGAATCGTCGAGCACTTGGATGATGATGCGATCCGAAGGCCACGAGAGTCCGCAGGCCGCTCCGATCGAGAGCTGGTAGACCTGAAAAAAAAAAATCAACGAGATTCAAGAAGTGCGCGTTGGGAAGTAACGGCGGAAATTTAGGGCGGGAATCCTAGGCGACCGACGGCGGACCTCTTTCTCGTTATACATTGGGATTTGGATGAGCACCATGGGATAGGCGGAAGTGCCGAGCTCGGCGTCGTCGCTCATCAACTCCCACTTGTATCGCTTTTCCGGCTTCCGGCCGAGGAGTCGGACGGCGCTGATAACGACGGCCATGTAGACCTTCTCGACGAAGAGCATCACCGACAGGCTCAGGCAGATGTACACCGCCAGCTGCAGCAGCGGCACGACCACCGGCGCCTTCACCTGCTGCCACGCCGTCCACGTCTGATCCCGCGCCTGGATCACGCCCGGGAACATCGACGCCGTGGAAACCCTATCCATCTGGACCTCGAAAAAAGGGGTTTTCGTGCAACAGGGCTAAAAATCCCAAAATGCAGCAAAAGGGTCGGAGCAGGACAGAAGCGAGATCGGAGACAGAGAGGGGGCACGAACTCGTTGTTCAGGTAGAAAATTCCCACTCTCCGTCACCTGCTCCACACACCATTAATGAGCGAAAAAGGACCTCCTTTTCCTTTTACAAAACCCACCAAAACCAATAGCGCAAACGGAAGAGGAAGCAGAACTCACCAGATGCGGAGAAGAGACAACGGAGCGCGATCTATCGATCCCCGACCTCGTTCCTCGCTCTTCGCCTTCTCCCTGAGCAATGCAAGCTCAGTGATAGCCGAGGGAGGGAGGGAGGGAGGGAGGGAGAGAAACCCCGGCGTGTGCCACAAGGGTTCTGAGCACTGCCCTTAAATAAACGCTTTGTCTAACTCCACATGTAAATTAATTAATAGATTTAAAAAATAATAATACTGAAATAAAAGAAATTAATATTGCACCAAAATTCTAGTACATAATCTTAAATTTGTTACAACTTTCTGGCCCTCGTTCCAATATTTTTACCAAAATAAAATTATATTTCTTTTTTTTTACCATAATTTTTAACAAGTATTTCTTCTCGTAATTATAGTCTTGCTTAAAATTCTATTTCCAAATATTTCAGAAGTTTTTTTAAAATGGTAAAAAAATCATAATGACCCTCATTTGTTCTAAATTATCAAAGTGGTCATTTTTATTTTTTTTAAGCAAAAACAGTCATCCCGATAATAACTTAGGTACAATTACGGTCTAAACCCTAAAGTAAGTCAAATAAAAAATTATACAATAGAGGTGCTTTTATTACTTTTGTCCTATTTTTAATGCCAACTAAATTATTTGAATAACTTTCCATAAATTTTCAAAAAATAAATATGAGCACATTAAACCATTTTATTTCTGATTCGAATAAAATGATTAAAAAAAACAAGTTATTTGGTCTAAAATAATTTACCATTAATTATTATAAAAATACATGTAGTTCCCCGATATCAATAAAATTTAGCTTTGAAAATTAATTATAAATAAATACTTGTAATTATTATACCAAAACGAGAAAGAAAATAAAGGAAGAAGTTAAAACATTAATTTTTCTCTAGTATATTTTTCTATTTTGTTTTAATTTTTAAAACATGTAATGAGAAGAAGAGGAAATAAGATATTATTTTTTCTATTTAATTGATATTATTTTCTCTGATTTAATCTCATATTTAATATAAATAAATAAATAAATAATAGGATAGAAAATGATTTTTTTTATAGTTGGAAGAAATCAAATCTCCAGCAAAAATACTAAATTTATTTGAAGAATTAAAGGATTAAAGTCTTTTTAATATGATGAGAAAATAAAGCTATAAATAAAAAATAATTTTTAATAGTAAGGAAGTTAATTCAATCTTCTCTCAAAGGAGTCAATAATTTTCATAGCATAATTAAACTGTTTTTTAAATATTTTTCAAAACAATATCAAAATAATTAATTTAAACTAAAATTGAAAATATTAGTAGCTCTCAATCCATTCCATAAAAAAATTTATTAATTTTACCCCTGGAATATTTAATAAGAATTCCATAGTAGCTAATTGACAACTAGCAGTAGGTTCAACGACTATAAAATTATCAAGCTGTAATGCATAATAATATATATGACAACTTACTGTGTACTTTAAAATGTGAATTTTTTTAAGGCATATTTATTTTCTATTTTACTCCTTCTATTAATGTTTTTTAAAAATCCAGCTTATAATATGGTGTTATTCTTTGAATACAGTGCCATAATTATGGACAGTAAGGATTAAAAGAAAAGGTAATTACGCTTTTTGAAAAATATGAAAGTTAAGTGAGTTTTTTTAAAAAAAAATACAATTTTAATGAGCCCCTTCATCAATTAGTGTAATATATTTTAGATGAATGGACCGCTTATCATCTATTTTTGGTAAATAAATTTTAATTATTCATAATTCAAACTTGACAATTTGGGCACTCCAATATTCCATAATGAAAAATATTGAAAAGTATCTCATCCTATTTTTTATTTAAATACTTTACTTTGTGGCTGTGCTAATATTCCCCTTCTAAAAGAACAATATGATATATGAAATTTCCGTGGGATCTAAGAGATTATTTCTAATATTTGAATTGTGATCTTTTAATTGTAAAATAATAATTTTACATTATATCAAGGCTTCTCTTTTTTTTAAATACTATTATAATAATAATAATAATAATAATTTTGATTTAAATTATAATTATAAATAGTTATTATGTTAAAATAAAAAATAGGATAAAATACTTTGTTTGTAAATACTTCAAATGGAAGACACTTCCCGGCGCAAATCATGGCGCGTTCCTTTCTGGGCAATTTGACATTTTTTTATATTTATTTATTTATTTATTTTGTTTTGAGTGTTTTTCAGTGTGGGCGAAGCTCTAGTCAATCCATTCGGCTGCATCCCAGAAAAATTAAGTCAAAGCAAATCAACATGTAGCTCGTGTCGGCACATCGAATGGGTCCGCTGGTTCTTCTCATTGAGTCAAGTCGGACACGAGGGAGAGCCGGAGAGAAGAGAAAAAAATAGTTCAGTTCAAAATTTTATGAAGAAGTGTACAGGAGAGGGTAGTGAGCTTTTGGTCCCGAGCTCGATATTGGGGTGGTTAGCTTATAGTGAGTTTGGTCGCGAGTGTAAATATTTCGTGTTGATTTTGATATAGTCAATTAAGTCAAGTTAGATCCTATATATTTGGTCATTATGTGTAAGCATATAAAAGTTTAAGAACATAAGAACTAGGTGTTGGATCGAAAAGAATTTAGATATCTCCACAATTGCATGATATTGTCCACTTTTGATCTTTCCCATGTGTTTCTAATATGGGACTATATTTACAACCTTGCAACCCCAACAATCCCCCCCTCAAACAAAGGACCATAGGCTTCCCACGTCCGATCCTCGACCCACCAGGTCTTCCTGCCCCTCGGTCCACCTGACCTACTAGGACTTCCTTACCTAGTCGCAACTAGGACTTCCTGACTGGTGTCTGGTCCTCTTGATCCGAACATAGGAGCCCCCACTTTCTTTGTTCGAGGTCAATATTGTACCCACATGACTCAATCAGACCATAGCTCTTGTGCACAGTCATACCAATTGTTGGATCGAAAAGAATTTAGATATCTCCACAATACCATGATATTGTCCACTTTGGACCTAAACCCTTATGGTTGCTCTTGGGCTCTACCCAAAAGGTCTCATGCCAATGGAGATATCTTTCTTTTATAAACCCATGATCTTTTTCCATGTGTTTTCAATGTGGGACTATGTTTACAACCTTGCAACCCCAACACTAGGGTCAATTAAGTCAAGTTTAAGAACAGAGGTCCGAGCGCCCGGAGCATATCTTGGCGCCCGAGAATGGATAAATTCTTATCCCTTTACCGTTACATAGCCATTGCATGGAGAAAGAATTTGGCTCGCGAGGGGTGCCCGGAGAGGATCTGAGCGCTCGAACCGCGCCACATCAGCAAATGACTAGTTTCGACCAGTGAACTATAATAGAGTCCTGATTTTCTTCATTTGTAAAACACTTTGGCTATATTTGGTTGGGTGTAATGTAATGTAGCTTGTAATGTAATCAAATTTGTAATGTAATGTAATGTAATCTTGATTACATTACTACATTTGGTAATGTAATGTATGTAATATTTGATTACAAGGGTGATTATATTCTTTTGTTTGGTGTCTATTATTTTTTATAAGCAATATAATTTGCAATATTATAAAATGACAAAAATATCCTGCGGCCTCTACTGATGGCCGCTGCACCTCTGCCGGAGCTTACGGCAACCAGTGGCTGCCGCCGTTGGCCTCCTCCACCGTTAGCAACCACTGATCGTCGTCGCCCACCGGCAACCGACGACAACGACAACCGTCGGCGGCGGCGGCCAGAGGTGGCGATGGCGAGCGATGGTGGTCGCCGGCGGGCGGTGGTGGTTGCGGGCGGCGGTGGCGGCGGTGTGCGGCGGTGGTCGTCAGCGGCGGGCGGCAGCGGCTGCCGGTGGCGACAGCCGGTGGTGGTCGCCGGCGACCGCGAGTGGCGGCGAGCGACGACGGGCGCGGTGGACTAAGGATATATTCGACATTTAAATTTTGGTTAAATGATGACCTCATAATGTAATTGAATTACATAATATTTATTTTGTAATCCAGATTACAAAACTTCAATATCTTTTGTAATTAAGATTATATTACATTACAAATTTAAAATTAAACCAAACAAAAAAATCAACCTTGTAATGTAATCATGATTACATTACAAGATAGATTGTACCCTACCAAACGTAGTCTTTATGCATTCGGGATATTTCACTCTATTTTTCAAAGTCTATGTTTTTAAAGTTCTATACGAGTTTTCTCCGATTTTGATTTGTATCAAAGAATGAGTTGATTAGTTGAACTTTATTTACCTTAGATTGATAATAAATACTTTTATCTCGTATTATGTTAACTTTGTTTTTATTAAAATATTTATCTTAATCAAGTCGAAAGTTTTAAGAAAAATATACTTATCTTTCGGGATAGTTCACTCTTCTTTTATGATTCGCATGAAACCTTCAACGAGCTCGTGGTTAGTTTACCTTTATTTTTAGTATAATTCAGTTTTTTTTTTAATCATGTTAAAGAGAGTAAGAATATAAGACTTTGCTATATTATCCATCTGGTGCTTTAAAATTTAGAGTTTAGATAGAATTTAAGATTTAAGAATTAAAAAATTAATTACAAAAAATAACATAAGATGTATATCATCTCGAAAAAACCAAAGATATAATAAGATGCTAAATTGATAGATGGACCCAAAAGAGAGTTTATGAGGGTTTACCTCATTGTTGTTAAATACGACAATAATTGAATAATTTGAATTCTCGTACGTTTATTCTTTATTTATTATATTTATTACGGATAGGATGATATTTGCGTGCTCCTTATTAAAACTCTCGAATTTTATATATTTTTATTAAAAATCATAAAATTCTAATAGTACAATAGTATCAATTTAAGATGAATCTCATGCCTCCATGGTCATAAGCATAAAGTGACTTAGTCTCGGGTTATAATATAACGGTAGGATATCTAGATTATCACTTATGTATTTATAGTTCAATTTTCAACTATGATAAATTTATAGGATTTTTTTTTCTAAATATTGAATTTCTTAATTATCCGCCATCAGTGCTTCTCATATAGAAATTTTTTATAGGACTTAATTAGTCATTAAGAAGGTTAACGCAATTTATGATTGATAAATGATTTGACATAGTTAGCCTACTCAAGTCGTCAAACACTCTTGACGGTCATAAATAATTTAAATTATTCTATTATTATTATTTTTAAAATGGAAGTGTCGAGTAATCTGTAATTAGAAATTTTTAATATTTATTTATTTATTTTTCATAAAAGAGAAAGAGATTGAGAAATATTTTAAATAGAATACAATCGATTATGGAATAGGTGAAATAAAGATTGTTAGATATTTTTTTTATGATGGTAAAATTATCCTATGCAGAATGGAAAAATTTTATAAAATGCTGATTAAATTTTTTATATTATATAAAGTTGAATGTTAAATTATGATTTAAATATATGAGTAAAAGTGAGAATTATATAGATAAAAATATTTAGGAGGAGGTAGGGAGTGTTAAAAATGGATCCGATCAACTAATCCAATCCGAGTTGAATCAAAAAATATCAACTTCAGATTTGAGATTTTCATATTCGGATTGGGGTTATGAGTTAATTAGGTTCAAATTCATTTCGGATTAATCCTGGTTGATTTGAATTTAGAATTTAATATTTTTAGATTTTAAAAATTAAATTAGTTTATATATATAAATAGTAGAATGTTAGTATAATAATAAAAAAATATTAAGATAAAAAGTAAAAAATTATTGACAAATTAAAATAAATCGGATTGATCAAGTTTAAATTTAGATTTAGGATTTTTTTAAGAGTTCAAGTTGGAACGTAAGACCACCCTAGGTGGATGAGAAGTTATAGAGGTAGATAATAAATAAATAAATAAATATATATATCAGACAAAAAGTCAATTGCATCAATTAAAGAAATTCGAAAATACACGCTTTATTTATTTATTTATATATATATATATATATATATATATATATAGAAATGATATGCTGCGGACAAAGCCGAGCCGATCGCTGCGGACTTGCCTTCCTGATCGGTCTACAGACCGATCAGGGAACCGATCATTTTCTGATCGGTCTACAGACCGATCAGAAAGGCAAGTCCGCAGCGGTTCGCACGGCTTTGTCCGCAGCATATCATTTATATATATATATATATATATATATATATAGAAATATTATGCTACGACGCCTTATGTGCGGTTTTGCTGCGGTACTTGCCACGTCAGCGGCCTGGACCGATCAGGCTCCAACCTGATCGGTCTGGGAGTCTCCTGATCGGTCTGTGGATCGATCAGGCCCTAGGCTGATCGGTCCCCAGACCGATCAGCCTCCAACCTATCCACCTAAAAATCAACACAAAAAGGTAGGGGATCGGTCTGTGGACCGATCCACCTATAGCCTGATCGGTCCACAGACCGATGGGACCGATCAGCCTAGGGCCTGATCGGTCAACAGACCGATCAGGAGACTCCCAGACCAATCAGGTTGGAGTCTGATCGGTCCAGGCCGCTGACGTGGCAAGTACCGTAGCAAAACCGCACATAAGGCGCCGCAGCATAATATATATATATATATATATATATACACACAGAAGTGATATCCTGCGGGACTTAAGATGCGCGACTGTGCGCGACGTCGACGCGGCATGCCCTCTGGACCGATCAGGACATATCCTGATCGGTCTGGGAGGCTTCTGATCGGTCTGTGGATCGATCAGGACATATTCTAATCGGTCCGTGGACCGATCAGGATCTGTGGACCGATCAGGACATATCCTGATCGATCTGGGAGGCTTCTGATCGGTCTGTGGACCGATCAGCCTATAGGCTCCGCATGCCGCGTCGACGTCGCGATCCGCCAACGAAGCAGGCGCGCACAGTCGCGCATCTTAAGTCCCGCAGGATATCACTTCTGTATGTATATATATATATATATATATATATATAGAGAGAGAGAGAGAGAGAGAGAGAGAGAGAGAAATATTATGCTGTGGCGCCTTATGTGCGGTTTTGCTGCGGTACTTGCCACGTCAGCGCCCTGGACCGATCATGCTCCAACCTGATCGGTCTGGGAGTCTCCTGATCGGTCCCCATACCGATCAGCCTCCAACCTATCCACCTAAAAATCAACACAAAAAAGATAGGGGATCGGTCTGTGGACCGATCCACCTATAGCCTGATCGGTCCACAGACCGATCAGGCTTCGAAGCCAACTCTCACAGAGAGTTGGTTGATCGGTCTGGGGACCGATTAGCCTAGGGCCTGATCGGTCCACAGACCGATCAGGTTGGAGCCTGATCAGTCCAGGCCGCTGACGTGATAAGTACCACAGCAAAATCGTACATAAGACGCCGCAGCATATATATATATATATATATATATATATATATATATAACAAAAACTGCTTCTCCGTTTTTAATTTCCTTTTTCTATAAAAAATATTATTAGGACAAAAATTAAAGTGGGTTGCTAATTAAATATCAAAAGTACCTATATATCCATGTTAACCTATTTATTCTTTAAATTTATATTTTGATTTTTTACATTTAAAAAATAAACATCTAAAATAATATTTTTTTCAATTTCTCTTTTCACTTATTTTTTTAATTTTTTTCTTTTCACTCATTCTATAAATATAATAATAAAAATAAGAAAGAAAAAAATAATAAAAACTTAAAGATAATAAAATTTTTAAAATAATTGATGTAGTATATAGTTAAAAATAATTATATAAATTTAATAAAATAAATTATTTATTTTAAATTTTAGATACAATAAAAAAAAATTGATATAAGTGCTCTAAATATAAACATGTTGTTCTGGAGAAACAACGCACGAACAATGCCCGCTTTTGGCTGGGCATTCTGTCGGTGCGTTGTTGAGTGATATTGATACAGGAAAAGGATGAAAACGCAATAATTTTTTTTTTTAAAAAAAAATTAAACTCAATTTACTAAATAAATTTTGTAATTATCATAATGAAAAATATAATTGAATTTAAAAGCTAATTTAAAATTTAAAAAGTAATTCAAGAGAGGGAAAAATATTTTTTTAGGGTCTTAAGTATAACTTGAATAAATATATATAATCGTTGGTAAATAAATGAAATGATTGCAAATAATCTAAAAGACTTAAAGGTTTGTATCAAAGTTGTAATTTTATAAATTATAAGAGTAAATTACATATTCTCCAGAAAAATCCGAGCTAAACCAAGCCAACATATTTAAATTAAAATTTACAATATTAATCTAATAAAGATGTAATAATTCATTAAATAATTACAATATTAAATTATGATTTACAATATTACAATTCAAAGTAGGCTTTTTTATTAGGGTGAATTGAATTGTGAGAAGATTCATAGGGATGTGCAAATTCATATATACAAAATATTAGAAGTGTATTCAAATCAGACATGAACCTCTTTTATATTGTGAACTCTTAAATTTATGATAAATACTATTTTTTACTTATAAAAAACAACATATATAAATTTAATAAGGAATACGATATTTAATTCAATTTAACAATTAATAATAATTACTAATAAATATCAATAAGTAACCCCCAAGAGTGCAGTTGAGTGGTAAAATACTTACGAGCATACAAGAGAATCAAAATTAGAATATTATAGAGATGGATTACTTTCAAAATTTTGTATCTACTGAACAGTGAATCTCATGATTACTTATTTAACATATCTAAATTTTAAAATACTCAAATAAAATTTGGATTGAACGGAATAATAATTGGAGTAAAAGATGGATTCGTCATTTTAGCGGCCCTCAAAGAAGGTCAGATACTTTTTAGAAGAAGTTAAATTATAAAAGTATTTGTCCTAGTACATATAATGACCCTTTGCAATGAGAAAATTATGCACAAGACATTTTGTATTGTTGGAAATTAACCTTAAGATTTATTAGAGTAATCATCCATGTAAATACCGACTGTGTTAATCCATGAAACTTGAAATGAATAATAGCTATGGCAAATGATTATAACATTCATCCGTTCAGTATCGCCAACCTCCTGACTAGATACAGTAAATTATAAGGAATTTTTGATTAACAATAATATCACATACAAGGGATAAGGATTGAAATGGTGACACCACTATTATATACTAACTAACTTCCTATCCTACTTGAAATGAGTAGTAGTGAAACTTGTTGATGTGGTTGGATAATACTACACAATCTTAACAATTATGTTATAAAATAATAATAATAATAATATTCGATAAGTAAACCAAAGATTTTTAAAATTTTAGCAAAGTCATAAATTTAGTTTTATATAATAATAATACTTCACCCCAAAAATCGCATTCTCGTTCCGGATTTCCGTCATGATTAACGTCTAACAAAATCCAACTTGAAAATAAATAAATCGAGTCGCTAATTAAAAACCGCATTTTTCGGAGTTGAAAACACGGCGCTTTGCCTACCTTTTGGCGGCGCGGCGCGGCGCCTTGCAGCCAATCTCGCTGTCTTTTTGTGTTCCTCCTGCGTGGAGCGATGCGTGAAGACGAGGAGTCGTATTCTACTTATTTTAATTTATATTTAGTTACAAAAAATGTTAACAAATTAATTAATTAATTAATTAGAAAAAGGTAGTCAAGGCGATGAGTCATGAGTCTCAGTTAATGTAATCCGCTCCTCAATTAATGGCGAGCAATGGGTCGATTTGCACGCGTGGATTATGCATGTAACAACGCTCTTTTGTTTCTCAAGGTCTAATTTTCTATGCGACGTTAGTGCATACGACAAAGTCTATTTTGTTTTAAAACTTCCTTCTTATTTATAAATTTAATAAAAACTTTATTGATACAATTGATAAATTTAAATACATATATATTCAAATTTATTTATTTACTTTAACCAGTTATTCAATTTAATTGATCCTAATCGAGCCTCCGTATAACTAAATTTGCAAAAACAAGTCAAACATCATCAATTGTCGAAGTTTAGTCGCACACAATCTTCGAGTTTTAGACACGATTCGTCAGATATTCTTTTTTCCAATACTCGAGAAAAGTTGGCTCTACAAATAGGGCTATAAATGAACCAAGCGTTCGTGAACAAGTTTAATGTTCAGCTTGATAAGAACTTGTTTGTGTTCGTTCAATATACATAAGATTAATTAAATAAACAAGCTTGAACACATATGTGTTCAGCTAGTTAACGTTCATGAACAATGTTCACGAACCATATTTATTAATAAAATTATTTTCAATATCCTAAATAAAATAAATAAATAAATTTAAATTATCAATCAAATAATTAAAAATTTCAAACAATCTTGAATTGAGAGCTTGATAATATCTAAATGAACCAAACTCAAGCCAAGCTCGAACCAAGCTCAAGCCAAGCTTGAATTGAGAGCTTGATAACATTTAAACGAACCAAGCTCAAGCCAAGTTTCAAACAAGCTCAAGCTCATAAAAAATAAACCAAACCAAGCTTGAACACTCATTTCAAAAGTTTAGTTCATTTTAAGTTCAGCTCGGCTTAGTTATCTTATCAAACAAGCTTGAACACCTCAAAACTTGACTCGGCTCGACTTGTTTACATCCCTATCTACAAAGTACAAACTTACTACAAAAAAATATCATGCCGAGAATTAATCAAATGAAGGGAGAAATAAAAAAAGACAAAGCATTGTTTCACATGAACAACGAAAATAACATGACCATCCATACTAATCATATGGTGGAGCAACAAGGGTCATATATAAGTGTCATCTTTTGATGCTGCCAATCGATCTACAAAGCCGACAATGTTTCCGTCGCCAAATCCCTGATTGAAATTCTGTAAATCAAGATCCCAGGGCTCGTCGAATCGAGTGGCAGTATCAAACATGTTGGAATCTTGATCAGTGTCATACCACGCTTCGCCGCCTCCATAACCCAATGATCTTGGTCCAGCTTCAGTGATTGCTTTCCACACTTCTTCTTGGTCAATAATGGCATTCGAAACTGGAAGATCTCCTTCAGTGAATGCAAAAAGATGGTCAGAAACACTTGCGATGGCGGTATCAGGATTTGAAGGCACTACTATGTTGGTATCAAGAAAAAATGGAGCTAATGTGTCGTCTTGAACTTGATCCAGGCAATCAGTAAGACTTTTCTCGCTTGCATGAAGTTCAAGTTTTTCAATCGAACCGGACAAAATATTATCAGGATTTTCTTTGCTCAGCACATGTTCTTCAGTGCTGTCCAATGTAGGAGGAGACGATGAAGCATCTGCAGTGCAATGCCTATTGCTTGCGCCCGAATCCATGAATCCAATTGAAGCGGTGCTGCTGGAGCGAGTGTGCTTAAGGAACTTTCTTCTTGCCCTTGAAGACGCGGTACCATTGTCATTGTGTTCCTTGAAGAGCGAATGTGCTAAGAAGGAGATCATCTGTTTCTGCCTCGTCTCTGCTGATTGCACTCTCTGATTCACCGAATTCATCAGTTGAATTGTAGTTCGATTTTCATTCTGCAAACTCGCAATCTCTTGCAGCAGTGCTCTCTTATCATTCCTGAGCATGTCAATTTCACCGACCAATCTATCCTTCTTCGCCATTTCCATTGATGAACCTATTTGAATATGCAAATGGTGTGCTGGATACGACCTACGCCTGTTTATGTTTCTTAACAAATATTTCTTTCCTTTCGTAAAGGATTCATTCGCAAACTCCCATCTATCAGCATCAATCTTGTGGAAACCCTGAAGAAAAAACCCAACAAGATGAATTAACATCGGGTTTAAGATACTAGCATTTAAACCTAACAAGAACTTGATACTGTGTGCAAATAAAATAGGACAGAACTGACTTATTGACCAAAGTGATTCAAATTCTTTAGAAAATAATGCAGACAACAATTCTTTCTAATAGTATCAATCGGACACAACAAAGAATCTGGTTTACCTCAAAACTAACAAGTTGGCTTACTCATCAAATCATGTTTTCGATCCACTTTCGTGAAGTGATTTTCTGGAATAATTTAGTAAAAAAATGCGGTAAAAATCACATCCACACTAACATGTTTTTGCTGTAGAAATAACAGAAGCCTATACACATTCACAAGTCCATGGGTAGGAGCACTACTTAAACATGTTTTTGGAAGTCATACAGAGATTTCTATGTTGGGAGTCTTCATCTACTCCTCACACTCAGAGACCCACACTAAACTCACTATACCACACCCTCATTGATATGAGTAAACAAATTTTGAAGTAGTTGTATCAGACAGTTACATACACACACTTGCCAAGCTTTTGTATTCCAAGTAATACCATATATTTAGTCTTAGATGTTATGTAAAATAATGTTTCCCTTAACCAATTATGCAAATTTATAACCATTGTTAGAGAATGGTCTCTTGTCACTATGAAGAGCTTACTTATTAGCAATATTCTAGAACTAATACACCACACAGATTGTGAACAGAAGAGAGAACACTATTTTTTGTGCAGGAATATTGGTAAGAGAGAAAGAGATTGTCAAGATGAAAAGGATGAGATTACAGTGTCAAAAGAAGTGAAATTGAGATTTCAAAGGTAAAGTATATGAGTTGTAGAATCTACATGCCTTGACCATCAGACTAATGGTTGCCTGTACGATATGGAGAAATCACATTCTGATTCATTGAAATCACATTCTAATGTAAGAGATTTGTCTCCACTTTCTGGAATTTGCAGTCAGACCTAACATCATTTTTCACTATTTGTATCAACCATAAGTCAGTACTGCTTGGAGTTGGTACTTGCAGCAACTACCCATACCTAAGAACTAGGATTTATGTACTGATCATGAAACCGATATCCAGCTAAGATGATTAAATCATATTCTCAATGCATATTCTTTAGTCCTAAGTTGCATACAAATCTGAACTTCAACCTTTAGTATCAGCAGTCGCTGCTGATCTTTAGATTGGCAAATCCACATTGTTGGCCATAAACGACTTGGTATTTGACTCAATTATATAGTCAAAGAAGTTTCACTCTTCCTCATTAATTACTTGAGTCAAGCACTTAAAAGACTACACCATTAGGCATCTTCTCATATTCTTAACTATTTGTCTTACAAACTTCTGTAATACTTCCATTGTTCCAATTAAATGTAGACTTAACAATTACATCATCAGCACTGACAAGGGCAACATCTCCAATTTCTGCATCAGAACATTAACCCAATGTCATTTCAGAGAATTAAATCTTTGTATTCTCAAAACTTTTTTTTATACTCTCATTTGTGTTAGTAATGCCCTCCAACATAGAAGCTCAAATTTGATTCCAGTGAGAATCTAAGAAGCCTAAAAAAAGGTTTTTCATTATGATTTGCAATGCTTTCTGAGACATGGCTATTGTCAACCATTCCAAAAGTTTGTTAAATATAGTTTGCTTAGTCTCGAAGTTGAACCTTCAAAGTAAATTTGGTTCAGAGGGCACATCAATCATATCCCTTTCGAGTTTATATTTGTTAATTGACTAAATTGAGGGATATGCAAGAGCTACTCCTCAAAGAGCTTCAGTACCTCTCAGCAAGATCAGGATAACCAATTTTTTGAGAAGAAAACTTATAATCTCTATGAAAACCTCTATTTCTCTTGTATTGTTCTATCATAAAGCACTTTGAAAACTTACAATCTCCATAAAAAAACTCTATTTCTCTTGTATTTCTCTATGATTAAACACTTTCAGATAAATTACCCACAGTTAGTCACTACCTCAGATCTAACAAGTGAGTAGTGACTTGTTTACTTCTTCACCAGATAACTTTTCAAACTATGGGAGAGTCATAAGAAGAGAGACTTCATAGTATCTCCTTAATCAATCAAAAGGCGAACCAATAACAGCTACTTCTACATGAAGAGTAGATCAAAGAGATCATCTTTCATAGACCATGTGAAAAAACCTGAAGGAACAGGCTTTTAAATAACTACGGCAGTAGCTAGAGAAGTATTAGATATTGAAAATTTGAAACAACATTGAATGATCGAAAAAAGATAAGACACATTTTGCAGAATCAGCCCCGTTTCTGAAGATGAGTGAGCATTCAACGAAAAAAAACACAAGCATAGTAGATGACAACACTAGCTACAAATAAACAGTTAATCTAATCTTATATTGCAAGTATTTAGGTTTACCTCACGAGAAGATACGCCACACTCCAAATTACAGCCAATTTTTGGCGCCTCTCTTAACATTTCAATCTCGTTGGCGTCGGCACCGTAACAGATGTAATTTCTGATTGATTGTCTTATCAAGTACTACATAAGGATTACAGGAAGTGGAGAACACACTATTTGCCCGTTGACAATTGATTACAATATAACCTAATTTAAGATTCCACTGAAGTTCCCGCTAACTGGGTGCTAAAAGAAAGAACCAAGTTGCTTTTGCAGTTTCAAACAAACAACATTTCAGAAAAAAAAACACCAAAAACTAAAAAGAATAATTGCAATCTTAATTATCCCTCTGCTATTGAAGGATACAATGTCATCTTATTAGCCCTCTGCAGCACGCAATCTACACAGCACCAATACACATCATAAAAGAATACAAAAGGAACCACATTTGGGGAGAATTTACAACAGGAAAGGAGGAGTAATATACAAGGAGAATAAAAGAATACAGAAAAAAAAATGAATCGATACGCACATAAGTGTTGAGCTGGCGGACGAAGCTAGAGAAGTTGTTGTGCTTGAAGTGCCCGGGAAGGACGGTGCAGGCGAACTCGACGGGGTCCCACACCACGAAGCTCCGCCCGGCGGGGGACCAGGAAAGGATGGCGTCGAAGGCGGGGTCGTCGACGAGTTCATAGGTCTTGGATAGGAAAGGAGGAATAGGGGCGGTCCGCAGCGCCTCGAGAGGCTGAGGGATTTCCTCACCGCCGTCACCTCCGTCGCCCGATTGGAAGGAGAAAGAAACCAAGGGGAAC
Source organism: Zingiber officinale (assembly GCF_018446385.1). Classification (NCBI taxonomy): domain Eukaryota; kingdom Viridiplantae; phylum Streptophyta; class Magnoliopsida; order Zingiberales; family Zingiberaceae; genus Zingiber; species Zingiber officinale. The sequence goes on along the minus strand of NC_055993.1, from coordinate 83,648,324 downwards.
GGGTCGTCGCTGCGAGGTTCCTTCTTTGGCCACGCGCGCGGTGACTGAGAGGCGTCGGCAGCCGAAGACGTGGAGCTTCTAGAATCCATCGGAGGGAGATTGAATTTCGGAAGAGGGAATGGAGTTGGAGTGGGCTCACTGGTCGGCCCTCTCCTTATATATATACTCCTCGCAATTAAAAATCATCGCCTATACCACTCAATGCACGGCACGTCGTGGGAACCAACCGTTATAAGACACGTACGCAGAATTGCAAAGGGAGCCACGGATCTGACAGCCGTGGTCGGCAGATATTTGTTCTGTATCTTAGCAGCGAAGGAAGCGGACAGTCGCCATATATATATAGATATATAATTAATAAAATAAAACAAAATTTAATTATAAAATCTTGATAATAATTTTCTAAGCTCTTATCAACTGTGCTAGACACTTAATATTAAATGGCCAGTTAACATGCACCTTAATCGAAGCCTACTGCATTTGAAGTACTCTAGCATCCATATGAAAGCTGATTTCCCAGGTATATTTCTTATGAAAGCTTACTTCATAAAATTAGACCTTTCTAATGCTTTATTAGAATAAACAAGTAATCATTAACCTCGTAAATATACCTATGGAATAGTATGAGCATTGGATTAGTGAAAGCTATATGGAGGGTTTTATTTTTATTTTTTTTTGGTACGAAAACCTATTAAAAGGGATATGATTAGGAAATTCATCCTAACAGTGAAAGAAAATTTTGTCCTCGTTTCAAGTCAGTGGCTCTGTTTATTTTTATTTTACATGTTAAAATGGGACAAAAAGCGTAGAATAGATTTATAGAAGTTTAAAGGGAGAGATAATAGAATCCAAGACGAGCAAATAGCTACAATCACATGGAGAACAAGAGGTTCCTTTAGTATTATGACCTTTTAAGTGCACAGGGAGGCGTAGGTAATGCAGGTGTCTGACTTTGTGAAGTAACTTCATTGCCTGGCAATCTTCAGTCAGTCCTCATCAAGAGCATAAACTATTACGGTTCTACTTGGTGCATAAACTGAGAAGGACCAAGGCCTGTTGTCATGTCTACCTTCCTGCATATTCACAATTATAGGGTCATTTCAGATATACTAGATTCTAGAAGATACCCAATAAGCAAAGTCTCACCTTAGAAAAGTATTGTGCCGTGTGATCAATTCGGTCGAATCCGCCAAATAGTTTATCATCAGAATCCAAAACCACCTGAAAAGCGTGTATACCAATTACCCACGTGGCATTAAACTAAAGCTGCATTTGCACCAGTCTCTATATGTTTGTGCAAATCACGACAGATTGAAAAGATAATTGCTAAACTCTTGAGGATTTAAACTCATATTATAAAGTGAAATTATTCGAGTAGCTCAGCAGTTTGAGTGTCATTTATATGCTAAATAAGTTAGCAGCAGGTCCCCTAAATTTACCTTATATTTTCCAGATTTTAAGCAACCAACGCGGTAGTTGACATAGCTGTTGGTCCAATGAAAATTGAAAACAAATACCAAATCACCTCGTTCAAAAACAATCATCTTATCTCCCTCATCTTTTCGAGAAATATATTGGTGCTCTGATGTCATGAACTGCAAAAACCATCCAATTAAAACAACGTTCCAATATAGAAAAGACATTGAACGCAATGAAGAAAAAAGACCTTATGCCACAATTTGTTAGTTAATAAGACGTCTTTAATGTTTTTGGACCTTATACACCAAAGAACTATATACCTAGAGTTATCGGTCCCTTAATTTTGCCAATCACCTTCTGGAAATATATTCTACCCTATCTTGATAAGATCTCAGTAGCCTCTGAGTCCATCAATTCGTCAAATAAAAAATCATTGTTAGAATATTTAGTTATCTTTTTTATTATACACTTACTGTCCACAATACTTGCAGGACTTTCTCTGTTTGTTTTATTTGCAACATTTTTGCATTTTAAGGAGCACAAATTTAAAATACAACATCTTTACTTTTTTCACATTAAGAACATGAAAATGGGCATTTAGAAAAGTTGTCTATTCCTTTACCATACAAAAAAATTCCAGAATAAGCATATAGACATGCTTAAGATTTTATGCAGCTGCTATCCAAACAATATCAAAACTTGCTATGCTGATGAGCAAGAATACGTACCTCATATTTCTCCTCAAGATGTTGCATTGCTTGATCAAATTCTTGCATTCCTCGATACCTGAGATATTCTGCATCACCCTGACATTACAAAAAGTAGTTTGCTAAGTATTTACATGCAAATATCCTAAAGGCAACTAACTATTACATAGTGGACCACACATACAAAATCAACCTTAAGAGTTCCTATATATAAAATATGCAATAATAGTAGGTAATTAACAGCGTGTACATAGATATTGTTAGAGGTATTAGATAAATAGAGTGAATGTTGTTCCATATTAATAGAAATAATTTTGGTATCATCATGAGATATTGTATCTTTTTTTTCCACAAATTCTTCAAGGTATGTGAGTCCCCTTTTTGTGGTTAGAGTATTTTTTCCCCACAGCTGTTCAGGTTTTACCATGAGTCTATATAATACTCATTTAATGACTATCTCACGAATATAGAAGCAATACAATAATTACTTTTCACAAAAATTTTCAGATATTAGGGTTGACTTCTTTAAATAAAGGAACAGTCTGCAGCTTGGATATGATATGTATTCAGTTGGCATGTTCTCTTGATTTCCTTGAATGTCAGATTTATATTGCTTCTTTCATAAGCTACAAAATTATCAGAGAGAAGAATGTCACTTAAAAATGCAAAAATTGGCATTTCTAGCACACAGTTGCATCTAATAGATAGCAGCGGAAAAGACATTGTATAGATGTGAAAAAAAACTGATGTTTGTGTAATGATTGAAACTACATAGGGAAAAAAAACAATCTGATATGAATTATCAGTTAATGAAGATAATCTCTGTTTTCATTTTTAGTCCGCTATCGTTTTTTATCAAAATTTTACTTCACTTTCTTGTGTCTTCTTATAGTAAAATGCAATACCACCATACAAACTTACTAGATCAAACATACGACGGCATTTGTCAAAACTAAAATTGTTCCCAGGCACTATCACTCCATTTGGAAGATGTTGCTCGCCTCTAGGAAAATCAATCCATTCTGAAAATGGAAAGAATTAACATATAAAGGATTGCATCAACGAGTATGATTAAAGTAAAACAAATTTCCCAATCTTTCAAACTTAGAATCCTTCAAGCAAAGTGGCACCATTACCTGGATGCCCAAACTCATTTCCCATGAAATTCAGATATCCTTCACCACCTAAACCCATTGTGAGTAGTCTAATCATTTTGTGTAGAGCTATTCCACGATCAATCCTTGGGGTTGATGGTCTATCCAGTGCCATAAACCCATACATATCCTACATCAATAGAAAGAAAATTGAGACTGTAAAATCAAAATTCATATAGTTCCCAACAAAGATAAATATGAATCCGTGCATTATTCACCATTTCATTTTTTTATGAATGTGTTGAAATTAGAAGGAAAAAACACACAGAAGTTAGCCTATTGAAAAGGAGGCAAGATTTGAACATTAGAGCACTGGCAAGGAGAGTTGTTCAATGCCAATATCTTGCATAAATTATTAAAAGTTTTTCACACTTTAACCCCAATGATTAGCTCTTATAAATCAAGTATAGTAGCCCCCATTTTAGTAAATTAATTGACAAACTACATTGGCATATCTACTAGACAACATGACAGATTTAAAAGAGAAACTTAACGGGAATTTCCATGGCTTAGTTTATAACTTAATGATTTACACACTAGACATGCCAAAATAGTTGATGGGAGCATCATAAGAACCTTGTCCATCAGCCAAAATGCAAGTGTCTTATCACCAACAAGAGCTTGGTCATGGCTTTCAGCATAAGCCACACATTTCTCTAGCCACCTCCTGTTGGTGAGAGTGTGAACAATGTCGCCCATCTTCCAGTCTTCATCCTTTAACCTGATGAATGAAAATCATGTAAGAACCACCTTTAAATCTTTGCAGTGAGAAAATAAGTAGGCTTGGACACTTAAATTTGCTAGATCTGTCACCAGGAAACATGTTCAGCATGTTCCCGACTAAGTCTGCTTCGTTGGACAGAAACATTGGTGGAAGGAAACAAGTCAGGGGATGTGAATCATCTGAACTTTTAAGATGCTTCATTTTATTTATTTGGACAACAAATTAAGCCACTATTGAAGCCTTGTAACATGGTTATATCAAAATTTATGAATAGCATATGACATTACAAGGAATAATGGAAGCAAAGAAAAGAGATTTCATCAATAGAATGAAAGAATACGATTTTTTTTTTTTTTAAAGAAAAGAGTACAGAAAATAGCACAAGTTCATGTAGTGCTTACTCCATAAATTCAATCCATTTATCCGGAATAGCCATATGAAGACGATAATCAAATCCTACACCACCGTCTTCTACAGGTATGCAGAAGGTTGGCATTCCACTGACCTATTTGAGTACATTAATGCATTTAATAAAAGAAAAGAAAAATGAAAGAAAGTTAATGAATACAACCAATAGTCAGTAGCAGCTATTACTAAACACTAAAAATGTCATAACTGTTCTTATATGAGATTGCATATCGTTTGTAAAATCTGCAAGACAACTAAAGTAAAATTCACAGTGGATTTCAAGAAATCTGTTTTCCAACATGTTAGCTAATAAGTTTCATAAGGCTTCCTGATCAAATTCATTTATACCGAAATATATATAAATACTGAAAATAAATGAACAGGACGCTTACATCTTCTCCAATAGTAACAGCCTCTGGAAAAAGTGCATGGATCATATCGTTTACCAACATCAAATAGACCACCGCATCCACATCAGCAGCATATCCAAAGTATTCATTGTAATTTCCAGTAAATCCCACCTATCATTAAGCAGTAATTAAAAGAGAACAGCAAAAATCAAGAGATTCATGTGGCATGTCGCAATAGTTCAAAATTTTATCACAAAAATATAAGTTCAATATCATAATAATAAGAGAACACCAAATAGACTTTTTCCTCCTCAGATGAGTGTACAAAATATCACATTCCTATAATAAAGTTCAGTGGCACGAACATATCTGCATTACCACTACCTCTAACACAGGGATGTGTGAAATTCTGAACATAACGATAATATACGGGAAAAAAGTTGCATTTCAAATGGGAAACTCTGAACTATTTTTGATAGTAAAGAAAGTATCCTCTAACCCCAAGTCCATGATGAGTGTACATCATTGAGGTTACACCATCAAATCTGAACCCATCAAACTTGTATTCTTCTAGCCACCATCTTGCATTGGATAAGAGAAATCTTAAGACCTAGAAAAAGATAAGAAGATGAAATGTTTGAAAATTTAAAGCTAAAGAGGCCTGAAAAAAGAAAAGGTTTCCTTACTTCCCAACACCCATAGTTAAAAAGGCGAGAATCCCAAATCCAATGAAAGCCTCGTGATCCAGAATGGAAATAGTGTGAATCGGTACCATCGAATTGATTAAGCCCATCAAGTACATTGTTGCTTGCATGGCTGGAGATAAAATGGAGAATGTTTAGAAGAGAGTATATTTCATAAACTATCTGACAAAAATGCAGACCTAATGATATGATTGATGTTGGAATATTTATTTTCTGAGAGAAAAAGAGAAGAATTTACATTTAGAGTTATGTAGGTATATGTGATCACTAGCACCAAAACCATCTCGTACTTTTGGATAGATAAATGCCATGTAGTCACATGGATGTATAGGGCATGTAGGCACAAAATAACAAACAGAAATGTAAAATGACAATGAAATAGATGAAGAAGCCTATTACGTCTTCTCATCCCATGCTTGAAGAGCTAGAGGATCAGATAAAACTAAAGGCATTTGTTTTGTAATATATAAAAAATTACTTCAGTGTACACATGATTCTCCAATAATTAAATTGACTAGCAGACTCCAAGGTGTTCTAGAAGTTCAAATGTAAATTTAGGGAAAGAAGTAAAGAACAAAGTAGGAACTTTATGGGTGGAAAACAAAGTAAATAAATGCAGTAGTAAATGAACGTTACCTATGATGAAGAGTGTTCTAGAAGTTCAAATGTAAATTTAGGGAAAGAAGTAAAGAACAAAGTAGGAACTTTATGGGTGGAAAACAAAGTAAATAATTGCAGCAGCACATGGACATTACCAATGATAAAGAGTGTCCATATGTATGTATGTGGATAAACATTAACCAAAAAATATACTGAATAAACCAAAAAGAATGATGTAACTTTTCATCCTTTTAAGTAAAAACAAGAGTCACCTGTGAACAATATCCATGAGAACAAGAAGACCTAGCTCATGGGCTCTATCAATCAAGGACTTAAGCTCATCTGGGGTGCCAAAGCGGCTGCTCGGCGCAAAAAAGTTAGTAACATGATACCTGCAATCCAATGTATGGTTGTTAAAAGCGTGGAAAAGAAAATCTGTCAGCACAAGTAGCAAATCCATAATTGAAAATTTACTTTCTATGAATCAATCATTTGAAGAGTACACAATCAATAACTCAAGAATTCAGAAATAAACCAGAGTATTTATAAAATATTACTCCTTTTAATGAAGACAGGTATGCCATACACCAGATTGTTGCTATTTCAAAATTTATTTATTATAGAAAATAATGTACCAGATATGCACCAGATTGTTGCTATTTCAAATATTAATTATTATAGAAAACCTTTACCAATAGCTGACATAGCATCGCAAGAGAACAAGATGAACAACCTTTGTTGGAGGAAACTTTAAAGTAAAAATTCTTATTAATTGCAAGTTGATTATTCCATCACTTGCTTATAGACAGGGGACTTTATGAAAAACAAATTAAAAAAATAAACAAATCGGGAAATACAATAATCCCTATGAATTGATTGCCAAATGAAGCGACTAAATAACAAAACAATACCAATTAATTGACTAGCCATAATAAAATATAGCATATCAAAAATGAAAATTTATCAAAATGACTTAAGTTATTATCCAAAAATTGGAATTCAGTTCAGTCAAATTAAATCCTTCTTGATCTGCATAATTCTACCCCACCAAGAAGAATTCAGCTCTTGAATGGGGAGGTAAGACTTTTCTAATTGAGCTTTGCAATGTCATGCATAGGTGCGAAATGGAGGTGCCTTTGTGAATGGATTGGGCAATGGGTGCTCCAATTCTTCAAATAGCTCGAGAGCAAGGTATTGAAGTTTGTCCTTAGAAATCCAAGGATAATCAATCTTTGAAAGTCCTTTTCAATGAGTTGTATCTATCTTTAGATGCATCTGTGAGGGGCTATCATTATTTAAGAATCCCACAATACATTCCATCTAAACCAGTTGTGTTATAGATGGGAGCACATGAACTAACATTGTCATATCTAGGGTGCAAATGAATCGAATCGAGTCGAATAATATGAGAATATTGATATTTGAGTTCGAGCTCGAAAATACAAATAATTTTGGCTCGAGCTCGATTCGAAATAAAATTCGAGCTCGAGTTCGATTCAAATTGTTCGAGCCTTGATTCGAACATATTCAAATTATAATTTGAAATGACTTAAATTCTATTTCGGTTCGAAATATTCAAACCTTAATTTGAATATATTTAAGTTAAAATTGTGTAAAACTAATTAGAATTCGATTCGAGTTCACCTTGCGAGCAGCTCGTGAACAATCAATCAAAATAGTATAGGTTCGAATTCGGCTCGAAAAAATATTGGAACATGTTCGAGTTCAGCCCAAATTTGATAATTTCGAATACAAATCGAATATTTTTCGAGCCGGCTCAAGAAACTCGCAAATCGGCTCGATTCGTTTGCACCCCTAGTCATATCGTGACCTATATGCAAACCATCAAACAAAGAGTGCAGACAAAGAAAGACTAGGATGCCCCCTGATATAGCAGTAAGTACTCAAGATTGCAAATTAGACTAATATTCAAATTAGTGGATGGGCTGATAACATATGCATTAGAATCAATTTTGCTCACAAATTGAAAGAAACTAGAGGAGTGAGCACTAAGTTTCTTGAAGGAGTTTCTAGGAAAATGTTCATAATGGATGTGGACAAGCACATAACCCCTACATTGTACCCCTTAAGTTTACGATGTGTATCTCTTTGACTTTTTATAAACTTCACTACACAATATAATTTTTCCCACATCAGTATGAATCTCTCTAATGTGTTCAATAAAATTATCATCAGATAAATAAGAAGTCGTAGGTAAAGGGTTCAAGCCAATAGGTTAACGAGTTCTTGACCAATAAACAACTTTGAATGGGTTACAACTAGTATACCAATTTATTGAACTGATGTACACAAATTTTATAAAGGCAGAATAGAATCCAAACACTCAGTTCTTCGCCAACTAAACATTTAAGCAAGTTGCTTAAATTTTAGTGGAGACTTTGGTCCAAAAAATAGTTGAAAGTATAAATGTAAGCAGCCCATGAAGTCTAGCAATGTTCCTAAAGAATAACTTGACTATCCACGAGGCATTGTTATTTATTACAGTAAAAAACATAAATGTGTCATCATCAAAAATCAATCCACTAATACTATAATAGAATCATGGCTCTAGTTTAGGAATTAGCAGTGGTGTGCACAGATTTATATTTTACCTAACTGCCTTAGTCGTCTAACATGTGCAACACAGGGATACAATCCAAGCAACATTTCATTGTAGTGAGATTTTTTTTTGAAAAAAAAAATGAAGGATCCAACACATTATGTGGATCCAAGCAACATTTCTCCATCAACTTGCATTGCGAGGGCATAGGTTGATTTTTAAAGTGCATCAGAATGTACTTCCATCAACTTGCACTTCATTTCTACCTAGACTACTATTGATATTTGCAAATCATGCTCTTTCAATCTAATATCATATTGTACCAGTCAAAGTAGTGTTTGAGTTCAGTGACTCAATTGAGGAATAAGTTCAGTGTCTAGGCCTAGTTTAGATGAGTGTCAAAAAAAACAATCTTATTCTTCCATAGTGAAATAATAACAACATGCATCGTATGTTGCCTAAGTGAAGATCGCTAGAGGCTTCAAGCTTAACTAATCCATCAGAATGTACTTCTCCATCAACTTGCACTTCATTTCTATCTAGACTAACTATTGATCTTTGCAAATCATGCTCTTTCAGTCTAATATCATGTTATCCTAGTCAAAATAGTGTTCCAGTTCAGTGACTCAGTTGAGGAATAAGTTTGGGTCTAACCAGCCATCAAGGTAGATGCTTCAAGCTTCATTAATCCAATTACGTTAATCTCATGTCTAGGCCTAGTTTAGGTATGAGTGTTAAAAAAACAATCTTATTCTTCCATAGTGAAATAATAATATCAAGATGCATCGTATGTTGCCTAAGTGAAGATTGCTAGAGGCTTCAAGCTTAACTAATCCAGTTATGTCAATCTCATGTTTAGGCCTAAGTTAGGTATAAGTGTCAGAGAAGTGATTATTCTTCCATAGTGGAATATCGATCATGATGATATGGTGCCTAAGTGTAGATCAATATAAAATGTATGATCTAGTAGCTCAGGATCCTTATCCGTTGTCAACTTGTTAAGTATGAAACAAACAAATAAATGCACAAAAATTAACTAAACTGACTAAATTAAACAAAAAAATTCAAGAAATGAATGAGGGAACCGAGTGGAAGTGAGCCTCTCTATTGTAAAATTTACACTATGAAGACCTTGAACAAGCAAAATTTCCTTTATGACTCAAAAATGACCCTTTTTTATTCTAACTTTTTGAATCCTATAAAAGAGAGAAGCCATGAGAATGGAGCTTGCTCGCAAAGTAGAAGTCACTATTTGACGTTGACTTGACACAAGGACATCAAGGGTTCTATGTTAACATAGTGATAAGGTGGATAAGGAAGAACGATGCGAGTGGAGAATGATGCAAATAAAATTGGGCAAGACCAAGGTGAGATAGTGTTGGGATTTGTCCAGCATTGAAGTGGTGGCTAAGCGATGGACGGAGGTGGTGTCAAGATAACAATGACAGGAACTATTTAGTGTGTGCGGGAGAAGGTGGTAGGAGTAGAATTTTGAGAGACAAGGGAAGATGCAAGATCAACTATATTGGATACCGAACTAGGAGTTTGGCTCTAATACCAATTGATGACACAACATATAAAAAAAAATAAACAACCTTACATTACATAGAGAAGATGCATAGAAATTCCTTCTCGTTGCAAAATGATTATAACATTGACTCAACATTGTTTGTACAAATCAAACTCTACAAAAACTAAAAATTAAGCAAATCAGAACACACAATAATCTCAATTAATTGACTACCCAAAATAAAATCTAGAAATCAAATATAACAAATTGCCAAACAATTTGGATTATTTCCCAACAATTGGAATTCAAAGCTCAGTCAAATCAAATCCTTCCTAATCTGCATTAATAATAGTTAGAACTCAACAGACAGACTTCTTTATTTTTAAATAACAGCTACCCCAACCACGCTGAACCTTCATGAATGCAGAATAAAATGCATCAACGTCAACTAAGGGGTAGAAGAAATTAGAACAATCTTCACTGAAAAAAAGGCTTTAGAATAGGAACTTCATAAAGAGGCTGATTCATAGACAAACATCTAGATATGGACACATCTATGCATGAATACAGACTTATCAAAAGCAAACACCTTTATATGGATCTGTAGACATAGATATAATGAATATCTTTGTCAAACATGTCAATAAAATTTTATGTAAACATGAGTGTGGGTTTAGACTTCATCCTGAACAAAAGAAAAACAATTAGACTAAGATAGCTTGCTTGTGTGTGTGTCCAGTTCTTCACTTTGGCATTCCAATTTGTTGGCCTTTGCATTTCCTTGTTTTAGGATTATCAAAAAATATATCAACTATATAGCATTGGCTTTTCATACTTCTTGGGAATTTGAAATGATACATATGCACAAATATAAATACCATTGCCATAGTTTAATGTTCTTGCTGATACACCATGTGCACCAGAAGCAGAAATCAGAAAGAAAGACTGTTACACTTTGAGCATGCTACAGTCTAGTAGATTCTAGTTCTAATTCATTTATTTCACAGTAAAAGAAAATACCAACATCCTAGAGATCAGAATGTCCGAGAGATATGGTAATGCTAAAGCAAGGCATCTAGTTTGCTTGTACCATCCAACAAGCTGGAAAACTAACATAATCTTGATTATACTTATAGATGCATTTCTTTCAGAGTTGACATTAAATCACTGTGATCACATTTTTACCCATAAGTGAGTACAGGTAATCTTAAGTCTGTTACTTATGCTCATAGAAGAAAGGCATCGGCGACCTTAAATATTTCCATATAGGTAATCCCAAGTCAACACGATAAAAAATCTTGAAATTCCCAAGTCTCATACTAGCAAAATTGATAATCATCATAAAACAAATCAAACAGCTTAGACAAAGATCAAGATGGTAAATGCATTTTTGTAATCTGGTGGCAATGAATGCAATTCATAGAGCTTCTGGCATTTCTGAACCACAATACATAACACCATTAAGGAAATGTGCAAGGCTACACATGAGGTGTTGCCACTATTAAGAAAATGTGCAAGGCACCAACGTGGAAAAATATTACCCAAAGCTAGCATAATTTGAGTGTTCTTGAATGGCCATTATCTGAACAGCATTGTACCCGAGCCTTTTGATTCGTGGCAAAACATCATCCCTAAAGCTGACATATGTATTAATCTTGCCCTCCTGCACAAGCGCCCACAAATTACTGATGGTAGCATAAATTTCTTGAAATGTAAGCCAAATAAGCAACAATAATTGGAAGCTTGAATTTCACTCTACAAATACAAGTTTTGTATGGCAGGTGGTTATTTTTTGCTTTACAATTTAGAAAGATGCACACTTTAATAATCAAAATAGAAGGGAAAAAAATCATTACTATGCACACAATCACTGACGCTCTCTCAAATTATCTTTCTCAGTCCTGTATTGGCATGTGGTTCCCAATCAGGCATCACATTGTGGTAATTCAAAAAGAACAATGCTTACGTTGAGAATTTATACAAATAAGAGCAACTGTAGTATGAAGATCACAGAGAAATATAAAGTAGTCAAAATTGTGAAACTAAACATTCACAAGAATAACCATACCGGACTACTCATTCCAACATGTGATTCATAAATACGCAAGGACTTTGGGGCTTTCGGCAGAGGATGTTTGAATACATATCTTTCCTGTACACATATCAAAGTGTTATGGGAAAATAAGCAGATTTATGAATGAAGTTTCTACAATAATGGAAGCAATGCTCACAAGAACCTCCCTTCATCCTTTGAGATAGAAGGGAGAAACGACAATAATGTGAATAAGAATAAGTAACTTGCCAAATTGCTAAATACCACATATGTAGTGGCGAATAGCATTCCATACCTCTTCAGGTGGATCATAGTATATTCCATTATATGGAATTTCATGTGGTGCCTGTACAGAAAACTTGATCCAAGCAGGAATTGAATCCTTGATGCCAGAGGGAGTATCCATGCGTATCTAACAAGAAGATTAAACATTTTTCGTTGTATTACTTTAGTGACACATATAAGACAAGCTATTCCTGTGATCCTCAAGTTTGTTTAATATACTTCAGAACACATATCTTAATTAAAGAATTTAAAATATCGGTGCATCAGCAAACATCTAAAAGTAATAGTGAACATCAATACTAAAATTGTACTATTCAGTACTCTCTCATAAAATCACATGGTGTTATTTCAAGATTTCCTTTTAATAATGATTGTACTATGTTTCTAGTTTTAGTAGTGAGGTGCAACGGGCATGATTCTTCAGACCATGACATCTTATTTTTTTACTTGAAAGAAAAGTCATGGTTTAAATAAAAGTATTAGAGTATTGTTTAGTTCTAGAGTCTCAATCTCTAGCTAAAATAGTATAGCTTCAGTACCATGTCATGCCAACAATAATATGATTTGGTATGTTCCAAAGTGCACAGATATCAACTTAAATGAATTTTAAAAAGTCAACAAAATAAATTTTTTTTGAAAGGAGTTATAAAACCATTTAAAAAAACATCTCATCTTCACTAATGACTTATAATACTACAATGATTGTTGTGCCTTGGAGGAGAGCATTTGTTCTTGTAGCATTATACTGATATCAACCTTATAATTTCTAGACCCAAATAAATTATACTCCTAGGATATCTCGTATCGAAAATAAATTGGTTTCACTGCATATTCATTTAACTACTAGGAGTTGAACTGAATTGACACAACCAGAACTAGAAGAGGCACACGGACAAGATACAGATAGTCACAAACTCAGAATTTATCTTACTCCAATACCCCTCCATTTTGTTGTTGTTGGTGCTTCCCTTCCTCCCTTTTAATTATTGTTTCACCCCATCCCCAAAATTGGTAGATGAAATCAATGAATGGGTCATGGGAAGAAAATATTGCTATCTCACTCACAATTTGTTTCATACAATCCCCAACAAGGCAAACACTTTCTCAAACGATACCACCGAAATAATGATGAAAGTAATGACAAAGTGAAATCTATGAATATAGTACTGCCTTCTTAATTAAGCATCTCCAAATATAAGCATCTCAACTAAGTGATCATGAATCACTAATACCATAAAAATAGTCGTGCATTAGATATGAGCATTGGTTGCTAGAAAAATGTTTTAGTGTGCTCTAACTCCATAATTTTCCAATATTAACTTAACTAATGCTCCTAAGATATCTAGTGTTTGAACTAATTTCTTCACATGTTTATAAAAATAGCTCGGTTAACCACTAGGAGTTAAATTTGGATTCAAACAATTGGCATTGTCCATACGAATGCATCTTAGTTTCTCTGATGTCATTCCTCTTTGTAGCTGTTGATGCTCCAGTTGATGATTCTTCCTTCCCCACCCTCTCATATTTTAGAGTGTTCATCTCCTCCCTTTGAATTCCAAATGGAAGGATGAGTCAAGAGAAGAAATCTTTCTGTTTAGACAGATTCCATACAGTCACAAGGTTTGTTTAAGTCATTATTACCACAATTGTATTGCCAAGAGAGTTTCAATGACATTCTCCCTTGTAGACACGATATTGATATTGTCCAACAGCTGAAAAGATATGTTTTGATTATGCGAATCAATACCAATCAGCATTTGCAACAGTGGATTAAAAGAGTGGTATTGAGCTATTCTTAATTTAGTATCAAGTGTTTTAATTTTGATTTTAATCATTAAGGATTCATATTAACATTGATATAATGAATGACATAAAGCATAATTCAAAGAATCCAAATTCATGAGAGTCAAGGATGTGGCCATTGATCATTGAAGGTGAATAGTGCAACATTAGGGAAGTAAACTTTATCTAAGTAAATTTCATCTAGGATAATTTTTGCTGATGCTTGTTGAATAATCTCATCCAATTATTTTTTAATGTGGTGATTCAGTCTAACTTAAGACTCCAAATCAAGGAAAAATTTCAGCCAATTGAATTAATGTGGCAATTCAATCCTAATTAAGGCTGCTGGTTGAGGAACAATTTCAGCCAATTGGAATTAATTTGGCAATTCAGTCAAAACTGGAATGTATACTTTAGAGACTAATGTAATCAATTATCTTCCATTCTTCAAGGACAAAAATCTAACAAAGTAACATAGGCTGAAATGGGCCAATACATGATCACATGGACCTCACAACAAAGGTAGTTCTTTCTGGCAATTTAAGAGGACGAGGGAAAATCTTCAATCCAGCTGTATGTTTTGGCAAAATGAGGTATCTTTCATATGAGAAACTTAAGTGATTTGTCAATAGGACAGAAAGCTCAAATAAGCATATAAAACATACAGAATCATTTTGCCAGAACCCAATTCTATACAATAATCTCCCTTCTTTACATCCTAAATAAACAAAATTGCAGCCAAATTATTTGTCACTGCTAGAAACTGTAATCAGTCTGCCTAGTGATTGGTTTCAAGCTTAGATCATAATATAGATTCAGGTCATGTGCCTATAATTAAATTAACTGCAAAGAACTGGCACAAGTCAAGACAGAAATTTGGTGATAATAGGCACTGGAAACAAAGGTGAAAATATAGAATACATAGTTTCCAAAAGAACATACCTTTACCCGTGAGCCATGTGGAATAGGCGGAGAGCCATATGCATTATTTGGTACAAAGACCTCCCAAACGCCATATTCATTCTGAGCATAATTGTTCAGTAAAATTCAGCAGAAGAAACAATGATGAGATTCACATATATGAAGAAAATTCATAATTGCGTATTCTTGTTCTGCATAAATGTCCAACAAAATCAGATTATATAGACTATACATACACTTGTGAGAGGTAATTAGTTAAATAATCAAAAGCATGGGAAAGAGTTTTATACTTGGAACTTCCTACAGAATGGGACACTAACAAAACTAACCCAACTACCTACTGCTGGTTTTACTGAGGTTTAGTTAGTTTCAGTATTTTGAGAACATATATGCAAAAGTTCATGTAGTAGAATACATTATGCTGTCAATGATTTAAAAATCATGCAACAGTTCAATCTGTGCATCATCACTTGTGATGAAAAAATCATAAGAAAAGATGCATGGTGCCAAAACATAAGTTTTGGGACATTCAAAGAAAGAACTATATAAAATATAAAAAAAGAGAAAAAATCCAGGAAAGAGGACTTCACCTTGGTCATGACATTCGCATGGGGGTTCCAGTTGTTGAAGTCTCCTATGAGTGTTGCCCACTGAAATTAAAACCAAGTATTTACTTCTCTAAGAGAATAAGCTACAAAGAAGTAAAGAAAATGCAGACTCCATCCATCACTCTGAATTAGTATCCCTTCAATATATCCAAATCCTGATTTAGCAGATATGTTCAGCAAGCAATATATTAGGACACAACAACCAAACAACACACCAAGATGTCTTACAAGTGTTTAAAAGGAAAAAGGTAACATAAATAACTGAGGAATCCAAGATAACATATCACATGATAAATCTCAAGTTGCACATTTGATAAATTCAATTTTAACATACAATTCATGCTGTTCAAATCTAGCAACACAAAGTCATTAATCTACACAGTAGGACAATCAATTTCTAAGAATCAAAGTCACACTATATTATACAACAGCAATAGCATGTATATCCCAACTATTCTGCATTTAAAAACTTCTTTGTCAACTGACTCCATGTTAAGTGCCCTAAATCTGTAAAAAACTGCCAAATCTAATAAAACCTAAGAATCAAATCCATTAGAATCTACACAGGTGATTGCCACATTATGTATAGGTAACCTTATTTCAGTTTCTTTGTACGATCACTTGTAAGCTGTAAGAATTGTCCCTTAACCCCTTAATCAAGCTTTCTGGTAATTAATTATCATAATTATTATGATCAAGTAATAGTTCTTTGGTTCCTCAAGTAAGATACTCAGCAAGCTACATGTTCAAACATCCAACTGCCTCATTATATAAGCTTGAACAATGGTCAGAAAACCCAAAAATGGATAACCATGCTGGCAACTTAGATGAGATGATGAAAATAGTTTTAAAAAATAAAATAGAATATAAAAAGGTAGGATATAGTTACCAACAATAGGTTCAACTAGTTGAAGTATCAAAGAAATAGCAATTTAGAATATAAAATGCCTGAGAAACTTAAGGCAAATAGTTTCATCCATCAAGTTTGAGTTGAAGGTTCTTGATAGACCTATAATTTTAAAACCTACAGAAGAAACAGGTGCTAGTTTACTTCTCAAAGAAAAAAATGGTAAGGAGGAAATACTTAGTCAGGCTCAAATAAGGTCTCACATGTTCATATCAGCTAAATTGCCAATGGGTTCACCAACAATTCCATAACTAAGGGCATGTTTTAATTATGGCATTTTCTCAAAGGGCGCACTTGGGTTTTAGAATTTTCCAAAGGACACACCATAGTTTTATATTTCCCAAAGAGCTTATTAAAAAAAACAAAAAATAAAAAATTGCAATCCGCTAGTCGAGCGGCCAGACCAAGCGGTGGAAGAATTTTTATATTTTCTATATTTTTTTTATTTTTTTTAATAAAAAGGATATTTTGAGAAAGCAGTACCCTCTTTAGGAAATATGAAAGTATGGTGCACCCTTTGGGAAATTCTAAAACACGAGTGCGCTCTTTGGGGAAATGCCCTTTTAATTATGATGCCCGATTTTAGTTTGTTTAGAATTGTGTGTTGTAGACCGTAGATAAATTCAAATGTAACTAAACTCTAATGTAAAGTTGTACATCATAAAATCATTGATAATCAAATCAGAATACCATGATTTCAAACTCATAGATTAACAACAACAAGACCCGGCAACCCTATTTCTCACTAAAGGAGGTCAGCTATATGGATCATCCTACGTCATTGAGTTCAATCCTCTACTATATCATATCATCATCTATAATTAAATGAATTTTCATGTTCATAGATTAACAAAAACACAAATTTGAAATTTCAATTCAGCCACAAACCAGTGGCCAAATACACAGAATTAAAATGTGAACTAACAATTAAACATGGATAGCTAACATATTAAAAAAAAATGTCAATACTTGATTGTCACAAGACTACAAAAGCTTATAAGATGGTTATTGCTAAAACAAAAGACCAACCTCTGCTCCAGGAGCCCATTCCCGATAAGTGATGCCATTCTTGCTGGAAAATACAAAAAAAAACAATCATGTGTTAACTATCATAAGAAAATCTTGAATAGTAATTATCAACACAGCAAGGACAAAACAGCATTAGGGTATAAAGAAGGCAGCGCAAAGAACCTATATATGATACAGTTTTTGAGTTCTCACAAGTTCTAGTGGCATAGGTTTTATTGATTTTATATTCATCATAGTAACGCAAGGGATTAATATTTACAAGGGTATGAACAATCATTGTCAAAACCAGCTGATAACAATACAGATACCAAAGATCAGTCATCTTATTTAAATTGATGGTTAAGTTAAAAAAAAGTAGAGAATCACAAAAATATTACCACGAAATCACTTAACTCCACTCGAAAATGGACTAGGTTGAAGAAAAATTGTGAGATCACAAATGAAAAGGATGGAATAGGTTAGAAATTTGCCAACCAAAATTGATTTTGATAATCTCGATTGATCAAGTGAACTCTTTTCCAATCTTAACTTGAATACTATCTTAGACATACAAGTGAGAGAGATAGCCCATGTTCCTCACATGAATTGTCAGTTAAGTCCTTCACCTCCTTGCTGCCTAAGATTTGTTATGACATCAATGAAAAAAACTTGTATTGTCAGATTTGATTTACCACTGAGTAGATTAAGCACATTATTAACCTCTTCTTCCTTAGAGTTTCATCGAGAGTTATAATACCTCTCTCGAGTCTCCATCAGTACTGCTCCAAAATCCCCTTTTCAATTAAAACCAATAAAATGGAATATTAAGTAATAGTACAATTTAGTAAATAAGACATTAATATCTAATAACATATAATTATTTTATATTATTAAATGTGATAGCCTCTATTAATATGTTTTTTATTCATTCTATACTAATAAAATATAACTTATTATCTATCAATAATCTAAAAAATATCCATTTAATTTAATAATAAAATAGAATTTGATATCTAATATGATTGAAATCGCTGACTATTTGTTATCCATATTGTGTAATTATGCTATTCGATGATAGAAAAGATTGAAAAATCATTTGCCACATTGTCTCAGATTATGATTTAAAAAAAAAAATTCACAGATTTTGAACTCACCAGCTGTACTGATCAAATATACCCAACAGATAGAAGAAAATTTTTCTAATGGCTATCTGAAGTACATCATCCAATTCAAGTTAGGAAGCCATTTTAGCAGAACACCACTAGGCAATACTTCCAAATTTGTGTGTGTGTGTGTTTTGCATATAGGTGTCTGTTTGGCAGTTCTCCAAAAGACCCACCCATTCAAGGTGGCATATTGATATGAGATGTTAGTATACTTAACAATCTGGGTTGATGATAGAAAATATTTTGGATAGTAGAGTGAAATCTTTGTGCTCCAACAACAGGAAGTTCAAGGGTAGAAAAACATTCTTGCTTGTTGTGGATATTTTGTGACGTAAATTGCACATAGAGATATTTAAGAAGTAAGAACATTTAGCTGCTTCTTTAGAAGGCCTAATGAATTCTGACATAAAACATCCACAAAACAGTAAGGATACTAAATTGAAACTTAGGAGAAAAAGTTTGAGCTTCTGAAACATTCATGGACAAGAAAGGTTAAATATAGGTACATGGATCATCCCAGACCCTGAATTAATGTAGCATGTTGCATTGAGGCTTCCTTTTTTACTTGATTATTTAGTACAAAGAAAAAAGACAGCATATGTCAGTTAGAAATAAGAGGTGTGCCTTAGAAGGATCGGTCTTGTTCAAAAAAACCCATTAAACAAGTCAGGATTCAGTAACATGAATCCATACAAAGCTAAAGCAATCAACCTGACCATATTCAATTCATTGAGAAGAATGACAGTAACATGAAGATCTATGTTCTACAACTTGGCTTCACCTTCTAAGGATATAAATAGACAAACCTATCCCATTCTCAATTAGAATAAGGTAGTGAAACAATGGCTTCATGAGATGAACATCTCACTGTAAATTGTGGGAATTCAAAATTAAGATTCACAAGTATAAAAGCCAAGGTGAGGAATGATGAACAACGGCTTCCATCAGATGCTAAGATGCATAATTATACCTGCGCTGAAAGCCAAATTTTTCATAGCCACAGGAAAATTTATCTAGACCACCTTCATTTTGGTCAATCATCTCGCGCATTTTCTTGTAATGGCTATATCTGCAATAAAAAAAGTTAAGATATCACTCACTAAAGCTAATTTCTTGATATCAGCAATAACATAGATAGACAAGGAGAAAATGAAGAATGACAATTTTTTTAGCACTAAACAATAATGCAAAGAACACCATAAATGACAGTTTGACTGGGATGAATAAGAAGTAATTTAGTGTCCAGTTCCTATTTTTTCATATGAAAACAAGCATTGCAGTATTGAACTTCCAAAATGGAGGCTCCAAGAAGAGAACCATAAAATTGAAATAAGAATCCAGCATAAATTAATAGGGACTAGCAGGTCAAAGTTGTTCATACGAATTCTTCTATGAACAACAATTGCACTCTTGAAAACAAAATAACAAGATGACAAAGGATATGTACCTACCGGTAATCAAGATGTCCACTGAAACCCCTTAAAGTTGGATCAATTTCATAGATCCTTTGACCAGAACCAGGAGGAGGAATAGACTTTGGTTGTCCTTCAACCTCAACATTTTCTTCATCGTTACTAACTTCACTAATGATATGAGGAGCGACTATTGTTTGCTCTTCTTCAGGGTCAACCTTCTCCTCACTTACTAGGTCAGTTGTTTCTGGTAACAACTGCAAAGGAAACATAGATCATAGATGTCAAGTTAACAACAGCGCAAAATGTGTTAAAACAGTGATTTGAGAATTCAGAAAGTAAAATGGTTGCTTAATGAATCAGACATTCAAGTTATGTATGTTCTAGAAAGGTCAAAGTCGAGCAAAAAACATATTTAGGACACACATATAGCAACTTAAAATAGCTCAAGATGTGTTAAAATGGTGATTTATCAATTCAGAACTAAATGATTGTTTGGCGAATCAGACTATCAAGTTATATATCCTAAAAAGGTCAAAGTTGAGCAAAAAACATATTTAACTAATAATTCTGAAGAAGGATTCAGCCAACAACTTCAAGAGCAACCATCAGCTATATTGCTCAGACTCACAGATGAGTATCCACACTAAATATTAAGCATCCGACATGACTTTCTAAAAATTTTACACGTGATAAATAAAGACATTTAATGCCCATTCAATGTGTCAGCATTTGAGTGTTTGATATCAAACAAGGGTATAAAGGTGGAAAATGAAACGAGAGTGTGATTCATAGGCCAATGGGAAACTACTGAATAAGCTTGATGAAATATTTTTGTGATATGTAACTGAAGACTATGAAACATACGCTTTTTTATTATCACATGAGGCAATATTTTGTGTGACTCGAGAGTAATACTTGATGTCATGAAACAATAATTGCAATGCAACATAAAGGTGAAAAATAAGACAGATATATCTACTCACCTCTAGACCACTCGATATAGCTTCTATGTTTGAAGATGTGTCGGTGGAAGATGACGAGTCATCACTTTCAGCAGCCAGAACTAGCACTTTGCCCATTGCAGCAACAGTTGAAGATACAGGGTCAATATCATGAGAAGTACCTATAATTCATTCACTTTAAGGCCTTGTTTCCTACAAAGGAAAAAAACTACTAGGGAAAAAAGATAATTGAAAAAAAAAACTCATGGGATACTAATGGCATAATATTTTACATTCAATTGTTCCTTGGGGAAGGAAAGAGGGAGGACAACTTAAATTTTATATCTTTATTTATAAAAATAAATAACAATAATAATTTTTAAAATTTTAAATTCAGATTTGTATTTCATTGCTCACAAAAGTGACTTTTCTATCCAAATCAGACGAAAGTAATATAGGAAAAACTAAAAAAAAAATCTACTTTGTATTCCTCCCTCATTTCCACCTAAGGAAATGGAGGATAAGTATATTGAATATCAATAATCAAAGAAAATAGCATCTTCCCATCAGATTGATGAGAAAATTCATTAATTCAACCAAGGGTATCTTTTATGACATAGAAAGTGCAATAAAGAAAGACTGAATAACATTAGAGGTAAGACAAGAATCAAATTATTTGTACAACTAACACTTTTCACTAGTATTGTTGTATACTTCGTTACATTTCTCAAACATAATTCTGTAATTATTCAAAGCAACTACAAGAGGAATTTTTACCTTTCACTTAATTATTCTTATTAGATCAAGTTGGCTGCTACAGAATCTATTTGGCATTTCACATTAACTATCAAGAAATATGCCAATTACATAATATAACAGCTCCATCATATATAGACAGCTAATTGCAAAAGAAAATTGCTCTTTGAGAATTGAAGACACGTTGTTCAACAATCCCATTTCAGCTCATAAAGGACAGCATAAATGCTTATCCATTGGGCAACCATTTTCACTCTCCTAAAAGAAAATGACAGCTAATTTCGAATTCTAAAAGCTCTTCAAATAATAAACACAGTCTACATCAATTCAGATATAATGAACAGCATCAAGATTTTACAAATAGAAAGGTCTTTTCAATTCCCTAAAAGATAATTCAGTTTAAGGATGGCATTGTTAATGTTTATAATTGAATAATCATTTTATTCAGTTAGCAACTCATCTCAAACTCCCCGTATCAACTGTCATCAAGAAACTGAAAATTTGTAATACAATATTGCCACATAACCAATCAGAGAATATTTGAATTACATCCTGCCTGTAAGAGATTGATCCTGAACTACATATACAATCTCTCACCCAAAGACTACAATGAAACTTTTGCAGTTCTACATCCTAACTGTTCAAGCTTGAAGATACAATCTATGCATGCATGCTATGGTATGAAACTCACCATCCAGAGCCAGAAAAAATTATCTATTATTCTTGACTTTTGCAAGATGCCAAAAGTAACTCTGACATCTTGATTCTTGAATGTGTAAATTCTTCTCTAGGTCCTCCATGCACATGCAAATTTGAATCAAGGATAGTAGCGCATTGCAAATCCATTGCATACCCAAAGAAAATGACCTAACACAAGTGACACCCCACATTCCCACCCCAATGAAAACGCATAAAGCCTCATTCTGAACTCCAGACGAACTCTGATTACGTCATTGCTATTAAAATAAAATAACTTCAACAATCTGGCTTCAGCTCCATGGTTCTGTTGGGATCATTTATTAATAAAAGATTTTTTTTAAAAAAAAATCACTCCAAGGAATGCAGAAGCGAGAAGAAAATAACAGTTGCTAATGAAACGAGATCAAATGACACTCCAAAAGGTAAATAAGACAGCACGGAAATAACAAAAATAAAAATAAACCTCAGACTTCTGAAGGCAGAAAAATTGAATCGAAAACACAAAGAACACAACAATAACACCAAAATTGCCATCAACCAACAAAGCAAGCAAATGCCTCACCAGATATCCGCGCCTTTGTGGTCGGATTCCTACGGACGTAATCGAGGCGCACGCTGCTGCCCCTCCGCAGGCTCCTCGATCCGGATCGCGCATTTATCGGCGAGGTGCGGAGTGCAGGGAAACGCGTTCCGACCAGAGCGAACGTCATCATCCCGAACAAAAACAAAAGAAAACGAAGCAGAAGCAGCTATAGACAGTGAAAAAAAATATGCAAAGCGTGACGCGAGGAATGCGATCCACAACGCAAGCGGCCGGAGGAAGGCGAAGTAGCCCTGCCGTTTGCCTCTTCTTCCTCTCGAATGGATCCCTGATTCGCGTCCGGCAGATACTGGCGTAGTTAGCCGGATCGATCGGCGAGATGGAAGCTGAGCGAGCGAGTTCCAGAGGTTGAGAGTGAGAGAAGGGGTCGTCTATAAAGCCAGTCGTCTTGCACGAGGACAACACAACCGAGAGCGCCTGAGATGGGACTGCGCCACGTCAGCAGGTAGGGGCAAGGGAAGAAGATGAGTAATGAACGGCTTCCTTTCCTTCTTCTTACCTGTGCACGTCGCACGCGGAGAGTGGGAAAGGCCGTTCGCTTTTTTCTCGTCGTTTAATTTATTTTTAGGCGTCATGATCCTTCACCATTTAAGAAAAGTATAGTATAAAATTAATATCTATAGACATAATAAATGTATTAATACAAATTATTTAGCTTTTTGAATCTTGTAAAATTTTAATCGTAAAAGTTTTATTATTATTTCGAAATTAGTTATTAAGTTATTTATATTTATTTTCTAACTAATATCTAAATTAAAATAAGATGATATTAGTTCAATTTTAATTTAAAATTTAAATATTTTGATGTGATCTTAATTTTTTTCTCCATAAACAAACGAAATGGCTGTCACTGCCATGTCGATCCTTTTCCGGCAGGAGCCAGCCAAGGGCCTACGATTACGAACCTTTGTTTTTTGGCAAGTGGTCCCTAGTCAACATAATATCAATGGACGGTCAAGAACGACCTATCTCGTAATCATGGTGCATATTTGGTCGTCCGAGTTATGATATTAGGGTAAGATATTTAAATTATAGATATTTATAATTTAAACTTTAACTATGATATATTTATAAAGAATATACTTTTAAATTTATCTTCATCATCAATAGAAAAATTCCAAAATATTGAATTGAGCATTCAGACTAGTTAATGAAATTAATGAAATTTATTATTATTATTATTATTATTATTATTATAATAGCATATTCCTCCTCTGCGTCTCTTTGTGCGATGGCAGCATGGCACCGAACCAAAGAGATCTTTAATGAAGCCGAATTCGAACATCTGAAGTATTATAAAAAAAATGGCATCCTAACTTACGGAGAAAAAGACATGAGAATAATAAAAAAAAGACAAAATCATACATAACAATATTCTCAAAGACTTGCGTTTTAATTTTCCTTTAAAAAATGAGTCTTCTTATTAATTATTATTATTATTATTATTACTATTATTATTATAAATTATTTTTAATTATGGACCTAATAATTATGAACCCATAGTTGTTATAATATACACTTTAACTCTAATCAATATTAATAAAATGTATTTTAACAACTTTAAACTATAACCACTATATATATATATATATATATATTTCATTTATCATTAACACTAATTAATATAGCTCTATAATATAGATATATTCATCCATTTGGATTGAATCTGTTAGGTTGACTCATCCTCGTCAAAAGTGAATTAAGTTAAAATTTTATTAATTCATTTTAAGATGAGCATGTTGGTGTAGGTTGTACTGATAATCAGATTTTGATGTATGATGAATAAGTTAAAGTTAGATATGTTGTTTGTCTAACCTTTTTACCGAGTGTGCAGGAGTTGACTGGTCTGAAGGACTTGGCACCAGGCTGAAATCTAACTAGGTCCGCGAGACCCGATAGCTGGTGGGAAGTCCAAATAGGTTCGCGGGGCTCGATATCTAGTAGAAAATCTAGTTGGATCCGTGCGACCTAACAACCGGCCGAAATCCAGTTGGATCTGCAGACCTGACAACTGGCGAGAATACTTGGTGGGTCAAAGGTAGGTCAAGCGACTGCAGTTGGTAAGTGGAGATAAGCAACTGGAGGAGAGATCCAGTGAGGACGCGTTCCCCGTTGAGGGAACTATAGGTGTCAATCCAGCTTAGAGTCATTTGGGAAATCTAAGCTGAGGCCTTGACTAGATCCTGATCTCGGAGAGATAGGATTTAATTACCACTATTTTATTGTGTTGTGTTAACTCTATTTTGCAGAATAATATATTTTTTGTTACTTGGACTAACCCTTTTTACAAGGAAAAAGCTGTTGAAGAAAAGGGGAGTCTGGGCGCCCGAAAGGGATTTGAGCGCCCGAAGTTGGTCCAGGCGATCGAACTAGAAAACTTATCCAAGAGCTGAGTTGGAGTGCGTTGACTGGCCGAGCCAAGTCAGCATGGTCCAAGCGCCTGGAATGGGCCAATATAAGGGCCTTTGACCAACAACTTCAGAATATCAACTGTTACGACTTTCACTCTTACGTAATGCTAAAAAAAAGCTCCTACGACGCTGTGAAGCTCCTCCGACAACTAACGATCAAGATCTTCCTATTTTCTCTATTGTCGGTAACATTATTTTTAGTTCTTGTACTAAACTTTATTTTCATTATAACTATTAATGGATTGTCCCATGAAAGCACTCGTCGTGTGCATGCCTTGGAGTAAGAGTCGTCAAAGGCTCTGAACCAAGTAAAACTACTTGTGTTACCATGTGATTGTCCTTCTTCTTCTAGCTTCTCTCTTTTATTCTTCCGCTATATACTTTGATTTAATTCGCTCTCAATTTTCAAAAAATGTTATTCATCCCCTCTAGCATATTTACGGTCCTACAGAGCCAACCTACCTGAACTCATGATTCGGGTCAGCCCGTGGTGGATTGGATTTAGACCCAACCACGGTTCATATTCGAATTGGACTTGACCCATAACCAAGTCAACGGACTGGGTATCTGTTGACCATATTCTGAGTTAGAAACTGTAACTTGTTCGGTCTCTTGCCCGGCGGTTATAGTTTCAGGCCAAAATAACCACTAGTTCAGCCCGTTGATTCAGGTTTTTTCCCATTTGAATGTTGGTGGTTCTAGCTAACAGAGATAAATGAGAGTAGTTTTATTGTATTTTTTTTCAATAGTTGAGATCATTTAACCATTTTTTTTTATCAATGACTTTAATATAGTATTTGTTACTCTCCAAACTCTATAAATAGAGAGTTCATTTCATTGTTTACACGCTCATTTTCTTTACTTTCATTCTCAATTCTACAATCTCTATGCGCTTTCAACTCCAATTCTACACAATTTCGACTTCCACTTCCGAGTTTTGACCACAATGGAAGGAGGCTAAGGAGGTTCTTCATCTCGATTTCAGAGGGGCAAGGAAATAGTGAATCAAAATGAGCTCAACATTCAATCCTAGGGTTGTGCAAAAAAAATTGAGAAACCAAAAATTAGATCGAAACCAGTAGCTTACTAGTTCTAGTTAAGTGGTTTTAATTGATTTTGGTTAACTGATAACCGGTCGAACTTTTTGGGTTAGCATTTTTTTAAACTGATTAATCTAGGGCTAACAAGTGATAAACTAGTTTTATGAAAATTTAAAAATACATCAACAGTTTAACACACGTTACACATCAAACATTCTCTTTGTATAGCACAAATTCAAGATTTCTAAATTCTAAAGGATTACAAAATGAAATCTTCAAGCTTCAACACCAGTTTCATATAAGGATATAGCTGATAGGACCAAACGATTTTAAATATCTCCACAATGGTATGATATTGTCCACTTTGGATCTAACCTCTCATAACTTTACTCTTGGGCTCTACTCAAAAGGTCTCATGTCAATAGAGATATTTTTTTCTTATAACCCCATGATCTTTCCCATGTGTTTTCAATGTTGGACTATCTTTGCAACCTTGCAACCCCAACAACAGCCATTGCAGCTTCTTGTAGCTGGGCTTTAGTCCACTTAGCTGGGCTAGACTTTAGTCCACTTAGTGACACTTACCAGGCCTATCGATTCTCAATTGGAATCGGTTAACCAACCAGAATCGGTTCAATCGGAATCGGTAGAATCGATAATAATATTGGTTAGTTAATCGGTCGTCTATAAAATGTGGTTAACTGAAATTAATCAGAATCAATAAACCGATAAATTGGTTAACTGACCGGTTGAACAAGTCTATTCAATCCACTAATGATGAGACTGAGCAACTTCCGACACTCGAAGTTCTTTCTTTAAAATCTTTTATTTTTACTAAATATTTTGAGAATATCACCATCGAAAGAATTGTGTACAAAATTTAAACACTACAATACTTCCTATAAATTCCAAGTTGGAGGTGGCTATCGATCATTGAAACGACACGTAGAAGTGAAGCACCCAATGAAATATGGAATTGACAGTTTTCAAGCACAATTATCTAGATTTACCACTGTGAAAGTACTGATTTTGATTATTTTTATATTTTGATAATAAATTAAGAGAATCATTAGCTAGATTTATTTTCATTTAATATCTTTCATTTAGTTTTGAATATAATATATTTTTGAAGATTTTTACAAAGAATTTTTTAATTTATCCACTAAACGTGTTTCTAAAACTATATGTACTTGTATAATTAAAAAATTAGTAGAACAACGGTGAAAAATTAATTAAAAAATTTAGTAAAAAAATAATAAAGCTTCTTTATATTATGATATTTAGAGTGATCATTGACAAACATATTTATATATGAGTGTGACTTATCAATCAATCGATAACTCTAGAATATCTAAACAAAATTATTAGTATATAGAGTTTTTGATGAATTGCATAGTACTCACAATTTTTCACAATTATTATATTTAATTTTAGAAGAATATATATTAACTCATAAAATATTTTAATTTCAATATCATTTGATAATGTTGTTGGATCGTAGATTCGATAGAGGGGGTTGGGGGTGAATATCGATTAAAAAAATCTCGAGTAAGTAAATACGCAGCGGAAAGAGTAAAACAAAAAGAATGACATAAGTAATTTTTTACTTAGTTCGGAGCTTGTGTCGACTCCTACTTCAAGGCTCGCACACAAGGGTGCTTTCGATGGACAATCACTAATAATTCGAAATATGGATTACAAAAGAAGTACAGGAATTATTAGAAAATAAAACAACCGACAATAAATAAATACAAACAAATTAGCAATTAGTCGGAGAGCTTTCGCAGCGTCGCAGGAGCATAGAAGAGCAGATCGTGAGTTGTTGTTTCTGACTCCAGCCTTGACCCTCCTTATATAAGAGGTTCGGGGCGCCCGAAACCTTTAAGGCGCCCTGAATATGACGTAGCCGAGCCAACCAGGGCGCTCTACGTGGCGAAATGATGTTGCGGATAGAAATTCACCTCCGGGCGCTCGGAACCCGCCCGGGCACCCAAACCCTCATTTTCCAGCAGATTCCTTCCTGCAAGAAAACGTTAGTTCGAAGGCAAAATATAAGATATATATCCTGCAAAACAAAATATTAGAACAGTTAAAATCAAACAGAATATTAATTAGATTCCATCTCCTCGAGACCAGAATCTAGTCACGATCTCGACTTAGATATCCGAAATGGGTCTAAGTCGGATCGACGCCTAATGTTCCCTTCTCGGGAATGCGTCCTCACAGTCACTCCACTCCAGTGACTTACCTTAACTTACCTGCCAGACGTCCGATCAACCCTTCGACCCGTCTGGACTTCATGCCAGCTACTTGGTCAGCCCGTCGACCTAGCTAAGCTTCTCTGCAACACTGAGTTAGCACAATATTAGCATATATCAAGTATAACCTAGGGTTACCTCCTAGGGTTGCCTAGCTTCACTCACTAAGACTTCCATTATCTGGCTTCACTCACCAGGACTTCCTCCACCTAGTTTAACTCACTAGGGCCCGACTTCACTCACCGAGACTTCCACCACCTAGCTTCACTCACTAGGGCCCGACTTCACTCACCGGGACTTCCACCACCTAGCTTCACTCACTAGGGCCCGACTTCACTCACCGGGACTTCCACCACCTAGCTTCACTCACTAGGGCCCGACTTCACTCACCAGGACTTCCACCACCTAGCTTCACTCACTAGGGCCCGACTTCACTCACCAGGACTTTCACTTTGCCTAACCTTTGGTTAAGACTTACCTTTGCTAGTCATCTAGTCCTGACTAGACTTCTCACTCCCAGACATCAGGTCCTGTTTGGGTCAACCCTTGGTCATATTGTCAAACATCGAAACCCTAGAGGTCGATTGCACCAACAAATGTTACTTTTAATAGCGTTAGTATTGATGAACTAAAATTTATGTGTCAACCTATTATTGATCATTTATTTTTTTGATATTCATTTTGTATGTCATATTTTAAATCTATGTATCCAAGATGGATTAATAATTTTAGAAAATTATATCAAATCAATTAGAACAACTATTTTTTATTTATAATCGCATCCATTTATAATGAAAACAATATGATGAATTTTGTAAAAATAATAAAATGAAAACTAAAATTTTTTAATGTGATGTATTAACTATTTTTTATTTATAATCACATCCATTTATAATGAAAACAATATGATGAATTTTGTAAAAATAATAAAATGAAAACTAAATTTTTTTAATGTGATGTACTAATACATTGTTGGTTGCTACTCGGAAAATCTAATGGTTCCACTGTACAAAAATTTTGTACAAATGTCTGAACCTTTTCTTAGCTACCATGTGTTCTTTTAAATTAAACTTGGATCGTCTGCCGAACTTAACACGTTTGATCCAAAGTTTAATCTATTTGTTCTTTTAGGTTTAGACTTGGATCTCCTGCGAAACTTAACATGTTCGATCCAAATCACCTAGGTTATTAATTTCATTAAATATTAATTTCCAAAATTGGCTTCCAGGACTGCATGGCGAGGCACATGGCCTTCTTGGATATGGGAACAACCACCACCGCCTAGACAAAGCCTTTTAAGGAAAGTTAATATTTAATTTCCTTAAATAACTTTAGGTCAACCGAAAAGAACAATCAAATCACAAGGAAAAGAAAAACAAAAAAAACACAAATTCGAAAACTATTTCGAAATACTAGAATCGCAAGCCTCTTGTATTTGGTATTATTTCCAAAAATAACTAGTATGATGCGGAAAGGAAAAATACTAGTTATACCTTTTAGAAAGACCTCTTGATCTTCTACCGTATTCCTCTTCTAACCTCGGACGTTGTGTGGGCAACGATCTTCCAAGATGAGGACGGCACCAAAATCCAAGGATGAAGAACTTTTTCCACCAACTAAGCTCCAAGGGATGCAAGCTTTCTCTCCTTCTTCTTCTTCTTCTCCAAGTAGTATCCGGCCACCACAAAAGTGTTGGTTGCTACTCGGAAAACCTAGAGGTTCCACTGTACAAAAATTTTGTACAAAGGTCTGAACCTTTTCCTAGCTACCATGTGTTCTTTTAAATTAAATTTTGGATCGCCTGCGGAACTTAACACGTTTGATCCAAAACTTAATCTATTTGTTCTTTAAGGTTTAGACTTGGATCTCCTGCGGAACTTAACATGTTTGATCCAAATTACCTAAGTTATTAATTCCATTAAATATTAATTTCCATAATTGGTTCCCAGTACTGACGTGGCGAGGCACATGGCCTTCTTGGATATGGGAACAACCACCACCGACTAGACAAAACCTTTTATGGAAAGCTAATATTTAATTTCCTAAAATAACTTTAGGTCAACCAAAAAGAACAATCAAATCACAAGGAAAAGAAAAATAAAAGAACACAACTTCAAAAAACATATTCGAAATACTAGAATCGTAAGCCTCTTGTATTTGGTATTATTTCCATAAATAACTAGCATGATGCGGAAAGGAAAAATTACTAGTTATACCTTCTAAAAAGACCTCTTAATCTTCTACCGTATTCCTCTTCTAACCTCGGACGTTGTGTGGGCAACGATCTTCCGAGATAAGAACCACCAAGCACCTTCTTCTTCCTTGCAAGTTTCGGCCACCACAATTCTCCAAGAGAAGTAGAGGTCCGGCCACCACCACCAAGCTCCAAGGGATGCAAGAAACAAAACCACCTTTCTCTCCTTCTTCTCCTAGCTAGAACCGGCCACCATCAAGAGCTCCAAGAGAGGTTGCCACCGGCCATAAGAAGAAGAGAAGAGGAAGAAACTAGGGCCGGCCACCAAGGAGGAAAAGAGAGGAGAAGAATAATAGAGTTGATCACCCGTGAAGGCACCTCTACCCCCTCTTTTATAATCCTTGGTCTTGACAAATAAGGAAATTTTAATAAAAAATTCCTTAATTCTTTTGTCATAAAAAAGAAAAATTATTTTAATTAAAAAACAATTTTCTTCTTTTAATAATAATGGCCGGCCACTTCTAATTCCCCAAAACAAAGAAAATTTAATTCACACAAGAATTAAAACTTCCTAATTTGTTTCTAGAAATTTATAAAAATTTCTCCAATAATTTTTATCCCTTCATGATTGGTTAATAAAAAGGAAATTTTATAAATTAAAATTCTTCTTCTAAACATGTGGATAATTTCCAAAAGGAAAGTTATCTCTAAAAATTAAAATCTCTTTTCAATCTACAAATAAGGAAAGATATCAAATCTTTTCTTAATCTTTTGTAGAAACTAATAAAAGAGAATATTTAATTTTTAAACTTCTCTTTTAAATTATTATCATGGTCAAAAAGGAAAGTTTTTCTTAAAAATAAAATCTCCTTTCAATCTACAAATAAGGAAAGATTTCAAATCTTTTCTTAATCTTTTGTAGAAAGCTTTAAAAGGAAAGATTTAATTTTTAAACTCTCTTTTAAAACTATGATATCCACATAAGAAATAATTTTAATAAAAAATCCTTTTTAATATGATGTGGCCGACCACCTAAACTTGGGCTCCAAGCTATTGGCCGGCCACCTTTAGGCTTGGCCGGCCCTAAGCTTGAGCTTCAAGCTTAGCTTGGCCGGCCCCTATTGGTTGGGTAAGAAGGTGGGTATGTGGTGGGTATAAATCTCTATATACAAGAGGCTACGATAGGGACCGAGAGGAGGAATTGGTTTTGGTCTCCCGATGAAATTAAGCTTCCCGTGTTCGCCCCGAACACACAACTTAATTCCATCAATAATAATTCATTCCACTAAAGAACTATTATTGAACTACCACACCAATCCCAAATTACATTTTGGGCTCCTTCTTATTATGAGTGTGTTAGTCTCCCTGTGTTTAAGATGTCAAATGTCCACTAATTAAGCGAGTTACTGACAACTCATTTAATTAATATCTTAGTCCAAGAGTAGTACCACTCAACCTTATCGTCATGTCGGACTAAGTCCACCTGCAGGGTTTAACATGACAATCCTTATGAGCTCCTCTTGAGGACATTCTCAACCTAGATCACTAGGACACACTTCCTTCTATAATCAATAATACACACTATAAGTAATATCATTTCCCAACTTATCGGGCTTATTGATTCATCGAACTAAATCTCACCCATTGATAAATTAAAGAAATAAATATCAAATATATGTGCTTGTTATTATATTAGGATTAAGAGCACACACTTCCATAATAACTGAGGTCTTTGTTTCTCTATAAAGTCAGTATAAAAGAAACGACCTCTAATGGTCCTACTCAATACACTCTAAGTGTACTAGTGTAATTATATAGTTAAGATAAACTAATACCTAATTACACTACGACCTTCCAATGGTTTGTTCCTTTCCATTATGGTCGTGAGTTACTGTTTATAATTTATAAGGTACTGATAACATGATCCTCTGTGTGTGACACCACACACCATGTTATCTACAATATAAATTAATTGAACAACTACATTTATCATAAATGTAGACATTTGACCAATGTGATTCTTATTTCTAGATAAATGTTTATACCAAAAGCTAGGCTTTTAGTATACACTCTAACAAAAAGCTCCAAGCAAGGAAGAGTTTCGGCCACCACAAAGAGGAAGAGAGGGAGAGAGGATGGCCGGCCACAACACCAAGGAAAAAGAGGGAGAAAATAATAGAAGTTGTGTCTCATGAAGGCACCCCAACCCCCTCTTTTATAATCCTTAGCTTTGGTAAATTAGGAAATTTAATTACAATAAAATTTCCTTAACTTTCCTTGACATGAATTAATTAAAAAAAATAAAATAAAATTTTCCAATTAGACATATCATGGCCGGCCACATCAATAAGAGCAAACAAGGTAATTTCAATCAATAATTAAAATTCCTTATTTGTCTTCGAAACTTTTTAAAAAATAAAGTTTTCCTTTAAAATCCCTTCATGGTTGATAAAAAGAAATTTCTATAATTTTAATTTTTCAACATATGAATAATTTACAAAGAAGAAAAATAAAATATCTTTCCAATCTACAAATAAGGAAAGAGATCTAATCTCTTTCTTTAATCTTTTGTAGATCATTTTAAGAGATATTTTTATTTTAATCTCTCCAATAAATTATATCTTTCACATAAGAAAAATTTAAAATTAAAATCCTTTTTAATTTAATGGGGGTCGGCCACCTAAGCTTGGGTTCAAGCTAGGGCCGACCACCCATGAGCCAAGGCTTGGCCGACCCTAGCTTGATCCACAAGCTAGCTTGGTCGACCCCTATATCATGGGTATGAAGTTGGGTATAGGTGGGTATAGTACTCTATAAATAAGAGGCTACGATAGGGACCGAGAGGAGGAATTGGTTTTGGTCTCCCGATAAAATTAAGCATCCCGTGTTCGCCCCGAACACACAACTTAATTTTATCAATAATAATTCATTCCACTAGAGAATTATTATTGAACTACCGCACCAATCCCAAATTCCATTTTTGGGCTCCTTCTTATTATGAGTGTGTTAGTCTTCCTGTGTTTAAGATGTCGAATGTCCACTAATTAAGTGAGTTACTAACAACTCATTTAATTAATATCTTAATCCAAGAATAGTACCACTCAACCTCATCGTCATGTCGGACTAAGTCCACCTGCAGGGTTTAACATGACAATCCTTATGAGCTCATCTTGGGGACATTATCAACCTAGATCATTAGGACACAGTTTCCTTCTATAATCAACAACACACACTATAAGTGATATCATTTCCCAACTTATCGGGCTTATTGATTTATCGAACTAAATCTCACCCATTGATAAATTAAAGAAATAAATATCAAATATATGTGCTTGTTATTATATTAGGATTAAGAGCACACACTTCCATAATAACTGAGGTCTTTGTTCCTTTATAAAGTCAATATAAAAGAAATGACCTCTAATGGTCCTACTCAATACACTCTAAGTGTACTAGTGTAATTATATAGTTAAGATAAACTAATTCCTAATTACACTACGACTTTCCAATGGTTTGTTCCTTTCCATTTTGGTCGTGAGCTACTGTTTATAATTTATAAGGTACTGATAACATCATCTTCTGTATGTGGCACCACATACTATATTATCTACAATATAAATTAATTGAACAACTACAACTAAATGTAGACAATTTGACCAAATGTGATTCTTTATTCAAAATAAATGTTTACAAAAGCTTAGGTTTTCAGTATACACTCTAACAATCTCCCACTTATACTAATGACTAAGCTGTCATATCTTCTGCCATACATCTGATTTCCATTCCCTCCACATGCCGATCGAAAGCTTTTGCTGGAAGGGCCTTAGTGAAAGGATCTGCCAGGTTATCTGCTGATGCAATCTTGGCGATGACAACTTCTCCTCGCTTCACAATATCTCGTATCAGGTGATACTTACGCTCTATATGTTTACTTGCCTTATGGGCTCGTGGTTCCTTCGAGTTTGCAACTGCACCGCTATTATCACAATAAATTGTGATGATTTTGGACAAATCAGGAATCACATCTAAGTCCATTAGAAAGTTCCTGAGCCATACTACTTCTTTAGCCGCCTCAGAGGCTGCTACATACTCAGCTTCCATGGTTGAGTCTGAAACACATTTCTGCTTAACACTCCTCCATGCAATGGCTCCACCTCCCAAAGTAAACACATAGCATGATGTAGACTTACTGTTGTCCCTATCTGATTGGAAATCTGAATCCGTGTAACTCACAGGGAGCAAATCATCTGCTTGGTAGACTATCATATAATCTCTAGTACTTCTCAGGTACTTTAATATATGCTTTACCGTAGTCCAATGTCCTTGTCCAGGGTTACTCTGATATCTGCTAACCATGCCCACGGCAAAACAGATATCAGGTCTCGTACATAGCATTGCATACATTAGGCTTCCTACAGCCGAAGCATAAGGAACTGCTTTCATGTCCTCTATCTCTTTTGATGTCTTCGGAGACATCTCTTTAGATAGAGCTACTCCATGCCTAAAAGGTAAGAAACCTTTATTGGAATCCTGCATGCTAAAATGAGCAAGGATTGTATCTATATATGAAGCTTGGGACAGACACAACATTCTTTTCTTGCGATCCCTTATAACTTTGCTCTCAAGAATGTGTGCACAATCTCCTAAGTCCTTCATATCAAATTGTTTGGACAACCATACCCTTACATCCGATAATACCTTGACATTGTTGTCAATTAACAAAATATCATCTACGTATAGTACAAGAAATACCACCACATTTTCGTTACACTTCTTGTATACACAAGACTCATCCGGACACTGAATAAATCCATATGACTGGATTACTTCATTAAACCGGATGTTCCAAGACCTTGAAGCTTGCTTCAGTCCATAAATGGACCGATTAAGCTTGCACACTAGATGCTCTTTGTCTTTTTCAATGAACCCTTCTGGTTGCTTCATATGGATGTTCTCTTTAAGACTTCCATTAAGGAAAGTTGTCTTGACATCCATTTGCCAAATCTCATAATCCATATGAGCAGCAATGGATAAGAGTATCCGGATAGACTTAAGCATAGCTACCGGTGAAAAGGTCTCCTCATGGTCGATTCCCTCTTTCTGAGTGTACCCTTTCGCAACAAGCCTAGCTTTGAAGGTTTCTACCTTCCCGTCTGTCCCTCTTTTCCTTTTGTAGATCCACTTGCATCCAACGGCTTTTACACTATCAAGTGGTTCTACAAGCTCCCAGACCTTATTAGAGTACATAGACTCTATTTCAGAATTCATTGCCTTTTGCCAAGATGCTGCATCTATATCTTGGAGTGCTTCGTCATATGTTTGGGGATCAGGTTCATGTTTACCCGGGATCAAGTCCGAAGACTCTCCCAAAAACATGAATCTATCAGGCTGCCTAACAACCCTCCCACTACGACGAGACACAGTCTGTGGTTGTGTATCATGTGTGACACGTGTTGCAGTCTCTTGTGGTACTTCATCTTGTACTGTTGGTACTAAGGTAGACATGTCCTCTTTTAGTTCTTCTAAAACAACTTTGCTACTGGGTTTGTGATCCATTATATAGTCCTCTTCTAAAAACTGGGTATTGGTGCTAACAATGACCTTCTGTTCTTTAGGACTATAAAATAAACCACCTTTCGTTCCTCTGGGATACCCCACAAACACGCGAACTTCTGTACTAGATTTTAGCTTATCAGCATCTGGTTTCAGCACATGTGCTGGACTACTCCAAATCTGAATATGTCTTAGACTGGACTTTCGCCCATTCCATAATTCTGTGGGAGTAGAAGAAACTGATTTAGAAGGTACTAAGTTCAGAATGTACACCGCTGTTTCCAGAGCGTATCCCCAAAACGAATTTGGTAATTCTGAATAACTCATCATCGATCTAACCATTTCCATAAGAGTCTTATTCCTTCATTCTGCCACACCATTCTGTTGGGGTGTACCAGGTGCGGACAGTTGAGATTGAATCTCGGCCTCTGATAAGTAATTCCTAAACTCTCCTAAGAGGTATTCGCCACCACGATCAGACCGTAGTGTCTTGATACTTTTTCCTATGTAACACCCGAAAATTCTCAAAACTATTTTAGGAATATTCTATGATTTTTCTGGAATTATTAGATATTTTTCCGGAATTTTCCGAGTAACGGAAGTAGCAAAAATTATTAGAAAAGTAAAATGGCTTAAGCGGGAATCGAACCCGGGACCTCTCGGGTCCGCTAAACCTTTAGTTAGCCTTAGTAACCGGTGAACCCAACAGGGCCGTGCTGAAAGGAAAGGGAATCAATTATATTTATAATTGGTTTGGCCGAATTAATTACTTGGTATAAATAGGAAATTTAAGTTGGGGTTTGGTTTATTTTTAATTGGGTTCGGCAACCTCTTCCCCTCCAAACCCTCACGCCGAACACCTCTCCCTCTCCTCCCTCTCTCTGTGCAAACCACAAGGAGACCTAGGGTTCTCTCCCTAGGGCCCCAAGGACATCTTCCGGCGACGATTTCAGCACAAGGACGTTCCCCTCCGCGAGTAGAGCACGTGGACGCGAGCGAATCATCGAGAAGTCGTCTCCACCGGAATTTCTAGCGATTAGATTTGTAAGAAATCTAGCACACAAGGTAAGAAACCCCTCACCTGCAGTATAAGTAGCTCCGTTTGGTTTTATACGCACTAGTTTAACTATATGCAGTTTTTATCGACGCATAGGGTGAATTTGACCCTCCTCGCAGATTTAGGGATTTAGTGAGTACTTCTAGATGGGCCGGACACGTATTCCCTCTTCAGTGGGGGTTCCTAGACGTTGTCAGGTGCCTAGAAGTGGTCTCCCTAATAGAGGGGAGAGTTGGGGCACACTAGGTGTTCGATAAAATAGCTAGTTAAGTTAAAATACAAATTAAGCATTTTAATAGCTCAGTTAAATGCATTAGAAGCATTTAAATCAGTAAATCAGTTTATTTTATCTTATATGGGACCACGGTCCAATGGGTGGGCTCCCACAGTCGCCTCTAGGTTCAGACAACCTAGCTCTAGGTTCAGATAACCTAGAAACAACAAGTTAAAACAGTTAGCTATATTCAGTATTTTATTTTCAGTGGCACTGTACTGGATCAGATATCCATTGGGTTGGACTCCCACAGTCGTCCCTAGGTTTAGATAACCTAGTTAACCCTACTAAATTCGGGACTTGTAAACCCGGGTCTAGTTAGGGATGCGCGCACAACAAGTACAGTTGCCGGGCCCAAACAGCATGATTATGTATTTTCACTTATTATGAATTAGTTTTCAAAGCTCAAATTAGTTATGTTAGTTGAGTTGGAATTCAGTATCAGTTTAGCTACAGTTTAGCTTATTATATGTTCAGTTTAGTTATCTTTATTGATTCATATGATTAGTTGTCATGCCATGATTGTATGCTTATATGCCATGCCATGTTTAGTTTATTCAGTATACTTAGTATATCCTTTCAAACAGCATGATTTAAAATCATATTTGCATCGTATGCATGTTTTAGTGAGGTAGATGGTTTCTTACTAAGCTCTTTAGCTTACAGATACTATTTTCCTTATATTGCAGATACAGGTAAAAGGAAAATGGACTAGCAGTGGAGGCTGGAGGTCAATGCAGATCAAGATGGGTGTGGAAGGAACTGGAATAAAGATCCTAGGGATCTAGTTTTATTTTATTATGCATTAGAACGTGTTCAGTATACATTAGTACTTATAGCAAGCGTTATCTTATGTTTCTGTTAGTTAGCGAGAGAACAGTTTAAAAACCTTGTTAGTTTTGGTTTCCATATGTTTACATGCCATGAATTAGTATTCTATGCCTTAATCATGTTTAGTATGTTAGCCATTACCTAGTAGAATGTTCCTCTTAGCTTTTATAGTGTTGTGTAATGACTTTGGCACGCATCAGTGCTGATATCAGGGGCCTGACGAATCGAACCCCGATCGGTCAGATCGATCAGGAGTCTCCGATCGGTCGGTAGATCGATCGTCACTGGATCGATCCAGTTGTTCCGATCGATCCGTGGATCGATCGAGGACCCAGGTCGAAAATGGTTCCCGATCGGTCGCCAGATCGATCAAGAGCCACCGATCGGTCTCATCGACCGATCAGTCACCGGATCGGTCGGTAGACCGATCCAAACGCGTATAGTATCGCAATGTGGTTTATGGATCGGTCGGTTGAACGATCCGGAGTTTCCTACCGTGCCAGATCAGTGGATCGGTCTGTTGATCGATCATAGATTATCTTCCCTAACATGTGTACAACTCCTAGGTACACCTGAACACTAAGTTAAACTTACATTTAGTTCAAGAAAATTTTAAATCGGTCATTTTCCCACATTAAGAATAGATAGCATCAGCATCGACCTACCTAGTCAGGGAGGCGGGTCGTTATAGAGTGGTATCAAATCGTGTTCCATACTTCCTACACACACATCAAGATTGAACCTACACTTCCAAGTAAGAATACCTCTACTTTATTTATGTTTCTTGCTTTTTTTTATAGCTCATGTTTATAGATAAACTGCATGATAGTATGTGATAGTATATAACATGATAACGATAGTTATACAATTATGATTGTAATAGTTATTCATGTTCGTCCTCTATGTCTTTAGCAATGGCACGAGGACGCCCACTAGAAGGGCACTAGCTCGAGCCCAAAGAAGAGGCGTTCGGTGCCTCCTCCCGACCTTACAACATTAGTGGCTCAATTGAACAGCAACATGAAATAGCCACCTTAAAGGCTAATCACCAGAGTACTCCCACAGTCACCCCGACGACCAGAAGTCTTAGAGGTTCCACCAACCCAGCCTACAGCACCAGCCCAGCAGTCCAGCAGATGAGCCAAGAAAGGAAGCCTATCTGATCCATAGTAGAGAGTCAAGCCGAGAACTTCTCGTGCACTAGTGAACCATGGGATGCACAAGCTTGGTTCAAAACACCGGAGAGCACGATGAAGCTTCGGATCGCCGTAACACGAGAAGGTGAAGTGTGCCTCCTTTTGCCAGAGACGCACGCATGTGGTGGAAAGAATCGAACGAAGCGCCCAATGAACCGGATGTCAGGGCTGACTTTAGAAGGAATTCTTCGAGGAGTTCTTTCACATCGGTTACAAACCACCACTACGACGAGTTCACGAGTTTCGTCATGGCAACCTTTCAGTTGAGGAAGCCGTGAAGAAATTCAACAGTTGGCTCGTCTATGCCCGAGCTAGTCAAGACAGAGAAAAACGAATCCGGTTGATGCTAAAGATGCCGAGGCCGAGATAGCGAACGTGGTGGTGGCGCATAGGCCACAAACCACGAGGAGTTAGTGAGCGGTGCCTTGACCACAGAGCATTACCAGTAACAAACAGCAGAAGCAAGTCTTCTCCGAGTCCAAAGGCCAAGGAAACTCTCACACTCAAAACAGCAAGGCCACAGCTCTAATCGGAAAGGGAACTCCAACAACAAGCAATCGTGGAGTGACCCAAAAGGAGGACTATCTAGCAAGCGACCCAGCTATCCAAAGTGTGCTACTTGTGGGAAATTCCACCTGGGGTTTGTCGCAAGGGCACACGAGGATGCTTTGAATGTGGACAAGAAGGGCACATGGCCAAGCGGTCCGAACAAGACCGGTCTTCCTCGGCCATAGCAGATTCAGTATGCAGGCCAGCCAGATTGGCTCGTCTATGCCCAGAAGGTCCACTTATCAGCCAGGGCAGATTAGAAGCCCCTCCAGCTCTGGCGAATGCGAGGATCTACTCACTCACCGAGAAGACGAGCCAATGCCTCGACGTCACAGTCGATTAGCATTTTACAAGATAGCGCTCGCTCTATTTGACATCAGGGGCAACCTATTCATATATAGCCGGATGTTCTCCGAAAATTAGAAATACCCTCGGAGGTACTCGGTCGACACTACCTTCAGGAGAGATCATGGCATCCACGCACCGCTCAGTGCCGGTCATTATAGCGACAGAGAGCTCTTTTGTGATCCGATAGTGCTAGAGATGACCGACTATGACGTTATCTTTGGAATGGACTTTCGATCGATACGGTGCTACCATAGAGTGTCGTAAATAGAAATTCATCTTCCAACCTCAAGCGGCATGCAATTTGAATACAGTGGGAACCAAAGAGAAAGGCCAAGAAGTTTCTCTCACCTATGAAAGCACTACTGGATTCAGGATGTACAGGATTCCTAGCACACGTAGTCAACGCCAGCCAGGACAAGAACCAACAGCTAGCAGAGGTTCGAGTCGTAGGTGACTACCCAGCAGTCTTCCCTGAAGAGTTACCAGGCTTAGCACCAGACAGGGAGATTGACTTTGAGATAGAGCTCATTCCCGGTACAAACCCTATCTCCAAAGCGCCTTATCGCATGGCTCCAGCAGAACTGAAGGAACTTCAGGAGCAACTACAGGAGCTGCTTGACAAGGGTTTCATACGCCCGAGTCATTCACCATGGGGAGCGCCTGTATTGTTCGTGA
Source organism: Zingiber officinale (assembly GCF_018446385.1). Lineage (NCBI taxonomy): Eukaryota > Viridiplantae > Streptophyta > Magnoliopsida > Zingiberales > Zingiberaceae > Zingiber > Zingiber officinale. Next base: position 83,606,660 of record NC_055993.1, on the reverse strand, counting down.
AGAAGAAGGATGGAAGCATGCGACTGTGCATAGACTACAGATCACTGAACCAAGTCACGATCAAGAACAGGTATCCCCTTCCCAAAATCGATGACCTGTTCGACCAGCTGAAGGGAGCAGCAGTGTTCTCTAAGATAGATCTCAGATCAAGTTATCATCAGGTGAAGGTTAAAGAAGGGGATATACCCAAGACAGCATTCAGAACCAGATACGGACACTACGAGTTCGTAGTCATGCCCTTTGGCGTGACCAATGCTCCAGCTACATTCATGGATCTCATGAACAGAGTATTCAGGGAGTATTTAGATAAGTTTGTTATTGTGTTTATCGATGACATTCTTATCTACTCAAGAACTCAGGAAGAACACTCAGAGCACCTGAAACTAGTATTGCAGACCCTTCAGCAGAACCAGCTATACGCCAAGTTCAAGAAATGTGAATTTTAGCTAGATCAGGTGTCCTTCCTGGGTCACATCATCTCAAAGGATGGTATTATGGTAGATCCCAGCAAGATAGAAGCAGTAAGTAACTGGAAGAGACCTAAGAACGCCAAAGAAATCAGAGCTGGGATTAGCAGGATATTACGAAAGTTTGTAGAGGACTTCTCCAGATAGCCTCCCACCGATGACTCTTACCGAAAGAATAGGAAATTTCGGACGGAGGATCGTGAGAACTTGAGCTAAAAAGGAGATTGACCAAGGCTCCCATTTTGGCTCTACCGGACAACACCAGCTTTGACATCTATAGTGATGCCTCTAAGTTGGGACTAGGAGCAGTACTGATGCAAAACGGTAAGGTGATCACCTATGCCTCCAGACAACTCAAGGATTATGAGAAGAATTACCCTACTCATGACCTTGAGCTTGCAGCAGTAGTGTTCGCTCTCAAAATTTAGAGACATTACTTATATGGAGCTCAGTGCAGAGTGTATACAGATCATCAGAGTTTGAAGTACTTCTTCACTCAGAAGGATCTGAACATGCGACATCGCAGATGGCTTGAGCTGGTCAAAGACTACGATATAGACATCCTCTACCATCCAGGGAAAGCCAATAAGGTAGCCGACGCACTTAGCAGAAAATCCAGTGCTACCTTATTATCTCTTACAGCCATGTCACCGCCCCTACAGAAGGAGATCGTAGATTTCGGTCTTGAACTCATCGTTGGACAGCTCTCTACTATGACCTTAGAGTCTACTTTGCTTGGTGATATTCAGTCAGCTCAGGAGCAGGACCCTGGAATTCAGAAAATCAAGCAAGGGCTAGCAGAGTCAGAAAGTAGAGAATTCAGAGTGTCCGATAGCGGGGTGTTGTATTTTGGTGACAGACTCTGTGTTCCAGATCAGGAGGAGCTATGGAGACAGATTTTAGATGAGGCTCACAAGACTCCCTATGCGATGCATCTATGTTCCACCAAAATGTATCAAGACCTGAAGAACCATATTTGGTGGCCCGGGATGAAGCGAGACATCGCCAGATATGTTAGCATCTGCCTCACCTGTCAGAGGGTCAAGGCAGAACATCAGCGACCAGGAGGAGTCCTGCAGCCTATACAGATTCCAGAATGGAAGTGGGAGGATATCTCTATGGATTTCATAGTGGGACTGCCCAGAACCACGAATGGTTTTGACGCCATCTGGGTAATAGTCGACAGATTGACTAAATCAGCCCACTTCTTAGCTATCAAGATATCCTACTCCATGGAGAAGCTAGCTCAGTTGTATCTCCAGGAGATCGTCAGACTACATGGAGTCCCACGAACCATCATTTCAGACAGAGACATCAGCTTCACAGTGTGTACAGTCAGCATTGGGCACTAAGTTAAAGTTCAGCACAGCATTCCATCCTCAGACAGATGGTCAGACGGAGCGAGTGAATCAGGTACTCGAAGATATGCTCCGAGCGTGTGCCCTAGACTTCAAGGGAAGTTGGTGCAAATATCTGAGCTTAGCAGAATTTGCATACAACAACAGCTATCAGACCACTATCGGTATGACACCTTATGAGACTCTCTATGGGCGGAGGTGTAGATCTCCAATCTGCTGGTATGAGAGTGGTGAACAGAAAGAACTAGAGCTTCAGACAGATCTAGTAGCAGATACCACAACTATACACAGATCCGCCAGAGGATAGAGATAGCTCGAGTCGCCTAAAAGCTATGCCGATACACCACCCTTAGAGTTTTCGGGATACGGTGTTCCTAATAGCTCCCATGAAGGAGTGATGCGTTTGGGAAGAAGGCAAACTTAGTCCCGGATATGTGGGACCATACCTTATCGCCAAGAGTGGGCAAGGTAGCATATGAGCTAGAGCTACCCCAGAAATGTCACCGTCCACAACGTATTTCATGTCTCTATGGTGAAGAAGCATACCCCAGATGCCACCTTGAGCCCCAGTCGGTACAGATCCGCGAAGACCTCAACTATGATAATCGGCCTATTCGGATAATAGACCGAGCGGTTAAGAAATTGCGGAATAAGGAAGTACCATTAGTCAAAGTCATTTGGCACACCACAAAAGAGGCAACTTGGGAGACAGGAGAGAAGTACCCAGAATTATTCTAAGTTCGAGGACGAACTTTTTATAAGGTATGGGGGATTGTAACGCCCGAAAATTCTCAAAACTACTTTAGGAATATTCTATGATTTTTCTGGAATTATTAGATATTTTTTCGAAATTTTCCGAGTAACGGAAGTAGCAAAAATTATTAGAAAAGTAAAATGGCTTAAGCGGGAATCGAACTCGGGACCTCTCGGGTCCGCTAAACCTTTAGTTAGCCTTAGTAACCGGTGAACCCAGCAGGGCCGTGCTGAAAGGAAAGGGAATCAATTATATTTATAATTGGTTTGGCCGAATTAATTACTTGGTATAAATAGGAAATTTAAGTTGGGGTTTGGTTTATTTTTAATTTGGTTCGGCAACCTCTTCCCCTCCAAACCCTCACGCCGAACACCTCTCCCTCTCCTCCCTCTCTCGGCGCAAACCACAAGGAGACCTAGGGTTCTCTCCCTAGGGCCCCAAGGACATCTTCCGGCGACGATTTCAGCACAAGGACGTTCCCCTCCGCGAGTAGAGCACATGGACGCAAGCGAATCGTCGAGAAGTCGTCTCCACCGGAATTTCTAGCGATTAGATTTGTAAGAAATCTAGCACACAAGGTAAGAAACCCCTCACCTGCAGTATAAGTAGCTCCGTTTGGTTTTATACGCACTAGTTTAACTATATGCAGTTTTTATCGACGCATAGGGTGAATTTGACCCTCCTTGTAGATTTAGGGATTTAGTGAGTACTTCTAGATGGGCCGGACACGTATTCCCTCTTCAGTGGGGGTTCCTAAACGTTGTCAGGTGCCTAGAAGTGGTCTCCCTAATAGAGGGGAGAGTTGGGGCACACTAGGTGTTCGATAAAATAGCTAGTTAAGTTAAAATGCAAATTAGGCATTTTAATAGCTCAGTTAAATGCATTAGAAGCATTTAAATCAGTAAATTAGTTTATTTTAGCTTATATGGGACCACGGTCCAATGGGTGGGCTCCCACAGTCGCCTCTAGGTTCAGACAACCTAGCTCTAGGTTCAGATAACCTAGAAACAACAAGTTAAAACAGTTAGCTATATTCAGTATTTTATTTTCAGTGGCACTGTACTGGATCAGATATCCATTGGGTTGGACTCCCACAGTCGTCCCTAGGTTTAGATAACCTAGTTAACCCTACTAAATTCGGGACTTGCAAACCCGGGTCTAGTTAGGGATGCGCGCACAGCAAGTGCAATTGCCGGGCCCAAACAGCATGATTATGTATTTTCACTTATTATGAATTAGTTTTCAAAGCTCAAATTAGTTACGTTAGTTGAGTTGGAATTCAGTATCAGTTTAGCTTATTATATGTTCAGTTCAGTTATCTTTATTGATTCATATGATTAGTTGCCATGCCATGATTGTATGCTTATATGCCATGCCATGTTTAGTTTATTCAGTATACTTAGCATATCCTTTCAAACAGCATGATTTAAAATCATATTTGCATCGTATGCATGTTTTAGTGAGGTAGATGGTTTCTTACTAAGCTCTTTAGCTTACAGATACTATTTTCCTTATACTGCAGATACAGGTAAAAGGAAAATGGACTAGCAGTGGAGGATGGAGGTCAATGCAGATCAAGATGGGTGTGGAAGGAACTGGAATAAAGATCCTAGGGATCTAGTTTTATTTTATTATACATTAGAACGTGTTCAGTATGCATTAGTACTTATAGCAAGCGTTATCTTATGTTTCTGTTAGTTAGCGAGAGAACAGTTTAAAAACCTTGTTAGTTTTGGTTTCCATATGTTTACATGCCATGAATTAGTATTCTATGCCTTAATCATGTTTAGTATGTTAGCCATTACCTAGTAGAATGTTCCTCTTAGCTTTTATAGTGTTGTGTAATGACTTTGGCACGCATCAGTGCTGATATCAGGGGTCTGATACGAAATCAGAAACCCCTGATCGGTCAGCAGACCGATCAGGGACCTGGTTATGCGAACAGAAGTTTTCTATTCGTTCCCTGATCGATCCGTGGATCGATCAGGAGGAGCTGGGTCGCGAAAAATGGTTCACTGATCGATCAGCAGACCGATCAGTAAGCCACTGATCGGTCTCATTGACCGATCAGGGACCAGCTGGATCGGTCGGTAGACCGATCCAGCAGCGTACAGTATCGAAGTGTGGTTTATGGATCGGTCGGTTGAACGATTCGGAGTTTCCTACTGTGCCAGCATCAGTAGATCGGTCTGTGGATCGATCCGAAGTTTATTATCAGTTGTGAACACCTCCCCTAACATGTGTACAACTCCTAGGTACACCCAGAATACTAAGTTAAACTTTACAGCATTTAGTTCAGTAAAATTTTAAATTAGCCAGTTTTCATTCCGCATTAATAGTCCAGCACAGCATAACTGTAGCGACCGACCTCGCAGCCTAGTCAGTAGGAGGCGGGTCGTTACATCCTAGTCGTTTCTCCACATCAACCTTGTATTCTTTGAACTTATCAAAGCACTCGGACTTGCGGCGCATTAGGTAAATGTATCCGTATCTTGAATAATCATCTATGAAAGAGATAAAATATTCAAAACCACCTCTTGCCTGGACAGACATAGGACCACACAAATCAGAATGAACTAATTCTAACACTTCTTTGGCTCTATACCCCTTAGCCTTGAAAGGCCTCTTGGTCATTTTACCTTCCAAGCAAGATTCACAAGTTGAAAATTTTTCCAACTCTAATGAACCCAAAAGTCCATCGGCTATAAGCCTCTAAATCCTACTTAAGTTAATATGACCAAGCCTTAGATGCCAAAGATATGCTTGGTTCATTTCTGAAGGTTCTTTTCTCTTATTAGAGTTAGAAGATGAGTTATAAATTTCCATGTTTTGCTTTGTGGGAGAAATTGGATTTAAAGTATACAAATTACCAACTAATGCACCAGAACAGATAATCACTTTATTTCTCTTAATAACTACATCGTTACTAAAGGAAACTGAATATCCATCCAAAAATAGTTTAGAAACTGAAATTAAATTCTTTCTAAAACTGGGTACATAAAGATAATTTCTTAAAACCAAATTTCTATTTCTATTAAAAGATAAGTAGACGTCTCCCACTGCAACAGCCGCCACCTTAGTAGCATTGCCCATGTAGACAGTAATCTCTCCTTCAGATAGTCGTCGGGTTTCCTGGAACCCCTGCAAGGAATTGCAGACATGATCAGTGGCTCCCGTATCTACACACCAGGTGCTGGTAGATAACACCGCTAAACATGTTTCAACAACTAGAGCATGAGATATACCTTTGTTGCTTTGATTCCTACGAGGACACCTTCCAATGCCTCGATCGGATGAAGCACTTGCCCTTGACTTCTTCATTCCAAACTTTAGGTCCTCAGACTCGAGATTTATTCACTTTCTTTGCTGGACCAACTTGTTTCTTCTTCTTCTTTCCTTCGGTTTAGAAGTAGAACCATTTTCAAGATAGTGAATATGAGAATTGTGACAAACAAACCTTCTGCTGTTAGTAGTTCCGCCAATGAATATACCCTCTTGTTCATATTGTAATTCAGGCGAAATTGCTCAAAACTTCTAGGTAGTGTTTGGAGGATCATATCGATCTGGGTTTCCCCATCAATTTCTCCTCCAAGGATCTGTATTTCGTTCAGATAAGTCATCATCTTTAGGATATGATCCCTTACAGGAGTACCCTCTTGCATGGTGGCTGTCATTATCTTTCTCATGGCTTCTTGTCTAGAAGCCCGATCCTGATGACCAAAGAGTTCCTTGAGATTGTTCATAATATCATAAGCTGTTGGTAAATCTTGATGCTGATGTTGTAATACATTTGACATTGAAGCCAAAATGTAGCATCGCGCCATCTCATCTGCCTTTACCCATTTCTTATGATATTCAATCTCCTCTTGGGTAGATTCACCAGTGGGCGCATCAGGACAAGGCTCAGTCAGTATAAACTTATAGCTTTCAGCAGTAAGAATAATGTCCAGGTTCCTTTTCCAATCTATGTAGTTAGGACCAGTAAGTCTATTCTGTTGTAGTATGATTGACAGTGGGTTGAAAGTCATCCTAAGAATCACAAATAACTTTTGGTCAGAACTCTAAATTTAGAATAATATTGATTCCTCAAACAATACTATTTTAAATTAACCAACACCTTAAAACACCGTGAATTTTGTATGCCACGATAGTGTGGACGTATACAAATTCAACATTTGTAAAAAGGAGGGTTAAACCCATTAATTTTATTATCTTGTCAACCTAACTTTTTGACAAATAAAATTAATAGTTGGTATCCTTTGGTCACACGAATAATAGCAGTGACTCCGATGGGGAGGATACTATTAGACGTGCCTAAGTGTATACCATTACTTGACACTAAGTCCATTAATAAGATTGTGCCCCTTCCGATGGGGAAGATCACACGCTCTTAATTAACTCCTATAGTCATCCAAAATGGAAGTTTGTTCTAGTGATCCACAAACAAGCTCATCCGATATGGAGGAAGGCACTCAGAGACAATGCGCAAGCTTGTTTGCATCACTTACAAATCAGTAATGGAGACCGTGGAATTTATTTAAAATCCCTCTCCCACTTAGTTATTTCAAAATGAGGAATTTTGATTATGCTAGCCTACTTAACATGCATACTAACAAGCACACACAGTCACAACATAAAAAGTAATAAATAGAAAAACTAATTTTTAACTATTATGGCTTTTATCTATTGTTGTCCTCCGTGTGTCGCCAACCCTAGCTACTGCCATCTTTGGCCACCGCGACCGGGTCTAGATGTCGCATCCATCTTGCTCCTTGTTCCGCTGCGTCTCTGGTCCTCAAAAGGTTCCATGCCTTGCAAGATTCAATCCGCGACATAAATAGAATTTTACATTTTTCGATCCTATATTCCTCGAAGGAATGTACATGTGAACTAGATCGAACATAAAATAAAATTTACATCTATCGATCCTATATTCCATAAAAGGAATGTACATGTAACTAGATCAAAAATAAAATCCTAATAAAACTAAATACAGCTCCTGCTGTATTTTATAATACAATCATGCACACACATATAAATGCCCTTGACATGTCCAAGGGTCCAATTACACACATAATAACTAAAAGTCATAATAGTTGGATCCTGCATCCATAAAGTTAGCACATCCTACTATTAACTTGCATAAATTATGTATGACATGTGCATAATTAAACTAATACCAAATACACAGAGGCAAAACCCTAGCTCTGATACCAATTGTTGGTTGCTACTCGGAAAACCTAATGGTTCCACTGTACAAAAATTTTGTACAAAGGTCTGAACCTTTTCCTAGCTACCATGTGTTCTTTTAAATTAAACTTGGATCGCCTGCGGAACTTAACACGTTTGATCCAAAGTTTAATCTATTTGTTCTTTTAGGTTTAGACTTGGATCTCCTGCGAAACTTAACACGTTCAATCCAAATCACCTTGGTTATTAATTCCATCAAATATTAGTTTCCAAAATTGGCTTCCAGGACTGCATGGCGAGGCACATGACCTTCTTGGATATGGGAACAACCACCACCGCCTAGACAAAGCCTTTTAAGGAAAGTTAATATTTAATTTCCTTAAATAACTTTAGGCCAACCGAAAAGAACAATCAAATCACAAGGAAAAGAAAAACAAAAAAAAACATAAATTCGAAAACTATTTCGAAATACTAGAATCCTAAGCCTCTTGTATTTGGTATTATTTCCAAAAATAACTAGTATGATGCAGAAAGGAAAAATACTAGTTATACCTTTTAGAAAGACCTCTTGATCTTCTACCGTATTCCTCTTCTACCCTCGGACATTGTGTAGGCAACGATCTTCCAAGATGAGGACCACCTAGCACCTTCTTCTTCTTCCTTCAAGTTTCGGCCAAGCACCAAAATCCAAGGATGAAGAACTTTTTCCACCAACTAAGCTCCAATGGATGCAAGCTTTCTCTCCTTCTTCTTCTTCTTCTCCAAGTAGTATCCGGCCACCACAAAAGCTCCAAGCAAGGAAGAGTTTCGGCCACCACAAAGAGGAAGAGAGGGAGAGAGGATGGCCGACCACAACACCAAGGAAAAAGAGGGAGAAAATAATAGAAGTTGTGTCTCATGAAGGCACCCCAATCCCTTCTTTTATAATCCTTAGCTTTGGTAAATTAGGAAATTTAATTACAATAAAATTTCCTTAACTTTCCTTGATATGAATTAATTAAGAAAAATAAAATAAAATTTTCCAATTAGACATATCATGGCCGGCCACATCAATAAGAGCAAACAAGGCAATTTCAATCAACAATTAAAATTCCTTATTTGTTTTCGAAACTTTTTAAAAAATAAAATTTTCCTTTAAAATCCCTTCATGGTTGATAAAAATAAATTTCTATAATTTTAATTTTTCAACATGTGAATAATTTACAAAAAAGAAAAATAAAATATCTTTCCAATCTACAAATAAGGAAAGAGATCTAATCTCTTTCTTTAATCTTTTGTAGATCCTTTTAAGAGATATTTTAATTTTAATCTCTCCAATAAATTATATCTTTCACATAAGAAAAATTTAAAATTAAAATCCTTTTTAATTTAATGGGGGTCGGCCACCTAAGCTTGGGTTCAAGCTAGGGCCGGCCACCCATGAGCCAAGGCTTGGCCGGCCCTAGCTTGATCCACAAGCTAGCTTGGCCGGCCCCTATATCATGTGTATGAAGGTGGGTATAGTACTCTATAAATAAGAGGCTACGATAGGGACCGAGAGGAGGAATTGGTTTTGGTCTCCCGATAAAATTAAGCATCCCGTGTTCGCCCCGAACACACAACTTAATTTTATCAATAATAATTCATTCCACTAGAGAATTATTATTGAACTACCGTACCAATCCCAAATTACATTTTTGGGCTCCTTCTTATTATGAGTGTGTTAGTCTCCCTGTGTTTAAGATGTCGAATGTCCACTAATTAAGTGAGTTACTGACAACTCATTTAATTAATATCTTAATCCAAGAATAGTACCACTCAACCTCATCGTCATGTCAGACTAAGTCCACCTGCAGGGTTTAACATGACAATCCTTATGAGCTCATCTTGGGGACATTATCAACCTAGATCATTAGGATATAGTTTCCTTCTATAATCAACAACACACACTATAAGTGATATCATTTCCCAACTTATCGGGCTTATTGATTTATCGAACTAAATCTCACCCATTGATAAATTAAAGAAATAAATATCAAATATATGTGCTTGTTATTATATTAGGATTAAGAGCATACACTTCCATAATAACTGAGGTCTTTGTTCCTTTATAAAGTCAGTATAAAAGAAACGACCTCTAATGATCCTACTCAATACACTCTAAGTGTACTAGTGTAATTATATAGTTAAGATAAACTAATTCCTAATTACACTACGACTTTCCAATGGTTTGTTCATTTCCATTTTGGTCGTGAGCTACTGTTTATAATTTATAAGCTACTGATAACATCATCTTCTGTATGTGGCACCACATACTATGTTATCTACAATATAAATTAATTGAACAACTACAACTAAATGTAGACAATTTGACCAAATGTGATTCTTTATTTAAAATAAATGTTTACAAAAGCTTAGGCTTTCAATATACACTCTAACAATGTACCAATACGTTGAAATTTAACATATCAATTATTACAAGATTCATATCAATATACAGAGTTATTATGTTATTTTTTGCATAAAATATTAATAATATTAATTTATATTTATTTTCACAATAATAGAATATTTATAACAATAGTTGTGAAATTTTAAAAATATTTAATGATGTAACTGAATAACTTTTCAATTTTTATTACCTTACTTCTCATTTAATTTTAGAAAATTTTGTAGTATAGCATTAGTTTTAAATGAAAATACTATTAATGAATTTTTATCTTCTTGTATATTAGTAATGAAAACAAAATAAAGAAAAATATTTTTTTTTTCATATTTTTGAAATTTATTTAGTTGCATTTGTTTTATATACCCTAGATATATATTATAAATTTTACGAGAAATATTAGGTTTGTATTGCATTTTAACTTCATTTAAAGATTTTTATTTTCCTAATCTAAATAAATTATATATAATATAATTAGAAATTATTTATATGATATCGATAAAAAATATACTATAAAATATAGAATACAAAATAATATTTCTAAAATATAAAATATTAGTAGTAGTAATTTAAAAGTTACAAAGCACAAAATTTATTAAAAGAATCCACTAAAATTTCACAAAGTAACTTGAGAATTATTTTATAACTTCTTTTGATTTTAATGAAGCAAATAACCAATTATATTTTAATATCCTAAAATGGCGGTCATAGAAGACTTAAAGTTTTCCCATCTTCTCGATTGTCATAATAGAAATTTTAGCTTATACAGTATCAACAGTTGTTATAATACAAACATTCAATGTTAACAGTAACATATTGGATGAACGACGATCGACTTTATCTCCCAACTCATTAGAAGCCCAAGTATTACTCAACGATTGGAGTAGAGCTAAAAAAAGAATTCAAGGAATGCAACAGTTAGATGACGAAGTCGAAGAATTTAATACCGAAGAATAAATACTACAGGAATGGGAAATGGAAGTGAGTAACAATATTCATAAGGTAAAATAATAAAAAAAAAAAGTAAGAAAACTATGTGAGATTTGATTCCCCTGTTAGTTAGAGCCCTAGGGTCAATCATTTGATGATTGTATTATGGACTTGTTGTATCATATTCTTATATAAATAAAGGCATTTGTTTTTAGTTATTATACTTACTTGTATTGGTGCCAAATAAACTAAGTATAATAGCGTCCTTGAGTAGAAGGTTCTTACCTATATCAATCGATTGGTTGAATCAATAGTGAGATGATATAGGGAACACTACTCTTAATCATTTCTAGTCGAGTATTAACATTCAGGGACAATGTTAATGCGACGAGACTAGCATGTAGGTCAACTCAATGACTTGATCTCACAAGTCATGGATATAGAGATACCAAGTTGATACATGGGTATGCATTGGAGAATGTATACTGAATGACCCCCCATGAGAAAGTATCATGGATCGTTATATGAGTGTCATATACTTTCTCATGTGGCTATTAATATGACTACTAGTCCTTAGACCTGAAGTCACCATGGATCCCTACATAAGGAGTTATGTACTTTGGTTTCGTCAAACGTCACCCGTAACTGGGTGGACTATAAAGGCGATTACTGGGTATGTAACGAATTATGCAGAGGGATGTGAGTGATGTAGATGGGATCTATCCCTCCTATATGACGGGAGAGACATCGATATTCTTGATAGAGTGAGACCACTAAGTGCATGGTCATGCCCAAATGAGACAATATGAGATATTGAGCTCATTTGATCGAATGCGTCTACTTGGAGTTCAAGATTTAGATTGGTCAGAGGATGACATGGTCTATGCCTCACATTGATCAATCTAGATGTTTGAGATAGAAGGACACTTGTCATATATTGTGAGGAGTCACAATTAGTAGTCACAAGGTGATGTTGGATCTCAACATTCTTGTAACTTGGGTAGTAATGATGTGTTGCTAGATACCGCTCATTACTTATGCTCCTAAATGGGTTTAGAGGCATTACCAACGTTACAAGAACCTATAGGGTCACACACTAAGGATAATTAGATGGAGATTAGGTTCATATGATGAACCAAGAGGACTAGATTCATGTGATGAATCAAATTGGATTAAGAGTAATCCTAATTGGGCTAATTGAGTTGGACTCAAGTTGATTCATGTGTTCAATGAGTCTAATTTAGATTATGACTCATTGAATCAATTTAATTAAATAAATTAGATTCATTATATTAAATTAGCTTGAATTAAATGGTTGGATTAGATCAACCATGAGAGAGATTAAGTCAAGTTTGACTTGACTTGAGAGGAAGAGGAAGAGTCAAGTTTGACTTGACTTTATGCCACATCATTTGTGACTTGGCATTAAGTGGCCAATAATGGTGTTACACATCATCATGTTTAGCACATGTGTGTGCTACCTCATGGAGGTTACAAATCTCTTTAATGGCCACATTAAATGAGAATGGGGGTTTCAATTCCCATGGTGGCCGACCACTTATGGTGTTGAATGAGATTGATTTTTCATTCAAGGGATATTCATTCCATCTTCTTCCTTGCTCTCTCTTCTTGCTCTCCCTCTCCTCTTCTTGCCGTGACTGATCAAGGGTGCTAGCACACCTTTGTTTAGTTTTTCTCCACCCATTTGTTCGTGTGGATACTTCTAGAGGATCGTACGCTTGACGATCTCGAGATCCGGCACTTCCTTGGACGAGCAGGATTCGTAAACGGCACGCATCAAGGGTAAAAGGTTTTCTCCTTGTAAATCTAGTTTAGAACTAAGTCTAAGAAACTCGTACTCGTAAAATTTTGTTTTTATTTTACTTCGCACGGATCCGGTGATGGGGGTTTCGGGGTTTCCGCGACGCGAAAAAGCGATTTTCGCGGCCCGAAAAACCCAACAGTGGTATCAGAGCCACATGCGAAGTCTTGTACGAGTTTATTTTATTTTTTTGTGAAAAATAGAAGATCTGTAATATTCTGTAAATTTTCTAATTTTATAGTTTTTATGGGTAATTTTCTCGTAGAAGCGAAGCACAAGTGTTTCGACACTTGTAGGCTTCAACTACCGAGAAGATTTTTCCGAAACGACAAGGTTTCACCCCAAATATTTTTGGGACAGAGGGCTAAGGCACTGTAGGATCGCTAAGGAACACTCACGATGGTTAGATCGCGGGTAGGGGCGCTGCCCCTGGCCCCGCAAGGGGATTCGTTCCGCGATTGCGCCCGAAAACCGCTAAACGGGACCGCCGGGAATTTTTACTCATAAAAAATTGTAAAAATAGTATTAAAATTACAGAAAATTATGGAAATTATATAATTTAGAATTATGTATAATTTGTGATGGTCATGGACCAAAAAGACTCAATTTGATTGGTATATTTGTGTTGTAATTCATATTACGGCCTGCGCGCCGTCATTTGTGTTGTGTGTGCTGTATATTTGATACGCGACCTGCGCGTCATGCCTTTCTCCATTTATTCTTGTTGTAAATTAGTTTAGACTCAAATGTAACTCAAGTTTCAAAATTGTAATGTACAAAATTGGAGCGGTGGAAGGTCCACTCGAGATGGAGTTACGAGGAGAGCGCGAGCAACACAAGGTGGTTAAAGGGAGGAGCTTGAGAAGCTATTGACCTTAGGTTGATCATACGATCTTCTCATTGGCTTGAGAAGATCGTAGTAGGGCCATGACTAATCACAAATAATTTAATTAATTTCTTGTGTGTATGTGATGCATGATTAGTAATTAATTAGTGCCTAACGATTAGATTAGATCTAAATCGTGTACAAGATGCACCCTCTCGATTAGATTAGATCTCAATCACATCAACTCTAATGCCTACCGTGCCGTGATACCTATCACTACCTCGATCACATGTGTTGTTGAATCTGCCAAAGTAGAGCAACACATATTATCTTGGTAGGGTATGGAGGGACAATCTTGGTCCCGCTTATCAACGCATGGGCGAGTACAAACTCAATTAGATTGAGTATTCCTAGTTAACTCGGTTGGATCGAATACAACTATAGGCATTCTTCCAACGGTTGGAAAGATATGACATAAATCACATTTATATTAATTCTTGGACTTATTAGTCAAAGTTAACTCAAGTTTTAATAAAACTGCGGATAATGATCCTATAAACAAGAGTTGCATAGAGATGTAATTGGTAAATCGTTACCTACCGATCATACTAAATCTTGGGCATATTAGCCAAAGCTAACTCAAGGGTTAGTATGATGTGGATCTTGTCCCATATGAATTATAGAATTCAGTGGGAGCATCATTTAGTTAAAGACCTAATTAAATGATTTAAAAGAATATGATATTTATTTTCTGCATTTTTCTGTTGTAGATAACCATGACGTCGAATACGAACTCTTTCTCCCTGTGTTCTATTCTTGAGAAGGACAAGCTCAACGGAGAAAATTTCTTGGACTGGTACAGGAACTTGAGAATAGTTCTCACCCAGGAACGTAAACTGTACGTTCTGGAGCAGCCCATTCCGGAGGCTCCTTCTGCCAATGCCACGCGAGCTGACAAAGATGCTTATAAAAAGCATCAAGATGATGCATTAGATGTGTCCTATCTAATGCTCGCGACCATGAACTCTGAGATTCAGAAGCAACACGAGTTGATGGGCGCTTACGATATGGTTGAACATCTTCGTCAACTGTATCAAGGACAAGCGCGACATGAGAGATTTGAGATCTCAAGGGCACTATTTCAGTGCAAGATGTCAGATGGGGCTCCCGTAGGCCCATATGTACTCAAAATGATTGGGTACATAGAAAACCTACAGAGGTTGGGATTCCCGCTTGGACTGACCTGATCTTGCAATCCTTGTCGGATAGCTATAGTCAATTCGTTCTAAACTGCAATATGAACGAAATTGACAAGCCACTGCCCGAACTGCTTAGCATGTTAAGAACTGTTGAGCTGAACCTTAAGAAGGCTAAGCCTCACTCTGTTCTGATGGTTCATAAACACAAGGGCAAGGGCAAGCCCAAAGGCAAAGGAAAGTCTCAAGCCAAGGGCAAAGGCAAGGCACTGAAGCCTAAAGGAGGGGTCGCCAAGGATGCTACCTGCTTCCACTGCGGTCAGACCGGGCACTGGAAGAGGAACTGCAAGGTGTACCTAGAAGATCTTAAGAAGAAGCGAAGTGAGACTTCCACTTCAGGTATATATGTTATAGAAGTCAATCTATCTATTTCTTCATCATGGGTATTAGATACCGGATGTGCTTCTCACATTTGTACTAATGTGCAGGCGCTGAGAAATAGTAGGGCATTGGCAAAGGGCGAGGTGGACCTACGCGTAGGCAATGGAGCACGGGTTGCTGCTGTTGCTGTAGGGACTTATTTTCTATCTCTGCCCTCTGGGCTTGTATTAGAATTAGATGAATGTTATTATGTGCTTTCTTTAACTAAGAACATAATTTCAGTTTCTTGTTTGGACAAGAAAGGTTTCTCTTTTATAATTAAGGAAAATGTTGTTCTGTTTATTTAAAAGATATGTTCTATTGTAGTGCACCTCTGATGAACGGACTCTACATTCTAGACCTTGAAAGCCCTATCTATAACATAAATACCAAGAGGTTCAAGTCAAATGACTTGAACCAAACCTATCTCTGGCACTGTCGCTTAGGTCATATAAATGACAAACGCTTATCCCAGCTCCATAAGGATGGTTTGCTGGACTCATTTGATTTTGAATCTTATGAGACATACGAGTCATGCCTACTAGGCAAGATGACCAAGACTCCCTTTAGTGGGCACAGCGAAAGAGCGACTGATTTATTAGAACTTATGCATAGTGATGTATGTGGCCCTTTCAATGTCGCTGCTAGAGGCGGTTATAGGTACTTCATCACATTTACTGATGACTTCAGTAGATATGGTTATATGTACTTGATGACACATAAGTCTGAATCCTTTGAAAAGTTTAAAGAATTCAAGAATGAAGTACAAAACCAGCTTGGCAAGAGTATTAAGATACTTTGATCAGATCGAGGTGGAGAATACCTTAGCCATGAGTTTCGTGACTATCTAGCTGAGTGTGACATTCTATCCCAACTCACTCCTCCTGGAACACCACAGTGGAATGGTGTATCCGAAAGGAGAAATCGTACTCTATTAGATATGGTACGGTCTATGATGAGTCACACAGATCTTCCTACATTTCTTTGGGGCTATGCTCTAGACATGACAGCTTTTATATTCAACCGAGTTCCATCCAAGGTAGTGATAAAGACACCATATAGGATATGGACTGAGAGAGATGCCCAGGTGTCTTTTATGAGGATTTGGGGTTGTGAGGCTTACGTTCGACGTCAAGTCTCAAACAAATTAGGACCCAAATTTGACAAGTGCTACTTTATTGGATATCCCAAGGAAACTAAGGGATATTACTTCTATATTCCCAGTTAGCACAAGGTAGTTGTGGCAAAGACTGGGGTCTTTCTAGAAAGGGACTTTGTTTCTAGAAAGACTAGTGGGAGTACGTTCGATCTTGAAGAAGTTCAAGATGTGGACCATAGCACTGAAGCCTCGATGGAAGTTAAACTGGAACCACAAAGTGTTGTGGATGATGTTGTTCCACAAGGAGTTGAGGAACAACAACCAGTTCAAGTAGACATACCTCTTCGTAGGTCTGATAGGGTACGTCGTTAGCCTGAGAGATACTCATTTCTCTTGTCTGACCATGATGACGTTGTGCTCATAGAGGATGAGCCTACCACCTATCAGGAAGCTGTGATGAGACCAGATTCCGAGAAATGGCTAGAGGCTATGAGATCCGAAATGGAATCTATGTACACCAACCAAGTATGGACTTTGGTTGATCCACCTGAAGGGGTAAAACCAATTGGGTGTAAGTGGGTCTTTAAGAGAAAGACTGACATGGATGGACTTATCTATAAGGGTCGCTTGGTAGCTAAAGGTTTCAAGAAAATCCATGGTATTGACTATGATGAAACCTTTTCTCCAGTAGCGATGTTTAAGTCCATTCGGATCATGCTTGCTATTGCAGCATAACATAACTATGAGATATGGCAGATGGATGTCAAAACCACATTTTTGAATGGAAACCTGCTCGAGGATGTGTACATGACACGACCTGAGGGTTTTGTAGATCCACAACATACTAACAAAGTATGCAAGCTGCATAGGTCCATTTATGGACTAAAGCAAGCTTCTCGGAGCTGGAATCTTCGATTCGATGATGCAATCAAACATTTTGGTTTCATCAAGAATGAAGATGAACCTTGTGTCTACAAGAAGGTTGTAGGGTATGTAGTTGTCTTCCTCATATTGTATGTGGATAACATACTACTCATTGGGAAAGACATCCCTTTGCTTCAGTCTGTCAAGACCTGGCTAGGGAGTTGTTTCTCAATGAAGGACTTAGGTGAAGCATCTCACATTCTTGGCATTCAGATCTATAGAGATAGATCTAAGAGATTGCTTGGCCTAAGTCAGAGTACATATATTGACAAGGTACTCCTTCGGTTTGCCATGCAGAACTCCAAGAAGGGATTTCTGCCGATGTCACATGGCGTGAGTCTTTCGAAAACTCAAGGTCCCTCTTCTAGAGAGGAGAGAGACCGCATGGATCAGATCCCTTATACCTCAGCCATAGGATCTATCATGTACGCCATGCTATGTACTCGAACTGATGTCTCGTATGCTTTGAGCATGACGAGCATATACCAGTCAGATCCAGGTGAAAGTCACTGGATAGCGGTCAAGAATATTCTTACGTACTTAAGAAGGACTAAAGAATATTTCTTGATATATGGAGGCAATGATGAGCTAGCTGTAAAGGGTTACAGTGATGCCAACTTCCAGACCGACCAGGATGATTTTCGATCGCAGTCAGGGTTCGTGTTTTGCATTAATGGTGGTGCTGTGAGCTGGAAGAGTTCGAAGCAGGACACAGTCGCTGATTCTACAACAGAGGCCGAGTACATTGCTGCATTAGAGGCAGCAAAGGAGGCAGTTTGGATCCGTAAGTTCATCACTAAACTTGGGGTGGTTCCTAGTATCGCTGACCCTATTGAGCTCTATTGTGAACATAATGGAGCTATATCACAGGCTAAGGAACCTCACTCACACCAGCGGACCAAACACATACTACGACGCTTCCATCTCATTCGAGAGATTATCGACAGAGTAGATGTGAAGATTTACAGAGTACCTACAGAGGCTAACATCCCAGATCCCTTGACCAAGGCTTTGGCACAGAGGAAGCATGATGGTCACACTAGGTCATTGGGGCTTAGAGCCTACACTGATTGACACTAGTGCTAGTGGGAGATTGTTAGTTAGAGCCCTAGAGTCAATCATTTGATGATTGTATTATGGACTTGTTGTATCATATTCTTATATAAACAAAGGCATTTGTTTTTGGTTATTATACTTACTTGTATTGGTGCCAAATAAACTATGTATAATAGCGTCCTTGAGTAGAAGGTTCTTACCTATATCAATCGATTGGTTGAATCAATAGTGAGATGATATAGGGAACACTACTCTTAATCATTCTTAGTCGAGTATTAACATTCAGGGACAATGTTAATGCGACGAGACTAGCATGTAGGTCAACTCGATGACTTTGATCTCACAAGTCATGGATATAGAGATATCAAGTTGACACATGGGTATGCATTGAAGAATGTATACTGAATGACCCGCCATGAGAAAGTATCATGGATCGTTATATGAGTGTCATATACTTTCTCATGTGGCTATTAGTATGACTACTAGTCCTTAGACCTGAAGTCACCATGGATCCCTACATAAGGAGTTATGTACTTTGGTTTCGTCAAACGTCACCCGTAACTGGGTGGACTATAAAGGCGATTACTGGGTATGTAACGAATTATGCAGAGGGATGTGAGTGATGTAGATGGGATCTATCCCTCCTATATGACGGGAGAGACATCGATATTCTTGATAGAGTGAGACCACTAAGTGCATAGCCATGCCCAAATGAGTCAATATGAGATATTGAGCTCATTTGATCGAATGAGTCTACTTGGAGTTCAAGATTTAGATTGGTCAGAGGATGACACGGTCTATGCCTCACATTAATCAATCTAGATGTTTAGGATAGAAGGACACTTGTCATATATTGTGAGGAGTCACAATTAGTAGTCACAAGGTGATGTTGGATCTCAACATTCTTGTAACTTGGGTAGTAATGATGTGTTGCTAGATACCGCTCATTACTTATGCTTCTAAATTGGTTTAGGGTCATTGCCAACGTTACAAGAACCTATAGGGTCACACACTAAGGACAATTAGATGGAGATTAGGTTTATATGATGAACCAAGAGGACTAGATTCATGTGATGAATCAAATTGGATTAAGAGTAATCCTAATTGGGCTAATTGAGTTGGACTCAAGTTGATTCATGTGTTCAATGAGTCTAATTTAGATTATGACTCATTGAATCAATTTAATTAAATAAATTAGATTCATTATATTAAATTGACTTGAATTAAATGGTTGGATTAGATCAACCATGAGAGAGATAAAGTCAAGTTTGACTTGACTTGAGAGAAAGAGGAAGAGTCAAGTTTGACTTGACTTTATGCCACATCATTTGTGACTTGGCATTAAGTGGCCAATAATGGTGTTACACATCATCATGTTTAGCACATGTGTGTGCCACCTCATGGAGGTTACAAATCTCTTTAATGGCCACAATAAATGAGAATGGGGGTTTCAATTCCCATGGTGGCCGGCCACTTATGGTGTTGAATGAGATTGATTTTTCATTCAAGGGATATTCATTCCATCTTCTTCCTTGCTCTCTCTTCTTGCTCTCCCTCTCCTCCTCTTGCCGTAACTGATCAAGGGTACTAGCACACCTTTGTTTACTTTTTCTCCACCCATTTGTTCGTATGGATACTTCTAGAGGATCGTACGCTTGACGATCTCAAGATCCGGCACTTCCTTGGACGAGCGGGATTCATAAAGGGCACGCATCAAGGGTAAAAGGTTTTCTCCTTGTAAATCTAGTTTAGAACTAAGTCTAAGAAACTCGTACTCGTAAAATTTTGTTTTTATTTTACTTCACACGGATCCGGTGACGGGGATTTTGGGGTTTCCGCGATGCGAAAAAGTAGTTTTCACAGCCCGAAAAACCCAACATCCCCTATACCTTAAGAGGATACGTAGATAACTTAAATAGTACAAACCCTTTATTATTATTATTATTTTGTTTTATGAATTTACAATTTTAATTTTTTATTTTAATAATCTTAAACTATACCGAACCAAGAATGAACTGTGAATCGACAGTTCCGAACCATAAACCATAACCATCTTGGACAGTTAAAATTAAGGGTCAACCTTCCAAAAATCGTCGAACCTACAGTTCTGAACCGTTTAACCATCGATTGAACCACAGTCGAGTCTAGTTGGGTTGGCTCGAGGGGCGAAAAAAAATCTTGTATAATTTAAAACTAAAGTAGAAAACTTAATGAGCTTGTTGGCTTGACCCACCTGATTTATAATCTAAACTTAATTTTTCTTAACATTTTCTATCTATTTTTTATTTTTTAATTTATTTTTTTAACATGCTCGTGGGTTAGGCCGTCTAACTCGCAACTCACCTTGGGTTGGGTTAGAATTTCCCAACCTAAAAGGAGGTTGGGCGAGCCTGTCCCACCATATAATGGATTTTTGATGGGTCAACCCTCCTATCACATGAATTGATTTGTTTGACACTAAACTTAAATAGTTTATTTATGATCAATATTAATCATTATTATATTGTAGCATATCTAAGATCATAATTACTATAATTGTGTAATTATAGCCGTTATGAAATCGTAATCGTTATAATTGTATAGTAACTATAAGATCATAACTGCTATAATTATGTAACAACTAATGGATAATAACTGCTATAATTACATAGTCATTATTATTGGGATATGCCCGATACAATGTGTGCTAAAAACATATTTCGTAAGCATGCACAACGGAAGACTTAACGATAAATAAACTAATTTATTATATCACACACACCACACGCATGTAAAATACAATCACGCAGATAAAATCATAAAATAAAATAAAATTTAATAGCAATTATTTTAGGTATACCTTACGAATGACCTGTAATGAGAAGGACATCAACCTTTTACAATGTTATTGAACCTCATCTCTATTCATATACATGCTGAGCTCTTAAATACAACTCCAAGAGAACAAGCTTTGCCTTTGGAAGGTACTAACCATGAGCGAAGGAGAAGAATTAAGAAGAGGAAGAAGAAGCAAAAGGAAGATCTTTTCCTTTGGGTGGCTCACGACAACAAGAGGAGAACCTCTTGTTGTGGTCTGCGGCAAGAGAGGGGAAGAGGGAGAGAGAGGTATTGGGTTTAGATTTTCAAAACCTAATCAAGCCAATAATAAATTACATATTAATAAGGTTGACGTCCATTGGCGGAGAGGAAGGGGGGAAAACACTTCTGCTTTTTGCACTTTATGTTCGTTGCTTTTAAAGAAAAGCGGACAACCATCCAAAATAAAAATAATAATAATAAAATAAAAATTATGAATAATAAGGAGAGAATAAGAAAAAGAAATTTTAATTTAAAATTAAATTTAATTCCAAATATAAATTTATTTCTTTTCCATTCATATCTTATATAAATCTCTCGTCGGAGTTTGATGAAAGCTAAACTCATATCCACTAATTCACCATCTATACCATTACCCTTAAGTTTGGTTTAAAACCAAACCACTTATTTCAATAACTAAATGTCTTTTAATTAAAAATCAAATCAATTTGATTTATAATTAAATCAAAGAATATTCAATTCATCTTCAAAAAATGTAATTCATCCGCGTTTCCATTCCGACAAAATATTTTTCATATTTACCTTTCATTTAGTCCAACCAGAGTTAATCTATCTTGATTTGAGAATCAAATTCTCAAACTCATTTTAAGTCCTTCAGATAAACTCACAGTATGTGTAACCCAATAGGTTCTCGGTTATGTCGGTCGTCCATATTTAACCATTAATTATGAATCAATCATGAATGACACTTAATAGTACATCATGATTCCCGATTGACTAGAAAATCAAACGGTTGATTCTAGAACCACTTCTGAACATTTCAATAGCTACAGTGAGTTATGTCTCGTTCCTTTCACTCGTCTTATACTCACTTGGTTCAGAACATGGTCTATGTGTCAGTCCACACTAGGTTGACTATGTCACACCTAGCCCAAATAATACTTCCTTGTCCTGTGGATTCAAATTACTCGTACATATATCCAAGAGTCTCATACTCTTGACATGTGATACTTTGGCCAAAGACTTTGAGTAATAATCCTAACAAGTGTTCACAGAGTGTACATCTCCTTGTAAAGAGCGATGAATCTTTTGTCGGTTATCCAAATACCTCCGGACACCTCAACTTATACTCAATCATCTCGAGTCCACACCTTAATAGATGATCCTGTCCGAATGCTGAATCAACGGACGTTGGGCACGTGGCGCTCCCGGCTGCTGACGTGGATCTTCGACTGGTTGCACGAACCTCCGGCGAACCTGCACAGAAGTCGGGCCGGGAAGGGGTTCCCGCCGGCGACCCTCCGACGCTCAAGTCAGGCAAGCAAACAGTGAAGAAAGTGGCTCCAGAGGTGTTGAACGCGTACCTCCGGCGAAGTATGCGACTCTTTATATAGAGCGGCGAAAGAGCTCCTGCACGTCCATCAAGGTGCAAACGTGTCCGCAACCCATACCTCGGTATGTGTCTGTCAGAAAGCTTACCTGACGCCATACTGCTACAGTCCGAGTATGTCCTTGATGGGACAATAGAACCCCTCGTTGTCAGACTTGGAGTATGGCCTAGCCATAGGACTTGACGGCTGTCAGAAGGTGTTCTTGTCTATCTCTACCCACCACAGGTCGGGACGTCCGTCCGTTCGGCTGGACGGGGAGTTCACGCGCCGGCCGGCCGGACCTCATCTCACGCCCTGGCCGGACGGAACTCCCCTCCCGTCCGGACTGCCATTTACTTCGATATGCTGGGGAGAATTTCGGTAGGGTGCTATGTAAGGACTGTTAACAGTATATCACCTTCTCTTAGGCCTTCCGCTCGGCTCCTTGCTACTGTTCCACTGAGCGTCGGAACCCCGACTCCCGCCGGGGCGCCTCTTACCGTCAGATATTCCTCGATCGGCCGGCCGGGAGGTTCCGACCGGCTCACAAAACGTCTCCGGTTGGCCACCTGGCCCTTTGACTTCCGTGGGGCGTTGACCCCTCAGCATAGGGGTCCCCGGTTCTAACCGCCGGATCACTTGCCTCCCCCTCGAGTCTAGTCGAAGGAGGCGAAGTCCGACTGACTGGACTGCCGATCTGACTGAGTAATGACCACTATATTAATCCGCTCGGACAGGCTAAGGGAGGCTCGTCCGTTCGGTTGTATTTTGCCCCTTGTATTCTCTTGGAATCCATGCCCACTTCTTTCCCCTACTGCTCCTCGCGTGTGGTGCGCACGGTAAGGGGC
This sequence comes from Zingiber officinale, assembly GCF_018446385.1. Lineage (NCBI taxonomy): Eukaryota > Viridiplantae > Streptophyta > Magnoliopsida > Zingiberales > Zingiberaceae > Zingiber > Zingiber officinale. The sequence continues at coordinate 83,582,939 of NC_055993.1, read as the reverse complement.
GCTCATTAAATGCGACCAGTATCATGCTGACACATGGCGATCGTGCGTTTGTCAGAGTATGGTGGTGGCGTCACTTCCGATGGGACAGCCGTCGTTTGAAAGGAACGGCTGGATGATGACCTCGTTATCGACGACCTGGATCGGACGGTGGAAATTGATCGCTGCAGCCCTTATAAAGCTCCCTACCCCTGCTCTTCGCCGCATTTCGACCTCCTCGTTTCCAGACATCCCGCTGCTCCTCTTTTCGCCGACGACCTTGCGTTTCAGCTCTCCGACGACTCCACAACTCCTTTCGATCATCTCCTTTGCCCGTAAACCTTCCTTTCCCTTGCTGCCTCTTTTTTTTTCTCTATTAGGTATCTTTTTCATCATCTTGCCATCTTCCCTAGTTTTATTTCTTTTTCCATCCATTCCGCGTTTATTCCCGGCCCTATACCATGACCAGTACCTCACAGCCGACCAGCGGTGCTCCTGGTCTTTGGTATTCGACCATGGAAAGTCGGTTCGACGAGGAAGACGCTTTGCGCCTCACTCGAACCTATAATCTGCCGCTCGACCACCACATTGTAGTAGCTAACCCCACCGACCGGCCACATGAACCGCCGCCCGGCACTGTTCTTTTCTTCCGAGACCAATTTTTGGCCGGGATATGCTTTCCACCCCATAAGTTCTTCTTACAAGTCTGCAATTATTTTCGCATTCCGCTCGGCCAGGTAGTCCCTAATTCCATTAGGCTGCTGAGCGGGGTGATAGTTCTCTTTAAACTGAACGACATCCCCCTCGGCCCTAAGATTTTCCACTACTTTTTTTATCCCAAGCAAGTTGAGTGGGGCACCTTTGTTTTCCAGTCTAGGATAGGTTTCGTCCTCTTCGATAACATGCCGAGCTCCAACAAACATTGGAAGGAGCATTTTTTCTATGTACGTTTTTCCGAGCCGCCAACCTTCCGTACCAAGTGGCAGACGGCGATGCCAGCGCAACCGGAGCTCGGCAAATTTAGAGGCGACGCGGCCTACCTTCATGCAGCCGAACGGCTGGTTGGTCAGCGTTATCATATTGACAAGCTGTTTCTTCCGGGAGTAATGCACATATTCGGCTTGTCTTCTACCCCAGCCGATCTGCCCTGCAGCATGAGTAAGTTCCCTTATCTTCCCGTTTATTTTGTTCTAACTGATTTATTTTTTACTTCTGCAGCTGAAGTTATGTGGCGCGCCAAGGCCACCGAGCGGCTGAAACTGCGAGCCGCTGAGATCGAGGCAGCCAAGAACAAGGAGATCGCCGAGCGGGGCCTTGCTCCAGCAGATCCGGTCGGCAAAGAAGGTGAGGGGACTCAGGATGTCCCCGAAGCCCTAGCCGCTCCTGCCTCTCACGACGAGGCTGCGGGCGACATAGAACCCTCCGCTCAAGTCAAGGTAGAGGGTCGTTCGGCCGACGACGTTCCTCTGGCAACTCGGAAGCGCAAACAGCCGGAGGCAACCTCTCAACCGATTCCATCCGATGAACCGCAATCCGAGCGGGGCGACGAAGCTCCAGTGTTGTCTGGGACGGTTTCTATCGAGAGTACCCCGACGCCGCTCGGCTCTCCAAGGGCAACCTCTGAGGCGCCGCCCTCCAGTCCTCCAAGAACGCTGCGACGTATTAAGCGATTGGGCGACCGTCCTTCCTCCTCCGCCGGTGAGCCGTCCGGCAAGGCTAATGCTTCTAAAGGTGATCCGAGCGGTCCGAAATTGATAAAGACCGTCTTGCGCCTCCCGTCTGAAGAATACATGGCAGCCGCTGATCGGCCTATCGTCCCCGAGCAGCAAATCACACTCACGGGTCCCCTCGCCAAAGCTTGGGAGGATGCTCGTCTTCGGATCGCCATGATGACTCCTGGTCAGCTCGGCGACAGCAATCTACAACAGGCGACCGGGGTATGTTGTCTTGCTTTGTTGGTTATTTCGGCTCGAGCTTCTAACCTGCTCATATTCGTTCGCAGAACTGGGTGGAGCAGATTGCCATAAGCAATCGCGTGGCCAAACTGGAGGACGAACTGAAGAAGCTCAAGGCTGCGGGGGACAGCAGACAATCGACGGTCGCTCTGGAGAAGGCCAAAAGGTTGCTGGAAGCTGAGCGGGGTAAGACTTCCGGATTGACAAGCGAGGTTGCCCGCCTCGAAGCCTTAGTCAAGCAGCGGGATAAAGAAGTAAAGACCGCGACCACTCGGAAGCTCAAGGCCATTGATGATATGGACTTGATGAAGGTGGAGAACCGGGGGCTGGAACAACGGGTGAAGGAGCTAGACGCCTCACTAACTGCCGAGCGGGAGGGTCGCTCCGCCGATCGGACCAAAGCAGAAGGAGCCTTGCAAGATCTTCAGGCTGCCCTGGATGCTTCCCAGACCGCTCTCAAGGATTACCAAGATGGAGAGCCTGGTCGATCGGCGGAGGTACGCAAAGCCTTCGTCCTCTCGGACGAGTTTGGCGAGAAATTTACCGACAAGCTCTCCTTGACTTTTGAGGAGGCAATCAAAGTGGCGGTGGAATACATGAAGAACAAAGGCCATGCTCCTGCCGATCTGTCCGTCCCTGCCGAAGACCTGGCGACCATGATGGGCTCCATCCCTGACCATCTTTTTAATTTTGATGACTAAGAATCTGTCTGTGAGGCTATTTTGTAATTTTTCTGTATCCGTGCCGGTCGGGGCAAACTTTAGAAATTTTGTCTACCCGCCGGTCAGCGTGAATGAACTGTGTCTTGTTATTTGCCCATTCTTCCTGCGTCCGATTTTTGTTTTTCGCCTTGGTCTTGAGCTTTTTGTGCCCCAAGTACATTTTATAAAGGAGCCGCTCGGCCTTACGCTATTACGTTGGGTCCGACCGAGGGCTACGCAGAAAACTATCCATCTGGCGGCCCTATAGGCTTCGGTCGCCCGTCGAATTTTACCGTTGGAACTTGACTACTGTCCGATCGGTGGGTTTATAAACGCTGAGTCATCTTTCGACGGTCTTCCGCTCGGACGTTTATAGACGCCGGCTCGTCTCTCGATATTTAACGTCGGAGCTCGACGGTCTTCCGCTCGGACGTTTATAGACGCCGGCTTGTCTCTCGATATTTAACGTCGGAGCTCGACGGTCTTCCGCTCGGACGTTTATAGACGCCGGCTCGTCTCTAGATATTTAACGTCGGAGCTCGACGGTCTTCCGCTCGGACGTTTATAGACGCCGGCTCATCTCTCGATATTTAACGTCGGAGCTCGACGATCTTTCGCTCGGACGTTTGCTCGTCTCTCGATATTTAGCGTCGGAGCTCGACGGTCTTCCGCTCGGACGTTTATAGACGCCGGCTCGTCTCTCGATATTTAACGTCGGAGCTCGACGGTCTTCCGCTCGGACGTTTATAGACGCCGGCTCGTCTCTCGATATTTAACGTCGGAGCTCGACGGCCTTCCGCTCGGACGTTTATAGACGCCGGCTCGTCTCTATTTAACGCCGGAGCTCGACGGTCTTCCGCCGGATGATTTATAGACGCCGACGTCCCTCGATATTTAACGCCGGAGCTCGACGGTCTTCCGCCGGACGGTTTAGACGCCGCCTCGTCCTCGATATTTAACGCCGGAGCTCGACGGTCTTCCGCCGAGGGTTTATAGACGCCGCTCGGCTATTTAACGCCGAGCTCGACGGTCTTCCGCCGGAGGGTTTATAGACGCCGGCTCGCCTCGATATTTAACGCCGGAGCTTGACGGTCTTCCCTGACATTTATAGACGCCGCTCTCTCGATATTTAACGTCCGAGCTCGACGGGCTTCCGCTCGGACGCTTATAGATGCCGCTCGCTCTCGATATTTAACGTCAAGCTCGACGGTCTTCCGCCGACATTTATAGACGCCGGCTCTCTCGATATTTAACGCCGGAGCTCGACGGTCTTCCGCCGGACGGTTTACGCCCGCTCGTCTCTCGATATTTAACGCCGGAGCTCGATGGGCTTCGCCCGGACGCTTATAGACGCCGGCTCGCCTCGATATTTAACGCCGGAGCTCGACGGTCTTCCGCCGGACGCTTATAGACGCCGCTCGTCTCGATATTTAACGCCGGAGCTCGACGGTCTTCCACTCGGACGCTTATAGACGCCGGCTCGTCTATTTAACGGCCGAGCTCGACGGTCTTCCGCCGGACGCTTATAGACGCCGGCTCGCCTATCGATATTTAACGCCGGAGCTCGACGGTCTTCCGCCGGACGGTTTTAGACACCGCTCGTCTCGATATTTAACGCCGGAGCTCGACGGTCTTCCGCCGAGGTTTATAGACGCCGGCTCGTCCTCGATATTTAACGCCGGAGCTCGACGGTCTTCCGCCGGACGCTTATAGACGCCGGTCTCTCGATATTTAACGGCCGAGCTCGACGGTCTTCCGCCGGACGCTTATAGACGCCCGCTCGCCTCTCGATATTTAACGCCGGAGCTCGACGGTCTTCCGCCGGACGCTTATAGACGCCGTCTCTCGATATTTAACGTCGGAGCTCGACGGTCTTCCGCTCGGACGTTTATAGACGCCGGCTCGTCTCTCGATATTTAACGTCGGAGCTCGACGGTCTTCCGCTCGGACGTTTATAGACGCTGGCTCATCTCTCGATATTTAATGTCGGAGCTCGACGGTCTTCCGCTCGGACGTTTATAGACACCGGCTCGTCTCTCGATATTTAACATTGGAGCTCGATGGTCTTCTCAAGGCTAACTTTAGTACAGCCGCTCGGAAAACCCATTGGTCATCCTTTGAATTAATTTTGCTTCCTGCATTACAAGGACATGGGCGACCACAATATATGCACAAATGAGTTATATTAATGCACCTTTCACCCAGCCCGATAAGGCTGGAGATGATTCGCACTCCACGGCCGGTCCAGCTGACGCCCGTCTCCATCCTCCAAATAATAAGTGCCCGAGCGGAGCTTTTCAATAACCTTGAAGGGGCACGCCCACGGTGCTTCCAGCTTGCCGACGTCGCCGACCGGCTTGACTTTCTTCCACACAAGATCGCCGACCTAGAATGATCTGGGGATTACGCGGCGGTTGTAGTTTTGCTTCATCCGCTGCCGGTACGCCATCAACCGAACGGACGCCTTGGCTCTTTCTTCTTCGACCAAATCCAGCTCCAGGTTCCTCTGCTCGGCGTTGTCCTCATCGTAATTTTGGATCCGAGCGGACTCGACGCCGACTTCAACAGGAATGACCGCTTCGCCGCCATACACCATGTGGAAAGGCGTGACGCCCGTCCCTTCCTTTGGAGTCGTTCGGATGGCCCATAAGACGCCTGGCACTTCATCTACCCAGCTTCCTCCCAAGTGGTCGAGCCGAGCACGCAGAATACGAAGAATTTCCCGGTTGGCTACTTCGGCTTGACCGTTGCTTTGGGGATAGGCCACGGACGTGAAGTGCTGCTCGATGTCATAGCTTTGGCACCAATCTTCGAGCAACTTTCCAGTGAATTGCCGCCCATTATCGGAGATAAGTCGACGGGGGACGCCGAACCGACAGATGATGTTCTGCCAAATAAATTTCTTGACCATCTGCTCTGTGATCTTGGCTAGCGGCTCGGCCTCCACCCACTTGGAAAAATAATCCACCGCCACTAACAGAAATTTCCGTTGCCCGGTCGCCATAGGAAATGGACCAACGATATCCATTCCCCACTGATCGAACGGACATGAGACTGTGGATGCCTTCATTTTCTCTGCCGGTCGGTGGTAAAAGTTATGGTACTTCTGGCACGAAAGGCACGTCGACACGGTCCGATCGGCGTCCGCTTGTAAAGTTGGCCAAAAGTATCCAGCTAGCAGGATCTTTTTAGCTAGTGATCGTCCGCCCGGATGTCCTCCGCACGATCCTTGATGTACTTCTTGGAGTATGTAAGCCGAGTCATCCGAGCTCACGCATTTCAACAGCGGGCACGAGAAAGCCTTTTTGTAAAGCTGATCGCCGATGAGTGTGAACCGACCGGCTCTCCTCCTTAGCAGCTGAGCTTCATTCTCACTGGATGGTGTGGCGCCCGAGCGGAGGAACTCTATGATGGGTGTCCGCCAGTCACTTGGAAATGTGAGGCCTTCCCTCCGGTCGACGTGTGCCACCAACAATACTTGTTCAATTGGCTGCTGAATAGCGACCGACGTTATTGAGCTCGCGAGTTTGGCTAACTCATCGGCTGCTTGATTTTCTCCTCTGGGTATCTTCTGGACAATAACTTCTCTAAAATTGGCTCTAAGTTTCTCAAACGCTTCAGCGTAGAGCTTGAGCCGAGCGTTGTTAATTTCAAAAGTGTCAGAGAGCTGCTGCGTAGCCAACTGCGAATCCGAATGAAGCATTACCCGATCGGCGCCAACATGCCGAGCTGCCTGCAAGCCGGCTATGAGGGCCTCATACTCTGCTTCATTGTTTGTAGCTTTATAATCCAGCCGGACGGATAAGTGCATCTTTTCTTCTTGAGGGGAGAGCAACAATATTCCAATCCCGCTTCCGAGCCGAGTGGACGACCCATCCACATATATTCTCCACATAGCTTCCGGCTCCGGCTTTTGCACCTCAGTCACAAAATCGGCCAAGGACTGCGCTTTGATCGCCGAGCGGGGCTGGTATTGGATGTCAAATTCACTCAACTCCGTCGTCCATTTGATAAGCCGCCCGGATGCTTCTGGATTCAGTAATACACGCCCGAGCGGGCTATTGGTTTTGACAATGATGGTATGCGCCAGGAAGTACGGGCGAAGGCGCCGAGCGGAGAGGACCAGAGCAAAAGCCAGCTTTTCGAGCCCAGTGTAGCGAGATTCAGCATCTTTTAAAATATGACTAAGAAAATACATAGGCTCCTCTCCGCTCGCCCTCACTAGTGCCGAGCCGATTGCTTGCTCGGTGGAAGACAGGTAAATGCAAAGTGGCTCACCTACAGCCGACTTGGCTAATACCGGGAGGGAATTCAGATGTGCCTTCAAATCTTCGAACGCCCGATCACATTCTTCATCCCAATGAAATTTGGTGGCCTTGCGCAAGATTTTGAAGAAAGGCAGGCTCTGGTCGGCGGTTTTGGATATGAATCTGGACAAAGCAGTTATCCGACCGGTCAAATGCTGCACTTCCCTAAGATTTCTTGGGGGCGACATGTCTTGTAGGGCTTTTACTTTGCTGGGATTTGCTTCAATACCCCACTCGGTCACTATGTACCCCAAAAAACGCCCTCCTTTTGCTCCGAACAGGCACTTCTGAGGATTTAGCCTGACTCCATATTTGCGTAGCGTTCCGAAAGTTTCTTCCATGTCCTTGAAGAGATCGGCCGCTCGGACGGACTTGATGAGAATGTCGTCCACGTACACTTCCAGATTTCGCCCGATCTGCTCTCTGAATACTTTGTTCATCAAGCGCTGGTATGTGGCCCCCGCATTCTTCAATCCGAACGGCATCACATTATAGCAATAGGTGTCGTCGGCCGTTACGAAGCTAACTTTTTCTTGATCTTCGCGGGCGAGCGGCACTTGATGATATCCTTGGTAAGCGTCAAGCATACATATTAATTCGCAGCCAGCCGTAGAGTCCACCAGCTGATCTATTCGGGGCAGAGGATAAAAGTCCTTCGGGCAAGCTTTGTTGAGATCCCGAAAATCTATGCATACTCTCCACTTGTTGCCCGACTTGGAGACTAACACTAGGTTAGCCAGCCAGCTCGGGAACTGCACCTCGCGTATATGGCCGGCCTCCAGAAGCTTCTCAACTTCCGCCCGGATGATGACATTCTGCTCGGTGCTGAAATCTCTTTTTCTCTGCTTCACTGGCCGAGCGTCCGGCCGAACGTGGAGCTCATGCTGCGCTACACTTGGTGAAATTCCGGGCAGCTCATGGGTCGACCAGACAAAGACATCATGGTTTCTTTGGAGGCATTTGATCACTTCCTCCTTCTGGTTGGCCTCCAGATCGGATGCAATAAAGGTAGTGGCCTCTGATCGGATTGGATGAATTTGCACTTCCTCCTTTTCTTCATAAATTAAAGAGGGTGGCTTTTCAGTTATGGCGTTTACCTCGGTCCGGGGTGCCTTCCGAGCGGAGTTGGCTTCTGCTCGGATCATCTCGACGTAGCATCGCCGAGCCGCGAGTTGATCTCCCCGTACTTCACCCACTTTATCCTCCACGGGGAACTTGATCTTCTGATAGAAGGTGGAAACGGCTGCTCTGAACTCGCTGAGCGTCGGTCGTCCCAAAATGACGTTGTAGGACGAAGGAGAATCGACCACCACGAAGTTTGCTGTCCTCGTCCTCCTGAGCGGCTCTTCTCCCAGCGAGATAGCCAGCCGGATCTGTCCGACCGGCTGAACTTCGTTACCCGTAAACCCGTATAGGGGGGTTGTTATGGGTAGCAACTCGGCTTGATCAATTTGTAGCTGATCGAACGCCTTCTTGAATATGATGTTGACTGAGCTTCCTGTGTCAACAAATACGCGGTAAATAGTGTAATTGGCTATTACCGCTTTGATGAGGAGAGCGCCGTCGTGGGGTACTTCAACTCCTTCCAAGTCCGAAGGTCCGAAACTGATTTCGGGTCCGCTCGCTCGCTCTTGGCTGCAGCCGACTGCATGGATTTGGAGCTGCCGGACACTCGCCTTCCTTGCTCGGTTAGAGTCACCTCCGGTCGGCCCGCCTGCTATGATGTTGATCTCGCCTCGGGAAGCATTGCTTCTATTTTCTTCTTCCCGAGCGGACGATCGGGGGCGTTCCCTTGACATCCGGAGATTCTCCTGTCTCGGAGAGCGATGCCGCTCGGGAGTTTGTCATTGTCTCCTGTCAGCTATCGTCCACTCGGCTTCACGAGGCTTCTGTCGTCTGTCGTCTGATGGCGACCGACGACCGCCACCTCTAGGAACGGGGTGGGCGATCAGTGGAAGGCTCCGACAATCCCTGGTGTTATGTGTGTCCGTCCGGTGAAAGGAGCAGAACATTGGAGTCCATCTCTTCCTCGTCCTCGGCCGCTCGGCTGCTACTTCTTGAACATGAGGTCTTGGATGATCACGAATTGTTTCGGCCCGTGGTCCTCTGGGTGGCTGATGAGCAGCGTGCGACTTCCGTTCGACAGGGGGAACCCGCTCGGCTGGAGTTTCTTTTTTCCGGGCCGCTTGCGCTTCCTCCACGTTGATGTATTCGTTGGCCCGGTGTAGCATGTGATCGTAGTCTCGGGGCGGCTTCCGAATGAGCGATCGGAAGAAATCCCCGTCCACGAGGCCTTGTGTGAAGGCATTCATCATGGTCTCCGAGGTGGCCATTGGAATGTTCATGGCCACTTTGTTAAACCGCTGGATGTAAGCTCGGAGCGATTCGCGGGCTTCCTGTTTGATGGCAAACAGACTAACGCTAGTTTTCTGGTAGCGCCGACTGCTGGCGAAGTGGTGGAGGAAGGCTGTTCGGAAGTCTTTGAAGTTGGTGATGGATCCGTCCGGCAGTCTCCGAAACCACCGTTGAGCCGATCCCGAGAGAGTGGTAAGAAAAACCCGACACTTTACTCCATCTGTGTATTGATGCAGGGTTGCCGTGTTATCAAACTTGCCCAGATGATCATCCGGGTCGGTTGTCCCATTGTATTCGCCGATCGTCGGAGGTACGTAGTGCTTGGGCAGAGGGTCTCGTAGAATAGCCTCTGAAAATTGCCGATTAATCCGCTCGGGCGATGAGTCCGTGCGGGGGGCTTTTCCTTTTCGGTCATTCCATCTAGGCATTTCATCCGAAGACGATCCCCGATCTCTATGAGTTGCTGCGGCTTCGGGGGTGCGGAATAGGGCTCGATGAAATGCAACGGTAGCCGGTTGTGCTTCCGCTCGACCACCAGACGCTGACGTTGCTTGCTGTTCCGGCCGCCCGGCTGCTGCTTCCTTCTCAGGTACTTAAGAAATTCTGACCGTTATCTAGTAACGCTCACCTGGATCTGCCTTGTTTCTGCTCGTCATGCTCAGAGCATTCGCACAGGACGCTAAATTGATCCTGTCCGAATGCTGAATCAACGGACGCTGGGCACGTGGCGCTCCCGGCTGCTGACGTGGATCTTCGACTGGTTGCACGAACCTCCGGCGAACCTGCACAGAAGTCGGGCCGGGAAGGGGTTCCCGCCGGCGACCCTCCGACGCTCAAGTCAAGCAAGCAAACAGTGAAGAAAGTGGCTCCAGAGGTGTTGAACGCGTACCTCCGGCGAAGTATGCGGCTCTTTATATAGAGCGGCGAAAGAGCTCCTGCACGTCCATCGAGGTGCATACGTGTCCGCAACCTATACCTCGGTATGTGTCTGTCAGAAAGCTTACCTGACGCCATACTGCTACAGTCCGAGTATGTCCTTGATGGGACAACAGAACCCCTCGTTGTCAGACTTGGAGTATGGCCTAGCCATAGGACTTGACGGCTGTTAGAAGGTGTTCTTGTCTATCTCTACCCACCACAGGTCGGGACGTCCGTCCGTCCGGCTGGACGGGGAGTTCACGCGCCGGCCGGACGGACCTCATCTCACGCCCTGGCCGGACGGAACTCCCCTCCCGTCTGGACTGCCATTTACTTCGATATGCTGGGGAGAATTTCGGTAGGGTGCTATGTAAGGACTGTTAACAGTATATCACCTTCTCTTAGGCCTTCCGCTCGGCTCCTTGCTACTGTTCCACTAAGCGTCGGAACCCCGACTCCCGCTGGGGCGCCTCTTACCGTCAAATATTCCTCGGTCGGCCGGTCGGGAGGTTCTGACCGGCTCACAAAACGTCTCCGGTTGGCCACCTGGCCCTTTGACTTCCGTGGGGAGTTGACCCCTCAACATAGGGGTCCCCGGTTCTAACCGCCGGATCAATAGAGATGTTTGCTTAAGATGTCAAAGTATAAATTTTTATGATTAAGATGACTTGAATACCTCAAGTAAAAGGAAACTTACATTCGAGCTATAATAAGATCTTCATTGACATATCTATATATGTAGAGAACCATATAAAGTCTCATAACAGGTTACTCCAATGAGCTGGTTACCATAACTAGTATCCACGTTTAACTGTCAACATTCCAATATCTCCAACTAGAACAACTGCTTGGTTAGACCAAGGAGTATAACTTGTGCTAGTCTCACAGAATCACTGATATTCGAACTCATCAATTCATCGACTAGGGATCATTTCAATATATTCATAATTACACATGTAGAGATGCTCATAAGTTGTGATTCAATCACAAGTTCTCTCATGCTATGAATCGTGTTGTAGACATTTAATAAATGAGTCTAAGATCAAATCATATACGTAGAGACCAACATGCACTCAATTACTAAAACTTTATTTATCTAATAAATAAGTATAAATCATAAGACGATTGTCTTAGGACACCTCTCAAATATAACTGTCTATGCTAGTTGGCATGCGATTCTAACTTCACCTATATGTATTAAGACCAAGATTGTGTTGGTTGATACTCGGAATATCGTACCGATTCCCCTGTATAAAAATTTTGTACAAGTCCTGAACCATTCCTAACAACCTATTGTGTTCTTTAAAAATTAAATTAGGAGTCGCAAGCAGAACTTAACATTATTGATTCCAAATTTAACTTATTTGTTCTTAGAGGTTTAGACTTGAATCGCAAACGATGCTTAACATTATTAATCCAAGTCCACCCATGTTACAAAGTTGATTAAATATTTATTTTTAAAATTGGCTTCCAGGTTAAACATGACGAGGCATTAGACCTTCTTGGTTATGGGATCATCCACCACTTCCTTGACAAAGCCTTTTAAAGAAATTCAATATTCAATCTCCTTATAGTAACCCTAGGTTTAACCAAAAAGAATAATTGAATCACAAGATCGAAAAAGAAAAGAAAAAAAACACAAAACTCGAATCACAAATTCGAAACCTAGAATCATATGCCTCTTATGTTTGAAATTCATACAAAGAAAACTAGTATGATGCGGAAAACAATTACTAGTTATACCTTTCTTTGTAAGCAACAACCTCTTGATCTTCTATCATATTCCTCTTCTTATCTCGGACGTTGTGTGGACAACGATCTACCGAGATGAGAATCCACCAAGCCTCCTTCTTCCTTCTTCCAAGTTTCGCCCAAGCAACCTTCTCTAAGAGATAGCAAGTTTGGCCACCAACCAAGCTCCAAGGAAAACTAGGAAACAAAGTCTTCTTTCTCTCCTTCTTCACCAAGCAAATTCGGCCACCAAAACAAGCTCCAACAGGATGATAGGTTCAGCCACTAGAAGAAGAGAGGAAGAGATGATTAGGGCTCGCCACACCAAGGAAGAAAAGAGAGAGGAACAATAGAAGATATGTTGTGAGGTGAGGCACCTCTACCCCCTCTTTTATATTCCTTGGTCTTGGCATATAAGAAAATTTAATTATAATTAAAATTCCCTTAATCTCCTTGCCATTGGTTAATAAAGAAAATTTAATTAAAAATTTCTTTTAACCCTTTACATGGTCGACCACCTCATGTGCTCCAAATAAGACAAGTTTTAAACACAAAATTAAAACTTCCTTATTTGTTTCCGGAAATTTTTTAAAATAAAAATTTCTTTAATAATTTTTCCCTTCATGGTTGGTTATAAAAGGAAATTTTATAAATTAAAATCTCTCTATTAAAATATGTAGATGATTTCCAAAAATGAAAGTTTTCTTTAAAATTAAAATCTTCCTCTCAATCTACAAATAAGGAAAGATATCAAATCTTTTCTTAATCTTTTGTTGAAACTATAATAGGAAAGATTTAATTTTAAAACTCTCTTTTAAATCAAGAGGATGGTTACAAAAAAGGAAAATTTTATCAAAAATTAAAATCTTCCTTTTAACTACAAATAAGGAAAGATATCAAACCTTTCACTTAATCTTTTGTAGAAAACTATAAAAGGAAAATTTTAAATTTTTAACTCTCTTTTAAAACCATGGTATCTACATAAGAAAAAATTTTAAAAATAAAATCTTTTTATTTTATATGGCCGGCCACACCAAGCTTGGGCTCCAAACTATGGCCGGCCACCTTTACTTGGCTCAACCTTTGGCTTGGCCGGCCCAAGCTTGGACTCCAAGCTTGCTTGGTCGGCCACCTAAGGTTGGGTAGGAAGGTGGGTACATGTGAGTATAACACTTTATAAATAAGAGGCTACGATAGGGACCAAGAGGAGGAATTGATTTTGGTCTCCCGATGAAATTAAGCTTCCCGTGTTCGCCCCGAACACCCAATTTAATTTCATCAATAATAATTCATACCACTAAAGAATTATTATTGAACTACCGCACCAATCCCAAATTATATTTTGAGTTCCTTTTTATCATGAGTGTGTTAATCTCTCTGTGTTTAAGATGTCGAATGCCCACTAATTAAATGAGTTACTAACAACTCACTTTAATTAATATCTTAGTCCAATAGTAGTATCACTCAACTTTATCGTCATGTCAAACTAAGTCCACCTGCAGGGTTTACATGACAATCCTTATGAGCTCCTCTTGGGGACATTATCAACCTAGATTACTAGGGCACAATTTCCTTCCATAATCAACAACACACACTATAAATAATATCATTTCTAACTTATTGGGCCTCTTGATTTATCGAGCTAAATCTCACCCACTGATTAGTCAAAGAAATAAATACTAGATATATGTGCTTGTTATTATATCAGGATTAAGAGCACACACTTTCATAATAACAAAGGTCTTGTTCTTTTATTCAGTCAGTATAAAAAGAACTTATCTTAAATGGTTTAGCTCAATACATTCTGAGTGTACTAGTGTAATTTCATAGTCAAGATAAACTAATATCAAATTACACTATGACTATTCCAATGGTTTGTTCCTATCCATCTTAGTCGTAAGCAACTGTTTATAATTTATAAAGAACTGATAACATTATCTTCTATGTGTGACACCATACACCATGTTATCTACAATATAAATTAATTAAACAACTACACTTAGCATAAATGTAGACATTTGACCAATGTGATTCTTTATTTCTAAGTAAATGTTTATACAAAAAGCTAGGCTTTTAATATACATTCCAACAGATTGGACACCATATATATTTTTTGCACACTCTACTCTTCCATCTCATTGTAAACTTTCAGAAATCGAAGTCATCTAGGTCCATTAATAAGTTTCGATCAAAACCTATTAATAGACTTAGAGAGCTCTGATTGGACTCATTCCAACTCCTGTAGATTTCTATAATTCCCTGGAGTCCAAGGGTGCCCTTCATTATCATTATAAAAAATTCTCAGCATTACTCAAAAGGTTTAAAAAGTTTTAGACTTTATGCCAATTGACACGGGCCTATAACTTCATATAGGAGACTTAGAACTAAGATTTCTAACTTTATCTTTCTTTTACATACTCAACAATTTCATCTCGTTACAAAAATTTAGAAATCCAAGTCATCTAGGTTTATCAATGAGTTTTGGTCAAAGTTTATTGATAGACTTAGAGAGTTCTGATCAAACTCATTCCAACTCCTGTAGGTTTCTACAATGCCCTAGAGTCCAAGGGTGCTCTCCATTATCATTGTAAAAGATTCCTAGCATTGCTTAGCAGATTTAGAAAGTTTCAGATTTTGTGCTAATTGGCACTGATCTATAATTTCAAGTTTTTAGAAATTTGAGTTTCCTAGATCCATCAATAGATTTTGGTCAAAATCCATTGATGTACCTAGAGAACTCTGATCAGAGCTTCCAACCCATATGTGTTTATTAGGTGAATTTGAGTTCAAATAAGCTCTCGTTTACTGTTTTAAGCCTCTCCCAATAGTGCTCAAAATGATTTGAAACTTTCATGATACTATGGTGCTGATTTCCTGAAACAACACCACAACAATATTAGTATTTAAGTTGTGTACTTATTTTTTAAGACTAGCACCAAAGTAAAATTTATTTTATTTTTATTTTATTATTTTTATTAATAAAATCAGCTAATTAATTTTATTTTATTATTATTTTATAATTAGATATTAAAAATTAGTAGATATCTAAAAATTGGAAAAAAAAATATTTTTGATATTTTATTAATTTTCTTTTATATTTTATAATTTTTTATTAAAGTTTTACAATTTAAATTAAAAAAATAAAAATAAATAAATTTAAAGTATTGATTAAAGTTTAAATTAATTTTAGAGGAAAGAGAAGAGATTAAATGTTGTAGGTAAATGAGTGAGAAAAGAGAAAAGGAAAAGTAAGTAATTGTCATAGGAGTAAAATTGGAATCAAGTGTGTTGCTTGAGAAGAATGAAACTTGGGTATGCCTTTTAAGCAAAATCAAACTTATAGTATACCCTTTTATTAGAGTGTATACTAAAAGCCTAACTTTTTATGAACATTTATTTTGAAATAAAGAATCACATTGGTCATATGTCTACATTTATATGTTAAGTGTAGTTGTTCAATTAATTTATATTGTAGATAACATAGTGTGTGGTGTCACATACAGAAAAATCATATTATCAGTTCCTTATAAATTATAAAAAGTAGCTCACGACTAAGATGGAAAGGAACAAACCATTGGAATAGTCATGGTGTAATTTGATATTAGTTTATCTTAACTATAAAATTACACTAGTACACTCTGAGTGTATTGAGCAAGATCATTTAAGGAAAGTTCTTTTTATACTGACTGCATAAAAGAACAATACCTTTGTTATTATGAAAGTGTATGCTCTTAATCATGATATAATAACAAGCACATATACTCAATATTCATTTCTTTAATTTATCAAAGGTGTGATTTAGTTCGATAAATCAATAGACCCGATAAGTTGAGAAATGATATTATTTATATGGTATGTTGTTGATTATAGAATGAAACTGTGTCCTAGTAATCTAGGTTGATGATGTCCCCTTGAGGAGCTCATAAGGATTGTCATGTAACCCCTGCAGATGGACTTAGTCCGACATGACGATAAGGTTGAGTGATACTACTCTTGGAGCTAGATATTAATTAAGTGAGTTGTCAGTAACTCATTTAATTAGTGGATATTCTATATCTTAAACACAGGGAGATTAACACACTCATGATAAGAAGGAGTCCATATAGTAATATGAGATTGGTGCGATAGTTCAATAATAACTCTTTAGTGGAATGAGATATTATTGATGAACTCGAGTTAGGTGTTCGGGGCGAACACGGGAAGCTCAAGTTCATCGGGAGACCAAAACCAATTCCTCCTCTCGGTCCCTGTCATAGCCTCTTAATTATAAAGTGTTATACCCACTCATACCCACCTTCTTACCCACCTTAAGGTGGTCGGCCAAGCTTAGCTTGGAGCCCAAGCTAGGGCCGACCAAACCAAGGTTAGATGGGTCAAGTAGGTGGTCGGCCCTAGCTTGAACCCAAGCTTAGGTGGCCGACCATAATTAAATTAAAAGAGATTTTAATTTTTAAATTCTTTCCTTATGTGGAAATCATGGTTTTAAAAGAAAGTTTAAAATTTAAATCTTTTATTTTATATCTTTCTACAAAAGATTAAGAGAAAGGTTTGATATCTTTCCTTATTTGTAGTTAAAAGGAAGATTTTAATTTTTGATAAAACTTTTCTTTTTGTAACCATCCTCATGGTTTCAAAAGAGAGTTTTAAAATTTAAATCTTTCCTTTTATAGCTTTCTATAAAAAATTAAGAGAAAGGTTTGATATTTTTCCTTATTTATAGTTAAAAGGAAGATTTTAATTTTTGATAAAATTTTCCTTTTTTGTAACCATCCTTATGATTTTAAAAAGGAGTTTTAAAATTAAATATTTCCTTTTTATAGTTTCTACAAAAGATTAAGAGAAAGATTTGATATCTTTCCTTATTTGTAGTTAAAAGGAAGATTTTAATTTTGGAGAAAACTTTCCTTTTTGTAATCATCCACATGTTTTAATAGAGAGATCTTAATTTATAAAAGTTTCCTTTTATAACTAAACATGAAGGGAATTTTTAAAAGAGAAATTTTTATTTTAAAAATTTTCGAAAAAAAATTAGGAAGTTTTAATTTTTGTTTAAAACTTTCCTTGTTTATAGGACAATGAAGTGGCTGGCCATTAAGGGTTGAAAAGGAAATTTTTAATTAAATTTTCCTACTTAAACATTGGCAAGGAATATAAGGAAATTTTATTTATTAAACTTTCCTTATTCTTCACTTCATAACAATACATCTTCTATTATTCCTCTCTTCCTTGGTGGTGGTCGGCCCTCTCTTCCTCTTCCTCTCCTATTCTTCTTTCTTGTGTGGTCGACGACATCTTCATCTCAAGGAGCTTGGTGGTGGCTGGATCTTGTTAGAGGAAGAAGGAGAGATAGGAGGCTTTGTTTCTTAGCATCTCTTGGAGCTTGGTTGGTGGTCGAAAGTTCTTCATCTCTTGAAGATAAGTGGTGGTCGAAACTTGGAGAAGAAGGAAGCTTGAGTAGATTCTCATCTCGGTAGTGTTGGTTGGTCCTAGGAAGATCGTACCGGTTCCACTGTACAAAAATTTGTACAAGTGTCGAACCTTTCCTAACAACCTATTGTGTTCTTTAGAAATTAAATTCGGAATCGCAAACGGAACTTAACATTATTGATTCCAAATTGAACTTATCTGTTCTTAATGGTTTAGACTTGGATTGCAAACGGAACTTAACATTATTAATCCAAATCTACCCATGTTATAAATTCAATTAAATATCAATTTCGGAAATTGACTCCCAGGTCAAACATGGCAAGGCACATGACCTTCTTGGGTATGAGAACATCCATCACTGCCTCGATAAAGCCTCTTAACGAAATTCAATATTTAATTTCCTAAAATAACATTAGGTTTAACCAAAAAGAACAATCGAATCACAAGATCAAAATAAAATAAAAGAAGCACAAATTCAAATATCTAATCCGAAAATCTAGAATTATATGTCTCTTGTGTTTGGAATTCATACAAAGAAAAACTAGTATGATGAGGAAAATAATTACTAGTTATACCTTTCTTTGTATGCAACGACCTCTTGATCTTCTACCGTATTCCTCTTCTTATCTCGGGCGTTGTGTGGGCAACGATCTACCGAGATGAGAACCACCCAAGCTCTTCTTCTTCCTCACCAAGTTTCGGCCACCACCACCAAGCTCCAAGGGATGCAAGAAACAAAACCTCCTTTCTCTCCTTCTTCTCCAAGCAATATCCGACCACCTTCCAAGCTCCAAAGGATGAAGAGTTTCGGCCAAGGAGAAGAAAGAAAAAGGAGAAGGGAGAACTAGAAGGGTCGGTCACACCAGCAAAGAAGAGAGGGAGGAAAAATAGAATAGAGTTGTTAGCCATAAAGGCACCCGTACCCCCTCTTTTATAATCCTTGGTCTTGGCAAATAAGGAAAATTTAAATAAAAAATTTCCTTATTACTTTGCCATGAAAAAGAAAATTTAATTAAATAAAAATTATTACCTTTTCTTAAAACAATATGGTCGGCCACCTCATAATCCCAAACAAGGAAAGTTTTAACAAGAATTAAAACTTCCTAATTTGTTTCCGAAAATTTTAAAATAAAAATTTCTCTAATAATTTATCCCTTCATGGTTGGTTATAAAAGGAAATATATAAATTAAAATTTCTCTATTAAAACATGTGGATGATTTCCAAAAGAAAAGTTATCTTTAAAATTAAAATCTCCTTACAACCTACAAATAAGGAAAGATATCAAATCTTTTCTTAATCTTTTGTAGAAACTTATAAAAGGAAAAAATTTATAATTTTAAAACTCTCTTTTAAATCATGAACATGGTTACAAAAAAGGAAAGTTTTCTCAAAATTAAAATCTTCCTTTCAATTTACAAATAAGGAAAGATATCATATCTTTTCTTAATCTTTTCTAGAAAGCTATAAAAAGGAAATATTTAAATTTTAAACTCTCTTTTAAAATCATGGAATCCACATAAGAGAAATTTTAAAAATTAAAACCCTTTTAATTTGATTAGGGCCGGCCACTTATGCTTGGGCTCCAAGCATTGGCCGACCACCTACTTAGCTCATCCTATTGGTCTTGGCCGACCCCTAGCTTGGGCTTCAAGCTAGCTTGGTCGACCCCATTAGGATGGGTATAAAGGTGGGTATAGGTGGGTATAATATTTTATAAATAGGAGGCTACGATAGAGACCGAGAGAAGGAATTGGTTTTGGTCTTCCGATAAAATTAAGCTTCCCGTGTTCGCCCCGAACACCCAACTTAATTTCACCAATAATAATTCATACCACTAAATAATTATTATTGAACTACCACACCAATCTCAAATTACATTTTGGGCTCCTTCTTATCATAAGTGTGTTAATCTCCCTGTGTTTAAGATGTCGGATGTCCACTAATTAATTGAGTTACTGACAACTCATTTTAATTAATGTCTTAGTCCAAGAGTAGTACCACTCAACCTTATTGTCATGTCAGACTAAGTCCACCTGCAGGGTTTAACATGACAATGCTTATGAGCTCCTCTTGGGGACATTATCAACCTAGATTATTAGGACACAATTTCCTTCTATAATCAACAACACACTATAAGTAATATCATTTCCCAACTTATCGGGCCTATTGATTTATCGAGCTAAATCTCACCCTTTGACAAGTCAAAGAAATAAATATTAAATATATGTGCTTACTATTATATTAAGATTAAGAGCACACACTTTCATAATAACTAAGATATTGTTCTTTTATCAAGTCAGTATAAAAAAAACTTACCTTAAATGATCCTGCTCAGTACACTCAAAGTATACTAGTGTAATTTATCAGTCAAGATAAACTAACACCTAATTACACTACGACTATTCCAATGGTTTGTTCCTTTCCATCTTAGTCACGAGCTACTATTTATAATTTATAAAGAACCGATAACATGATCTTCTGTGTGTAACATCACACGCCATGTTATCTACAATATAAATTAATTGAACAACTACACTTAGCATAAATGTAGACATTTTTTACCAATGTGATTCTTTATTTCAAAATAAATGTTTACAAAAGCTAGGCTTTTAGTATATACTTTAACAGGTAGATCGTCGCCCACACGACGTCCGAGATAAGAAGAGGAATACGACAAAAGATTGAGAGGTCTATAAGCTATAAAAGGTATAACTAGTTATTAGTTTCTGCATCATAACTAGTTCATCCTTTTATTTAGATCTTGAAATACCAAACACAAGAGGCTAATGAATCTAGGTTATTGAATTTATATTTTCGATTTTGTGTTTCTTTTGTTTTTCAAATTTGTGATTCGATTGTTCTTTTTGGTTAAACCTAGGGTTACTAAAAGGAAATTAAATATTAAATTTCGTTGAAAGACTTTGCCTAGGAAGTGGTGGATGCTCCCATACCCAAGAAGGCCTAGTGTCTCGCCATGTTTAACCTGGAAGTTGATCTCTGAAATTAATATTTAATTAAATTTGTAACATGGGTGGATTTGGATCAATAATGTTAAGCATCGTTTGCGATCCAAGTCTAAACCACTAAGAACAGATAAGTTGAATTTGGAATCAATAATGTTAAGTTCCGTTTGCGATTCCAAATTTAATTTCTAAAGAACACAATAAGTTGTTAGGAATGGTTCAGGACTTGTACAAAATTTTTATACAGGGGAATCGGTACGATATTCTGAATAGCAACCAACAATTGGTATCAGAGCTAGGGTTTGCCTATGTGTATTTGGTTTTCAGATTAATTATGCACATGTCATACATAATTTAGGCAGGATAATAGTAGGATGCTAACTCTGTGGTTGCAGGCTCCAACTATTATGGCTTATAGAGATTGTGTGTGATTGGACCCTTGGACATGTCAAGGGCATTTTATTTGTGTGCATGATTGTATGGATTAAATACAGCAGGAGCTGTATTAATTTTAGGATTTTACAATTTTGTTTAGATCTAGATTACATGTACATTCTTTTGTGGAATATAGGATCGATATATGTAAAATTTTATTTTTGTTGTGGATCGTATCCTTGTGAGGCGTGATACTATTTATGGACCAGAGGCGTAGCGAAAAAAGAAGCAAGATAGATGCGGCGACTAGACCCAATTGTGGTGGCTAAAGATGGCAGCAGCTAGGGTTGACAGCACACGAAGGACAATGATGAAAAAGACCATAATAGTTGGTAAATTATTTTTCCATATTTATTGCTTTATTTGCTGTGATGTGTGTGTGTGCATGTTAAAATTCCTCACCTTAAATAACTAAGTGGGAGAGAGATTAGTAAATAAATTCCACAGTCTCCATTACTGGTTTGTAAGTGATTTAACAAATTTGCGTGTTGGCTCTGAGTGCCTCCTTCCACAACGGATGAGTTTATTTGCAGATCATTAGATCAAACTTCCTTTATGGATGGTTATAGGAAATTATTTAGGAGCGTGTAATCTTCTCCAACTGAAGGGGCACAATCCTATTTAATGGACTAAGTATCAAGTAATGGTATACACTTAGGCACATTTAATATTATCCTCTCCAACGGAGTCACTGCTATTATTTGTCTGACCAAAGGAATACCAACTATTAATTTTATTTACCATAAAGTTAGGATGACAAGATAATAGAATTAATGGGTTAGACCCTCCTCTTACAAATGTTTGATTTTGTATACATCCACACTAACGTGGCATGCAAAATTCACGGTGTTTTGAGGTGTTGGTAAATTTAAATAATATTGTACGAGGAATCAATATTATTTTAAATTTAGAGTCTTGACCAAAAGTTTATTTTGTGATTTTTAGGATACTTTCAACCCACTGGCTATTATACTGAAAGAGAACAAACTTACTGGTCCCAATTACATAGATTGGAAAAGAAACCTGGACATTGTCCTAACTGCTGAAGGCTATAAGAGGTCTGCCCTAATGTGCCTAATAGTGATTCTAGTGAAGAGGAGATTGAGTATCATAAGAAATGGGTCAAGGCAGATGAGATGGCGCGGAGTTACATTTGACTTTTATATCAAATGTGCTGCAACATCAGCATCAGACCATGCCTACTGGCCATGACATGATGTACAATCTCAAGAAACTCTTCGGATACTAGAATCGGGCTGACAGGCAAGAGTGTATGATCTCTAAGTACTGGACTAAAAGCAGGAATGAAGAAACCGAAAGGCAAGTGCTTAATTTGCAAACAGTTTGGACATTTGTAGGCGAGTTGTCCTCGTAGGAAGAGAACAATATAAGTATAGTAGTTGGAACATGTTTAGTGGTATTATCTACCGGTACCTGGCGTGTAGATATGATAACCACTGATCATGTCTATAAATCATTGCAAGGGTTCCAGGAAACTCGACAACTACACGAAGGAGAAATCACTGTTTACATGGGCAATGCTACAGAAGTAGCAGCTGTTGCAGTGGGAGATGTTTATAGGAATAAAATATTAGTTTTAAGAAATTATCTTTACGTACCAAGTTTTATAAAGAATTTGATTTCAGTTTCTAAACAATACAAGGATGGATATTCTGTCTATTTATGATAGCAAAGATGTTATTAAGATAAATAGGAAAATTATCTATTCTGGTACGTTCGTTGGCAATTTGTAAATCCAATAACTCACACGATGCAACAAATGAAAATTAATAACACATCTTCTAATTCTAATAAGATAAAGAAACCTTCGGAAATAAACCAAACATATTTTTGGCATCTAAGGCTTGGTCATATTAACTTGAGTAGGATTCAAAGGACTCTTGGGTACATTAGTGTTGGAAAACTTTCCAACTTACGAATCTTGCTTGGAAGGAAAAATGACCAAGAGGCCTTTTAAGGCCAAGGGGTATAGAGCCAAAGATGTGTTAGAACTAGTTCATTCTGATTTGTGTGGTCCTATGTCTATCCAGGCAAGAGGTGGTTTCGAATATTTTGTCTCTTTCATAGACGATTATTCGAGATATGAGTACATTTACTTGATGCGCCGCAAGTCTAAATGCTTTGATAAGTTCAAAGAGTACAAGGCTGATGTGGAGAAACGTCATGGTAAAAGTATCAAGACACTACAGTCTGATCGTGGTGGTGAATACCTCTTTGGAGAGTTTAGGAATTACTTATCAGAGGTTGGGATTCAATCCCAATTGTTTACACCTGGTACACCCCAATAGAATGGTGTGGCAGAACGAAGGAATAAGACTCTTATGAAAATGGTTAGATCGATGATGAGCTATTCAGAATTACCAAATACATTTTGGGGATATGCTCTAGAAATAATAGTGTACATTCTGAATATGATACCTTCTAAATCAGTACCCTTTACTCCCATGGAATTGTGGAATGGGTGTAAGCTTAGTCTGAATCATATTCGGATATGAGGTAGTCCAGCACATGTGCTGAAGGGAGATACTGATAAGTTGGAATCATGTACAGAAGTTTGTCTGTTTGTGGGATATCTTAAAGGAACAAAAGAAGGTTTGTTTTATAATCCTAAAAATTATAAGATCATTGTTGGAACTAATGCTCGATTTTTAGAGAAAGATTATGTAATGAACCATAAGCCCATGAGTGAAATTGTTCTAGAAGAAATTAGAGAGGACATGTCTAGTCTAGTACCAACAGTACAAGATGAAATATCACAAGAAACTGCAACACGTGCCACAAATAATGTACAGTTATAGGCAGTGCCTCGTCGTAGTGGGAGAGTTGTGAGGCAACCTGAGAGATTCATATTTTTGGGAGAGTCATCGGACTTGATCCCTGGTGAACATGAATCTGATCCCCGGACATATGACAAACCACTCCAAGATAAAGATGCAGTATCTTGGCAAGGAGCGATGAATTCTGAAATAGAATCTATGTATTCTAATAAAGTCTGAGAGCTTGTAGAATCACCAAATGGTGTAAAAGCTGTTGGATGTAAGTGGATCTACAAAAGGAAAAGAGGGACAGATGGGAAGGTGGAAACCTTCAAAGCAAGGCTTGTTGCGAAGGAGTATACTCAGAAAGAGGGAATCGATTATGAGGAAACTTTTCGTCGGTGGTCATGCTTAAGTCTATCCAGATACTCTTATCTATTGCTGCTCATATGGATTATGAGGTTTAGCAAATGGATGTCAAGACAGCTTTCCTTAACAGAAGTCTTGAAGAGAACATCCATATGAAACAACCAGAGGGGTTCATAGCAAAGTGCAAAGAGCATCTAGTTTGTAAGCTCAATCAATCGATTTATGGACTGAAGTAAGATTCAAGATCTTGGAACATCCGATTTAATGAAGTAATCCAGTAATATGGATTTATTCAGTGTCCGGATGAGTCTTGTGTATATAAGAAGTGTGATGTAAACGTGGTGGTATTTCTTGTACTATACATAGATGACATTTTTGATAGTTGGAAACAATATCAAAGTGTTGTCGGAAGTAAGGGTATGGTTGTCCAAGCAATTCGATATGAAGGGCTTGGGTGAATGCGCACATATTCTCGGGATCAAAGTTATAAGGGATCACAAGAAAAGAATGTTGTGCTTATCCCGAGCTTCATATATCGATACTATCCTAGCTCGTTTTAGCATGCAAGACTCCATGAAAGGTTTTTGTACATTTTGGGCATGGAGTATATTTATCTAAAGAAATGTCTCTGAAGACATCAAAAGAGATAGAAGAAATGAAGGCAGTTCCTTATAATTCAGCTATAGGAAGCCAAATGTATGCTATGCACGAGACCAGATATCTGTTTTGACATGGGCATGGTTAGCAGATATCAAAGTAACCCAGGACCAGGACACTGGACTGCTGTAAAACATATATTAAAGTACCTTAGAGGCATTAGAGATTATATGCTAGTTTACAAGGCAGATGATTTGCTCTTTATGGGATACACGAATTTTGACTTCTAATCAGATAGGGACAATAGTAAGTCGACCTCAGGGTTTTGTGTTTACTTTAGGAGGTTAAGCCATTACAATGGAGGAGTGATAAGCATAGATGCTTTTTGGACTCCACCATGGAAGCTGAGTATGTGACAGCCTCTGAGGCAGCCATAGAAGCTGTATGGCTCAGAAACTTCATGATGGACTTAGATGTGATTCCTGGTTTGTCCAAAATTATTGCAATATATTGTAATAATAAGTGGTGTAGTAGCAAACTTGAAGGAACCACAAACCCATAAGGCAAGTAAACACATAGAGCGCAAGTATCACCCAATACGAGACATCGTATAACGAAGAGAAGTTGTTGTCGCCTACATTGCATCAGATGATAACCGGAAAATTCTTTCACTAAGACCCTTAAGGCAAGAGCTTTTGATGGACATGATGAAGGAATGAGAATCAGATGTATGGCAACATTTATTGCAGCATAGTCTTTTAGTATAAGTGGGAGATTGTTAGAGTGTATACTAAAAGTCTACCTTTTTGTAAATATTTATTTTGAAATAAAGAATCATATTGGTCATGTCTACATTTATATGTTAAGTGTAGTTGTTCAATTAATTTATATTGTAGATAACATGGTGTGTGGTGTCACATACAGAAGATCATGTTATCAGTTCCTTATAAATTACAAAAAGTAGCTCACGACTAAGATGGAAAGGAATAAACCATTGGAATAGTCGTGGTGTAATTTGGTATTAGTTTATCTTAACAATAAAATTATAATATATTGTTAGCTAGAGCCCTAGAGCCAATCATTTGATGATTGTATTTTTGGACTTGTTGTATCATATTCTATATAAATAAAGGCATTTGGTTTTTGGTTATTATACTTACTTGTATTGGTGCCAAATAAACTAAGTATAATAACGTCCTTGAGTAGAAGGTTCTTACCTATATCAATCGATTGGTTGAATCGATAGTGAGATGATATAGGGAACACTACTCTTAATCATTCCTAGTCGAGTATTAACATTCAGGGACAATGTTAATGCAATAAGACTAGCATGTAGGTCAACTCGATGACTTGATCTCACAAGTCATGGATATAGAGATATCAAATTGACACATGGGTATGCATTAGAGAATGTATACTGAATGCCCCTCCATGAGAAAGTATCATGGATCGTTATATAAGTGTCATATACTTTCTCATGTGGCTATTAGTATGACTACTAGTCCTTAGACCTGAAGTCACCATGGTTCCCTACATAAGGAGTTATGTACTTTGGTTTCGTCAAACGTCACCCGTAACTGGGTGGACTATAAAGGTGATTACTGGGTATGTAACAAATTATGCGGAGTGATGTGAGTGATGTAGATGGGATCTATCCCTCCTATATGACGGGAGAGACATCGATATTCTTGATAGAGTGAGACCACGAAGTGCATGGCCCATGTCCAAATGAGTCAATATGAGATGTTGAGCTCATTTGATTTAGTGAGTCTACTTGGAGTTCAAGATTTAGATTGATTAGAGGATGACACGGTCTATGCCTCATATTGATCAATCTAGATGTCTAGGATAGAAGGACATTAGTCATATTTTGTGAGGAGTTACAATTAGTAGTCACAAGGTGATGTTGGATCTCAACATTCTTGTAACTTGGGTAGTAATGATGTGTTGCTAGATACTGCTCATTACTTATGCTCCTAAATAGGTTTGGGGCATTGCCAACGTTACAAGAACCTATAGGGTCACACACTAAGGACAATTAGATGGAGATTGGGTTCATATGATGAACCAAGAGGATTAGATTCATTTGATGAATCAAATTGGATTAAGAGTAATCCTAATTGGGCTAACTTGAGTTGGACTCAAGTTGATTCATGTATTCAATGAGTCTAATTTAGATTATGACTCATTAGATCAACTTAATTTAATGAATTAGATTCATTATATTAAGTTGGCTTGAATCAAATAGTTAGATTAGATCAACCATGGAAGATATTTGGTCAAGTTTGACTTGACTTGAGAGGAAGATAAAAGTCAAGTTTGACTTGACTTTATGCCACCTCATTGGTGAGTTGGCATTGATGTGGACTAATGATGTTACTCCACATCATCATTGGGTGCCACCTCATGGAAGTTACAAAGTCATTCTCTTTAATGGCTTCACATTAATTGCACTTAATGCAAAATTTGGGGGTTACACTTGGGAAGTGGCCGGCCACTTTTGAATGTGAAGAGAATTCATTTTTCTCATTCAAGTGCATTTCACATCTTCTTCCTCTTGGAGCTCTTTCTTCTCCCTCTCCTCCTCTCTTGGCCGAACAAGACAAGGTGCTAGCACACCTTTGTTTGGTCTTCTCCATCAAGGATTGTTCGTGTGGATACTTCTAGAGGACCGTACGCTTGACGGTCTAGAGATCCGACACCTTGGACGAGCGGGATTCGCGAAGGGCGCGCTTCAAAGGTATAACCTTTTCTTCATGTAGATCTAGAAGTAGATCTAAGTAGAAACTCGTACATGTAAATTTTTGAAATCTATCCTTCGCACGAGATCCAGTGGCATGGGTGATTCGGGGTTTCCGCGACGCGAAAATACGGTTTTCGCGGCCCGATAACCCAACAGTTCAATTAATTTATATTGTAGATAACATGGTGTGTGGTGTCACACACAGAAGATCATGTTATCAGTTCCTTATAAATTACAAAAAGTAGCTCACGACTAAGATGGAAAGGAATAAACCATTGGAATAGTCGTGGTGTAATTTGATATTAGTTTATCTTAACAATAAAATTACACTAGTACACTCTGAGTGTATTGAGCAAGACCATTTAAGGAAAGTTATTTTTATACTGACTGCATAAAAGAACAAGATTTTTGTTATTATGGAAGTGTGTTCTCTTAATCATGATATAATAACAAGCACATATACTCAATATTCATTTTTTTTAATTTATCAAAGGGTGTGATTTAGTTCGATAAATCAATAGGCCCGATAAGTTGGGAAATGATATTATTTATATGGTGTGTTGTTGATTATAGAATGAAACTGTGTCCTAATAATCTAGGTTGATAATGTCCCCTTGAGGAGCTTGGTGTTAGCCATTTGCATGTCACTTGGCACATCAAATTAATTAAGATTGGAAACTCACTAAAATTAAGACACATGTCGTAGTAAGGAGTCCCAAGTCGTATTTTTTTCCAAGGGTAACTAGTTGATCCTGTCCGAATGCTGAACCAACGGACGCTGGGCACGTGGCGCTCCCCTGCTGCTGATGTGGGTCTCCGACTAACTGCACGATGCTCCGGCGATCCTGCAACAAAACCGAGCCGGGGGGGTGTCCCGACGACGACCCTCTGACTCTCAAGTTAGGCGAAGGAATAAGAAAGTGGCTTAGAAAATGTAGACTTGCGTACCTCCGGTGGAAGAAGCGGAGGCCTTATATAGACCTCTCGAAGGAGCCTGGGCACACCGATCGAAGCAATCACCTGCTTTCGACCATGCCTAGGTATGGGCCTGTCAGAAGGGCATCCATAAGACCATACTGCTACTGTATCAACCTTTCCATGACGTGATGGTTGGGCCTTTAATAGTGCCATCTTGCGTACAGTCTAATCATCATGCCTTTGCTGACATACCATATCCCGAGCCGAGCGAATAGGCCGCTCGGCTAACCATTGTTCCCTCGCCACGATTCCGGCTGAGCGGACACCTCCGTTCGGCCATTCTGTCCTCGGCCGAGCGGACACCTCCGCTCGGCCACTCGGCTCCGGTTCTCCTGCTTTGGCGTCGGAAACTCAAACCTTTGGCTGGGTAATCTCTGGTTCCGCTCGGACGGGACCCCATCTGTGGGTCCCCCATTCTTATCGCCGGATCACTTGCCTCCCCTTCAAGTCTAGTCGAAGGAGGCAGTGAGTCCGACTGACTAGACTGTGTGTCCGAGCGGGCGTTCGTTGCCTTATCGCTGCTACTGATATCCCTTGAGTCGTTCGGCCCTCATGCCAAATTTAGCCGCTCGGCTCTTCGCTTTGTATGCCTTGGCGCCCAACGTGGATGTTTGCTTGTCTAAATCCTCTTGAAAATCGCGCAAGTCTTTTTCATTAAGCCGAAGCATGCGCGGTATGGGCGCATTAATTGCGCTCAGTGACAGAGCGCCACGTGGCTCATCTCTAGTGGCGATGACGCTCCGTAAGATGGGACACCCTTTGTTTCGAAATGAACGGCTAGATGACGACCTCGTCTCTTGTGCCCTGCATCCGACGGACGAGGCTGAGCGGTCTCGTTTGTATAAAGCCCTCGTTCTGGCCTTCACGCCGCACTCTTTAAGCTGCCTGCTGCTAGCTTACTCCGGCGACTCCCAGTGCTTGCTTTCCGGCGGTTTTCGAGTTCCTGGGGATTCTTTCCTTTGATCTTCCATCAGTAAGCTTCTTCTCTTCTCTCGTCCCCTTGTTTCCGAGTATTGCTAGGCTTCCTTCCCTTCTTTAGTCATGGCGAGTACTTCTGCACCCGCTACCGAGGTTCACGGTCCGTGGTATATGAGTATGGAGAGTAGGTTCGATGAGGAGCGCGCCCGGCGCGTTGTTAGGACCTACGGGATCCCGAACGACCATGAAATAGTTGTAGCCGGCCCGACCGACCGGCCCCATAACCCGTCGATCGGTACTATTTGTTTTTTTCTGGACCAATTCCAGGGTGGCCTTAGATTTCCTACCCATCCATTTATTTTGGAAGTTTGTAATTATTTCCGCATCCCGCTCGGCCAACTTGTGCCGAATTGCTGAGCGGGGTGGTCGTCCTTTTTAGGCTGCACAGTATCCCACTTGACCCCAAAATATTCCACTACTTCTTCTACCCCAAACAATCCGAGTTGGGTACTTTTATTTTCCAAAGTAGAATAGGCTTCAAATTTTTTGAGAACATGCCGACCTCCAACAAGCACTGGAGGGAGTTCTTCTTCTATATACGACTTCCCGAGCGGCCAGCATTCCGAACCAAATGGCAGACCGCTGTGCCGACCCAGCCAGAGCTCGGCAAATTCAGAAGCAATCCGGCCTACCTTCATGCGGCAAATTGCTTGTCCGGTCAGCGGTACAAAATCGACCAGTTGCTTCTCAAGAGGGTGTTGTACATTTTTGGATTATCTCCCGTTCGGGCCAATCTTCCCTACCGCATGGGTAAGGACTCTTTACTCTCTTCGCCTTTTTTGTCTAACTGATTTTAATTTCTTCCACTGCAGCTGAAGTCATGTGGCGCTCCAAGGCTACCGATCATCTGAAATTGAAGGCCGTGGAAATTGAGGCGGCTACCAAAAAAGAACTCGCCGAGCGGGGTCTTATCCCCAGCCGCTCGGCAGATGCAGGAGAGGGGGGGACGCAGTCCACCCCTGAAACAGAAGTTACCCAACCCGCTTCAACGGAGGTTGAGGCGGATCCTGTTTCCTCTGCTCCAGCCGAGCTGGGAGTCCCCCAGGCCGGGGATTCACCACGGGAAGTTCGGCGGAAACGTCGAAGAGACTCCAGCCTTCCGCCGACCTCAGAGGGCGAACCGCAGGCGCCGAACGAGATCGCTTCTCCAAATCGCACGCCGTCGCATATCAGGACCCCCGTGGCCTCGCCCACCGCACAACCCTCTGGCTCTCCTCCATGGACTCGTCGTCGCTTACGACGGTTGGCGAAACTTCAACCATAGGGGAGTCCTCGGGCCAGGCGACTGCGGCTGGGGAAGTGTCGGCCGGCCACCCGACCATCAAGACTACTCTTCGATTCCCATCGGAGGAATATTTATTGTCTGCCGATCGGCCATCAAGCCCCGTTCATGAAATAACCTTGACGGGTCCGCTCGCCAAACTTTTCGAGGACGCCCAGATTCGGCTGGCCCTCATGACGCCCAAGCAGCGATAATATGCAGCAGGCCACTCGGTAGGTTCATTTTTCTTCCTGTGCCATGATATTGTTTGTTTCTGATTTTATTATTTCCTTACAAGCATTGGGTGAGCAAATCGCCACTAGCCATCGGTGAGCTGGAGGGTCTCATGGAAAACTCCAAGTCTCGGGGTCCATCGGTAGGCGGGAGAAACAAGCCGAGGTCGAAAGAAGGCCGCCGCGTGGCTCAGGTGGCTCGACTTGAAGGCTTGGTGAAGAAGCGCGCCAGTAGCCGGAAGAAGCGGGCGATCGCTTATCTGGACAAGATGAAAGTTGAAGTTCGAGCCCTAGATCAGCGATCTAAGGAGCTGGAAGCCCAACTAACTGCCGAACGGGATGGGCGCTCAGCTGAACGCACTAAAGCGGAGGTGGGCCAGAAAGTTCTCCAAGATTCACTAATTGCCTCCCGGGCGGCGCTCAGAAAGTACAAGGAAGGGGAGCCTAGTCGTCTGGCTGCTGCACGTCAAGATTACCTCCGCTCGGAGAGGTTTGGCACGAAATTTGGCGGCAGCGTCTCTTCAACCTTTGCCGAGGCTGTTAAGGTCACTATGGCCTACTTGAAGAAGGGTGGCCACCTTCCTGCGGGAATGCACATTCCCGCCTCCGATCTGGCGGCCATGACATTTCGACATTCGGACGGTTTCTTCAACTTCAAGACCCCGAGTGAAGAGTGTTCCTCGTCTCTATCTTGTTTTTGCGTTTCTTCGCCCAACTTTTGTACTTGCGGCATGATTTCCCTTTAATGCAATTATGTCTTTGCTTGCGTCTTCCTGATCATTATCCATAATATTCTTCTGTTTGCTTAACGTTTATGCTTAGAGTCAGTCATGCTCTAAGTGTTCTCCGTCACGCGGCCGATCAGCTTAACCCATTAAACAAAGTCCGAGCGGGAGGGCCTACTCGCTCTGCACGTATCTAGCCTGTGTGAAGTCAACAAACGCCAAGTATCGAAGGACCAATGCCCGAGCGGGCCTAAATGTTTTAATACTTGTGGTTTCCGCGGTTTCTTATTCTCTGATATTCGTTCGTCCGCCCGGGGTATTTATAGTCGCCGGACCGACTCTCGATTTTTAACGATGGTGCTCGTCGGTTTTCCGCTCGATTTTTATAGACGCCGGCTCGTCTCCCGGTTTTCCCGGCCGGAGGGTTTATAGACGCCGGTTCGTCTCTCGATTTTTAACGACGGAGCTCGTCGGTCTTCTGCTCGGGGATTTATAGACGCCGGCTTGTCTCTACGGTTTAACGTCTGGGCTAGACGGTCTTCCGCTCGGAGGGTTTATAGACGCTGGCTCGTCTCTCGATTTTTAACGTCGGAGCTCGACGGCGCGGATATTTATAGCCGGTCAGCGCGGCTCTCGATTTTTAACGTCGGAGCTCGACGGCGCGGATATTTATAGCCGGTCGGCGCGGCTCTCGATCTTTAACGACGGGGCTCGTCGATTTTCCCGGCCGGAGGGTTTATAGACGCCGGCTCGTCTCTCTTTTTTTTTGATGAAGGGTAAATTATATATCATCAAAGAAAATGTACAATCTACATGTCCTAGGATATCTAGTCAGTTCTGACGAAATGTCAGATCCGGGTGGCTATCTGAGGTATGAACTCGAAGAAGTCCATGTACATGCAATGTACTCTCACTGTACCACCCGCTCAAAATACATCTAGTCTCCCATGTACTCACTAAACCATCCACTGAAATACAATCCGCATCCTGCACTCCACCACACTAGTCACGAAGGATGTTAAGGCACTGATATCATAATGCTCGACTCGTCTCTCGATTTTTAACGTCGAAGCTCGACGGCGCGGATATTTATAGCCGGTCGGCGCGGCTCTCGATTTTTAACGTCGGAGCTCGACGGCGCGGATATTTATAGCCGGTCGGCGCGGCTCTCGATCTTTAACGATGGGGCACGTCGGTCTTCCGCTCGGAGGGTTTATAGACGCCGGCTCGTCTCCCGATTTTTAACATCGGGGCTCGACGGCGTGGATATTTATAGCCGGTCGGCGCGGCTCTCGATCTTTAACGACGGGGCTCGTCGGTCTTCCGCTCGGCGGGTTTATAGACGTCGGCCCGTCCCCCGATTTTTAACGTCGCGGATATTTATAGCCGGTCGGCGCGGCTCTCGATCTTTAACGACGGGGTTCGTCGGTCTTCCGCTCGGCGGGTTTATAGACGCGGCTCGTCTCTCGATTTTTAACGTCGGGGCTCGACGGCGCGAATATTTATAGCCGGTCGGCGCGGCTCTCGATCTTTAACGACAGGGGCTCGTAGGTCTTCTGCTCGGCGGGTTTATAGACGTCGGCTCGTCTCTCGATTTTTAACGTCGGGGCTCGACGGCGCGGATATTTATAGCCGGTCGGCGCGGCTCTCGATCTTTAACGACGGGGCTCGTCGGTCTTCCGCTCGGCGGGTTTATAGACGCCGGCTCGTCTCTCGATTTTTAACGTCGGGGCTCGACGGCGCGGATATTTATAGCCGGTCGGCGCGGCTCTCGATCTTTAACGACGGGGCTCGTCGGTCTTCCGCTCGGAGGGTTTATAGACGCCGGCTCGTCTCCCGATTTTTAACGTCGGGGCTCGACGGCGCGGATATTTATAGCCGGTCGGCGCGGCTCTCGATCTTTAACGACGGGGCTCGTCGGTCTTCCGCTCGGCGGGTTTATATACGCCGGCTCGTCTCTCGATTTTTAACGTCGGGGCTCGACGGCGCGGATATTTATAGCCGGTAGGCGCGGCTCTCGATCTTTAACGACGGGGCTTGTCGGTCTTCCGCTCGGAGGGTTTATAGACGCCGGCTCGTCTCCCGATTTTTAACGTCGGGGCTCGACGGTGCGGATATTTATAGCCGGTCGGCGCGGCTCTCGATCTTTAACGACGGGGCTCGTCGGTCTTCCGCTCGGAGGGTTTATAGACGCCGGCTCGTCTCCCGATTTTTAACGTCGGGGCTCGACGGCGCGGATATTTATAGCCGGTCGGCGCAACTCTCGATCTTTAACGACGGGGCTCGTCGGTCTTCGAGCGTTTGGCTCGACTAATTTACCACCGGCCGAACGGCTCGGGGCCTTCGGTCCTCGAGCGCTTGGCTCGACTAATTTACCTCCGGCCGAACGGCTCGGGGCCTTCGGTCCTCGAGCGCTTGGCTCGACTAATTTACCTCCGGCCGAACGGCTCGGGGCCTTCGGTCCTCGAGCGCTTGGCTCGGCTAATTTACCTCCGGCCGAACGGCTCGGGGCCTTCGGTCCTCGAGCGCTTGGCTCGACTAATTTACCTCCGGCCGAACGGCTCGGGGCCTTCGGTCCTCGAGCGCTTGGCTCGACTAATTTACCTCCGGCCGAACGGCTCGGGGCCTTCGGTCCTCGTTGACGATGCCTTATATTTGTTCTCTTGATTTTTCATTTCTGCATTTCAAGTATTCAGTCGAAAAAAGTACACAGGATGATTTATATTGGCACACCTTTCACCCCGCCCGGTAAGGCTGGAGGTGGTTCGCGCTCCACGGCCTATCTAGCTGCCGATCATCCTCATCCTCCAAATAATACGCGCCCGAGCGGAGCTTTTCGATGATTTTGAAGGGACCTGCCCACGGAGCTTCAAGCTTGCCGACCGGCTTGACTTTCTTCCAGACAAGATCGCCGACCTGGAATGATCTGAGAATGACGCGCCGGTTGTAGTTTTGCTTCATCCGTTGCCGGTACGCCATCAGCCGAACGGATGCCTTGGCTCGCTCCTCATCAACCAAATCCAGCTCCATGTTCCTCCGCTCGGCGTTGGCTTCATCGTAACATTGGACCCGGACGGACTCGACGCCGACTTCAACCGGAATGACCGCTTCGCCACCGTACACCAGATGAAAAGGTGTGACACCCGTTCCTTCCTTAGGAGTCGTTCGGATGGCCCATAAAACGCCCGGCACTTCATCCGGCCAACTTCCTCCTAAGTGGTCGAGCCGAGCGCGCAGAATGGCTACTTCGGCTTGACCGTTGCTTTGGGGGTAAGCCACGGACGTGAAGTGTTGCTCGATGTCGTAGCTTTTGCACCAATCTTCTAGCATCTTCCCTGTGAATTGCCGCCCATTGTCGGAAACCAATCGGCGAGGGATACCGAACCTACAGATGATGTGTTGCCAGATGAATTTTTTGACCATCTGTTCGGTGATCCTGGCTAGCGGCTCGGCCTCCACCCACTTGGAAAAATAATCGACCGCCACCAGCAAAAATTTCCTCTGTCCGGTCGCCATCGGAAATGGACCCACAATATCCATTCCCCATTGATCGAACGGACATGAAACGGTTGATGCCTTCATCTCCTCTGCCGGTCGGTGGGAGAAGTTGTGATACTTCTGGCACGAAAGGCACGTAGATACTGTCCGAGCGGCGTCTATTTGTAAGGTCGGCCAAAAGTATCCAGCTAGCAGGATCTTCTTAGCTAGTGATCGTCCGCCAGGATGTCCTCCGCACGATCCTTGATGTACCTCTTGGAGGATGTAATCCGAGTCTTCCGAGCTCACGCATTTCAACAGCGGGCGAGAGAAAGCCTTCTTGTAGAGCTGATCGCCGATGAGTGTGAACCGACCGGCCCTCCTCCTGAGCAGCTGAGCTTCATCCCGATCGGCCGGTGTGGCGCCCGAGCGCAAAAACTCCGTGATGGGTGTCCTCCAGTCGTCCGGAAACATGAGGCCTTCCATCCGGTTAACGTGTGCCACCAAAGATACTTGTTCAATTGGCTTCGGGATAATGACCGGCGTTATAGAACTTGCTAGTTTGGCCAACTCATCGGCTGCCTCGTTCGGGGAATCTTCTGGATAAGAACCTCTCGGAAATTAGCTTTGAGTTTTTCAAAGGCCTCAGCGTAGAGTTTGAGCCGAGCGTTGTTGATTTCAAAGGTGCCAGAAAGTTGCTGAGCGGCCAACTGTGAATCCGAATAAAGTGTCACCCGACCGGCTCCCACATGCCGTGCTGCCTGCAAGCCGGCTATGAGGGCTTCATACTCTGCTTCATTGTTTGTAGCCCTATAATCCAGCCGGACGGATAAGTGCATCTTCTCTTCTTCAGGGGAGAGCAATAATATTCCAATCCCGCTTCCGAGCCGAGTGGACGATCCGTCCACAAATATCTTCCACATGGCTTCTGGCTCTGGCCTTTGCACTTCGGTGATAAAATCTGCCAAGGATTGTGCCTTGATTGCCGAACGGGGTTGGTATTGAATATCGAATTCGCTCAACTCTGTAGTCCATTTGATGAGCCGTCCGGACGCTTCTGGATTTAACAGTACTCTTCCCAGTGGACTGTTCGTCCGGACAATGATGGTATGAGCCAAGAAATATGGTCGGAGGCGCCAAGCGGCTAGAATCAGAGCAAAGGCCAACTTCTCGAGCCCGGTGTAACGAGATTCAGCATCTTTTAAAATGTGGCTCAGAAAATACACCGGCTGCTCTTCGCCGCTCGCCCTCACAAGTGCTGAGCTTACAGCATGCTCAGTTGAAGACAGATAAATATAAAGTGACTCACCCCCGATCGGCTTGGCAAGTACAGGCAGAGAATTAAGATATGTCTTCAATTCTCCGAACGCTCGGTCGCATTCTTCATCCCATTGGAACTTAGTAGCCTTGCGCAGGATCTTGAAGAATGGTAGGCTCCGGTCGGCGGTTTTGGAGATGAATCTGGACAAAGCAGTTATCCGACCGGTCAACCGCTGCACTTCCTTTGTATTTCTTGGAGGCGGCATGTCTTGTAGAGCTTTCACCTTGCTGGGATTTGCTTCGATTCCCCGCTCGGTCACTATGTACCCCAAGAAATGCCCTCCTTTTGCTCCGAACAGGCACTTCTGGGGATTTAGCTTGACTCCATATTTGCGTAGCATTCGGAATGTTTCTTCCATGTCCTTGAAAAGATCGGCCGCTCGGACAGATTTGATAAGAATGTCGTCCACATAGACTTCCAGATTCCGCCCGATCTGCTCCCTGAACACTTTGTTCATCAAGCGTTGATAGGTGGCCCCTGCATTCTTCAATCCGAACGGCATCACATTATAGCAATATGTGTCGTCGGCCGTTACGAAGCTTACTTTTTCTTGATTTTCCCGGGCGAGCGGCACTTGATGATATCCCTGATGAGCGTCGAGCATACATATTAATTCGCAGCCGGCCGTAGAGTCCACCAGCTGATCTATCCGGGGCAGGGGATAAAAATCTTTGGGGCATGCTTTGTTTAAGTCTCGAAAGTCGATGCAGACTCTCCACTTGCCGCCCGGCTTGGAGACTAATACTACGTTAGCCAGCCAGCCACCTCGCGTGGCCGGCCTCCAGAAGTTTCTCTACTTCCTCCCGGATGATGACATTCTGCTCGGCACTGAAATCCCTTTTTCTCTGCTTCACTGGCCGAGCGTCCGGTCGGACATGTAACTCGTGCTGCGCTATGCTCGGCGAAATTCCGGGCAGCTCGTGTGTCGACCAGACGAAGACATCATGATTCCTTTGGAGGCATTGGATCAGCTCTTCTTTCTGTTTTTCCTCCAGATCGGACGCAATAAAGGTTGTGGCCTCCGATCGGGTGGGGTGAATCTGCACTTCCTCTTTTTCTTCATAAATTAAAGAGGGTGGCTTTTCAGTGATGGCGTTTACCTCGATCCGGGGCGCCTTCCGAGCGGAACAAGCTTCTGCTCGGATCATCTCTATATAGCACCGCCGAGCTGCTAGCTGATCTCCCCGTACTTCTCCCACTTTGTCCTCCACGGGGAACTTGATCTTCTGATGGAAGGTTGAGACGACCGCTCGGAATTCGCTGAGCGCCGGTCGTCCCAAAATTACGTTGTAGGACGAGGGAGAGTCGACCACCACGAAGTTTATTGTCCTTGTCCTCCTGAGCGACTCTTCTCCCAGCGAGGTAGCCAGCCGAATCTGTCCGACCGGCTGAACTTCGTTGCCCGTAAACCCGTAGAGCGGGGTCGTCATGGGCAGCAGCTCGGCTCGATCAATTTGCAGCTGATCGAACGCCTTCTTGAATATGATGTTGACCGAGCTCCCTGTGTCAACAAATACGCGGTGAATAGTGTAATTGGCTATTACCGCTTTGATGAGTAAGGCATCGTCGTGGGGTACTTCGACTCCTTCCAAGTCCTAATTTCGGGTCCTTCAGCTCGTTCTCGGCTACAGCCGACCGCATGAATCTGGAGTTGCCGGACGCTCGCCTTTCTAGCTCGGTTGGAGTCTCCTCCGGTCGGCCCACCAGCAATAACGTTGATCTCGCCTCGGGAAGTATTGCTTCTATTTTCCTCTTCCCGAGCGGACGGTCGGGACCGTTCTCTGGACGCTCGGCGATTCTCCTGCCTTGGAGAACGACGCCGATCGGGAGTCTGTTGCTGCTGTGGCCTATCAGCTCGCGTCCGATCGGCTTCATGTGTTCTCTGTCGCCTGTCGACTGAGGGCGACCGTCGTCCGGCATTCCGAGGCACAGGATGAGCCACGAAGGGAAGACTTCGACAATCCCTTGTGTTGTGCGTATCCGTCCGGTGGAAGGAGCAAAACATCGGGGTCCATCTCTTCTTTGGCTTGGGTCGAGAGGCAACTACCTCTTGTACGTGTGATCTGGTGTGAGGGAATCGGATTGCTTCGGCCCTCGGTCCTCTGGGCGGCTGATGAGCGGCGTGCTGTTTCCGCTCGGCATGAGTAGGTGCCCGCTCGGTTGGAGTTTCCTTTTTCCGGGCGGCTTGCGCTTCTTCCACGTTGATGTATTCGTTGGCCCGGTGTAGCATGTGATCATAATCTCGGGGCGGCTTTCGGATGAGCGACCGGAAGAAGTCCCCATCCGCTAGGCCTTGTGTGAAGGCATTCATCATGGTCTCCGATGTGGCCGTTGGAATATCCATCGCCACTTTGTTGAATCGCTGGATGTAAGCTCGGAGCGATTCACGGGCTTCTTGCTTGATGGCGAACAGACTAACGCTGGTCTTTTGATATCGCCGACTGCTTGCAAAGTGGTGGAGGAAGGCCGTTCGGAAGTCTTTGAAGCTGGTGATAAATCCGTCCGGCAGCCTCCGAAACCACCGTTGAGCCGATCCCGAGAGAGTGGTAAGAAAAACTCGGCATTTTACTCCATCTGTGTATTGATGGAGTGTAGCTGTGTTATCAAACTTACCCAGATGATCATCCGGGTCGGTTGTCCCATTATACTCGCCGATCGTCGGGGGCACGTAGTGCTTCGGCAGAGGATCTCGCAGAATAGCCTCTGAAAAATGGCGATTAATCCTCTCGGGTGATGCGTCCGCTCGAGGGGCTTTCCCCTTTCTATCATCTCGTCTAGGCATTTCATCAGAAGAAGATCCCCTATCTCTATGAGCTGGTACGGCTTCAGGGGTGCGGAATAGAGCCCGATGAAATGCAACGATGGCCTACGGTGCTTCCGCTCGGCCACCGGACGCAGACGTTGCTTGCTGCTCCGGCCGCTCGGCTGTTGCTTTCTGTTTTTGCTCCACAAGCTTGGCGGCCCTAATTTCAACCAGAGCGTCGAGTTCCTCCGTGGAAAGCGTCACCGTGTGTTGTCGTCCAGCCTCGTCCATTGTTCCCGTTCGGATGCAGGAGCGTTCCCACAGACGGCGCCAAATTGATCCTGTCCGAATGCTGAACCAACGGACGCTGGGCACGTGGCGCTCCCCTGCTGCTGATGTGGGTCTCCGACTAACTGCACGATGCTCCGGCGATCCTGCAACAAAACCGAGCCGGGGGGGGTGTCCCGGCGACGGCCCTCCGACGCTCAAGTTAGGCGAAGGAATAAGAAAGTGGCTTAGAAAATGTAGACTTGCGTACCTCCGGTGGAAGAAGTGGAGGCCTTATATAGACCTCTCGAAGGAGCCTGGGCACACCGATCGAAGCAATCACCTGCTTTCGACCATGCCTAGGTATGGGCCTGTCAGAAGGGCATCCATAAGACCATACTGCTACTGTATCAACCTTTCCATGACGTGATGGTGGGGCCTTTAATAGTGTCATCTTGCGTACAGTCTAATCATCATGCCTTTGCTGACATACCATATCCCGAGCCGAGCGAATAGGCCGCTCGGCTAACCACTGTTCCCTCGCCATGATTCCGGCTGAGCGGACACCTCCGTTCGGCCATCCTGTCCTCGGCCGAGCGGACACCTCCGCTCGGCCACTCGGCTCCGGTTCTCCTGCTTTGGCGTCGGAAACCTAAACTTTTGGCTGGGTAATCTCTGGTTCCGCTCGGACGGGACCCCATCTGTGGGTCCCCCATTCTTATCGCCGGATCACTAGTAAACGTGTGTACGAACTCTAGATTTGATTCAAACTTGATTTCTCACATCGACAAAGTTTATTAGGCATTCTCATCAACCAAGAATCATAAAATCAATTTCTTCAACTAGCAATCACAACTTCAAGTAAACTCAAAGTTTAGACACCATTTAATTGACCAAATTACATACAATCCTTAATTCCAATCACTTCAACAGCCATTTCAAGAATTCATTCACAATAACATAGAATAGAAGTAGCAATCTAAACATCGAATTAAGCATCCAACACCTAAACAAGATCATAGTCACAAAGATTAAATTGCTAACTAAATCACAAAACTCTACAACCTGTTAGTATCAGAATCGTAAAACTAATCAGAATTAGATCTAAGATGGGGTTTATGAGCAAGAAATTTAACTCGGAAACACAAAATCTCAAACAAGAATAGAATGGTAAAGACAAGAGATCAGATCTTCAGATATGAACAACTACATGGAAAATTCAATAACATTCAAATAAAAACACAAACCCTAGCATTCCTCATTCCAAATCCAAGTTCAAACCTCAACAATCTGCTGTGAAGCAGATATGCCATCTGAAACCTCCCATCAAGCATCTAATTACTAATCTCTAGCTCCCAACTATTACCAGGGAATGATCACAACTCTTGGAAACCTCCCCTCAAGCTCACAATCATCTGATAATCCCATCGGCCGAAGAAACAGAGCATGGATCTGTGAATCGCAAACCAGATCAAATGGCCAAATCGACCCAATTTTGCTGCGGCATGGAATGCGGAAAAGGTTCAGTAGCTCTCAGAAACCTCCCTTCAAGCACTGATAGAAGCGAATTACGCTGATCGGAAACCTCCCCGATCAGGTAAGCGGCAGTGAGCAGAACCCAAATCGCGCCGAGAAACCTCCCTCTGGCACTCTCCGATCTCGGAAGATGGACGCCGGTAGCTCGAAGATCGTCGTCGGTGAAGAAGCTCAACTCTTGGATCTGAAATTGTGGAACGGAGTCTCGGCATCGCAGAGAAGAAGACACTGTAGTCGCGAAAACGCCGAGCCCAAGGAACTGTAGCTTCTCACGCGGCTTTTAAATCCTCCTCAAATCTAATCCAACGGTCCAGAACTCTTCGAGCTTGATCAACTGTGGAAAATGGCCTAAAATCCGATCCAACAGTACTGATCTTCATCTACGGTCCAAATCTACTCCCCATTAGGTCGGATGGACCAGATGCTTGATGGATGACTCAGATCTCTCCAATCTTCAATGGACGGTCCAAAACACTACAAGGCTTGATCGCTTCGTTTAGCCCTAGATTTAAGCCCAAATGTGGTATGATTTGATCGAGTCCATGACCCTTTTGATGCCTACAAAATAATAAACAAATATTAACATCAGATACCATGAAAATAGACTAATTTGCAATTATGTCCAAAATCATATGCAATTATGAAATATGATGTAAATGTGAGATTAAGCTATGAAAAGACCATTAAAAATGTGCATTATGATTCAAAATAATATAGCAAAAATCATGGTTATCAAATCCCCCACACTTAATCTTGGACGTCCTGTACAAGTAAAGAAAAAACTTAAAAGTCCTACTTAAATGACACCCCCTAAATAAATTCCTAAACATGATTAGAAAATAAAGAAAGTAAACCATCTAAGATAATCACATTCCAAAATCTCAAGCATTCATGGACTTAAAACTTTACTCTTGGTTAACAACATAATAATTTTCATCTATCATGAATAAATTGAAATTGATTTCACACTAAAAACCTCACAAGATAGAATTTTTGTGGCCCTCATCCTATCTCACATGTAATCACAAAAATAGAGGGCACTCATGCTAATTGTACTTCTTGCCCTACTATAAGCTTGCTCATCTTCTACTCTCTACCATGATCATGGATATAAATCACAATATGAAGGTTAATCATGGAAAGGATAATGTAAGAATATGAATTAAGTACAAATCAAAACATTAGTTGCAAGAAAAGGAAGAATTAACAACAAAGAAAATATAAGAAAGAAAAAACAAGTTTAAGTTCTAGTGGAAGACATGGATACATAGAAATGCTATATAAATGAATACTTAGCCATACTCCCTTCTTTCTCTTCTTCCTTAACTTTCTTCCCATTACATCAATTCTATTAAAGTTCAATGTAGCTGATTTTTTCATTCTGAAAAAATCTGAGTTCTAATTCTGTGTCATGTCATTAACTCTCTGTTAGAGTTTAGCATCTTCACTTCGATTCAATTCCAACACTTCCCAATCCTTGGCACAAGACTGCACAAGACTGCATTCCAGCAATAACAATTCAGCCTCAAATTTTGGCTCTGCATTCACAATTCCATAATTTTGAATCATACAAAATTGAGTTCAAGAAAGAATACCACTTGACACTAAATCTATTGGAATCTACTCTCAATGAACCTCAACATGTGCCTATCTCCCCCACACTTAAGACTTGTCTCAATTTCCATTTCTAAAAACTGCACACCTCAATTCCAGATTCTGAAATTCCTGTGCCACTGATTCATTTCAAATTTTAATATCTATTCTTCTCTTTCAATTTCTCTTCCTTTTAAACAATATGAGTTTCATCTTCAAATGAATTGCATGACTAAAATCAATCAGTTTCTAATCTTGAATTACTCACAGTAGCTTGGTAACACTTCTGCATTCAGCAACAGTTTTAGCCTTCTGCTTCTGCAACTTGACCTTTATTTATCTTTATACTACACACTTAACAGCTATATAACCTCGAATTTCTTCCATACTTCATGCAACAAACAACATCTTTTAACCCAATTCACTTACTCATCAATTCCCATCAGCAGAATTGAAATTGTACAGTGCCTGCAAATTCTATCTTAACAATTCTATTTTCATTTTTTATGCAGCTTGAAAATTAACAGTTTCAACCTTGTTCAGTCCACAAACACCATTCCTTGGTTCCCCCACACTTAAATTTTTGTCCATCTCGGACAATTAAACTCACCAAAAAATTAACCAGAATGTTCTCAAAATGATAACAGACCAAAGCAACCAAGAAATCAGCAATTCCAAAAATCTGCTTCACTATTTTTTCTGTATTCAATATGCAGCAAAGCTTCACCACAATCCATTAAAAGGGCATATCAATTCAGCACGAATTTAAACTTCCCATAATAGCAAAGTCAGTTACCAAACAAATTCTGCAGAATTGATTTCCAGTTTCTAGTTCTTAGCTTCTATTTCTGTTACGTATCAAATTCTCAGCCCAAAACTCTTGGAAACACTTAGATAAACTAGATTAGCATTTAACAAGACCAGAACAATAGCTGGAATTCAATTTTTCAGCGATTAGCTCACACAAAAACCCAAGTAGCACAGCAACAGCAAGCTTTCTGAATATTCTGTTCAGTTCTGGACTGCTAATAAAATTTCTACACAAAGAACAACACTCCAAATTCTGAATCATTGGAGACTAGGAAACACTTATCACTGAGTAAACCAGAGCTTCATTTAAGTTTCTCATGGATCAGAGAATTGCAGCAAAAATCACAGAAATCCCAATGCTGTCGAGTTTCAGTTTTCCAGTTCCAGATTTTCAGAATTCCAATCATTCCAAAATCTGTTTACTTCTTGAACTTTTTACGTAACAAAGAGTTGCACAAGAATCTTGACAAACAGCATTTAAATTTGATACTTAGCTCAGAAATTCAGTTCCACAAATTTGCACAAAATTTTGTACAATGGCCAGAATTCAGCAAGTTTCAGCCCC
Source organism: Zingiber officinale (assembly GCF_018446385.1). Taxonomy (NCBI): domain Eukaryota; kingdom Viridiplantae; phylum Streptophyta; class Magnoliopsida; order Zingiberales; family Zingiberaceae; genus Zingiber; species Zingiber officinale. Next base: position 83,539,197 of record NC_055993.1, on the reverse strand, counting down.
TTTTCTATCATTTTTGCATCCTCTATTCCCATAGCTTTCCTTTTACATTTAATCCTCAACAAAACCCAACAAAATTCATCTCGAGTTATACTATTAATGACTGCAACTTCATAATTTTAACTCAACTACAGAATGGACAAATTCAGATATTAAGGTTCAACTTCCAGTTCCCAGCCTTTGTCACTGTCCTGTATCAAAATCTAACTTTAAAATTCAGCTAAACTATAGAGATGCGAGGTCTTCTTTAATCAGCACTCTACAAATAGCTAGCTTCCAGATTTTCAGAATTCAAATAGCTTTTAACTCCAGTTATCACAGCAAATGCAAGTTTTTGATTTTTTGTACAGTCCCTGAATTTGTATCAACTCATCATCATGTAGCCTCCAAAAATTCCAATTTCTTTACATCTGGCCTCTTAAGATCCTTATCAATTCATCCTCCAAAGATTCCTGAATTTAAACAACTCAAGCTCGCTACAATTTATTTTCCAAAAATTGCACAGAATCTGGTATCAGACCACATCATGGTTCTGTTTCTGATCTTGTTACTGATACCACCACTGTTACCGCTGATCTAAATTCTAACTCAGAGTCAACTGCATTGAAATTAATGGATGCACTCAGAAACAACAATCAGCTACCCAATCGCAACACGAAACAAACTAACAGATAGAACAGAAGGTATCAGAAGCATAGAAGTTTTGCACTGCAATTTCAGTTTTCTGTCCACATAATCTGCAGAATTCAACACTGCAGCATCTTCTTTGCTCAAACAGTTCACAGTTTCAAATTAAACCTTGTGACACTTTCAAAATTCTGTTCACATCATTTTGTGAAGAAATGGAAAGCTAATACTTTTATTTATCCGAACCTTTCATCACAAGTTGTGATCACAGAATTATAGCTCAATTTCAGAGTTTTTGAAATTCCCATGTTTTAGTTTCACCTTCTTCATTTACAGAATTATGATAACATCTTGAAGTACTACATGAATAGAATGATAGAATTTGTAGTTGATTATGTTCACAGCAACACCTAAATAGAGAATGCAATCTGGTAAAGCTCCACAAATCCAAACCCAGCATGGCAGCAATCTCCATTTCAGCACAGCAAGATGTAGAATTCAGCATGTATTAATTCTTCTTTTCAAACCAGATTACTACCCTTGTTTTTTTTTATTTCCACACCTAGTTTATAATCAGTATTGTCTCTTGTATGGAGTAGGACTTCACCATGTTAGCTATCCATTCCATTAGCCTTTATTTCTGCATCTACAGCTTTCTCATTTCTGAATTCAATGAATTGAGTTACTGAAATTCAGTTTCAAAATTTGTAGAAGTCGTAGAAGGATAAAATACCATTGTTTCTGCATCATTCAGGACTTAATTTGAGTCTCATTTCAAGCTTAACTACAATCGAGTCCAATTGGAAACATCAATTATAACAAATACAGAAATCCCAAATAGAATCAGCCACTTAATTTCCATTTCCATCACTGTTTCAAGAATTATATCAAAAAATTACTATTGTCCTCATTTCTTCAAAATTCCTGTTCCAATTGAAGATGCTCCACAAGTGGAATGGAGCTCTACTAATGAATTTCGAATTTTTGATCCATTTTGATCAGATTTCAGTAGCTATAAAACTTCACTGTTTTAGCATTTTGCCTCCCTGTTTTGAGCACTGCATTTCTGTTTTCCACTTTTGTTCTTTTCTAATTAAATCACCCTTAAGTCAAATTAATAAAGAGTTAAACCTTTAGTTCATTTGTGATGAAAATCCTAACAAATTCAAATCTAAAATTGCTTCCAACTACATCACAATTTCAGCATCTTGCAATCTGTATTCCAGCTACCCAGAATCAATACTGCATTGATAGATTTCTTGCATTGTTCAGTAATTCCCATCTCTGAAATTCAGATATACATTGTATAGAAGTCATAGAGGTAGAAGAATACAATTTGTGTATGTAAATGCAAGGGCTTAATTCTACTTTCTCACTGAATTCAGTTCCAGGACTGAATCTTGGCACACCATTGATACTAAAATCCTTTATTACTAAATTTCCAGGTTCTATACTAATTCAATCATTCCTCATTAACTATCAGCAACTTCTTTCATTTCTGCCTTCTTCTTTAACTTACGCATTACATTATAAAACCACAGAACAGTTAATATTCCAATTCCAAAGAACTCAGAAGTGTTGTTCCACTTAGCACTTAAATCCATCACATACTTCATTCCATTTCTGAATTGCATAGCTCCTCAATCACTTACACTCACAATGAAATCAATCTCTTAAATACCAACGGAACTCAAGCATTTTCCTTTTTCAGATCAGTAGCATTTCAAAATAATTGCCCCAACAAACACTTCCAAATTCAACCCTGCTTTGATTCTGAAAATTCAGAATTTAATTCCTGCAGATTTTATTTCAAACAACTACAACCAGTTTCAAATTTAGCATTGCCATTGTTCGACAGTAGCATTTCTGCATTCCTGAATTTGTTCACAGCAACACCCAAATAGAGAATGCAATCAGGAACAGCTCCACAACTCCCTCTAAATTGTTTGATTCAGCAAAACTCCAGCTCCAACAGAATTTCTGCTTTTCTGTTTTTGATATGGCACAGCTCATGGGCAATCCCTCCAACAACCATTGAGCAAGTGATCTTCCCAATCTTGAACCACTCCAATCTTCTTCATGTAACTCTTTCCCCCACACTTCAACTTAATCCACCTTGGCCAAAATATCATCATATAACAAACCATGTATCCATATCCAAAAGATTTACAAATGAGAAGACATAAATTGAGATGATGATTATCAAGAAAAATAGCAAGAATTTGTGTGGAAGAAAGAAACAACTAGATTTACCTTCATAAACATGATTTAATCCCTTAGATTGTGGTTTTGAAAGAATCAAAGCAAGTTCTAGAGTGCAATAACACAAAAGCATCACTCAATTAAGGCTCATTCTCACTAGGCATGAAAATGTATCAATTCAATTTATCAATCAAATGTCCATCATTAAAGTAGAAACCTTGAGAAAATTTAAAGTCCATTTTTGACATTAAGCCCCAAAAATAGATTCTCAAATCTAGCTCACATTCTCTACTTCTAACATGTTATAGAAAAATTGCTAGGGGTGCCATTTTCTTATTCACACTCAAAATTAAATGCAAAAAGAAAACTACCGATTGCAATCATAACTAAATGCAATAAGAAAATCAACATTTGTATTCAAAGAATTTATTATAGAAAATACTAAACATTAAGCATGAATAAAAATGCCAAAAGAAAATTAAGTTGGAACAAACTCCCCTTTTCCCCGGTGGTTGAAAAAGATTTAAAAGAAGTAACCACCCTGATAGTGGAGGAATCATGGTTCCACTCAAATTATTTTTATTCACCATTTTTCCCTTGAAAACTTTTTCTGGAGGTCGGAGGCGGTTTAGTGTAAGCATCCACTCCGGAAGTTTATGTTCTCCTACAACATCAATCAAAGAAAACACCTCCCACACGCATGTGGGATAAAAATAAAATAGGAGAACATTAGTGTGGGTAAAAGATATTTCAAGAAATGATTCACATCTAATAAAATCAATAAATGGTACCTCTATGAAATTTTCTAAAAAGTCACTAGAAATACTCACCTTTCTATGTTGAAAGGTACCTGGAGTAGTGATTATTACCTCCTCTTCATCAAGATATGGCTCAAGCTCTAGTTCTGGTGAATGTTCATCCTCATGTAGTGATTCTTGGGTGCTTGGCTCCATAGCACAAGTCCCTACACTTACATCTTCAGTTCTTGGTGATTCTTGAGGTAATGCTTCCAGTAAGCACTCCCCTACACTTAAATCATCTACAAAATCAATTCCTGCATCATTTCCAACATCTAGAGCAACATCATTAGTAGAATCAAAAGAAGGTTCAAATACATCATCACAACAATAAAAAGTACTTAAGGAATCTAATGAAGAAGTAGATGCAGTGTCAGGCCTGACAAGATCTCCACAATCCATCTCTTCATTGGCGTTTTGTGTTTGTAACTGATGAATAGATGATGCAATATGATCTAACTGACTCTGTATATTCTGTATCCTTGAGAATTGCTGCTCTTGATGCTCATTCATTTGTTGCATAATCTCGTTGAGTTTCCATGTTGTCTCATTCATCTGAGGGTCATTTTGTTGAAAAGATTGTGGGGTAAAATTTGTTGAAACTTCTTGGAACCCATATGAACTCTAGTAAGATGAATATGGCTCAATAAATGGTCCTTGTGCATTCCATACCTGAAACATGAATTATCCACCCAATTAGCATTAAAACCATTAGAAAATGATTCATACCTATTTTGTTGATCCATGTTTGGGTAAAACTGATACTCAGGTTGAAAACACTGATAATTCTCCATTCCACCTCCAAAATTTTGAAAATATGGATCCATGCTAAAGAAATCTCCTGTTCTTCACTGCAACACTAAAAATCAAAATTAGAAGATTCAAAAGCATAAAGTTTCAAACTCATGAAATTGTGAACAATAAAGCACTCAAAAATTCAAGAACAAGCCAACATAAAAATTCAAAAAGAAATAAGCAATCAAACCAATCAAGAAAAATGCTAACCAATTAAAATCACTCAATGATCAATCTAAAATAAACACACATTACTAGTTATTTCTCCGGCAACGGCGCCAAAATTTGGTGTTAGCCATTGTTGGTTGCTACTCGGAAAGCCTATAGGTTCCACTGTACAAAAATTTTGTACAAAGGTCTGAACCTTTTCCTAGCTACCATGTGTTCTTTTAAATTAAATTTTGGATCTCCTGCGGAACTTAACACGTTTGATCCAAAACTTAATCTATTTGTTCTTTTAGGTTTTGACTTGGATCTCCTGCGGAACTTAACACGTTCGACCCAAGTCTCCTTAAGTTATTAATTCCATTAAATATCAATTTCCATAAAAGGTTCCCAGTACTGACGTGGCGAGGCACATGGCCTTCTTGGATATGGGAGCAACCACCACCGACTAGACAAAACCTTTAATAGAAAGCTAATATTTAATTTCCTAAAATAACTTTAGGTTAACCAAAGAGAACAATCAAATCACAAGGAAAAGAAAGAAACAAAAGAACACAACTTCGAAAAACCATATTCGAAATACTAGAACGTAAGCCTCTTGTATTTGGTATTATTTCCATAAATAACTAGCATGATGCGGAAATAGAAATTACTAGTTATACCTTGTAGAAAAACCTCTTGATCTTCTACCGTATTCCTCTTCTAACCTCGGACGTTGTGTGGGCAACGATCTTCCAAGATGAGAAACCACCAACCACCTTCTTCCCCCCCAAGCCAGGTTCTGCCACAAAGCGAAACTTCACCAAGGAGGAAAAACAAAATACTAACCAAGCTCCAAGAGATGCTAGCTTTCTCTCCTTCTTCTTCTTCTTCTCCGAGTAGTATCCGACCACCACAAGAACTCCAAGGGAGAGGGAGAGGTTCGGCCACCACAAGAGGAAGAGAAGGAGATGATGGCCGGCCACACCAAGGAACAAAAGAGGGAGAGGAATAATAGATGTTGTGTCTTGTGAAGGCACCCTCACCCCTTCTTTTATATTCCTTGGCCTAGGTAAATTAGGAAATTTAATTACAACAAATTTTCCTTAATTTCCTTGACATGATTTAATTGAGAAAATAAAATAATATTTCCCAATTAAACAATGATGGCCGGCCACATCAAGAGGAAACAAATTGGACAAGTTTTAATCAACAATTAAAACTTTCCTTATTTGTTTCCAGAAATTTTAAAAATAAAATTTCTCTTTAAAAATCTCTTCATGGTTAATAAAAGGAAATATCTATAATTTTAATTTTATTAACATGTGAATAATTTTAAAGAGAAAATAAAACTCTCCAATCTACAAATAAGGAAAGAGATCTAATCTCTTTCTTTAATCTTTTATAAAACTTTTACAAGAGATATTTTAATTTTAATTCTCTTTAAAATATATCTTCCACATAATAATAAAATCTAAAATTAAATTTCTTTTTATTTAATTATGGCCGGCCCTACTAGCTTGGGTTCAGCTAGGGCCGGCCACCTTACCTAGCTTGGTTCCCAAGCTAGCTTGGCCGGCCCCTTTAGGTGGGTATAAAAGGTGGGTATATGTGGGTATAGTACTCTATAAATAAGAGGCTACGATAGGGACCGAGAGGAGGAATTGGTTTGGTCTCCGATAAAATTAAGCATCCCGTGTTCGCCCCGAATTTTATCAATGATAATTCATTCCACTAGAGAACTATCGTTGAACTACCGCACCAATCCCAAATTACATTTTGGGCTCCTTCTTATTATGAGTGTGTTAGTCTCCTGTGTTTAAGATATCGAATGTCCACTAATTAAGTGAGTTATTGACAACTCATTTAATTAATATCTAAGTCCAAGAGTAGTACCACTCAACCTTATTATCACGTCGGACTAAGTCCACCTGCAGGGTTTAACATGACAATCTTTATGAGCTCCTCTTGAGGACATTATCAACCTAGTATCACTAGGACACGGTTTCCTTCTATAATCAACAACACACACTATGAGTGATACCATTTCCCAATTTATCGGGTTTATTGATTCATCGAACTAAATCTCACTCATTGATAAATTAAAGAAATAAATATCAAACATATGTGCTTGTTATTATATTAGGATTAAGAGCACACTTCCATAATAATGGTCTTTGTTCCTTTATAAAGTCAAGATAAAAGGAACGACCTCAAATGGTCCTACTCAATACACTCGAGTGTACTAGTGTAATTATATAGTCAAGATAAACTAATACCCAATTACACTACGACTTTCTAATGGTTTGTTCCTTTCCATTCCGGTCGTGAGCTACTGTTTATAATTTATAAGGTACTGATAACATCATCTTCTACATGTGACACCACATACTATGTTATCTACAATATAAATTAAATGAACAACTACAAACAAATGTAGATAATTAGACGAATGTGATTCTTTATTCATAATGAATGTTTACAAAGCTTAGGCTCTCAATACACCCAACAATCTCCCACTTATACTAATGACTAAGTTGTCATATCTTCTACCATACATCCGATTCCCATTCTCTCCACATGTCGAAAGCTTTACAGGAAGGGCCTTAGTGAAAGGATCGCCTCTGCCGATGCAATCTTGGCGATGACAACTTCTCCTCGCTTCACGATATCTCTTATCAAGTGGTACTTGCGCTCTATATGTTTACTTGCCTTATGGGCTCGTGGTTCCTTCGAGTTTGCAGCTGCCCACTATTATCACAATAAATTGTGATGATTTTGGGCAAACCAGAATCACATCTAAGTCCATTAAGTTCCTGAGCCATACAGCTTCTTTAGACGCCTGCTACATACTCAACTTCCATGGTTGAGTCCGAAACGCATTTCTGCTTAACACCTCCATGAAATGGCTCCACCTCCTAAAGTAAACACATAGCCGATGTAGACTTCATCGTTATCCCTATCGATTGGAAATCAATCTGTAACCCTGGAGCAAATCATCTGCTGTAAACTAGCATATAATCCCTAGTCCTTCTCGGTACTTTAATATATGCTTTACAGCGGTCCAATGTCCTTGTCCAGGGATCTCGTATATTATGACAAAACAGATATCCGGTCTCGTGTATAACATTGCATACATTAGGCTTCCTACACCAAGCATAAGGAACTGCTTTCATGTCCTCTATCTCTTTTGATGTCTTTGGAGACATCTCTTTAGATAGAGCTACTCCATGTCTAAAAGGTAAGAAACCTTTCTTGAGTCTTGCGTGCTAAAACGAGCAAGGATTGTATCTATATATGAAGCTTGGGATAGACACAACATTCTTTTCTTGCGATCCCTTATAACGTTGATCCCAAGAATGAGTGCACATTCTCCTAAGTCGTCCGTATCAAATTGTTTGGACAACCATACCCTTACGTCTGATAATACCTTGACATTGTTGACAATTAACAAAATATCATCTACGTATAGTACAAGAAATACCACCACGTTTCCGTTACACTTCTTATATACACAAGACTCATCCGGACTTTGAATAAATCCATATGATTGGATTACTTCATTAAACCGGATGTTCCAAGATCTTGAAGCTTGCTTCATCCATAAATGGACCGATTGAGCTTGCATACTAGATGCTCTTTGCCTTTTTCAATAAATCCTTCTGGTTGCTTCGTATGGATGTTCTCTTCAAGACTTCCATTAAGGAAAGCTGTCTTGACATCCATTTGCCAAATCTCATAATCCATATGAGCGAAAATGGATAAGAGTATCCGGATAGACTTAAGCATGGCTACCGGTGAAAAGGTTTCCTCATAATCGATTCCCTCTTTCTGAGTGTACCCTTTCGCAACAAGCCTAGCTTTGAAGGTTTCTACCTTCCCGTCTGTCCCTCTTTTCCTTTTGTAAATCCACTTGCATCCAACGGCTTTTACACCATCGGTGGTTACAAGCTCCCGGACCTTATTAGAGTACATGGACTCTATTTCAGAATTCCTTGCCAAGATGCTGCATCTATATCTTGGAGTGCTTAATCATATGATCGGTTCATGTTTACCAGGGATCAAGTCCAAGACTCTCCCAAAACATGAATCTTTCAGTTTACTGACCCTCCCACTACGACGAGGCACCGTCCGTGGTTGTGTATCACGTGTTGCGGTCTCTTGTGGTACTTCATCTTGTACTGTTGGTGCTGAAGTAGACATGTCCTCTCTAAGTTCTTCTAAAACAACTTTACTACTGGGCTTGTGATCCATTATATAGTCTTCTTTAAAAACTGGGCATTGGTGCTAACAATGACCTTTTGGTCTTTAGGACTATAAAATAAACCACCTTCGTTCCTTTGGGATATCCTACAAACACGCGATCTTCATGCGAGATTCTAACTTATCATATGAGGTTTTGTGTGTTGGACTACCCCATATCCGAATATGTCTTAGGCTGGGTTTTCGCCCATTCCACATTCTATGGGAGTAGAAGAAACGATTTAGAAGGTACTAAGTTGAGAATATCTGTTGTTTTCAGGCATATCCCCAAAACGAATTTGTAATTCAATAACTCATCATCGATCTAACCATCTCCATAAGAGTCCTATTCCTTCGTTCGCTACACCATTTGGGGTGTTCCAGTGCGCACAATTGGGATTGAATCCCTTCGATAAGTAATTCCTAAACTCTCCTAAGAGGTATTCGCCACCACGATCCGACCAGTAGTGTCTTGATACTTTTACCTAGTCGTTTCTCCACATCACCTTGTATTCTTTGAACTTATCAAAGCACTCGGACTTCGCATTAGGTAAATGTATCCATATCTTGAATAATCGTTCCATGAAAGAGACAAAATATTCAAAACCTCCTCTTGCATGGACAGACACACAAATCCGAGTGAACCAACTCTAACACTTCTTTGCTCTATACCCCTTGGCCTTGAGCGGCCTCTTGGTCATTTTACCTTCTAAGCAAGATTCACAAGTTGGAAAATTTTCCAACTCTAATGAACTTAAAGTCCATCGGCTATAAGCCTCCGAATCCTACTTAAGTTAATATGACCAAGCCTTAGATGCCAAAGATATGCTTGGTTCATTTCTGAAGGTTCTTTTCTCTTATTAGAATTAGAAGATGAATTATAAATTTCCATGTTTTGCTTTGTGGAAGAATTTGGATTTAAAATATACAAATTGCCAATTAATGCACCAGAACAGATAATCACTTTATTTCTTTTAATAACTACATCGTCTGAAAGAAACGAATATCCATCTAAAAGCAGTTTAGAAACCGAAATTAAATTCTTTCTAAAACTGGGTACATAAAGACAATTTCTTAAAACCAAATTTCTATTTCTAAAAGATAAGTAGACGTCTCCCACTGCAACCTGCCACCTTAGTAGCATTGCCCATGTAGACGGTAATCTCCCCTTCAGAGGGTTTCCTGGAACCCCTGCAAGGAATTGCAGACATGATCATGGCTCCGTATCTACACACCAGTGTTGGTAGATAACACCGCTAAACATGTTTCAACAACTAGAGTATGAGATATACCTTTGTTTTGGTTCTTACGAGACAGCCTTCCAATGTCACATGATGAAGCACTTGCCTTGACTTCTTCATTCCGACTTTAAATCCAGTACTGAGATTTATTCACTTTCTTTTATTTTTTTTTCTTCTTCTTACCTTTCGGTTTAGAAGTAGAACCATTTTCGGCATAGTGAATTTGATACTGTGACGAAATAACCCTTCTGCTGCTTGAAGTTCTGTCAGTAGTTCCCCAATGAATAAATCCTTTTATTCATATTATAGTTCAAAACCGCTCAAAACTTCTAGGTAGGGTTTGGAGGATCATATCGATCTGGGTTTCCCATCAATTTCTCCTCCAAGGATCAGTATTTCGTTCATAAGCCATCATGTTTAGGATATGATCCCTTACAGAGTACCCTCTTGCATGGTGGTGTCATTATCTTTCTCATAGCTTCTTGTCTAGAAGCCCTATCCGATGACCAAAGAGTTCCTTGAGATTGTTCATAATATCATTGGTTGGTAAATCTTGATGTTGCAATACATTTGACATTGAAGCCAAATGTAACACCGCGCCATCTCATCCGCTTACCCATTTCCTATGATATTCAATCTCCTCTTGGGTAGATTCACGATGGGTGCATCAGGACAATGCTCGATCAGTACTTTCAGCAGTAAGAACAATATCCGTGTTTCTTTTCCAATCTATGTAATTTGGTCCAATAAGTCTATTTTGTTGAAGTATGATGAGCAATGGGTTGAAAGTCATCCTAAGAATCACAAATAACTTTTGGTCGAACTCTAAATTTAGAATAATATTGATTCCTCAAACAATACTATTTTAAATTAACCAACACCTTAAACCACCGTGAATTTTGTATGCCACGTTAGTGTGGACGTATACAAATTCAACATTTTAAAAGGAGGGTTTTAACCCATTAATTTTATTATCTTGTCAACCTAACTTTTTGACAAATAAAATTAATAGTTGGTATTGGTCACACAAATAATAGCAGTGACTCCGTTGGGAGGATACTATTAGATGTGTCTAAGTGTACACCATTACTTGACACTAAGTCCATTAATAAGATTATGCCCCTTCCGTTGGGAAGATCACACGCTCTTAATTAACTTCCTATAGTCATCCATAAATGGAAGTCTGTTCTAGTGGTCCGCAAACAAGCTCATCCGTTATGGAGGAAGGCACTCAGAGCCAACGCTTGTTTGCATCACTTACAAACCAGAATGGAGACCATGGGATTTACTTAAAATCCTCTCCCACTTAGTTATTTATAAATGAGGAATTTTAACTATGCTAGCCTACTAAACTTGTAAACTAACATGCACATATAAAAGCAATAAATAGAAAATCTAATTTTCAACTATTATGGCTTTTATCTTTAATTGTCCTCCGTGTTGCTGCCATATTTGGCCATCGCCATCGGGTCTAACTGCCGCATCCATCTTGCTCAGAGTTCCGCCTCCGGTCCTTAGAAGGTTCCACGCTTTGCAAGATTCGATCCGCGACATAAATAAATTTTACATTTTGATCCTATATTCCATAAAAGGAATGTACATGTATCTAGATCAAAATAAAATCCTAATAAAACTAAATACAGCCTTCTGTATTTTAATACAATCATGCACACACATATAAATTGCCCTTGACATGTCCAAGGGTCCAATCACACACATAATTAACTAAAAGCCATAATAGTTGGATCTTGCATCCACAGAGTTAGCACATCCTACTATTAACCTGCCTAAATTATGTATGACATGTGCATAATTAAACTAAATACCAAATACACAGAGGTAAAACCCTAGCTCGATACCAATTGTTGGTTGCTACTCGGAAAGCCTATAGGTTCCACTGTACAAAAATTTTGTACAAAGGTCTGAACCTTTTTCCTAGCTACCATGTGTTCTTTTAAATTAAATTTTGGATCTCCTGCGGAACTTAACACGTTTGATCCAAAACTTAATCTATTTGTTCTTTTAGGTTTTGACTTGGATCTCCTGCGGAACTTAACACGTTCGACCCAAGTCTCCTTAAGTTATTAATTCCATTAAATATCAATTTCCATAAAAGGTTCCCAGTATTGACGTGGCGCGGCATATGGGAGCAACCACCACCGACTAGACAAAACCTTTAATAGAAAGCTAATATTTAATTTCCTAAAATAACTTTAGGTTAACCAAAGAGAACAATCAAATCACAAGGAAAAGAAAGAAACAAAAGAACACAACTTGGAAAACATATTCGAAATACTAGAACGTAAGCCTCTTGTATTTGGTATTATTTCCATAAATAACTAGCATGATGCGGAAATAGAAATTACTAGTTATACCTTGTAGAAAAACCTCTTGATCTTCTACCGTATTCCTCTTCTAACCTCGGACGTTGTGTGGGCAACGATCTTCCAAGATGAAACCACCAACCACCTTCTTCCCTCCAAGCAAGGTTCGGCCACAAAGGAAACTTCACCAAGGAGGAAAACAAAATACTAACCAAGCTCCAAGAGATGCTAGCTTTCTCTCTTCTTCTTCTTCTTCTCCGAGTAGTATCCCGCCACCACAAGAACTCCAAGGGAGAGGGAGAGGTTCGGCCACCACAAGAGGAAGAGAAGGAGATGATGGCCGCCACACCAAGGAGCAAAAGGGGGAGAGGAATAATAGATGTTGTGTCGTGTGAAGGCACCCTCACCCCTTCTTTTATATTCCTTGGCCTAGGTAAATTAGGAAATTTAATTACAACAAATTTTCCTTAATTTCCTTGACATGATTTAATTGAGAAAATAAAATAATATTTCCCCAATTAAACAATGATGGCGGCCACATCAAGAGGAAACAAATTGACAAGTTTTAATCAACAATTAAAACTTTCCTTATTTGTTTCCAGAAATTTTAAAAATAAAATTTCTCTTTAAAATCTCTTCATGGTTAATAAAAGGAAATATCTATAATTTTAATTTTATTAACATGTGAATAATTTTAAAGAGAAAATAAAACTCTCCAATCTATAAATAAGGAAAGAGATCTAATCTCTTTCTTTAATCTTTTGTAAAACTTTTACAAGAGAGATATTTTAATTTTAATTCTCTTTAAAATATATCTTCCACATAATAATAAAATCTAAAATTAAATTTCTTTTTATTTAATTATGGCCGGCCCTACTAGCTTGGGTTCAAGCTAGGGCCAGCTTGGTTCCCAAGCTAGCTTGGCCGGCCCCCTTTAGGTGGGTATAAAAGGTGGGTATATGTGGGTATAGTACTCTATAAATAAGAGGCTACGATAGGGACCGAGAGGAGGAATTGGTTTTGGTCTCCGATAAAATTAAGCATCCCGTGCCCCGAACACACAACTTAATTTTATCAATGATAATTCATTCCACTAGAGAACTATCATTGAACTACCGCACCAATCCCAAATTACATTTTGGGCTCCTTCTTATTATGAGTGTGTTAGTCTCCTGTGTTTAAGATATCGAATGTCCACTAATTAAGTGAGTTACTGACAACTCATTTAATTAATATCTAAGTCCAAGAGTAGTACCACTCAACCTTATTATCACGTCGGACTCCACCTGCGGGGTTTAACATGACAATCTTTATGAGCTCCTCTTGAGGACATTATCAACCTAGTATCACTAGGACACGGTTTCCTTCTATAATCAACACACACTATGGGTGATACCATTTCCCAATTTATCGGGTTTATTGATTCATCGAACTAAATCTCACCCATTGATAAATTAAAGAAATAAATATCAAACATATGTGCTTGTTATTATATTAGGATTAAGAGCACACACTTCCATAATAACTGTGGTCTTTGTTCCTTTATAAAGTCAGTATAAAAGGAACGACCTCAAATGGTCCTACTCAATACACTCTGAGTGTACTAGTGTAATTATATAGTCAAGATAAACTAATACCTAATTACACTACGACTTTCTAATGGTTTGTTCCTTTCCATTCTGGTCGTGAGCTACTGTTTATAATTTATAAGGTACTGATAACATCATCTTCTGTATGTGACACCACATACTATGTTATCTACAATATAAATTAAATGAACAACTACAAACAAATGTAGATAATTAGACCAAATGTGATTCTTTATTCATAATGAATGTTTACAAAGCTTAGGCTCTCAGTATACACTCCAACAATTTGCATGTCACTTGGCACATCAAATTAATTAAGATTGGAAACTCACTAAAATTAAGACACATGTCGTAGTAAGGAGTCCCAAGTCGTATTTTTTTCCAAGGGTAACTAGTAAACGTGTGTACGAACTCTAGATTTGATTCAAACTTGATTTCTCACATCGACAAAGTTTATTAGGCATTCTCATCAACCAAGAATCATAAAATCAATTTCTTCAACTAGCAATCACAACTTCAAGTAAACTCAAAGTTTAGACACCATTTAATTGACCAAATTACATACAATCCTTAATTTCAATCACTTCAACAGCCATTTCAAGAATTCATTCACAATAACATAGAATAGAAGTAGCAATCTAAACATCGAATTAAGCATCCAACACCTAAACAAGATCATAGTCACAAAGATTAAATTGCTAACTAAATCACAAAACTCTACAACCTGTTAGTATCAGAATCACAAAACTAATCAGAATTAGATCTAAGATGGGGTTTATGAGCAAGAAATTTAACTCGGAAACACAAAATCTCAAACAAGAATAGAATGGTAAAGACAAGAGATCAGATCTTCAGATCTGAACAACTACATGGAAAATTCAATAACATTCAAATAAAAACACAAACCCTAGCATTCCTCATTCCAAATCCAAGTTCAAACCTCAACAATCTGCCGTGAAGCAGATATGTCATCTGAAACCTCCCATCAAGCATCCAATTACTAATCTCTAGCTCCCAACTATTATCAGGGAATGATCACAACTCTTGGAAACCTCCCCTCAAGCTCACAATCATTTGATAATCCCATCGGCCGAAGAAACAGAGCATGGATCTGTGAATCGCAAACCAGATCAAATGGCCAAATCGACCCAATTTTGCTGCGGCATGGAATGCGGAAAAGGTTCAGTAGCTCTCAGAAACCTCCCTTCAAGCACTGATGGAAGCAAATTACGCTGATCGAAAACCTCCCCGATCAGGTAAGCGGCAGTGAGCAGAACCCAAATCGCGCCGAGAAACCTCCCTCTGGCACTCTCCGATCTCGGAAGATGGACGCCGGTAGCTCGAAGATCGTCGTCGGTGAAGAAGCTCAACTCTTGGATTTGAAATTGTGGAACAGAGTCTCGGCGTCGCGGAGAAGAAGAGAAGAAGACACTGTAGTCGCGAAAACGCCGAGCCCAAGGAACTGTAGCTTCTCACGCGGCTTTTAAATCCTCTCAAATCTAATCCAACGGTCCAGAACTCTCCGAGCTTGATCAACGGTGGAAAATGGCCTAAAATCCGATCCAATAGTACTGATCTTTATCTACGGTCTAAATCTACTCCCCATTAGGTCGGATGGACCAGATGCTTGACGGGTGGCTCAGTCTCTCCAATCTTCAATGGACGGTCCAAAACACTCCAAGGCTTGATCGCTTCGTTTAGCCCTAGATTTAAGCCCAAATATGGTCTGATTTGATCGAGTCCATGACCCTTTTGATGCCTACAAAATAATAAACAAATATTAGCATCAAATACCATGAAAATAGACTAATTTGTAATTAGGTCCAAAATCATATGCAATTATGAAATATGATGTAAATGTGAGATTAAGCTATGAAAAGACCATTAAAAATGTGCATTATGATTCAAAATAATATAGCAAAAATCATGGTTATCAGAGCTCATAAGGATTGTCATGTAAACCCTGCATGTGGACTTAGTCCGACATGATGATAAGGTTGAGTGGTACTACTCTTGGAGTTAGATATTAATTAAGTGAGTTGTCAGTAACTCATTTAATTAGTGGACATTCTATATCTTAAACACAGAGAGATTAACACACTCATGATAAGAAGGAGTCCATATAGTAATATGGGATTGGTGCGGTAGTTCAATAATAACTCTTTAGTGGAATGAGATATTATTGATGAACTCAAGTTGGGTGTTCGGGGCGAACACGGGAAGCTCAAGTTCATCGGGAGACCAAAATCAATTCCTCCTCTCGGTCCTTGTCGTAGCCTATTAATTATAAAGTGTTATACCCACCCATACTCACGTTCTTACCCACCTTAAGGTGGCCGGCCAAGCTTAGCTTGGAGCCCAAGCTAGGGCCGGCCAAACCAAGGTTAGATGGCTCAAGTAGGTGACCGGCCCTAGCTTGAACCCAAGCTTAGGTGGCCGGCCATAATTAAATTAAAATAGATTTTAATTTTTAAAATTTTTCCTTATACAGAAACCATGGTTTTAAAAGAAAGTTTAAAATTTAAATCTTTCATTTTATAGTTTTCTATAAAAGATTAAGAGAAAGGTTTGATATCTTTCCTTATTTGTAGTTAAAAGGAATATTTTAATTTTTGATAAAAATTTTCTTTTTGTAACCATCCTCATGGTTTTAAAAGAGAGTTTTAAAATTTAAATCTTTCTTTTTATAGCTTTTTACAAAATATTAAGAGAAAGGTTTGATATTTTTCCTTATTTGTAGTTAAAAGGAAGATTTTAATTTTTGATAAAACTTTCCTTTTTTGTAACCATCCTCATGATTTTAAAAGAGAGTTTTAAAATTAAATCTTTCCTTTTATAGTTTCTACAAAAGATTAAGAGAAAGATTTGATATCTTTCCTTATTTGTAGTTAAAAGGAAGATTTTAATTTTGAAGAAAATTTCCCTTTTTGTAATCATCCATATGTTTTAATAGAGAGATTTTAATTTATAAAAGTTTTCTTTTATAACCAAACATGAAGGAAATTTTTTAAAGAGAAATTTTTATTTTAAAATTTTTTGAAAAAAAATTAGGAAGTTTTAATTTTTGTTTAAAACTTTCCTTGTTTATAGGACAATGAGGTGGCCTGCCATTAAGGGTTGAAAAGGAAATTTTTTAATTAAATTTTCCTTCTTAAACATTGGCAAGGAATATAAGGAAATCTTATTTATTAAACTTTCCTTATTTGCCAAGACTAAGGAATATAAAAGAGATGGTAGAGGTGCTTCACCTCATAACAATATATCTTCTATTATTCCTCTCTTCCTTGGTGGTGGCTGGCCCTCCCTCTCTTCCTCTTCCTCTCCTATTCTTTTTTCTTGTGTGGTCGGCGACATCTTCATCTCAAGGAGCTTGGTGGTGGCCGGATCTTGTTAAAGGAAGAGGGAGAGATAGGAGGCTTTGTTTCTTAGCATCTCTTTGAGCTTGGTTGGTAGCCGAAAGTTCTTCATCTCTTAAAGATAGGTGGTGGCCGAAACTTGCTTGGAGAAGAAGGAAGCTTGAATGGATTCTCATCTCGGTAAATCGTCACCCGCACGACGTCCGAGATAAGAAGAGGAATACGACAGAAGATTGAGAGGTCTATAAGCTATAAAAGGTATAACTAGTTATTAATTTTCGCATCATAACTAGTTCATCCTTTTATTTAGATCTTGAAATACCAAACACAAGAGGCTAATGAATCTAGGTTATCGAATTTATGTTTTCGATTTTGTGTTTCTTTTGTTTTTCGAATTTGTGATTCGATTGTTCTTTTTGGTTAAACCTAGGGTTACTAAAAGGAAATTAAATATTAAATTTCATTAAAAGGCTTTGTCTAGGAAGTGGTGGATGCTCCCATACCCAAGAAGGCTTAGTGACTCGTCATGTTTAACTTGGAAGTCGATCTCTGAAATTAATATTTAATTGAATTTGTAGCATGGGTGGATTTGGATCAATAATGTTAAGCATCGTTTGCGATCCAAGTCTAAACCACTAAGAACAGATAAGTTGAATTTGGAATCAATAATGTTAAGTTTCGTTTGCGATTCCAAATTTAATTTCTAAAGAATACAATAGGTTGTTAGGAATGGTTCAGGACTTGTACAAAATTTTTGTATAGGGGAACCGGTACGATATTCCGAGTAGCAACCAACACCTTTGAGAATTTATCATAATTTATTTAATCAAATGGGGAATGAAGTATTGTTTTCAGATATTCTAAAGAAGGTTAGCAACATGGTGTAAGATGCTCAATGATTCAATTAGTTTTTCAAATATTGATGATTTGAATCTCAGGTACCATACATTGTAGGATTTTTTTTTAGAATGAAAAATCTAAGATATTGACGGTTGGCCAAGGAGCCATTTATATTTTCAAATTTACTTGGTGTTGGGTCACTTCGAAGCTAGAGGCGAGGTGAATAGCTCATTTCGCTTCATTGATGATGATTTGTAGCGGAATACTCAAAGCGACAAACTTTCTAATGCTAACACTAGGATTTACTTGGTATCCACCTCAAGAAGAGGTTGCTAATCCAAGGATCCACACTTAGCACACTCTCCACTATCAAAAACACTCATTCTCAGAAACAATCCGGAGGTGGAGAAACCTCGTGCAACTCACACAAGCATGCAACTGAAAAACAAGAAGTAAATACATAAATAAAAATGAAAAACTTTCTTGCTTGATCTATTGTTGCTTGTTGGTGCCTCTTATAAGCTTAGAAATGCAACAGCACCTCAGCCTTAAGTTTCAAGAACTGACGAAGAAGATGGAGTGAAGAGTTGTGATGAACAGTGCACACGAACCCTTTTCTAGGGTTACCATTGACGCCTTAATCATTTAAGCTTTTCCCTTAATTGACTACAATGTCAGCAACCTACATAATGGCTATTTTTTCTAAAGCTTAATCGATTAGGAAACTTTTTGTTCGCACGAGAATCTATCATATGCAATTAAGCTTCCCTGCTTAATCACTTACCGTAGCTACTGTTTCCCACAAAATTAGCCTTAATCGATTGACCTAATTTATTAAGGGTTGCTGAATTGATTACCTCAATCGATTTAACTCCATTTTGTTTCCACGATCAAACGGCTTAAGTGATTAGGGTAATTGCTTAAGCTATGATATTCGATTAGCCTAATCGATTACCAAACTCTAACTTCCAAACCTAAGTTTAGGGTTTCTTTACCGAACATCCAGTCAATCGTGACTTATTGGGACTCCTCCACCAAGTGTTTGGTTAATTATTTGACCCACTTGGACTTTTCTCCTCATACAAAGTGTCCGGTCCCTCCTTTGACCAACTTGGACTTTTTTTCCTTGTACCAAGTATCTGGTCAATCCTTTGACCCAATTGAACTTTTCTCCTCGTGCCAAATGTCCGATCAACCTTGACCCACTTGGACTTACCATCTCGTGCCAAGTGTCCGATCAGCCTTAAGCCACTTGGACTTCCAATCACCAGGTGTCCGATCAACCTTTGACCCACTTGGATTTTCAACTATCTAACTTCATTCACCAAGACTTCCTCACTGCCTAGCTTCACTCACTAGGGTTTTTCACTTGGCTTCACTCACCAGAACTTTTCATCGCCTAGCTTCACTTACTAGGATTTCCATCTGCCTAGCTTCACTCACTAGGACTTTTCACTTGGTTTCACTTACTAGAACTTTCATCTGCCTAGTTTCGCTCACTAGGACTTTTCACCTAGCTTCACTTATCAGGATTTTCTAACTACCTATTTTCACTCACTAGGGCTTTTCACCTGACTTCACTCACTATAATTTTCCATCTGTCTAGCTTCACTCGCTAGTGCTTTTCAACTATCTGACTTTACTCACTAGGACTTTCATATCAAGTGTCGGTCCATATTGACTCACTTGGATTTTCTTCTTCTGCTAACATTTTCGTTGGTCTTACCCTTGCCTAACCTCCAGTTAAGACCTCCCAATCAAGTATCCGTTAACCTTGACCTACTTGACTATTCTTCAATCAAACTGGTTAAACCTTGATTAGAGGGGAATTACACTAACAATCTCCCTAAATAGACAATTGCACATGTAATCTCCATATATTGTCAAGCTTGAGCCAACTCAAGTTTAATCAAATTGGTCAACCTTGACCTAGAGAAATTACATCAACACTTGGTAGTCAGTCTGTGGAGCAGAAGTTGAAGTCATCCACCTCTAGGGCTAGTTGGATCGAAGTCTCAAACATATGGGATTATGATGAGATTGTAAGACATGGGACGAGTTCCTTAGGTAATGAAATTTTTTTAATTTCACTTATGATACATTACATCTGAGGAGTTTGAAAATTTTATAACGTTGTGTCAGGATCTATATGTACATTTTAATTTATCCTGATAATCAATTGAAAATTTTAATTAAATCAGATTAATCATTTTAAGATTAATTTGATAGTAAGAATAGATTATCTGAATTAAAAAAAATTGACAGGTGAATAATTAAAATACTAAAGGAAAAGATATCTAGAAAAAAAGGAAAGAAAAACTTTGATGAGGAGCTCTTTAAGCTCGCTCGTTTCTTTAAGTTCTATCCTTCTCAGGTTATTACAGGTTACCAGTTGGACTACAACTATATAACCTATTAACTTATTCAATATAATAAATGAATATTAGTTATGAAAGTTAAATAATTCAGTAGAAATAAGTTGCTTATCAAAAATATTATTTGTAATAACAAATATTGTATTTTTAAAAAAATGTTTTTAGTATTTTAAAATTTAAAATATTAAGTTTAAAAAATATTAGTATTTTTTTATTTTTTAAAAACAACACAAAAACATATATATATATAAATATATAAAGGTATATTATATATATTTAGGGTTTAAAATTTTAGAATTTAAGAGTTGGGTTATAATGAGCTTGAGTTAATAAGATTTTCTATATAGGGTTAAAATTTCTCTTTTAGATTATAATGTTCATAATTAAAAAGTTTAGATAATGATGGAGTATATTATATATATATTTAGAGATTAAGATTTTAAAATTTAGAATTTAGTTATAATAAATTTAAACTAATAAGATTATTTTATTAGTATTTAATTTTTTTTAATTATAGTATTTAAAATTAAAATTTTTAAATGTTAACATCAATATTAATTAAAAAAAACTATTAAATCCAATCTAAATGTCTGGATTTAACGTACACGTGCACACGGCGACGTGCAGTCCGCAGCAAAGCAATGTTAATTCTATACATACACGATGTTAGGACATCCACAATGGTTAGAGCCCATTAAGAACTCCTTTATTGTTACATCTGCGCCACAGTAAAAGTTAAAAACCTCACACCTCTCTCCACTATAAAAAAAAACCTCTCAACAATTTCTTCATGAGTCCCACACTTTTCATTATATATATTTTATTAATCTCTCCTTCATATTTATATTTTATATAATTAAATTTTAATAAAATTTAAATTCATAAATTACTAACATAAAATAATTAAATTTTACTAACATAAAATTTACATTTAACTTTTGTTTTTTTTTTTTACAATTATTAAAAAAAATAAAAAGTTGAAGAAATGGCTCCATAACCAAGGAGTTGCTTCTTCAATTAAAGGGAAAAAGCTCCCTCCACTATGGAGGAAACTCTTTTTCTAAAGCTCTAAAAGAAAGCTCACTATGGATGCTCTTATAAAACTAAAACTAAAATAAACTAGAATTAAAAATAAACTCTCATATTGAAGGAATATTCTATCAATTCAACGTGCAAACATTAGAACTTAGAACTTTATGAGAAAAACAATTGATGAAACATGTAATACCGAATTGGGAGAATTGGTATCATTCTTTGTAAGTGTTTTTTACATAATAAATTAGAAAGTCTCTGGGGCTTTCATGTTTGGATATTGTTATTCAAATATTTATGATTTAATACTCAACTATGATATATTTATAAATATTAGATTTTTGAGCCGGCTACAGTTAGCGCTTTCTGTTTTATTTTAATGTGTCCTAATTTATCATTGAGGCATAGTTGAGTTTACTGCTGCAGAATAAATATTTCTATAGTGAATAATAGGTGGAATAAAGTAGAAAAAAAATATTCTGCCCCGCAATAAAATGTTCTCCCCGCACCTAACAATAATTTATCTCTTTATAAATATCGAACGTGTGGACCGCTGTACGATTAATTTTCAGTTCAGATCTTCTATCTTCATTTTTCTTTGTCCCCGTGTCTCATTGTCGATCAGACGGATCAGATTAAATCTCAAGGTATCATAGTATCTTTAATATATGTGTAGTATCTTCGTGATGTGCAAAGTATCCTTGAGATTTAATCTGATCCATTCGGTCGATAATGAAATACAGGGAGAGAGAAAAATGGAGACAGAAGATCTGAACCGATTAATTCTACCTTTTGCCACCTTTAGAACGATCCCAAGGTTTTTTTTTAAATATTAATGGGAATCTATAGGTATTTTTTTAAAAAATATATATTAATTTTAATGTTTCTTTTATCAAGAAAAATATTTGGGCCTCGATTTGTAAACGGCGGTCCATTAGGCCCACAAAGACCTAGTTTCACAGTATTTTTTTATCATCCATGGTTCGTTTTTCACGACGAGCCCTAACTACTGGAGGTTTGGAAGAACGGAGAGGAGATCTGCTCGACTAGAGGCGGCAATGGCGTCGGCAGCAAGCAGAGTCGGAGGGCGCGGCGGTGGGTTGTGGGATGGGTTGTACCGCGTTCTGATGCGCCGCAACTCCGTCTATGTCACATTCATCGTGGCTGGAGCCTTTGTCGGAGAACGGGTTAGTTCTTTCTTCTCCATCCCATGATGCAATCGGCATCTTGTTTTTTCTATGGATGTCGATTTTTGTATTTATAGATTGGTGGATCTGATCCTGAGATCTATTACTTGTTCTTGTAATAGAGAAAATAGGCCCTTGTTACGCTTTCGTCGTTTACTCATCTTGTGCGAACATTTTTAATGAAGATAAACTTTCAAACTTTTCGATTAGTGTAACTCGTATCGAGAAAGAATAAACCTTTTGAATTTTTGGTATAGATCATGTCTTCCACATAATTGGTTTTCATGGTGAGTTTGTCTGTCGAAATTTGAAAATATGAGTTCACAAGATTTACCTTGCAACCTTGTCGCTGATCGCAGGCTGTTGACTATGGTGTTCACAAGCTTTGGGAATATAATAATGTTGGGGTAACATACCTGAACTCAATTTCTATCTTTTATATGTCAGTCGTGTGTATATATTGGAAATTCTCTTATTAATGGTTCAGAAATTCTCCATTCGTACATAATGATTGTCATTCCTCTATGCAAGCGGATCTTCCAATTTTGCTAGAAAAGAAACCTGTATTTGTGTATTATCACAAAATGTTATGATATTTTGGTTAATTCAAATACATCACATACTTTATAACTTTTAACAAATATATCGCATACTTTTAAAGCAACAAAATCAGCACATGGCATATAAGGTTCATGACAAAGCTAGTCAATTTCTGTTAGTTGATATTAACTGACAATAATGTCCATATGTTAAATAATCTTGTCATCCTTAAAAGTAGCAATTCTAAGGTGGCGCTTAGTTCTTTCCTAGGAATCGGAATGAGAATCGGTATCATAATCTTATGGAATGGGAATGAGTATGAGCTTGGGTATCATTTTTAAAAATAATGTTTGGTTAGTTGAATATTTTCAATCGGAATGAGCCTAAATTTTATTTTTTACCCTTAAAGAAAAATAAGAGAAAAAATTAAATGGAAGAGAAAGTTGAATGTGAGAGAAACATATGATGAGAGAAACATATGATGAGAGAGAAAGTGTGATGAGAGAGAAAGTGTGATGAAAGAGAAAGTGTGATGGAAAAAAATGAAAAGAGGAAAAGTATGATGAGAGAAAATGAGGAGAGAGTGCATGATAAGAGAGATTGAGAAGAGAAAAAGTATTATGAGAGAGAAAGAGTTATGGGGAAAATAGAAGAGATAGAAAGTATGATGAGAGAAACTGAAAAAGTCAGGAGAGAGAAACTATGATGAGAGAGAAAGTAAGTTGAGAGAGAAAGAGTGATAGGAAAAATGAAGAGAGAGAAAGTGTGATTAGAGAAAATGAAGAGAGAGAAAGCATGATAAGAGAAAATGAGGAGAGAATGGTAAGGGAGATTGAGGAGAGAGAGAGTGTGTGATGGGATAAAATGAAGAGAGAGAAAGTGTAATGAGAGAAAATGAGGAGAGAATGGTAAGAGAGATTGAGGAGAGAAAAAGTAAGTTGAGAGAGAAAGAGTGATAGGAAAAATGAAGAGAGAGAAAGTGTGATGAGAGAAAATGAGAGATTGAGGAGAGAGAAATTATGATGAAAGAGAAAGTGTGATTAGAGAAAATGAAGAGAGAGAAAGCATGATAAGAGAAAATGAGGAGAGAATGGTAAGGGAGATTGAGGAGAGAGAGAGTGTGTGATGGGATAAAATGAAGAGAGAGAAAGTGTAATGAGAGAAAATGAGGAGAGAATGGTAAGAGAGATTGAGGAGAGAGAAAGTAAGTTGAGAGAGAAAGAGTGATAGGAAAAATGAAGAGAGAGAAAGTGTGATGAGAGAAAATGAGAGATTGAAGAGAAAGACATTATGATGAAAGAGAAAGTGTGATTAGAGAAAATGAGGAGAGAGAATGTGATGAGAGAAAATGAAGAGAGAGAAAGCATGATAAGAGAAAATGAGGAGAGAATGGTAAGGGAGATTGAGGAGAGAGAGAGTATGTGATGGGATAAAATGAAGAGAGAGAAAGTATAATGAGAGAAAATGAGGAGAGAATGGTAAGAGAGATTGAGGAGAGAGAAAGTATGATGAAAAAATAAGGAGAGAATGTGTAATGGGAGAGAATGAAGAGAGAGAAAATAAGGAGAGAGAGTATGTGATGGGAGAGAATATAGAGAGAAAATGGTAGAGAATGTGTAATAAGAGAGAATTAGGAGAGAGAAAGTATGATGATAGAATAAGGAGAGAGAAAATATGATGAGAGAGAACAAGGAGAGAGTGTGTGAAATGAAAGAAAAATTGAACAAATATACTAAAGGTATTTTTGTCCAAAACTTAATTTACATTCCTATTTCATCAAAACCCAAGGGAGGGGGTGGGTTTCATCCATACCTAAATTTTTGAGTTTCATTCCAAAATCTTGTTCATTCCCTCATTCCCAAACCCTTAAACCAAACGTCACCTAAGTTTTTCACGAGAATTAATCATTTAATATGGTAGCAAAAGGTGGAATCCACCATCCCAATGGGCCCACGGTCGGTCCCACGACCATTTAAATTGAGAAGTTGTAGTTGGCCAGTAAAGGGAGGGCTTTTTTCCTCGACTTTGCCGAGATTCGAACCCTTGTTCTATGGTAGCAACTTTGCCCCCCACTAGCCAACTCAATCCTGCCCCAGGCACGAATTAATCACTTAATAGTAAAGACCAAACATTGCAAATCGAGGAAGAAAATGTTATGAATGGTACTAGTACTCTTTTACAAAAGAATGATTTGGCATAGAGGCACATCATCTGTTAATAATGGATTCTTAATGGAAATTCACCAGCGTCATAGCTTTGGTATGATTTTATATAGTACATAATAGCTCTGCTATTTTTGGAAGTTTGTGAAGATTTGTTAAAGTTGTGAATTACACAACAGATATAATAATTAACCTTGATATTTTTCAGTATTGGCAATGAATTAAAAAATGGCAGATGGAATTAGAATATAAACCACATTCATGACTAGAGGACTTAATAGGTAACACTACTATTTTTCACAAAAAAGTTTTCTTTGATAAAAACTGAACGATAAAAAATGTCTTACATCTTGGACACTCCTGAGGCTATGATATCATGGGTGCTAATATAATAAGAGTAAGCACTTGTTTATGTAATTATGCCTGATGCCCAAGCAATTCACTTGTCTATGTAATTATGCCTGATGCCCAAGCAATTCATAGTAACAGGGATGAAGGAATTATATATGATGATGTTGTGCTTGATCTTCAAGACCAAATATTGACAGAAGAGTGAATCAAGAGATTAAACATTCCATTTTTCCATTGTCTACTAAATCAACAACTTAAGAGAGACTATTGATCATATTCAATTTAAGATGGAGACCCCTTAAGAAGGGGAACCTTGGCGCAACAGTAAAGTTGTTGCCATGTGACCAAAAGGTCACGGGTTCGAATCCTGGAAATAGCCTCTTGCAAAAAGCAGGGTAAGGTTGCGTACAAATGCGACGGGAGCTTTGTACATCGAGTTGTCTTTTTTTTTTTATGGAGACTGCTTAACTAGTCCAAGGTGAAATTTGAATATCAAATTTTTGAGGATCACACTATAAATAAGTTATGAGCAGTCTGCATGATAATCTTTCATGAACCTGAAAGATGTTTGCCTGTTGCCTTTTAGTGCTATGGATGAAAAGTAGAATATTTTAGTTTGGCCATAAGTACCTGAATCAGTTCTTATAGTGCCTTTGTTGAAAGGAAAGCTGCTATCCTATTAGATAAAATCCTCTAATTTGTGAACTCATGACCATGTAAATCCTTGTTTTCTTGCTTTGCTTATATGCACATATATATATATATACCTATACCCTTAAAATTCTTTAGTTATTTGGTCTCCAAAATAGTTGCTATGGCATTATGCAAGATAAGATGTCACTGTGGCAATTCATGTTGAGCACCTTGAGTCCCTTTTTTGCTGAGAAAGGGATAAACTACTCATAATGTCTGTAAAATTATGTTGAACCATTGGTTATGGATAGAGTAGTAGACAGCATATTCCCACCTTGCTATGATTTGAGAGGATGTTGCCTTCCTTTCTTGTCACAAAGTTGTATAAAGATTTCCTCTTCTATTCAAACTTAATATTCGTTATTAAATTCTTGAGGGTATTTACTGCTGCAAAAATCTTTGAATGAAAAGCATTCTTTGTTCTCATCAGCAACTATGAATGATGATTTCCTAAGCTTGCATTTGAGATTAGCACAGGAACTTATCTGTTGTAGTTTTGTTTTTCTTGATGCAAGAAAAGATAGTCGATTAGTATTCTGTGTGGAACAAATTGGCTTGCAGTGTGCACTGTTTGACTACTGAGATGACTTACTTCTCTAAGCTCGTTCTGTTACTTCTCTAAGCTCTTTCTGTTATAAAATTTTAACTATTTTGAAAGTAATGGAATTGAATTGGTTCCTGTCCTCCTGGAAGCACACTTCAGTTGCTTATTTGCAAAATTTCCCCAATGCTCACCTGACATTATGAATCAGATCATGAGAGCTTATTCTGCAAAATTTTGGAAAATTAGATTCCATATCTTAACAATATCCAGTAGCTTTGCTTCTAATTTAAAGTTGCTGATTATATCTTTGATTTGTTAATGCAGAAGAGATATGAAGATATTCCAGTATTGGGGCAAAGGCCGACAGAATGATATCCTTATCGAATCCTAAATTCTTTACGAGTATGCTAAAGGTTGCACAACCTTATTGTAGTAGCCATACTTTTGTCTTTCTGCAATTGAATAATAAGCTACTCTTCAAAATGTAAAAGTTAATTTCAGAATACCCTGGATAATTTTGTGCCATTGAAACAGATTATCATGTTTTCCCTTTGATCATATTGTTTTTCTGGTTTGACAAAGTGCAGTGTTCTGCAAATGAAGTGATTAGTATTCGAATGATTGCATCATGGCTGGCATGTAAAGGAGTTATAGATGAGCATGTGATTGATAGACATACCAAGTTATGCTGGTTGTTTACATTGAAAACAACTCAGTAGAGCTTAATCTTTGAATGTAGGAATCAATGACTAAATCTCATAGGATGTATTTGATTCGAATAAGGAATACAATGTTAAGTGGAATTTATATTTTTCGTTTAGAATATTTTATTCTTTGGTATTCTTCTGATTCTTTCATCCAAATTGACCTTGGTTCATCCGTCTGTTGGACTCACTTGGACTCACATGGTTCCCTTGCTAGTTTGATCCAAGTACCTAATTGACTTTGTTTAACTCACCTGGCACATTTCGGTAACTTGCTTGGTTGAATGAATCAAATTGTTTAGCTTGCCCTACCTGTCCTGATGAACCACATTTATCGATTTGCATAGCTCATGTGTTAAACTTATCCGACATAATCAACTCAACCCATCCCTTTGGTGTGTATGAACCATGTTCATCTTTCATTCCTTTCACCAACTAAAAGTAAGACAATACTGGCTCTAAGATATGGTGGTAAATGGTAAATATATTCGTCCCTAGTGCCTCCGTATCGATATTCGAACTTCAGATCTCATGATGATAACATCTCATGTGCTAGTCACTAGATCATCCCGAAAGGATAGTCCTGACTCTAAGACAAAAGAAACATGCCAATGTCTAATAAAATAACCAAGACTAGAAGCATCAGTGAGAGTGCTAAGTTTCAGTCCATCCTGATGCACAATTGCAATACATTCATGTTATAATCACATACAACCAAGCAAGTGCTGAGGATTCATGTTTCAAAGGTTTAAAGAATTGCAATAGTCACTATCCATAACCAAGTTGTTCCACAAGCAAACTCAAATATCTAAGTTCCTCCTGAAGCCATCATCTCCTCCTCGCATGGAATTCTCCCTCCGATCGCTACTTTCCCCGTCGAACAATTCGGTGGTCGGTCGCAATGTTCTTCTCCCCACCTTGAACCTAGTGTTGCTGTGCTTGCTGTAGCTCCCCATTCTATCCATTTTTACTCTCTGAAAAGCAGTGTTTTCAACTACATTAGAACTATGCCGAGTCCTAAATCCTTGGCTCCTGCTGTTGCCATGGTTTCTTGAACTCATTTTCTTCCTCACAGAATTAGCTTCTCCGGTCTCCAATTTCAAGTTCTTCAGGTTTTCGTTAGTTTCATCGAATTCTTTCCAACCAAATCTTTGCTTCGTATCAGAAGCCGCCATTTTTTTTCTGGAATCCCTGGCACCACCTTCTCTCGGAGAAATCTTCCAATCTTTCCTTGCAATTTTATCTGGAGTGTTGAAATTCGTCAGAGGTCGTGAGTTCTTTGATGTAAAGAAGGTCGTATTTTTATGCGTCTCGTCGTCCAGATTCTTCGCTGCGACGTCGGTAGATTCATCTTCATGTGAATCCAATGATCTTGATCTCCTCCTACTCCTTCCGCTTCCTCCGCTGGGAATCCAATCATCCGTTTCTCCGTCCTCTCTCGGCTCCGCTGCGACGCCGTAGGGCTTCACGCTGTGCACGGCGCCCTCGGGGAAGAACCTGGCCGACGGCAGCCCGTCGACGGGCGAGCGGAACACCTGCGGCCCGTCCCGGTCGTTCCACATGTCGAAGCTGCCGGGGCGCTGGAACCGGTCGGCGAGGGCCCGGAGTTGGTCATCGGCGGAGACGGAAAAGAGATTTGGGGCGCGCTCGACGACCTCCCAGGGGCGCTCGAGCTCGGAGGCGGCGGCGCGTAGCTCCGCCCGCTTGCGCATCTCGTAGAGCTGCCGCTCGCGGCAAAGGCGAGCCTTGAGGAGCTGCTTCGCTTTGTTGGCCTGCATCCGTTTCCACTGCCACTTGGATACGCCGCCAGGGTACGTCCGTGGCCCGCCGCCCATGCGGATCACGAGCTCTCTGCGGCCGCGGAGGGGTTGGAGGACGGAGAGTTGGTGGGCGCCGGAGAGGAATCGGGTGGAGGAAAGGGTCGAAGTGAGGACGGGGAAGCGAGGGATTGAGACGGCGGCGGGGGAAAAAACTAGAGACGGCATTTTTCTGGTGCGGAATTGAAATTGAAATGGATGAATTGGGGAAGAACGCAGCGCGATTTGAGACGAGCGGAAGCGACTGCACAGGACGAATAATTTCATATCACTTCCCAAAGTTTACTATTTTAAAAAGCGTCCTCGTGGATTTTACGATCATCTCCTTAGGGCATCTCCAACCCATCACCAAAACATCAAATTTGATATAAATTTAACACTAAATTATTCCAGCCCATACACCAAATCTCACCTGATGATATGAATAGTGCAACACCAAATATGATGTTATATTATTCACATCACCATATTTGATGATGGAGAGAATTTTTTTTAATTTTATTATATTATTATAAAATCAAATGTAATTAATTAATTATTATTATTTTCTTTATCTTTATTTATAGTATAATTAAATGTAATTATTATTTATTATAAATTTAAATTAAGGGTATTTAATAGCATATTTAAATTTTATTATGTATATTTATAAATATTTAATTTATTAAAATTATTATTTTAATTTTATTTAATATATTTTAATTATAATTACATTTATAAATTATCACTAATTTCATAAATATAATACAATAAAATATTAAAAAAATTATATGCATAAATATAAAATATATTTTATATTTTAAATTTTTGATATGCATAATACAATAAGTATCCTTTGTTTTAAATATAAAATAGTAAAATATTCTATTATAATTGTGTGTGATTTTATAATATTTTTAAAATATATTTACACCGTAATTATATAATAAAATTAAAAATAAAAATTATATATATATATATATATATATATATATATATATATATTAGTTGGATACTGAATTTTAAAAAATTTAAAATATCAAATATTAAGAAGTATTAATTTTAAATATAATAATTATCATATAAAAAAATAACAAGAATAATAGAATATTCTAAAAAAAAAATTTTTTTTTGTGATATGGTGTTGATGGGTTGGAGTTGAAATAATGTTTGGTGTTAAAATTGTATCATTTTAATGTAAAAATTACACTAAATTTGATGATGTGGGTTGGAGATGGTCTTACCTTTAAAATTCAAAAGCAAATTTACTAAAATGGGCTCTTACTCTTCGGAAATGCTAAAAAAACACGACTAACTTTCAAAATGCACAAACCACTCAACATTTTTAAAATTTTAAAGGATGAAACAACTTTCCTACGATATATTGTTCAATATTATTATCTTTTGTCTCCCAATCCCTATTAGCTGGTTGTATGAACATGATAAATCTGTATTATAGTAATTACGATTTTATAATTACTATAACATGAATATTATCGAACAAAATGAATTCGTAATTTGTAATTGTTACAACATGAATATTATTAGGATTTAATACATATAATAGAAATATTTAATGTCGAAAGATAATTAGATAATTTTACAAGTGAAGTTGATGGGATGGGTGCCCTATTAATACAAAATCAAAAAGTGGTGCCCTAACGATGATTCTGATAAAAAAGGGGGTACTTTATTGCCTAATTTAAAAACTATACTCTAGACTTTCTGAATTCTCAAAAAAAGTATCTCTTCACGCAGAAGAAATAGATGACAAAAAAAAAAAATTATTAACTTTGGGGAAAAAAATAAAAAACAATTGCCGGCAGCAACTAAAGATACATGACAAGGGATTCTTAGAGGTGCAAGGATTACTTTCTAGGATGATGTACATGTGTATCGAAGTAGACAACTAAAGTTAAAATCTACTACAATGTCAATGTTTTAGTCTATGATGGAACGGCAAGGATGTTTCAAGGAGCTGCTCATCAGAAGTTCTTCCGCGATTTACGAACAGCCTGTTGGATCTGCTTCTCGTGCTCTTTGAGCATGTCTTCCATGTTTCCGCCCGGTGGCATCAAAGGGCCTGAGTAGTGAATTCTTCTTATAGGATGTCCATATACCTGCAACGTTCATTTCAGAGTCATCATCATCCAAGAGACAGATTTATTTGGTTGGAATACGAGTTTCGGTCTTACTTGTGCTGGTTCCTTGGCAATGACTATGTCGTTTTTCTTATGTTCAGCATGTCGACCTCCATCAAGTTGATTTTGTTGAGAGCCAGCATTGCCTCTCGTGGCAAATGAACCTGAGATGTCTGAGAAATCGGCACCGCCTAGGTGAGGCCGGTACGACGTCTGTGGCCTTAACTGAAGACCATTTGGCACCCTCATTGAGGAATACGTCCGGCTTGGAGCGTGACGGGCCTGTTCTTGTTTCCTCCCAGACAAAGTAGAAACCAATGCATTCGGGTGAATGCCAGGATGAGAGGAGACATTTTGTGATGGTCCTCCAGGAGGTTCCATTGGGAACCCAGATGCAGCATCATCCTGTTCTTCGTACTTCTTGCCGATGCTTTTCGTATTCAGATATCCATGTGAATTCTACACAAAAAGGAAATCAATACGATATTCTCTAACTGTCCATGACAAGCATATTGCACCAATTTAGCAATTCTTTAAACCAAAAGAGCATAGAAATGTTCATATTACCTGCCGTTCTTGTGCTGGCATTGCTCTGGAAACCCTATTATGTGGCCTGACTGATTCAGATGCCCGGGCGGCTGCCCTCTGCCTGCAAAATTCATAAACAAGTCACCGTGCCTGTAATTTTACAACTTTTATTCGGCACAAACAAAAAGCTCTAATTATGTAGGGGAGCTGTAAAAGACTGCATACCTCCTAGCCTCGTCCTGAAGTTTGGCATCATACTCTTTACTTGGAGGATATTTAGGCAAACTTGAAGGATCGCAGGCGAATGGCATTGTTGTGAAGAACTGAAAAGTAAAGATACGAGAATTTTGAACGAACTTTTTGCATAGAAAATGTATGACAAATCTAATAAATTATAACATCCTAGGTTTTCACATAAAAGGAGTTCATATACCTTACTTTGGAGAGCCGAGGCAACAGTTCCCCTTTTCTCTGGTTCTATAGCAAGAAGATGATCGAGGAGAGATAAAGCTGTAGGTGGGAAGTCTTTGAAAGTCTCAGTGAGACAGCACCTATACTGATGCTGAGGTTTGAATATGGTCGCGTGGGGTAGCTTTGATTTCTCCCAGTACTCTTCTGAAGGTGAACCACAGAGCTTGAAGATCTTGTGCAGTTGTTCCACCTAAAGTGGCACAGCCATCAACAATTTCAATGAGGAATGAAAAAATAAATTCAAAATTTTCTTTCCATTTTACTCATCTTAGTATCTCACCCTTGAAAACTTTCAAAGAAACTAAACATACCTCAGTTCTTCCAGGCATGATCGGCCTCCCAGCAAATAATTCTGCAAGAATGCAACCAGAGCTCCACAAATCAACAGCAGCACCATACTCTGTGGCACCGAGCAAAAGCTCAGGAGGCCTATACCACAAGGTTACTACGCGACTTGTCAACTGTTGATTTGGGTCAACAGTGAGTAATGTTGCAAGGCCAAAATCTGCTATTCTGAGTATGCCACTATTGTTAATTAATAAATTTGAGCCCTTTATATCTCGATGCAAGACCCCACGACTATGACAGTGATCAAGGCCTTCAAGCAGCTGTTTCACATAACACTTTACCTGAAGTTGATATCACACTGATTAGAGGAGAAAAGTTTCCAAGAATACAGCTATAACAGCTGAAATCTACCAATATCAAACTACCTGTGGCTCAGTGAATCTGACACTAGATCTTGCTGCAAGTCCAGCTAGATCATGCTCCATATATTCAAATATGAGATACAAGTTGCATGACATTCGTGACGTGATTATTCCTTCAAGCTTTATGACATTTGGGTGATCAAGTCTCCGTAGAATACGAATTTCCCTTGCCATAAAGCAAACACTTTCTGGATCCATATTAACAAATCTCACTTTCTTGAGAGCAACAATTTTACCAGTCTCAAGATCACGGGCTCTAAAGACATGACTATAAGTTCCTTCTCCAATCTGAAATACAATAATTCAACAATGATCATCCAAGTACTTACAATCTGAAAGAGCAGAATAAACTGTACACAGCTTGTCTTCTAACAACATCATACTAAGCATCAACGATTGATATTCAGTATCAACATATAGTGCCTTTTCTTTTTAACAAAATCTGGTTTTAGAGAATCATAATGGTTAGCGAATGACAGTATCAAATCAATGACATTAATTCAGTAGGAGCTATTATAATGACACTAAAAAAAACAAATTCAACCTATGGAAAAAATTGGATCATTCAAAAGTGTATGTGAAGGGGAAAAAAAGATAAACCTTATCTAATTTCTCAAATGAGTCACCTCTCCTGGGTAGCCACCCGTTTATTGCTTCCCCAGCAACATCTGTAAGCCAAGAAGGCCAACCTGCTGCTACTTGCTCCCCTGCAAGCCCATTGGGCACACTACCAATTCCCAAATCACCTTCGATATTGCGAGAAGAACCCATAACACTGGAGCCATTTTTTTGTGCTCCAACGTCCACAGTGGCTCGTCTGTTGTGTGCTCCGACATGGCCGGTACTCTGAACGGCTGTGGAATCCTCTTCTTCCTCCGAGGAGACAGAGGAGCTGGTGTCTGAATTCTCATATCGCTTGGATGAAAATCTAGCACTGCTATGGTTTCCACTAAGTGTTGCAGTAACGATGGCAGTCACAACCTCGTCTTTCTGTGAGAATGTGACAATACGGTTCAAGGACTTAGATCGATCCGGCACACCATCCTCATCAAGCAAGCCCTTGGAACAAAGGCAGCCCATAAGCAGAAACAATATCAGAGCCTTTATATCCTTTTCATACGCAGCAAGTCAATAACGCACAGTATGGTGTCATCCAGATCGACCTAAAAACTAGGTTTCTAATCTAATGGGACGAGCAAGCACGGCTGCCCCCAAATCTCAAAGCATGCGCCACAAATATTCAAACTTTTGCTACGAAATAGCTCTCGTCAATCGACAATGCCTTGACATCGAGGACGAATGCTCGTCCCCGGAAGAATAAATTCAACGATCTCAGCAATCTCGAAAGCCCTAGCAAAAAGCTACTACCTTTATGAGATTAAACACAAAAGATAGACGATCGAGAACAGAACCCTAGCCCGTCAAACCACAAAGGGAACAATCAAACCTATACAAGGGAATCACGAGGAGCAAAAAGGAAGAACCGGGGATGCCTAGGATAATTTGACGTTCGCTCGTCTAGCGGTGGAGTTTCCCCTACCGCTGGTAGTCGATATTCTTCATTCCGCCATGAGTAGAGCAGAGGGAAAGGCGGAGACGATGATCGAATTTGGATTCGGCAAAAGAATAACACAATTAGCTTTGAAATTAGTTTGTTCTGTTCACAAATTGACTAAAAAAAGAAATGTTATGAACCTGGAAACAAACGGAGGAATCAAACGGAAGCAGCGGAGGGTTTTTCGGATACCTGTCGCCCTAGAATATCGCCGACGATCGCCGAAATCGCTTGCCAATAAGTTGGGCATCTCTCCGGATTCTGCGAGATATCTCATTCTTCCACAGTTTCACTCGTACTACATATATTTATATATATATTCATTGCAAACGTATATAATACTTAAATACAGATAAATTAGTATTATAACCTATAAATTAGATTTGATAAAGGACCCTCCAAATCTATTGATGGTGTTGATCTTCGAAAAATTAACAACACTATAATAATTATAAAATCATAGTTATTATAATTATAAGTTATAATTTTAAAAGATCATTTTTTTTTAATTCAAATTGAACTATATAACTTAGAATATATCAAACGAACACGATAGTGCTAATTTTTTATAGCGCTGAATTTCGAAACCAACACTAATGTATTGTTTGTTTTTTGAAAATCAATCCTATTGTTTTACTGAATTTAGCAACACAATAATACTGATTTCAAAAATCAATACTATTACGTTGTTATTTTAGTAGTGTTGTTATTTTTGAAATTTAAAAACAAAAGAAGGAAGAGAAAAAAAAAATTATGACTTAGCAAGTAGATTTGATCATGATTCGGAACCGTCGGTTCGATAGTTATAGGTAGGTCGACCCTTAACCACCCAAGACGATTACGGTTTACGATTTGGAACTGCCGATTCACAGTTTGATTCACGGTTCACCACTGTTCAAGATTATTATGTTAAAAAAATTTAAAATTTAAAATTTAAAATTACAAATTAAAATTTATTGTAAAAAAAAGACTTGCACTTATTTAAGTTGCCTACGTATTCCATGGGGAATCAAAGTCCACGTAGTTCTTTACATTTTTATCTTTTACATTGTCACTCACTTCCATTCCCCGTTTATGTCGTATTCGTTCCTTCAGTATCAAAATCTTCAACTTCGTCATCTGAAAGTTGCATGCCCTGGATTCTTTTCTCCACTCTGGTTCAATCGTCCAACAATACTTGGGCTTCCAATGAGTCAGGAGACAAAGTTAATCGTCGTTCATCTAATATGTTACCGCCAGCATTGAACATCTGCTCAACAGCAATGGACAAGCTAAAATTTTTTTAGCGATCACAGAGAAGGCGGGAAAGCTTTGAGCCTTTTATGACCACCACTTTAAAATATCGAAATTTTCGCTATCTGCTTCATTAAAATCAAAAGAAGTCATAAAATAATTTTCAAGTTCCTGTGTGGAATTTGAGTATCCTCATGGATGTTTTGTCTGTTCTTTTAATAAAAGTTGTACTTTTGTAAGTTTTAAATTATTACAAGTAGTTTGTTGTATTTCAAAAACATTAATTTGTGTTCCATATTTTACCTAATATTGATTATAAATATCATATAAATAAATTCTAATATTATATATAATATTAACTAGATCATGAGAAGACGAATCTTTAATTAGAATTAAAACGTCATAATATAAAGTTAACATTTCTTATAAAACTTCTAATTTAAATTTAGGATCTAAAGCAAATGTAATTAAATAAATTTCAAGAATAAAATAAAAATAGTTTTCCCATTTAGTTTTCATAACTAACTAAGATGCAAGGAGATAAATATTCATTATTAATATGTTCATTTAAAACTAATACTATATTAGAAATATTTTCTAAAACTAATTGAGCAGTAGGATAATAAACACCAGAAAGTTATTCGGTTGCACCATTAAATACTTTTAAAATTTCACAAATACTACTACAAATATTCTATTGTTGTGAAAATAAATATATATTAGTATTAACATTTTATGCAAAAAAATAAACATAATAATTATTTATATTCAAATGAATATTGTAATAATTGGTATGTGAATTCCAACGTGTTGGTACATCATGTGGAAATTTTTTAGGTCTCATTTTATTAGTTTTACAAAACCTACCCCATTGTTTCATTATAGATAGATGAGACCATAAATAAGAAATTGCAATTCTAATTAGTTTAATATAACTTTCTAAAATTTTTAATTCATCTTGAATACATAAATTTAAAACATGACATACATAACCAAAATGAAAAAAAATAAACCGTCAATAATAAGTTGACAAACAAATTTTAGATTATCTATACAAGCGGTATTGGAATTAACATTATCTAATGATATTGAAAATATTTTATGAGTTAAGCAATATTCTTCTAAAATTAAAAATAATAATTGTGCGATGTTATGAGCATTATGTGATTCATCAAAAACTCTATAAGCTAATCTTTTTTTGAAGGTTCCAAGAGTTATTGATCCAATGACAAGTCACACCCATATACGAATGTGTTTGGCAATGATCACTCTAAATATCGGAACATAAAAAAACTTTATTATCTAATTTATTAAATTCATCAATTAAATTCTTTTTTTCTTGTTTTACTAATTTTTTAATTGTATGAGTAAGTGTAGTCCTAGGAACACGTTTAGCATATGGATTAAGAGATTTTTTATAAAAATCTTCAAATGTACATTTAGAACCAAAACTAAAAGAAAGATGTTCTACGGAAACAAATTTGGCTAATGATTCTCTTAATTTATTATTCAAATATAAAAAAAAAATCAGAATCAGTACTATCGTTAGTTGAAGAAAATCTTGATAATTATATTTGAGAACGGTCGAGTTCATATTCCGTCAGGTGCTTTGTTTCTACATGTCGTTTCAATGACCCATAGCCGCTGTCGACTTGGAATTTGTAGGAAGCATTGTAGTGCTTACATTTTGCACGCATTTCTCTCGACGGAAGAGTAACATTCTCAAAATGTTTAGTGAAAATAGAAGACTTTAGAGGAGGAAGTTCCCAAACCTTAGAAGTAATTACATCGGTACTTCAAATGTACATTTAGAACCAAAACTAAAAGAAAGATGTTCTACGGAAACAAATTTGGCTAATGATTCTCTTAATTTATTATTCAAATATAAAAATAAATCGGAATTAGTACTACCGTTAGTTGAAGAAAATCTTGATAATTATATTTGAGAACGGTCAAGTTCATATTCCGTCGGGTGTTTTGTTTCTACATGTCGTTTCAATGACCCATAGCCGCCGCCGACTTGGAATTTGTAGGAAGCATTGCAGTGCTTACATTTTGCACGCATTTCTCTCGACGGAAGAGTGACATTCTCAAAATGTTTAGTGAAAATAGAAGACTTTAGAGGAGGAAGTTCCCAAACCTTAAAAGTAATTACATCGGTACTTCCTTATGTTTCGGGTGTCAGATTTGGAAGATGCTCGATCTCATCATCGGTGGATTGAATGTTGGGGTCCTCCTCTTGCGGATTCATTATTTCCTTTCCTTTCCGAGATCGAAATGATGCACCTCCGCGACCTCCTTCTATTGTAATTGAAAATTGGAAACGAAAGCGTGTAAAGAATACAAAATTGAGATTAAGAGTAGAGAAGATGTGTGAAAATGATGAACTAAGCTCTCTATTTATAGAGTTTTGATATCGCCCGAAAATTCTCAAACTTGCATTAGAATTATTCTGTGATTTTCTGGAATTTTTAGATATTTTTCCGGAATTTTCCGAGTAGCGGAAGTAGCAAAAATAATTAGAAGAATAAAAAGGCTTAAGCGGGAATCGAACCCGGAACCTCTCGGGTCCGCTAAACCTTTAGTTAGCCTTAGTAACCGGTGAACCCAGCAGGGCCGTGCTGAGAGAAAGAGGAACCAATTATATTTATATTGGAGTTGGGTTCAATAATCCAATTAATATAAATTAAGAACTTAAGATGAGTTTGGTTTAATTTGGTTCGGCAGCCCTCTCCTCACAAAACCTCACGCCGAACACCTCTTCCCTTCCTCCTTCTCTCGGCGCCACACCATGGAAGATCTAGGGTTCTTTCTCTAGGGCCCCAAGGACACTTTCTGAAGACGATTTCAGCACAAGGACGCTCCCCTCCGCGAGTAGAGCACGTGGACGCGAGCGAATCGTCGAGAAATCATCTCCACCGGGAATTTCTAGCGATTAGATTTGTAAGAAATCTACCACACAAGGTAAGAAACCCCTCACCTGCAGTATAATAGCTCCGTTTGGATTTTCTGTGTAGTAGTTTAGTTTTATGCAAGTTTTGTCGACATGTAGGGTGTTTTTAACCCTCCTCGCAGGTTTAGGGATTTAGTTGAGCGCCTTTAGATGGGCCGGACACGTTTACCCTCTTCAGTTTGGGGTTGTAGACGTTGTCGGGTGCCTAAAGGTGATCTCCCTAATAAAGAGGAGAGTTGGGGCACACTAGGTGTTCGACAAAGTAACTAGATCAGTAAAAAGATGCAACTTAGGCATTTTAATAGCTCAGTTAAATGCATTAGAAGCGTTTAAAACAGCAAATCAGTTTATTTTAGCTTCGATGGGACTACGGTCCAATGGGTGGGCTCCCACTAGATTTAGATAACCTAGCTCTAGGTTCAGATAACCTAGAAACAGCAAGTTAAAACAGTTAGCTATATTCAGTATTTTATTTTCAGTGGCACTGTACTGGATCAGATATCCATTGGGTTGGACTCCCACAGTCGTCCCTAGGTTTAGATAACCTAGTTAACCCTACTAAATTCGGGACTTGCAAACCCGGGTCTAGTTAGGGATGCGCGCACAGCAAGTACAGTTGCCGGGCCCAAACAGCATGATTATGTATTTTCACTTATATCTATTAGCTTTCAAAGTTTATTCAGATATGTGACTATAGCATCAGAACAGCACTAGTTTAGCTCAAGTATAGTTTCAGTTCGGTTTCCAGCATAGTTTATTCTAGTTGATGCTATGATATGATTATATGCTTAGTTTATGATGCATGCCATGTTTCAATGTTTATACCATGTTTCAGTATGCCATGCTTAGTTTATTCAGTATATCCAGCATGTGTTTTAAACAGCATGATTTAAAATCATAATTGCATCGTTGCATGTTTTTGTGAGGTAGATGGTTTCTTACTAAGCTTTAAGCTTACAGATATTATTTTTCCTTATACTGCAGATAAAGGTAAAGGAAAGATGGACTAGCAGAGGGAGCTGGAGGACAATGCAAAGGATGGTGTGTGTGGCAGGAACTGGAATAAAAGACCTTGGAGAGTTTAGCAAATTAGAAACTAGTTCTTCATTAAGACATTTTCTTATACTTTGGTTTTTATGCATTTCTAGTAGTTAAAGGTTATGAGTTGATGAACCATGCTCCATGTCACGTTGGAATGTTAGCTATATGTTATTGGAATGTTTATTATGCATTAGTTAGTGGTTATGTGAGATATTCGGCACGAATAAGTGCTGAAATCAGAGTTTTAGGTGAAATCAGAACTCTGATCGGTCTCCAGACCGATCAGAGCTTGGGCAGTGCCACTGGATCGGTCGGCCGACCGATCCAGACAGATACAGTATGCTACTGTATCCTCCTGGATCGGTCAGCCGACCGAGCCTGGATCGGTCAGCCGACCGATCCAGACATACCTGGATCGGTCTGCCGACCGATCCAGCCACACCTGGATCGGTCAGCCGACCGATCCAGTTGGGAACAGAACGACCGCAGCTTCGATCGATCTGTGGATCGATCGGCAGGTCCGTAGGTAGTTGGGAAGTTTAGTTCCTAGTCCCTAGCTCAGTTGGGATGTTCAGTTTCCCCTCCTTAGCATGTGTACACCAGCAAAGAATGTCTTTAGACCTTTCTTATCAGTTGTATCCATCCTTAGTAGAGTAAAATTTTAATTAGCCCAGCTTTC
Source organism: Zingiber officinale (assembly GCF_018446385.1). Lineage (NCBI taxonomy): Eukaryota > Viridiplantae > Streptophyta > Magnoliopsida > Zingiberales > Zingiberaceae > Zingiber > Zingiber officinale. The sequence continues at coordinate 83,498,348 of NC_055993.1, read as the reverse complement.
CGCACAGTATAGTTTAGCATTATTGTGACGATCGGCCTTACAGCCAGTACCCAGAAGGCGGGTCGTTACACATTAATCAAAAAATGGTCAAATGATCTTAACTGTTGAAAAAAATATCAAAAAACCTCCTACCCTCTCCCAACGGCTAGGAACCCCCGGTTAATTGGTGGTTCAAGCCGTTTAAAAAAAAATAAATTAGTTGAACCGGCGGGCCGAACTGATGGTTAACCGATGGTTCGCCGGTTTTGCACCAAAGGAATCGGAACCGACCCAGCAACTTGTCGGGCCGGTTTCGATTCGACCCGATAAATCGGATCAACAGATAACCAGTCCGTTGACCCGATTATGGGCCAAATCCAGACTAGATCCGGTTCGGAGTTGGGTCCACTTGCAAGCAAAAAAAGAGGTTATATGTATTTTTTTTTATATATTTAAAAACTATAGGTGATTGGGAAAACGCATATTCACCTTTGACAAATCGCCCAAGATAGTATCACACCTCAAATACCTTTTGTATTTTTATAAATATAGGAATATTTAGAAATGATTAGAATCAACTTTTAAAAAAATAAATCAATGATTTAATTTCTTAAATATAAATATCGATGTTGATATTCTAAAATAATAAAATTTTCATTAAATTATATATTCAATATCCATTTTACCCTTCACTTATTCACAGTCTCTATTGCTACAGTGCAATTGACTCGGACATATTTTTCTTAAATAATTTAAAGATCTTTTATAATCAGAAATTTATTGTTAGCAATAATATAGTATCATAAATTAATGTTTGTGGATATAAATATAATTATAATAATTAGATGAATGCATGGTACTTAATTTTAAGTTATTCTGAGTTTTTTTAGTTATCATTTAATTTTACCAAAGATTTAAAAAATTCAGAATGGCATAGAAATAAGTCTGTTCATTTATTTTTTTTATCATATTCATATTTTCACACATCGATTAGACATAGAACAGTAAAATTTTATTTCTTTAATCAATAAATTATATTTAAAAAATCATTATTATGTTAAATTAATTTTTTACAGATATGAATATAATTAGTAGAATTAAATGAATATACGGAATTTCATGTTATTCTAAACTTTTAAGTCCAATGAATCGGGATGACATGGAGTCAAACCAAATCCCAGTCTAGTTTTCCTGATTCTGCGTTCTAAAGGAGTTTCAATCATTTTTCACGCGGTTTTCCTGGCCCAAATCATGCACCGCCTCCTTTGAAAATGAACGATCGTTCGATCAAGATCAAACGGCGGTTATACATCTCCGCTCCTGGCAACGATTCCTATTTAAATCCGTCCATTCGTTTTTTCTTACTGCGCTTTCTCTGGTCCGATTGCAGGGTGATTACGCTCATACCCCTTCCGTCAGGGAGGAAAATCCTCCCTTGCCTAGCAAGTCTGCCGCCTATCCCTTTCTCTGGTCCGAGAGAGTGTGAAACCTCGTGAGCGATCCGCTTTTCGCCTCTTCGATCACGGAAAAGTTCGAAATCAGAGGAGAAGATCGATTTCCGGAGTGCAACTGATTGCTTCCTGCGGATTCTTTTATCCGACGATGAACTGATCCTATCGTGAGCCAAGGTGGATCGAATCGAGCTTCAGGAAGAGTAGATCAAGGTATTGCCTCTTCTTCTTCTTCTTTTTTCTTTCTTCCAGATTGCGTGAGATGATTTCGTCTTCCTTTTTCTTTGTTTAATTGTTCGCAACCTTGAGATCGCCATTTACCGAGAGTCCATTTTAGCAAAGTTGCTTATGTTTACATAACCCTAATTGGATAAAAAGAACAACCATTCCTCTCCGATCGATTTTGTCGATGATTGTTTCACCTGCCCAATCTAAAGTTACATCGTGATGGAACATTAATTTCGTCCTTTCGGATGGATTAGTGCTAGCACATAAGGTATTGTTATAATGAAATATGAGCAAGATAAACACTTTCATTATGTGTTAATCATTATTTCAAAAATTAATAATCATTCATATTTATCTTCTCCATCTTAATTTGAGACGAATTGACATCCACCTTTTGCTAGAGTATAGAACATTAACTTCTCCTGAAAGGAGTAGTCCTCGTTTGTTTTTTCGATACTCTTCTCTTTCTTACTTTTGCTTTGTCAAGTGACAAAAATGCCACGTGGAAATTAGAAAGGACCGGGGCAAGTATGCCAAATATGAAAGCTCACCAGCTTCTTCGTCACCACGTCTCTAAGTGCCGTAGGAGAATGTAGCAGCTATATTGCAATAGGTTGGAATCCTAGTTAATTTTATTAATTTTCGTCCTATATAAAATTTTCATTATTCATTAGCATAAATCAAGAAGTCGATTACAATATGCATGCTGGAAGATGGCTTGAAATAAGAGCCGAAATTAAAATATTATTGAGAGCTTTATGTAGATAATATTTTTTTTAAAATTATTAAATTATGTAAAATAATTTTAAAATTATTAAATCATAAATTTATTTTTTATTTTATTTCTATCAACAAAAAATTAGTCGACTGATTTATTTTTTTAATCAAAATTAATTTTAAATAAAATTGGTTGATAGATTAAATCATATTAATATGAAATTAGTTTCTATGTATTTCTTTATCTCTTCATTAAGTTTGTGTTTTTAAACGTCAATTTGACTCAATATATTAAATGCAATAATTTTTTAATTTTTTAAATATAAATATATTGAGGTCAATTTAACCAATTGATTTCGAATTGACATTAAACTAATTCTTATGTATTTGTCTACCGCTCCTGATTATATTTATGTCCCTAAATATTAATTTAACCAGAGCAATAAATCTTTGAACACGAATTAATTTTTTTTTTAAATATATTCGTGTTTAAAGAAATTATTACTCTCATATATTAAATCAAATTGACGATTGAGGACGTGAATATAATCAAGAGAGGTAGATGAACACATAGGAACTAATTTCATGTTAATCCGAGATTATTTGGTCTATCAACCGATTTTACTAAAAATTAACTTTTATTAAAAATAATAATTCAAGTCGCTTGATTTGTTCAAAAATATAATATAACGTTTTAGTACAGAACAAAATCGAATCGATCAATTAATAGGGGTAAAAAAAGAAACGATACATAATTTAGTAATTTTGAAATTATCCTAGCAATTTAGTCATTTTAAAAATTTATTTATGAGTTTGTGTTTTCAACTTTAGTTCAATTAACCTTTTGTATATGCAAATAAATATTTTATTTTAATGATGGAATAGATATATAGAGAATACTTATTTGTTGGAATATAGGAAGAATTATTCCATGAAAAATTATGGAAAAAGAATAGTGCAGTATTCAAGGCCTCTTTTGTTTTCTACGAAGTAATTAGAAACTTCAATTTTTTTTCCTCATTCTTATTTGGTTTCCATGCACTAAAATATTATTTTGCCATGTAAAAAAACGTCTTTGTCTTATCGTTGCCCTGAAGGAATACCAAGCTCGAATCAGTACGCTGTAGAATTTCTACCATTACAAGTTCATACTTGCACGAAAGGCAGTAAAGGTCGGAACAAATATCAAATACAAACACGCATCTTAAATAAAATAATACTTCACCGAAATAATGCATGTCTTAAAATCTTAGCGTCACACGATTGTGTAACAAACCAAAAAATAGAGTTTAACCTCCTCGGATTAGTTTGACTCATATCATATGCATTATTTTTTCTGCATGCCAATTGCTTCTTTTCTTGTTCCTCTGCAAATCACACGGTTTTTTCCGCCCGCCTCTGCATCAGCCACCATCTTCAGAGTTGAGTGGGTACTTTTCAGACCTACCAGCTTTAAAGATATACATGTCTTCCAATTGAGATAATTCGACCCAGCTATCTACGATGTATGCCCACATCTATTTCAGTCTGCTTCGAGGATGAATTTTCTAGCTAAATTGCAACTCAAATAACAAACTATTTGTATGCTCTCTGTTTAACTTAATCTTGTGTTAGTACTACGGGGACTCGGAGAGGTGCCATGGAGCACCAGGAAGGGAACAATGACATAGAGAGCATGGAGGGAGCATGGAGGGCAGTCGAAAGATATGGATCGGGATTGAATGGGAAAGAGGAGGGAGGAAGTGCAAGCGAGCCTCTGCTTAGGAAACTCACCGGGAACACCACCTCACAGATAGCCATCATTGGTGCCAACGTCTGCCCCGTTGAGAGCTTGGACTACGAGTAAGATTTTCTTAATTCAGATAAATAAGTGGTGTACTTTTGCGTGGCATGTATATTGCAATTTTTTGTCATGTTTTTGGTATGTTTGGAAGTTCAAGAATACTGATTTCCACTCAATTTTGCATCCATTTAGATGGTCTAGCACCATAATTAATGACTTCTATTGTATTTTTTTTTCCTTTTAAAGTAGTATCTAGTTTGAACGAATCTCAGAAGTACATGGTGAATAAGGTTTGGCTATTCTATTTCATACGTGAATTATGCCCGAAATAGAATTTGGGTATATGAACTTGTGGCAATTACTTGCATGAACTTATATGTATTGCAATTGGGTCCATCCGTCAAATTAATTCGGTGGGGACTGAAGAAAAGCTGACAAGGGTGCCTAAATATATGTTTAATCAGGAATGCTTATTTCTTTATTCTTTCGCTCACAATTGCTTTTTTTTTTTCACCTCATTTCTCTCCCTCTCTCCATTTTAAACCAATCTTGGCAGCATGCCCCAGGACAAGACTATCATGAGGAAACATCACAATAGGGTAGTGCCGTCTACATTATAGGATTAGTAAAAGTAAAAAAGGAAAGATGAGGGAGGAAGAAGGGAGTAAGATAAAGAAAAGAAGAGAGAAAATTTATTATTTCTTATTTAAAAATCCTTCTAGGTACTTATTTAGTTGTTCCCTTACTTTCTGTCAACTTATGTGATGAATGTATCCAACTGCTATGCTTATGTAATTTCATATGCGAGACGTGTCTGGATATCCCATTTGCACCTTACAACATGGTGATTTTTAATAACTCACTAGTTTTTGACTTTTTACTTAAGTCAGTTCACAGCATGCACATTGAGGATCTTCTCTAGTCTTTTGACAATATTGCGAGAGGTGTGACCTACAGAATGAATAATTATACAAGGCCAATTCTGTTTTAACAATCTATTTTTCCACATTTATCCTTTGTTCTATCCCAACCGGTTCTTTTTCCACATTTTTTTAACCTTTCACTGAATTTCTAATTATGTTGGATTAAAAAAATACTGTTCGTGAACTATCATTTCTGTCATCAAAGATTTCTTGTGAGCCTCATCTCATGCTCAATAAATTTAACTTTTTATTGCCATACTTCTTTTTTTGTTTGTTTGAAAAAACATTTACATTTTGCATAGAATTGTGGAAAACGATGTTTTCAAGGAAGACTGGCGATCAAGGAAAAAGGTTCAAATATTTCAGTACATTGTACTGAAGTGGACTCTGGCTCTTATGATTGGCTTGGCAACTGGGCTTGTCGGATTCTTTAACAACCTTGCAGTTGAGAACATTGCTGGGTTTAAGTTGTTGCTGACTAGTAATTTGATGCTTGAGCACAGGTAATCCTATAAACTATATCCCATTAATTTTGAAGATAAGGTCATTCAAGTCATATAAAATTTATCATATAGAGTACAAATTATCCCTGGATTGTAGAATACCCTTATTGTGCATTATTATCTAATTTAATAGTTCAACTTCAGTGACTCCTCTTAATAACTTAATATTCATATGGAAATTGTTGTAATAAGGAAAATATTAGGATTCAATATCCCAGGTCTGTGCTTTACCTGTGTTCAATTTTCATTAATGGAAAATCATAAGTATCCTTATATGATTTTTGCTAATTGTCTTCTCAAGAACCTAACTTGATCTTAGAACCTCTGAAGTCTAAAGGACTTTGGTTAGCAAATGTGATAAGTCATTATAGATGACCAACAATGTGATAACTTTATTGCATTGCATCTTCTCTCTGACAAAGTGGCAACTCTGTTTTGTTGTATGGTAAAACATTATATTAGATTCCTAACAAATTTTATAGTTTTAGTTAGGTACATCTGCTTGCTGCTGAAGGATAGTTTCTGATTTATAAACATCATCAGACACATCGATTGATTGTAAAGGGACCATAAGCTTGCATAAAAAACTGTGTACCAACCTTTAGTTTTTGCCAACTTGCAGCTCTCATTTGAATCCAAAAAATATGCTCTCATAATTTATTGTACAATGTGAGCAAGACATGTTTCTAAGACTATGGTTCAATACAGGTACTTGACAGCATTTTTCGCCTATGGCGGTATCAATGTAATTTTGGCAGCAGCTGCAGCTACCCTTTGTGCTTATGTTGCACCTGCTGCTGCTGGGTCAGGCATACCTGAAGTTAAAGCATATCTCAATGGAGTTGATGCTTACTCCATACTTGCTCCTAGCACACTTTTCGTGAAGGTGTGTTTTTGAAATTTTAGTTTGAACTTCTAATCTAACTATACCATGCAATGACTTCATCAACTAAAGAATAAAATCTAGAAATACCTTTGGGTACATGTTTTGAAGAAAAAAAACATTTAGTTGGTAGTTGGTAAAGACTAAAGAGTAATAAAAATGTTTAACAATTCATGTCTTTTTACAACTAGTTATTTATAGGAAGGAAATTTTACTTACAATTCTGTTTTTCAGATATTTGGGTCCATTGCTGGAGTTTCTGCTGGATTTGTACTAGGTAAGGAGGGGCCAATGGTACATACAGGCGCTTGCATTGCCAACTTATTAGGCCAGGGTGGATCTCGCAAGTATCATCTCACATGGACATGGCTCAGATACTTCAAAAATGATAGGGATCGAAGAGATCTTATAACCTGTGGATCTGCAGCAGGAGTGGCAGCCGCCTTCCGAGCACCTGTTGGAGGCGTGCTCTTTGCACTTGAAGAAGCAGCTTCTTGGTAATAATATAAAGCTATAGAAACACCGTTTTTTTCATATAATAAAAGACCTGAATCCTACCTTTCGGCATTGCGAGAAAGTGTTGACTGAAGGCACCGGACATTGAGAATAGAAGCATTTGTTTGAAGTGAATCAATGCATGTGCTTTACACTGTCTCAGATTGCATTGAATCCGTCATATATCAAGATTCCTAATTGTAACTATGAATAGGCAATTCTGGTAGCTTTTTCATGTAGAGCCAAACGAAGATCATGTTTCTTTTGTTTGGCAACAACTTGTGCAGCTTTTTCCTCAAAGATTAGATACTGCAAAATAGTTGTGCCACAACAAGTAGGCTGAGCTACACTTGCAACATTAGCTTTACGATCCTAACTGTTTCAAACAAGTTCTAACAGACACAAGTGCATTATGAAACTTCAATGTTCTAAGTATTTAGAGTGTATGTTCTAGGTTCAGAAAAGGAGAAAATATAATTGCCTTGAAAGTATGAGAAGAATGAAAAAAGGTAGAATTCTTGGCAACAGGTGCTTTCCATTGAATTAGTCGAGTATCCTTAAGCCTGCAGAACTATATCGTTTGATAACATTTTTTTCTTCTCAGGTGGCGAAGTGCACTTCTGTGGAGAACATTCTTCACAACCGCTATTGTTGCTGTAGTATTGAAAGGCTTGATAGAGTATTGCCGTAGCGGAAAATGTGGATTATTTGGCAAGGGAGGACTGATAATGTTTGATGTTAGTTCAAGTGTTTCAACATATAACACTCAAGATCTGATAGCTATTATTGCTATTGGATTAATTGGCGGAGTATTTGGAGCCCTCTTCAACTATCTTGTAAACATGACCCTTCAAACATACAGCTTTATCAACAAGTAAATTCCTTTAGTCGATAGCATTGCTGTCATGAATCACTCTGAATTCATATAAACTAAATTCAATTCTCACCATTGAACTGATTGCACTAATCCATCTAATTGCAGGAAAGGTGCCCCATTCAAAATTCTCCTCACTATCATCATATCTCTCCTCACATCATGCTGCTCTTATGGGTTACCTTGGTTTGCCAGCTGCATTCCTTGTCCTGAGGATCTTCAAGAGGAATGCCCAACCGTCGGCCGCTCGGGCAATTTCAAAAACTTCCAGTGCCCCTCAGGTCACTACAATGACCTTGCTTCTCTCTTCCTCAACACCAATGATGATGCCATCCGCAATCTCTTCAGTGGCGGCACAGAGAATGAATTCCGCATATCCAGCCTTTTAGTCTTCTTCACCGCAATTTTCTGCCTTGGAGTTGCAACATATGGCATTGCTATTCCTTCTGGTCTTTTCATTCCTGTTATACTTGCTGGTGCTACTTATGGAAGGATCGTTGGCACTCTTCTTGGTCCAGTATCAGACCTTGACACAGGTCTCTTTGCCCTTCTCGGAGCAGCATCTTTCCTAGGTGGGACTATGAGAATGACAGTTTCTGTCTGTGTTATACTTCTCGAGTTGACCAATGATCTTCTAATGCTGCCTCTGGTTATGTTAGTCCTCCTCCTATCCAAGACAGTAGCTGATTGCTTTAACAAGGGGGTCTATGATCAGATGGTCAAGATGAAGGGGCTTCCATTCATGGAAGCCCATGCAGAACCCTACATGAGGAACTTGGTAGCAGGGGACGTGATATCAGGACCTCTGATTTCCTTCTCTGGTGTGGAGAGAGTAGGGAACATAGTTGAAGCACTGAGATTCACTGGCCATAATGGTTTTCCAGTGATCAATGAACCTCCCTTCTCAGATGCTCCTGAACTTGTTGGGCTGGTACTGAGGTCTCATTTGCTTGTTTTGCTGAAGGGAAAGATATTTACCATGGGTAGGGTGGAAACTGGGGTAGAAGAAGTGTTACAAAGATTTGGACCCTTTGATTTTTCAAAAGCTGGATTAGGCAAAGGGCTGAAACTGGAAGATTTGGATATCCTTGAAGAGGAATTGGATATGTTTGTTGATCTCCACCCCATCACCAACACATCACCGTACACAGTCGTCGAGACAATGTCCCTATCTAAAGCTGCTGTCCTCTTCAGGGAGCTTGGACTCAGGCACCTGTGCGTTGTGCCAAAGACTCCAGGGGTAAGAACTCTTTCCAATGATAAACGTATGTATAGTTCAAAAATTATAGTTCATATAGGCAGTGTGTTTTTTCTCTTGAAAATTTGATGTGTTAAGGAGGTCATCCGTTATGCATATCCATTTGTTTTCCATATTATCAGGCACTTACGAATATTTTTTTGCTCCATGCAGAGGCCTCCTATTGTTGGAATTCTCACTCGGCATGACTTTGTGCCAGAACACATTCTTGGACTGTTCCCTCATGTCTCACACCGTCACAAATAGTCATTATTACCACCGCAGTCTTAGGGTTTATCCCTATTTTGAGAATATTTGGTTAAATTTATTAAAAATAGTTTATAAATATGTATATCTTATAAATTATTTTAGGAATTTATAAGTGGTTAGGTTTTATTTTAAAAATAAATTGTTAAAATGTTTGTGTAAATTTATTACAATCAACTTAAAAGTATTGATGTGTTTGATATTATAAAATCTTTTTATTAATAAAATTATCAAAAAAGATATAATACTAGAGTTTTGAATTTTTTATTAATAGAGAATTTGAGTGAATTTTTATATTGGTGGAGAAAAAATTGGAAAAAGACATGAAGAGAAAGCAATGGAGATAGAAAGATATTAAGTTTATAAAAATTTATGAAAGATAGAATTTATAAAATTATATAAAGATATTTTATAGAAGAAAATTGTTAAAATAATTTTTTTTTTAAAAAAAAAAATCTCCTGTATTTTTTTAAAATAATTTATAAATTTCAAAATAATTTATTTTGATAACTTATAACCTATTTGAAAAAAAAATTACTAAATAAATTTAAAAAGTTTATAAATTCTTAAATAGTTTATAAACTATTTTAGAGAGCTTATAAGCCAAGTCAAACACCCACTTATTTGAAGCAAAACAAAAAGGAAAGAAACAGAAAGGAAAAACGAGAAGAGAGACGTACTGTACTGATTACAATATTTGCAGCCTTGCAGGAAAAAGAGTATGTCGATATTGAAAGCCCTCTCGCTACCAATGCTCACATAGTCTTTCATTTTTTTTAATGTTTTTTTCAAGTAGGCATCAAATATTCAAATTAGATTAATCTCAGAGGCTCTGTAAGTTTCCATTAAAATTTTTCATCACTACGTGAATAAATCACAAAAACATTCATAATAAATGACCTATTAATTTAGGTCAACTACTCATTAAAATAAATCATTTATTAATTCATCAAAACTAAAATTCAATTCTTAAATGCCAAAAAAATTTAAAAGGTACTTTGTCACTACACCATTGCCAAGCCACGCTCTCGTAGTTATTTCAGTAAAACTTGGATAGGTACCTATATAACATGATTTTATAAGAAAAAAATCATCACGACTGCAAGTTTAAGTCATAGTAATGATGCAAAAAAAAAAATGAGAACGTTTATATCAGATGTTCCTCCACTATCCACCCCAAGGATGTGGAAAGGAGATAAATCACAATACTAAACGGTCTCCTATGAATTTATTCCTTAAGAGAATGAACCTAGAGAATTCAAACTTTACTCCTATAATACGAATCTACCATCCATTTGCATCGTAGTAGTGCTTATACTGCAAGTTGTTGGAGCACAGTACAGTGTCAGCTTAAACTAAGTCTAACACGTCGCTAAGAGTTAAAGCATGAATTAAGGGGAGTAGAACTCAAGCATACACTGAACCAATGGCGAGAAGACACTTCATCTAGAGAATGCATGAAACATGACTTCTTTTTCCAACATGGTATGTGAAATCGCTTAAATTTTACTCTCCAAACTCAAGAAGCTTATGGAGCAGCAGCATGATGCAAAAGTCTATGGCACAATGTTCCAAAAGGTCCATGAACGAAAGAAGAAAACACAAAACCCTCGGCAAGGATGTGTTGGGCAGGATGTACAAAATGGGGAGAAAGCAACATTTGAATTTGTATGATCACTCCAAGGTCTTGAGAAGTCTGAACAGGCCAGCAGCCTCCCTGATACGTGAGAACTCAATGCAGAAGGCCTGGACTTCTATGAAGAGATCACGAACTGCATATCACAACAAACAGACAAACATGTCAACGAAAAAAAAAAAAAATCAACCCAGAATAGAATCTTAATTCACAGAATTAGAATTTAGTTATCAGAGTCGTTAGCTAGCCAGCTTGAAATAAACTTGCACGAAATATATATCTATTTTCCAACTGGATTCATGAGTTCCATCCTGAATCACCAAGCCAAGTCAATGTGGCACTAGACAAAGAACTAGAGCCAGAGCACATTAAGTCTATTGTATGCAGCCCTATCAAATTTGTTACACATTTGATTACTCCAAACAAATTAATAGTTGGAAATGCATGTAAGCATGATGAAAAAACAAAAGCAAACTTGCCGTTGATTATCTTGTTTCTGATAAGACTTTGCAGAAAGACACAAACCAACCTCACCAGTCTGTTTTGCATGTACTTGTCCTGAACATGGAAAAGAACATAAAATGCTAGAATCCTTTTATCAGCCATTAGAAAATAGACAACAACTTCAGGAACCAAATTGCCAACATTATAAAAGGTATAGCCCATTAAAATGAAAGCATACACTGAAACAGCAAAATACAATGGAAAAACAAGCTAAATTGGAGAAGTAAAAAATTCTGTATGCTCCACTAACATGCATATTAAGATGCAAATGAAGTGCATGCTCAAAAGTGAGCAATCTATAATTAAGAGTTATATCAATTAGAGTAGGTGTATGGAGTACAAGGCCAAAGAAAACATTAAATTAATATAAAAAAATAATTTAATTGATTTTAATATTATTAATAATCAAGGGTTGTATCATTCAAACAAACACAACCTGACTCCAAACAGTTTGAACAAATATTGGCTTGGTGACGACAATGTTGACGATCATGGCAGCGATTACTGAACAAGACAAACATGGAAATAATAAACTAGGCATAAGTCTCATTGGGATCTGTGTAGTTGACCCCAAATGGTTGGTACAAATACCTCATATTTGATGAAGATGGTGAGGATACATTCTAAGATGTCAACAGTTCAAAGTGGCAAATATTAGACAGCATCATAAACAATATTGAATAAGATGAACATAAATAAGAACTTTCACTGAAAAACCAAAACTGAGTATCAAACTTAATGTATCCGTCCCCTTAGATTCACGTATCAATAGTTGTCTTAGGGCTACCCAACAAATTAAATTCTAAATGAGAGATACACCTAAAAATTAAGAATTTTTTAGCTGAAACAAATAAGTGCAATGGACAAGTGAAATGTAACAAAGATTTTTTTTCTTTATTCCTAGAACTGCGGAAACTCAGAAATTCTAGAACTAATATTACTGCTGACAACCTTTACTTTGGATTAGAAAAACTGGAATTACAGAGGTATAGTAAGCAAAAGCAACTATGATGCATGGAACAATGCTTTAATAAAAGGAGTAGTCAAAAGAAGATGAGACAGTGGCAGTAAAAGCAAACAATTCAAACTGCCAAAAATTAAAGGTAAAAAAGAAACGAAATTTCACCTCTAAAGGGATGTAGGTGCACACAAGTCATAACTTCCCTAACAATTATCAAAATTGATCATCACTTGCACAATGGAACAAATTTCAACTGTTGTTGTCTCTTAGATGGATGTTTTAATGAAAGGATGTAGTCTAAAGAAGATGAGATTGACAATAAACTATCACAGTGGCAATAAAAGCAAACAATTCAAACTGCCAAAAAAATTAAAGTAAAAAAGAAATGAGGTTTCACTTCTAAAGGGATGTAAGTGCTGGGACCTTGACGTTCGCTAGAGGGGGGGTGAATAGCGTCTCACTCAAATCGTCACTTCCTATACTTGTTAGTACGCAGAGGAAAACAAAAATACAAACTAACAAGAAGAAAGCTAAACCCTATAAACAATAAGGAAAGACAATAAACCAAAACAAACCGTAACAAGGCGTTTACATGGTTTGGAGATTAGGGCTCCTACTCCACGGCTGTCCGTAAGGTAGATGATCCCAATCCGTCGGTGGATAACTCCCCAGAAACCTCCGGCTAGCTCAAACCTCCTTCTCAATGGAGAAACCTCACCACAACCTTTATCTAAACACTCTTAGATCACAAGAAGAGCTTGGAGGCTTTGGAAGACTAATAATAGGAGTTAACCACATCTATTTCGTCAATCTTAACTAAGCTTCCAATGCTTGGTTATATAGGTCACGAGTTGGAAAACCCCGCCAACCAGTCGACTGCCAAAACCATCAATCGATTGCCTCTGTGGAGATTCGACTATTACAACCCAACGGCTCGATACCGGCTGACTGATACTTCCATCAGTCGACTGCTCCATACTAATTGAACGAACAGAAGCATTCTTTTCGCTCTCAGTCGACTACCCGGTCAACCGCACCAGTCGACTGATGAAAACACCAATCGACTGTAACAGTACTGTTACAGTAACGCTACAGTACCGCCTAATCATAGTATTTAACCCCCGAGTACATTCACTCAACACTCGTCCTCGCCCAACCAACCTAGACCTAGCCTTCTAGCCTCCTCCATCAGCCTTGCGTTCCTCTGATGCATCCCCATCCTTCACGTCTTGTCTTCTGGACTTCCATCGACCTTATCATTGTTGTCGTGTCTTCCTTTGCCAAGAGGTCGCGCCTCCGGGACTTCATCCATTGCCAAGTCACACTTGGACTTACGTTACCAAGACTATATGCTTTGACTTACACCGCCAAGACTCATCCTTGAACTTTCCTCCTTTGCCAAGATCACCCTTGGACTTTCCTTGTTGTACCTGTATCCTGCACACTCACAATGAATATCAAATACAACAATAAACCTAACTTAACCCTTTGCCCAAACATCAAAACCAAGGGTACCCAGATTGCTCCAACAGTAAGCACCAAAGTCAAGAACTTCCCTAATGATCATCAAAATTGATCATCACTAGCACAATTGAATGTGCAGGGCGTTGGACTGACTAATCCATAAATTCATCTCAATTTTTTGTCTAATAATCAAGCTTATCATCACTAAGACAACTATGCCAAATCATTTAGAGCTACTAAGAAAAATACAAAAATGTTTTTTATAGGAAAATCATCATACTATGCAACTCAAAGACAAACAGATTTTTTTTTCAGATGTAGTGAGTTAGTAATTCAAAACCAATGCCTTCGAAAAGTGACAGCATTGAGAATGAAAGAAGAAGAACCTTTATGTTTTCACATGATGCTATACAGTTAGTGATGTACATGTGTACAAACTCAGTTGGTAGATTAACTGCAGTTGTCAGCCTGTTGACTACTTCCATTGAGTGTAGACTCATTTCCATATTCACAAGAACAGTGAAATACCTGCCAACCAAATTCTGATAAGAAAAACAGGCATAGCACCCACATATTTATCACTGGCACAAATATCAAAAGATCTTACTCTGAAATTTCAGGAGAATTCATCAACTTTGAAAGAACTTCGACAGCAATAAGTGGGTTGTGCTCAACAAGATCCTAGAAAACACAGATATAATATCATCACAAAATTTGAAATGAGATATCACATAATAATGAAAATAATACAAACCGGTAGCTTTGAAGGAGTAAGTCCACAATGATAGACGAGTTTCGCATCCTTTGCAAGTTCTAACACAAATTGCTGCAAGAAGAAACAAAAAGAAAGGCCACATTGTTTCATTAATATAGAAAATGTTGGCATAGGTGAAGGGAAAACAACTAGTAATGTTCATAGAGCACAGCTGAAATATTGGCCACTATGACCAACAGATGCTACCTAGTTAGCGTGAAAAAGAACATGACCTCTTGTTGGGCAGGTGCAAGTGGGCCTTTTAATGCTTTAGCAATCAAATCTCTCACTGCAGCCCCTCGACTGGTGTCAGCACACATGCCATAATCCCACAAAAGCTCATGATTGCTGTCAGGATTGAGCCATATAAGCTGTACAAGAATTTGCAGATTAATAACACTAGAGAAAACAATTGAACACGCAAGGTCTCAGGTGAAATCTTTTACTTCTCCATCTAACACTGGGAGCATCGGTGGTGCAGGCCTTATCCATTGTGGACCCAATCCTTCAACAGACAAGTTTTGCATTAAACCTAATATAGCATTGCCTCTATCATCAGAACCAATTCTTGGTTTTGTTCCTGCAGCTGAAAGCTTTGGCCTGAAACAGAGCAATATTACCACAAGGATCCTAGGAAACTTCTTATATATATCAAGAGGGATATGTTGTATACTCATATGGAGTGGCATCAATGCCGATAGATATATCTGGATCTGGAATAATATTTTTGACAGATGCAGCTTGGAAAATGCTATAATATGATTTGGACTGTACACCATCATCATATAGCTTCTGCAGCTGTTCACGTTGAAACAATTCCTAACAACAATAGTGTAATTACCAGAAGATCATGCCCAAATCACAACTCAGCAAAGAAATTATCCTCAGTTGATACGTTACCAATACAACATTACTAATTATTATCTTACATAGGATGAAGAATCAAATCCTTTGATGTAATCAACAGCCGACAGCTTCATGACCTGATCAACAGCCAAATAAGCTAAGACATAAGATATAAAATGTGTAAAATTAGATTCTAAAATGCAGATATAGTTATCTCCTAAAATCAACTAATTTAAATAAAATACAAGTTAAACATGATGGTTGCTGAAGTGACCTGTTCCCTTAATCCAACCTTTCGCAATATTATTGACAGCCCGAGTGCCTAACTTCCAATTCCAAATTCAAATTTCTCAACCAAAAAATTCATAGTGCACGTTAACATACATTGCTCAATTCTTTTAACTTCAAATAAAGAACATCTCAAATTGAGCCATGTAGTCAGAATGATCATGATTTACTGTACTTATCATTCATTTTTTTGTATTTTTGTTATTAGAATGTTAACAAGTGGACACTAGAACATGCCAATTACTTCTAAAGAAAAAAAAAAGGCAACCCGGTGCACGAAGCTCCCGTCATGCGGAGTCCCGAGGAAGGATCCATTATACGCAGCCTTGCCCTTTTTTTTGCAAGAGGTTGTTTCCAAGATTCGAACCCGTGACCTTTTGGTCACATAGCAACAACTTTACCGTTGCGCCAAGGCTCTCCTTCCAATTACGCAGCCTTACCCTGCCAATTACTTCCAAAGATATTTTGAAAAATATCATACTAGATTAACAAGTGTAATAGAAAGAAATAGCACATCGTACAATAAATGCAGCTGAAGGACAAAATAAAAGTAACAACCTCTCTGTTATTGTTTCCACCTATAGATCCGAGTAAAAGTTGAATAAACGCCATCTCCATTTTTACTGAGGTATCATCACTTGCTGCCTGTAATTACAAAAAATTGCTGATTTGCAAGAGAATGCAAGCATAAGAAGTTTTAATTCCTTTAAAGAACTATAAGTGATTGAAAAATATGTATATCTAAGTTCGTAGTTCTTTCAATCTATGCATGTCTTCTTTTTCTCTATGCTCTTCTACCAAGTAAGCTGCAAATTTGTTGATATTATCATAAATGATCTGTTGACCTAACCAGTTATTTCATTAGTTGTTGGTATTGTAGCTATGAGTTATTTTGAATCTCAACTTATAACTAAACAATAGAAGTCAAAGAACAATATAACGGTATAATATTTGAATCTACATATTAATTTTGTAATATGAATAAGATGTGACCAAATGAAGAAAGATAGAAAGTTTTTGCCATGCTGACCCCATGCCCATAGATCAAATGACGATGTGAAGGCAACTGTTAAAAAAAAGGATAAGCAATAAATTCCAGTTATTCTGGTGGGGCTAATATGAAATTATACTGTAAGCGAACATCATCAGAGCAAATAAAGGTACCATGTTGATGTGAAATAACCCAAAACCCAATACTTGTTCTAAATGGGACAAGGCCAAGTCTGTTCAGAAGCACTCAATTGGAAAACCCAATCACATGCCAATGTGTGGCAAATGGACCAGAACTTGATATGTTTCTATCTCATTGGGAGCATACAAATCTCACTATCGAAGCAAAAATTTAAAGGTAGGATCAGCTTCTAGAATAAGAGTCATACACTGATGTTGGTCTACCACTAAAGCCATCAAATTCCAAATCAGACAGAAAATCATCTTCAAGATTCTAATTTTATCACAAAAATAAATACTTGTAGAGTCCAAATTTATGCAGTATGGTGTTATAAATGTTTTGACAATTAGTTAAGTGAAACATAGCAGTCAAGTTTGCATGTTTCTGTTTCTTTTATTATTAAAAGCTTAAAGCTGAAAGTACATAAAATGAAACTAAAGGTAAAAAATCTGGCTAAGAGAACTACCAAACATATGACACTCTTCAAGGCTAAAAATGAAATTGTATGACACAATTAACAAAATAATATAAGTATCTGTAATTCAATCAGTTCATGATTTCAAAATCCAAACATACTCACATTTACAAGTAATGAAATAAACGGATTTGATGATGGTGGATTAGAGGAATAAGTCTGATGAAGTATAGCATATGCAACCAAACGCTGACTAGGCTTCAACAAAACCTTATCCTGGATATGGCGAGAAGAAAATTAGAAGTGTGTTAAACATAAACAAACATTCATTACGATTAGCAAACTACCATGAGTGGTGGAAAAAAAAATCTCAATTTGATTTACTTGAAGAATTCATGATAATCTTTCTATGAATCACTATACTCCTTGACAAGAAAGTTCAAACAGAAATAAAAGGCATTAATACTCAGTAATGGAAGGGTGTTCAATCATGTTAGTAAAGAAGAGTGGTTACAAATACACCTTGGTGATGCTGGACAGTGGTCTAGCTTCCTTGAGCTACAGAGTATACAAAATTCAGGATATCCAAAAGGAAAGATTAGTTCATGAGAACAATGCTCTAGTGATTATGGTTGTCAAGACTATGGTCTAACCTTAGAATTGTACAATCCTCTGATATAAATTGGCCTAAATAATCCCAGGTTCAAAGCAGGATAGGAATTGAACTTGGATCTCAAGAAACCTATAGTCCAATTCAATGCTCTCTACGTTCATAGGTAGGATCTATATCTTGAGAACCTTGACTATATGAAATATAGTTAATTGCATAGACAAGGGAATGTTTTTCATACCATATATACAAAAAACAAAGACTATATGAACGCCACTTTTAATTCCCGAGCACGAGAATCGTGTTTAACTTTATCATTGTCTTGTAGCCTATACAATTTACTATTTTGCTACTCAAAAGAGAAACATCTTCACACTTAAGTTTGAGCATTAATCTAAAAGTGGAAACATTGCGACAAAATGATGATACATTCCATATCTAGTCTTGTTAATCATCTTCTATAATGCTCTTTGGTATCTTATAAAGGATGTATTCATAAAGCATAGCTACTGAAGCATGTTACTCAATAGTTTAGAGAGACATGCACTAATAGATTAATTTTTCATTTAAAGAAAGTTGCCCCTTGTGGCATATATATTAGTCTCAGCAATGTGGTATATCCACATTTAATGAGCGAAAGAACACAAAAAAAATATTTTGCTAGGGCATATGTAAACTTGTATAACAATACTATAGTTATGGCAACATAAAATTTAACAGAAGATCATCCCACTGAAAACTAAAAGCAAGACAATGGTTAAACCTTACAAAGAAGCTAGTAAGTTTGACACAATCACAACTCACAATAAGCAAGTGAAATGTCAGCTACAAATTAGATAATGTTATCTCTAAGAATATACATATAAATAGAACAGTAAGAAATCTTGTGGCCCAGTGATGCCAGTACAAAAAGAGAACCAATTCTTACACCTCCGGTGATGAAAAGAAAATGATGATGAATCAAAAAAGGAGCAGCTACTGAGTATCTAGGAATTTAAAAGTAATAAGATAGGATACATAAAAGATAAGGGAGAAAAGGACGAAAGAAAAATAATGAGACCAATTGGTTTAATCCATCAAATGATTGCAGAACCATCAAAATACACTGGCAAAAACCATCGTCCATCAAAAAAGACAAGGCAGCATTACTAGGAGCAGCCTTAGGTCGTGACGCTGTTCCTGGAAAAGGCATTTAAGATTAAAGAATATCTCATTTTTAAAGGCTTAGGCAATTTAATATCCCTTCAGCTAAATGGCCAACAATACTAGGCAAATGGGGTTCAGAGTAAGATGGCAGATAGAACCATTTTATAACCTAAAAACAAAGCGAGATTCAAATCGCGCAAACTTAACCCATTAAAACATAGAGCAAACCCTCGAGGAAGCGAATCTTGATCCATTAAACTTATTCCACTAGTAGGGGGAAAAAAAAGGGCAAACAAATCTCCTACCTCGAGGAGGATAGCAAGGGA
Source organism: Zingiber officinale (assembly GCF_018446385.1). Classification (NCBI taxonomy): domain Eukaryota; kingdom Viridiplantae; phylum Streptophyta; class Magnoliopsida; order Zingiberales; family Zingiberaceae; genus Zingiber; species Zingiber officinale. The sequence goes on along the minus strand of NC_055993.1, from coordinate 83,478,887 downwards.
GGAGCAAACCCTAAACCGGGCTTCCCGTGGGAACTGCGATTGGTAAGCAGCGACGATCTCATCGAAGGACTTCGACTCTGATTCGAGCAAGGCGAAGAGGTTTTTGGACTCCTCGATCGATAACATGACGGCAATCGAAGGAAACGGCGGAGGAGAGTGCAGCGTCGCCACCAAACCAGCGCAGAAGGGCTTGGCGTCGACTCAGTGCGTCGATATTTAGAATATGTTAAGCAGCAGTTTTTATAGGTGGCATTTGCCTGTTTGCTGTGTCAATAACGATACTGAATCACTATGCAGAGTAACTGGCTCTTAAAATTGAATATTCATATCAAATTAACATGATTGAATTGTTAAAGCATCCATATTAATTTATCTAGACATAAAATTTATCATAAATTTTATATTTTATATAAAAAAATATTTACATCAATTATTTTATATATTTTATATATTTAGATTTCATAAATAATATTTTTTAAAACTTTTGAGAATGTAATACATTCTCTAAATATTAAAATATTATTTAATTTAGGAGAAAGAAAAAATAAATGAATGAATTGAATAATAAAAAATAGATATTATATAGGGAAAGAAAAAATAATTAAAAAATAGAAGAGAAAAAAAATAATTAAAAAAAATATAATAGAAATTTTAGAATAGCTGATTATTGATCTAAATGTATGAAATATTTAAAAAATAAAATTTGTAAAATTCATAGTGATCTTTCGTAGTAGATCTTGATCTTCGCTTATCATTGTCGTCAAAAGAACAATTATGAATGAATCAGAAAGTTCTTCAAGATTCACAAACCAAATCCCATAGAGGTATGTTCCGTCGATTACTTGTTCACCACCTCTCACCTTTTCGTTTCCTTGGACCCCTCATATATAAAGGCAAGGAAGATGAAAGTGTTGGTTGGTCCTAGGAATATCGTATCGGTTCCACTATACAAAATTTTGTACAAGCGTCGAACCTTTCCTAATAACCTATTGTGTTCTTTAGAAATTAAATTCGAAATCGCAAACGGAACTTAACATTATTGATTCCAAATTTAACTTATCTGTTCTTAATGGTTTAGACTTGGATCGCAAACGATACTTAACATTATTGATCCAAATCCACTCATGTTACAAATTCAATTAAATATTAATTTCAGAAATCGACTTCCAGGTTAAATATGGCGAGGCACTAGGCCTTCTTGTATATAAGAGCAACCACCACTTCCTAGACAAAGTCTTTCAATGAAATCTAATATTTAATTTCCTTATATAACCTTAGGTTTAACCAAAAGGAACAATCGAATCACAAATTCGAAAAAAAAAAAAAACACAAACTCGAATTATAAATTCGAAACCTAGAATCTCTAACCTCTTGTGTTTGGTATTTCAAAAACTATACAAAGAAAACTAGTATGATGCAGAATAGAATTACTAGTTATACCTTTCTTTGTAAGCAACAACCTCTTCACCTCTTGGACGTTGTGTAGGCGACGATCTTCCAAGATGCAAAGCCACCCGAGCCTTCTTCCTATGCAATCCAAGTTTCGGCCACATTCCACCTCCAAGGGATGCTAGGGTGCAATACCTCCTTCACTCCTTCTTCTTCTCCTTCAAGCAAAACCGGCCACCAATGCCTCTCCAAGGATCAATGTTATCGGCCACAAGAAGAAAGAAGGAAAAGAGAAAGGGTCGGCCAACAAGGATAGAAGAGAGGAATAGAATAGGTTGTGTATCCCATGAAGGCACCCTCTACCTCTCTTTTATAATCCTTGGTGATTCCAAAAAAGTAAAGTTTTATAACAAAAATTAAAACTTCATTTTACTTCTTTAACATGGCTAGAAAAAAATTAAAACTCTCTTTTCTCCATGTCATGGCCTGCCACCCTATCAAGCACCAATCAAGGAAATATTTCAATAAAAAATTAAAATCTTCTCTTTAAAAATCCCTTTTGTGGAAAGTTATAAAAGAAATGTTTTATAAATTAAAATCTCTCTCTTTTAAATCCTTTTATGGATATCTATAAAAAAAAATTAAAATAAAACTTCTCTTTTAATTCATGGTTACAAACGAGGAGAGTTTTATCAAAAATTAAAATCTTTCTTTCTCACTACAAATAAGGAAATATTTCAAATCTTTCTTTAATTTTTTGTAGAAAGTTATAAAAGGAAATATTTTAAAATTTTAAAAACTCTCCCAATAAAATTTTAATCTATTATAAAAGGCTACAATAGGGACTGAGAGGAGGAATTGGTTTTGGTCTCCCGATAAGTTTGAGCTTCCTGTGTTCGCCCCGAACACCCAACTCAAGTTCATCAATAATAATTCATTCCACTAAAGAATTATTATTGAACTACCGCACCAATCCCAAATTATATTTTGGGCTCCTTCTTATTATGAGTGTGTTAATCTCCCTGTGTTTAAGATATCGAATGTCCACTAATTAAATGAGTTACTGATAACTCACTTTAATTAATTTCTTAATTCCAAGAGTAGTATCACTCAACCTTATCGTCATGCCGGACTAAGTCCACCTGCAAGTTTACATGACAATCCTTATGAGCTCCCCTTGGGGACATTATCAACCTAGATTACTAGGACACAGATTCCTTCTATAATCAACAACATACACTATAAATAATATCATTTCCCAACTTATCGGGCATATTGATTTATCGAGCTAAATCTCACCCTTTGATAAGTCAAATAAATAAATACTAAGTACACGTACTTGTTATTATATTGGGATTAAGAGCACATACTTCCATAATAACAAAGGTCTTGTTCTTTTATTAAGTCAGTATAAAAAGAACTTACCTTAAATGATCCTGCTCAATACACTCAGAGTGTACTAGTGTAATTTATCAGTCAAGATAAACTAATATCTAATTACACTACGATTATTCCAATAGTTTATTCCTTTTTATCTCAGTCGTGAGCTACTATTTATAATTTATAAGGAATTGATAACATGATCTTCTGTGTGTGACACCACACACCATGTTATCTACAATATAAATTAATCGAACAACTACACTTAACTTATAAATGTAGACAATTGACCAATGTGATTCTTTATTTCTAAATGAATGTTTTATACAAAAAGTTAGGCTTTTAGTATACACTCTAACAGAAATGTCGCTTATAAAGGAGAAAGGTGAAGGGAAAGAGACACCCTTTCATTTTTATAACTCCTACATCTCCCACTAGTCCAAGTCAATCCATAAAGGTTAACTAGTCACAAAGACCATGTAAGTCACATAGATTATATTATAATCAAGTCACAAAGACTAGAGCAAAATATTAATTAGTCATAAAGACCAAATAAAAACATCCAACCAATATTTTAGGGGAAATGGTTCGTATGACGACAAGCACATTGAGCAATTATTGCTAAGAAGATTGTTACACCTTACATAACTGCTTTATAGAATAAATCGGAGACATTAATAACTTGTCTTTACCCTCAGATTAAATTATTTTCATTTACATCAATATGAATATCTTTAATCCCTCGTAATAAGTATTATGTCAAAAACATGTTCCATATTAAAATATTAACATTCTATATACAATATAAATGGGTCGACCAGTGAATAATAGGGATGGCAATTCCACCCGAACTCGATGGAGGATCCGATACCCGACCCGAATGGAGGAGGGTATGGAGGGACTATCAATACCCGATACCCGACCCGAATACCCGATTAAATAATATATATACATATATTAAAGAAAATTTTCTTTTTTTAAAATCAACTTGCTATTTTTGTTGATATTAGGAAGAGACTATATAGATGTTTAATCTATTTTTTAATTATATATATTTTTTAATAGGATATTAATTTTAATATATTTTTGTTGAATGATAATAGTTGAATAGAAAGAAGAAAAATTAAAACTATAGAAGATATCCGATCCTTTAATGGGTATGGGTATACCCATCGGAGATCCTATACCCGATGGATATGGGGACAGAGGATATAGAATCCGACCCGAACTCGACCCATTGCCATCCCTAGTGAATAACATAAAAAATATAAATCTATTTAATATTCCTTTTTAGCTAGAATCTATTTATTCTAGCAGTCGCTTTCCTAGTTTGCTCCATAGACCGAATCACCCATAGTCAATAGGAAATATACTAAAGTATCAGACACTGATTAGAACTTCAAGTAGACAGTTAAATAGTCACTTAGGGTAAAATTGAGATTAACTTATAATCTCAAGGGTCTCACATAGTAAAGAAGCAGAGATTCATTAAATAGTGGGTTCATTTACTATGATCATTAAACAAATAATCTCATCTTAACACAATTATCAAGGCAACCTTAACTTATGGATATGTCTCTATTTACGGCTACATAAGCTGTCTTATAAGTAATGGTCTTATCTCTATTCATACTTAATAAATAGAGATGATTGTGTAACGACCACCCTTCTTACTACTACTACTCTCTAAGGATGACTGTTACTTAACTACTAACTCTACTTAACCGGTATGATTAAAAATCACATGGAAACCCTACCGAAAAATTTCGACAGAGTCTCCCCTGTACCGGTGACCTTAAACTGACATACATAACATAATATACACAGCCACAAGCGGCTGGAACACATATCAAACACACAAAAGGAATAACATCACCACGCAGTTTAATGAAATCAAATCATGCAAGTAATGAATAGCGGAAACAAAATAAAAATATACAATTAACTAACAGCGGAAGACTAAATGACTCATCTAATACATTCTTAATAAATGGCAATCTTAATAAATTCTGAAACTAAGTCCCAAGGCTTCCATAGTCCTAGCATCACACACCATCCGCGCCACCTTGTCGCCTTCCTTGCTAAATCTTTTCCTTTCCTTTATCTGCAGTAAGAGGAAGTGTAGTCTATAAGCAAAATTTGCTTAGTAAGCGCTATCTAACTCACAAAATCACGAATGTGCATGTATACGAAAAGAACTAGAAACTATATGCTCTAAAAAGAAATAAAGCATAAACATAACTGCTCATGTCAAACTAATAGCAAAGAAAAGCTAAGGAATCTACTCATGTAATTCTAATAGTTAATCATGCTGCTCATCTAATAGGTAAACATGAAAACTACTCATCTACTAGATAAACATGGTAGAATAAAGAACTAAACTTACTGAATTCTAAACACTTTCTGAATCTTATTTCACTTGTTTAAAGACTTATTCTTTAATACTTTATACTTATGTAAAACTTTCAAAAACTTATACTTATAATACTTCAAAATAATAATCAACTTCTTCTTGGGCCCAGGCATAGTACCATCTTATGCGCGTTCCCTGATAGGTTGGGGTAGCGAGCCACCAATCCTAAAAGAGCAGACCTCGGTCTACCAGGGCCAAGACCTCGGAATTGGACACCTGGATTTGTTTAACGACAACCTCGGAAGTCGGGTACTAGCCTCTTCTTAAAAGTAAAATACTTATAATCTTAATTACTTCTTCTTTAAATGCCTTGGCATTTTAATAGGCACCTTGTGTGCCAAAAATCCCTAAAGTCTCGACTTTGGGATCTACTTAAGGCCTCGGCCTTTTCTTTTCTTTTCTTTATCTTTCTTATACTTTTCTTTATCTTTCTTACACTTTTCTTTATCCCAAAATACTGTTAGGGTATTTTTCATATGCATCTATGAATGAAACTAACTATGTAACACATAATCATGTATAGAATACAAAAGAAATCTACACTTAAGCTCAATAAAAATGCTTAATAAAATTCTGCATTATAACTTAATAAAATCTGCATGTCATACTAAATTGAAGTGCCTAAAAATAACATAGTACAACACTTAAACCCTCATGATAATTAACTCTTAAAACAGAAATCAAACATACTCTTATACATCTGGTATTTACTAGTTTTGCAAGTTGAGTTAAGCATGGATAAGCTTCGAAACTTCTAAGGAAAAACAAACTAGAACTAGAGACATAAACCTCATACCAAAACTGAAATACATTTAACAGAACTTAAACTAAATGCTAAAAGAAAATCTGAAACTGTACAGCAAGTTCCAACTCAAGCTAAAACCTGCTGGGATCTTCTCTTCAAACCTATGTAAAGCTTGTTTTGTTTCATGGTATACTAGTACAACTTAATGGATCTCTTCTCCTCTTCTTTATCAAACTCACGGCAGCAAGGGAAAATTAACCAAGCATGCTTATCACGGTCACACAGAAAAATCCAAATCAAAAGCTACAAATGCCAATTTCAAAGCTTGAAAGGAATCTTTCCACATACTTAACCTCTACCGTTCTTCCCCTCTCTTCCCTTGGGACTTACGGCAGCAACACAAAACAAACTATCCTTACAACATGCTACGAAATCATGGAAAACAAGAAATCCGAGAGCTACTCTTACCGCAGGTGAGTAAGCGTCTTACCTTAGGCTTTTCTTGGACTTACAGCCGGAGAAGAAAGCTTCCAATGCTTCTAGGGCTTGCGGAGGATCTCGCAAACTCGCCCTCTTCCTCGTGCTTACTGTTCCTTCTTGACGAGAGGAGCTCGAATCCAAGAAGAGCTCGTGGAGAAGTCCCCTTTGGCCGGCCGCCGAAGAGAAAACCTTAATCTCTTCTCGGCTTCGTTTTCGCCCGATCCCGCCGTCGCACACGCAGAAGAGGAAGAAGGAAACGGGATTTTAGGTCACGGGAATTAACACGTAAGTTCTCCTTTTTATAATCTCCATATTCTGTTAACTTGTTAAATAAATTTTCTTACCCTTTCTAAACAAAACTGACGACTGGTTCACTTGGTGGGCTGCGTTTTGCTTAAAACCCAACTCGTGGGTTCAAATCCCAGCTGCAACCATTTTATTTCCTATTATTTTACTGTTCCTAACTACTACTTAATACCAATTTATTTCCATATTTGATTAACAATGACCGTTGGCAGAGTTGGTTGGCTACGTCCGGTTAAGATCTGGTTCAAGTCTCGGTCTTGGGTTCAAAACCCAGCTTCAACATTTTTATTTCTTTTTTTTTTTTTAAACTTCTTCCTCTTGGTAAAAATACCAAACGAACTCCAAAAATTATGTAAAAATACTCTAAAAATCTCTAGAATTTTTCTATAGCATTTCTAAATTTTAATAAGGTCTTTTAGAACTCTAAATCATGAAATTTGGGGTGTTACAGATTGTCCATATGAGTGAACCAATCTCAACTTACCAACATGCTCATTGAGACTTCAATCTAAAATATAATAGATATACGCTGAATAGATTATGACATTTTATAACATATTACATTTTATGAAGTCGCAAATGTTGGTTGCTACTCGGAAAACCTAAAGGTTCCACTGTACAAAAATTTGTACAAAGGTCTGAACATTTTCCTAGCTACCGTGTGTTCTTTTAAATTAAATTTTGGATCGCCTGCGGAACTTAACACGTTTGATCCAAAACTTAATCTATTTGTTCTTTTAGGTTTTGACTTGGATCTCCTGCGAAACTTAACACGTTCGACCCAAATCACCTTAAGTTATTAATTCCATCAAATATTAATTTCCATAATTGGTTCCCAGTACTGACGTGGCGAGGCACACGGCCTTCTTGGATATGGGAGCAACCACCACCGACTAGACAAAACCTTTTATAGAAATCTAATATTTAATTTCCTAAAATAACTTTAGGTTAACCAAAAAGAACAATCAAATCACAAGGAAAAGAAAAACCAAAAGAACACAACATCGAAAAACATATTCGAAATTCTAGAACGTAAGCCTCTTGTATTTGGTATTATTTCCATAAATAACTAGCATGATGCGGAAAGAAAAATTACTAGTTATACCTTGTAGAAAAACCTCTTGATCTTCTACCGTATTCCTCTTCTAACCTCGGACGTTGTGTGGGTAACGATTTTCTGAGATGAAAAACCACCAACCACCTTCTTCTCCTCCTAGCTAGGTTCGGCCACAAAGAAAGAAGCTTCACCAAGGACGAAGAATAAAACACCAACCAAGCTCCAAGGGATACAAGCTTTCTCTCCTTCTTCTTCTTCTTCTCCAAGTAGTATCCGGCCACCACAAGAACTCCAAGCAAGAGATAGGTTTCGGCCACCACAAAAGAGGAAGAAAGGAAGAGGATGGCCGGCCACAATAATTTTCTTCAAGGATGAAGAATTTCGGCCACCACCAATGCTCCAAGGGATGCTAGAGACGAGACTTGCTTTCTCTCCTTCTTCTCCTTCCTTGATCCGGCCACAAACAAAAGCTCCACCAAGAAGATAGGTTTCGGCCAACAAGAGGAGAAGAGAGAAAGGGAAGGGCCGGCCACCACACCAAGGAAAAGAGGGAGAAAAAATAATAAAGGTTTTTCCCATGAAGGCACCCTCACCTCTTCTTTTATATTCCTTGGCCTAGGCAAATTAGGAAATTTAATTACAAAATTTCCTTAATTCTTTTGCCATGTAAAGAAAAATTATTTTAATTAAAACAATTTTCTTCTTTTAAAAACAATGGCCGGCCACTTTAAAACAAAACAAGGAGAGTTTTAATTAATTAAAACTTCCTAATTTGTCTCCAGAAATTTTATAAAAAAGTTCTCCAATAATTTTTATCCCTTTTATGATTGGTTTATAAAAAGAAATTTCTATAATTTTAATTTTTCAACATGTGAATAATTTATAAAGAAGAAAAATAAAATATCCTTTCTAATCTACAAATAAGGAAAGAGATTTAATCTCTTTCTTTAATCTTTTGTAGAGACTTATAAAAGAGATATTTTAATTTTTAATCTCTTCAATAAATTATATCTTTCACATAAGAAAATTTTAAAATTAAAATTCTTTTTAAATTAAATAGGGTCGGCCACCTAAGCTTGGGTTCAAGCTAGGGCCGGCCACCCATGAACCAATGGTTTGGCCGGCCCTAACTTGATCCACAAGCTAGCTTGGCCGGCCCCTATAACATGGGTATGAAGGTGGGTATAGGTGGGTATAGTACTCTATAAATAAGAGGCTACGATAGGGACCGAGAGGAGGAATTGGTTTTGGTCTCCCGATAAAATTAAGCATCCCGTGTTCGCCCCGAACACACAACTTAATTTTATCAATAATAATTCATTCCACTAAAGAACTATTATTGAACTACCGCACCAATCCCAAATTACATTTTTGGGCTCCTTCTTATTATGAGCGTGTTAGTCTCCCTGTGTTTAAGATATCGAATGTCCACTAATTAAGTGAGTTACTGACAACTCATTTAATTAATATCTAAGTCCAAGAGTAGTACCACTCAACCTTATTATCATGTCGGACTAAGTCCACCTGCAGGGTTTAACATGACAATCCTTATGAACTTCTCTTGAGGACATTATCAACCTAGTATCTCTAGGACACAGTTTCCTTCTATAATCAACAACACACACTATAAGTGATATCATTTCCCAACTTATCGGGCTTATTGATTTATCGAACTAAATCTCACCCATTGATAAATTAAAGAAATAAATATCAAATATATGTGCTTGTTATTATATTATGATTAAGAGCACACACTTCCATAATAACCGAGGTCTTTGTTTCTTTATAAAGCCAGTATAAAAGAAACGACCTCAAATGGTCCTACTCAATACACTCTGAGTGTACTAGTGTAATTATATAGTCAAGATTAACTAATACCTAATTACACTACGACCTTCCAATGGTTTGTTCCTTTCCATCATGGTCGTGAGCTACTGTTTATAATTTATAAGGTACTGATAACATGATCTTCTGTGTGTGACACCACACACCATGTCATCTACAATATAAATTAATTGAACAACTACATTTATCATAAATGTAGACATTTGACCAATGTGATTCTTATTTCTAGATAAATGTTTATACCAAAAGCTAGACTTTTAGTATACACTCTAACAATCTCCCACTTATACTAAAAGACTAAGCTGCTATATCTGCTGTCATACATCTGATTCCTAATCCTTCAACATGCCCATCAAAAGCTCTTGCCTTAAGGACCTCAGTGGAAGGATCAATAGGTCATCACCTGATGCAATCTAGGCGGCAACAACTTTTCCTCGTTTATACGATTTCTCGTATTGGGTGGTACTTGCGCTCTATTGTGTTTACTTGCCTTATAGACTTATGGTTTCTTCGAGTTTGCTACTGTACCAACATTATTACAATAAATTGTAATAATCTTTGGACAGACCAGAAATCATATCTAAGTCTATCTTGAGGTTATTGAGTCATACAGCTTTTAATGGCTACCTCAGAGGCTTGCCATATACTAAGCTTCTATGGTGGAGTCCAGAAAAACACTTATGCTTATCACTCTTTCATAGTTATGACTTTACCTCCTAAAGTAAACACAAACCCCCGAGGTTGACTTATTATTGTCCCTATCCGATTGGAAGTCAAAATCCATGCAACCCACAGGGACCAAATTAATTGCCTTGTAAGCTAGCATACAATCTCTAGTTCCTCTAAGGTACTTTAATATATGCTTTACTGCAGTCCAATGTTCTTGTCTAGGGTTACTTTGATATCTGCTAACTATGCCCTTGGCAAAACAGATTTCTGATCTCGTGCATAGCATACATTAGGTTGTCTAACTGCCGAAGCATAAAGAACTGCCTACATGTCCTCAATCTCCTTTGATGTCATCGGAGACATCTCTTTAGATAAAGACACTCCATGCTTAAAAGGTAAGAAACCTTTCTAGGAGTTTAGCATGCTTAAAATGAGCAAGGATTTTTCCGATGTATCAAGCTTGAGATAAGTAAAATATATTTTTTTCTTGCGATCCCTTATTACTTTGATCTCAAGAATATATACATTCTCCCAAGTCCTTTATATCGAATTGTTTGGACAACCATACCCTTACTTCTGACAACATTTGATATTGTTTCCAACTACCAAAAATGTTATCTACGTATAGTACAAAAAATACCACCACGTTTCCATCACACCTTTTGTATACACAAGACTTATCCGGTTACTAAATCCATAGATCTGGATTACTTTGATAAACCGGATGTTCCAAGACCTTGAAGCTTTGCCTCAGTCCATAGACTGATTGAGCTTGCACACAAGATGCTCTTAGCCCTTTGCAATTAACCCTTCTGGCTGCTTTATATGGATGCTTTCTTCAAGACTTCCATTAAGGAATGCTGTCTTGACATCCTCTTGCCAAATAGATAAAAGAATCCGGATAGACTTAAGCATGATTACCAGTGAAAAAGTTTCCTTTTTCATCAAGCCTTTTTTTGAAAGTTACTACCTTCCTGTCTATCCCTCTTTTCCTATTATAGACCTTTTTACACCCAACGGCTTTTACACCATTTGGTGATTCTACAAGCTTCCAGATTTTATTAGAATACATATATTCTAATTCTTTTATTCATTACTCTTTGCCAAGATACTGCATCTTTATCTTGGAGTGCTTCATCATATGACCGGAGATCAGGTTCATGTCCTCCAGGGATCGAGTCCAAAAACTCTCCCAAAACATGAACCTATTTAGGTTGCATAACAACCCTCCCACTACAACAAGATACTTTCTGTAATTGTGTATCAATTTGTGATACGTGTTGCAGTTTTCTTGTGGTATCTCATCTTGTACAGTTGGTACTAGGTTAGACATGTCCTTTATTATTTCCTTAAGAACAAATTTACTTATGAGCACGTGGTTCATTATATAGTCATTTTCTAAAAATCAGCCATTGATGCTAACAATGACCTTCTGATTTTTTAAGACTATAAACCTACTTTTGTTTATCTAGGATAACTTACAAACAAGTGAACTCCTATCCAACTTATCATTATCTCTCTTTAACATATGTGCTAGATTACCCAAATCCGAATATGCTTCAAAATAGGCTTACGCCTATTCAGCAATTCTATATGAGTAGAGAGTTATGACTTGGAAGGAACTATGTTCACTTTCATTTTCAGAGTTTATCCTTAAAACAAATTTGGTAATTTTCTGAATAACTCATCATCTATCTAATTATTCCATAAGAGTTCTTTACCTTCTTTCTACTACACCATTCTGTTGGGGTGTACCAGATGCAGTTAGTTAGGATTAAAATCCAACTTCTGATAAGTGACTCCTAAAATCTCTCAAGAGGTACTTGCCACTACGATATTCCATAGTGACTTTTTACTTTATTCCTCCGCATCAACCTTGTACTCTTTGAACTAATCAAAGTACTTAGTCTTGCGGTACATTAAGTAAATTTATTTGTATCTTGAATAGTTGTCTATAAATTAGACAAAATATTCAATACTACCTCTTGTCTGGATAGTCATAGAATCACACAAATCAGAATGAACCGATTTCAACATATCTTTGACTCCATACCCCTTGGACTTAAAAGCTTCTTGGTTATTTTTCTTCCAAGTAAGACTCGTAGGTTGGAAAGATTTCCACTACCAATGAATCCAAACGTTCATCAACTACCAATGAATCCTACTCAAGTATAACCTAGCTTTAGATGCCAAAGATATAATTGGTTCATTTCCGAAGGTTGCTTTCTCTTAAAATTAGAAGATGTGTTACTAATTTCCATTTGTTGCATCGTGGAAGTTATTGGATTATAAATTGTCAACCATCATACCAGAATAGATAACTTTCCTATTTTTCTTGATAACAACTTTGTTATCAAAATAGACACAATATCTATAATAGTTTAGAAACTGAAATCAGGTTCTTTCTAAACTTGGTACGTAAAGACAATTACTTAAAATCCATATTTTATTCTTATCATAAGATAAACATCTCCCACTGCAACAGCTACCACTTTTACAGTAGTGCCCATGTGGACGGTGATTTACCTTTCATTTAGTTGTTGGGTTTCCTGGAACCCTACAATGAATTGCAGACATGATTAATGGCATCTTGTATCTACACTCCAGGTTCTGGTAGATAACACCACTAGACATGTTTCAACTAATGAATTAAATACACCTAAATTGTTCTTAGTTCTAAGAAGACAGTCTACCTTAATGTCCAAGTCCTATTTCCAATCATTACAATTGGGACTACTAAGTCTTTTCCTATAGTATGACTACTAGGGATTGACAAACATCCTAAGAATTACAAAAATATTTGGTCAAGACCAACTCCTTAAAATCTCCATGAATTTTGTGTATACAAAATCGAAGAGGAGATTTTATTCATTAATTTTATTATCTCGTCAACTTTACTTTATGACGAATAAAATTAATAGTTGATCTGTCTTTGATCAAATATTTGGTCAAAACTCTTTGAATTTAAAATAACATTGATTCCTCAAACAATATTATTTAAATTTACCAACACCTCAAACACCATGAATTTTGCATGCCACGTTAGTGTGGACGTATACAAAATCAACATTTGTAAGAGGAGGGTTTTACCCATTAACTATCTTGTCAACGTAACTTTATGACAAATAAAATTATATCAAACACCGTTAATTTTGTATGTCACGTTAGTGTGGACGTATACAAAATCAATCATTTGTAAGAGGGGTTTTTAACCCTTTAATTTTATTATCTTGTCAACCTAGTTTTATGACAAATTAATAGTTGGTTTCATTTGGTCACACAAATAATAGCAGTGACTCCGATGGGGAGGATACTATTAGATGTGTCTAAGTGCATACCATTACTTGACACTAAGTCCATTAATAAGATTATGCCCCTTCCGTTGGGGAAGATCACACGCTCTTAATTAACTTCCTATAGTCATCCAAAAATGGAAGTCTGTTCTAGTGATCTGCAAACAAGCTCATCCGTTATGGAGGAAGGCACTCAGAGCCAACGCGAAAGCTTGTTTGCATCACTTACAAACCAGTAATGGAGACCATGTGATTTACTTAAAAATCCCTCTCCCACTTAGTTATTTATAAATGAGGAATTTTTAACTATGCTAGCCTACTAAACTTGTAAACTAACATGCACACACAGCACAATATAAAAGTAATAAATAGAAAATCTAATTTTCAACTATTATGGCTTTTATCTATGGTTGTCCTCCGTGTGTTGTCATCCCAAGCTGCTGCCATATTTGGCCACCGCCATCGGGTCTAGCTGTCGCATCCATCTTGCTCCTTGTTCCGCTGCGCTCTGGTCCTTAGAAGGTTCCACGCTTTGCAAGATTCGATCCGCGACATAAATAGAATTTTACAATTTTGATCCTATATTCCTCGAAAGAATGTACATGTAAACTAGATCGAACATAAAATAAAAATTTACATCCATCGATCCTATATTCCATAAAAGGAATGTACATGTAACTAGAACAAAAATAAAATCCTAATAAAAACTAAATACAGCTCTTGCTGTATTTTATAATACAATCATGCACACACATATAAATTGCCCTTGACATGTCCAAGGGTCCAATCACACACATAAAAACTATAAGCCATAATAGTTGGATCCTGCATCCACAAAGTTAGCACATCCTACTATTAACCTACCTAAATTATGTATGACATGTGCATAATTAAACTAATACCAAATACACAGATGCAAAACCCTAGCTCTGATACCAATTGTTGGTTGCTACTCGGAAAACCTAGAGGTTCTACTGTACAAAAATTTGTACAAAGGTCTGAACCTTTTCCTAGCTACCATGTGTTCTTTTAAATTAAATTTTGGATCGCCTGCGGAACTTAACACGTTTGATCCAAAACTTAATCTATTTGTTCTTTTAGGTTTTGACTTAGATCTCCTGCGGAACTTAACACGTTCGACCCAAATCACCTTAAGTTATTAATTCCATCAAATATTAATTTCCATAATTGGTTCCCAGTACTGACATGGCGAGGCACACGGCCTTCTTGGATATGGGAGCAACTACCACCGACTAGACAAAACCTTTTATAGAAATCTAATATTTAATTTCCTAAAATAACTTTAGGTTAACCAAAAAGAACAATCAAATCACAAGGAAAAGAAAAACCAAAAGAACACAACATCGAAAAACATATTCGAAATTCTAGAACGTAAGCCTCTTGTATTTGGTATTATTTCCATAAATAACTAGCATGATGCGGAAAGAAAAATTACTAGTTATACCTTGTAGAAAAACCTCTTGATCTTCTACCGTATTCCTCTTCTAACCTCGGACGTTGTGTGGGTAACGATTTTCCGAGATGAAAAACCACCAACCACCTTCTTCTCCT
This sequence comes from Zingiber officinale, assembly GCF_018446385.1. NCBI lineage: Eukaryota > Viridiplantae > Streptophyta > Magnoliopsida > Zingiberales > Zingiberaceae > Zingiber > Zingiber officinale. The sequence goes on along the minus strand of NC_055993.1, from coordinate 83,463,738 downwards.
CCTAGCTAGGTTCGGCCACAAAGAAAGAAGCTTCACCAAGGACGAAGAATAAAACACCAACCAAGCTCCAAGGGATACAAGCTTTCTCTCCTTCTTCTTCTTCTTCTCCAAGTAGTATCCGGCCACCACAAGAACTCCAAGCAAGAGATAGGTTTCGGCCACCACAAAAGAGGAAGAAAGGAAGAGGATGGCCGGCCACAATAATTTTCTTCAAGGATGAAGAATTTCGGCCACCACCAATGCTCCAAGGGATGCTAGAGACGAGACTTGCTTTCTCTCCTTCTTCTCCTTCCTTGATCCGGCCACAAACAAAAGCTCCACCAAGAAGATAGGTTTCGGCCAACAAGAGGAGAAGAGAGAAAGGGAAGGGCCGGCCACCACACCAAGGAAAAGAGGGAGAAAAAATAATAGAGGTTTTTCCCATGAAGGCACCCTCACCTCTTCTTTTATATTCCTTAGCCTAGGCAAATTAGGAAATTTAATTACAAAATTTCCTTAATTCTTTTGCCATGTAAAGAAAAATTATTTTAATTAAAACAATTTTCTTCTTTTAAAAACAATGGTCGGCCACTTTAAAACAAAACAAGGAGAGTTTTAATTAATTAAAACTTCCTAATTTGTCTCCAGAAATTTTATAAAAAAGTTCTCCAATAATTTTTATCCCTTTTATGATTGGTTTATAAAAAGAAATTTCTATAATTTTAATTTTTCAACATGTGAATAATTTATAAAGAAGAAAAATAAAATATCCTTTCTAATCTACAAATAAGGAAAGAGATTTAATCTCTTTCTTTAATCTTTTGTAGAGACTTATAAAAGAGATATTTTAATTTTTAATCTCTTCAATAAATTATATCTTTCACATAAGAAAATTTTAAAATTAAAATTCTTTTAAATTAAATAGGGTCGGCCACCTAAGCTTGGGTTCAAGCTAGGGCCACCCAATGGTTTGGCCGGCCCTAGCTTGATCCACAAGCTAGCTTGGCCGGCCCCTATAACATGGGTATGAAGGTGGGTATAGGTGGGTATAGTACTCTATAAATAAGAGGCTACGATAGGGACAGAGAGGAGGAATTGGTTTTGGTCTCCCGATAAAATTAAGCATCCCGTGTTTGCCCCGAACACACAACTTAATTTTATCAATAATAATTCATTCCACTAAAGAACTATTATTGAACTACCGCACCAATCCCAAATTACATTTTTGGGCTCCTTCTTATTATGAGCGTGTTAGTCTCCCTGTGTTTAAGATATCGAATGTCCACTAATTAAGTGAGTTACTGACAACTCATTTAATTAATATCTAAGTCCAAGAGTAGTACCACTCAACCTTATTATCATGTCGGACTAAGTCCACCTGCAGGGTTTAACATGACAATCCTTATGAGCTTCTCTTGAGGACATTATCAACCTAGTATCTCTAGGACACAGTTTCCTTCTATAATCAACAACACACACTATAAGTGATATCATTTCCCAACTTATCGGGCTTATTGATTTATCGAACTAAATCTCACCCATTGATAAATTAAAGAAATAAATATCAAATATATGTTCTTGTTATTATATTAGGATTAAGAGCACACACTTCCATAATAACCGAGGTCTTTGTTTCTTTATAAAGCCAGTATAAAAGAAACGACCTCAAATGGTCCTACTCAATACACTCTGAGTGTACTAGTGTAATTATATAGTCAAGATTAACTAATACCTAATTACACTACGACCTTCCAATGGTTTGTTCCTTTCCATCATGGTCGTGAGCTACTGTTTATAATTTATAAGGTACTGATAACATGATCTTCTGTGTGTGACACCACACACCATGTCATCTACAATATAAATTAATTGAACAACTACATTTATCATAAATGTAGACATTTGACCAATGTGATTCTTATTTCTAGATAAATGTTTATACCAAAAGCTAGACTTTTAGTATACACTCTAACAGCAAAGACTTCCTATATCCTTGAAATTACTCTTTAGTTAATGGCTTAGTAAAAGGATCTACAAGCATATTACATGTAGGGATGTACTCAAGAACTATTTTTTTCTTGTTAACAATATCCCTTACAAAATGATATTTAATTTTTATATACTTGTCTTTGCTATGATATTTTGGATATTTGGAAAAAATTATAACAGCTTGACTATCACAATACACTGTAACAGGACTCTTACTATCCTCATCAATCTTTAGATACTTCAAGAACCTTTTCAACCAAATAGCTTCTAGCATATCTGTTGCATAAACAACACAAGTCACACAGCTTACATTGTCAACAAGGCTACATAAGCCTACTTCTTGTTATTCCATGAGATGTTACCATCATTCAGCAAGAACATAAAACCAAATGTGGATTTTTTGTCATTAAGGTCTCCTACCCAATTTGCATCTGTATAGCCCTTCAGGCTCATCTTAAATCCTCAAAATTAGATACAACAATCTGTTGTCTATTTAAGATATCTGAATATCCTTTTCACTGCTTTCTAGTGTCTCAATCTTGGGTTTAACTAAAAATGATTGACTAAGTCAACAACATAACTTATATCTGGATGAGTACACAACATAGTGTATTTTATTTAGCTAAGTTCCTATGAATTAAATAGCTAAATAAAATTCCCAAAACTAGTTAGGGAAAACCTTAATCAATATGATCATTAACCCTAACTATTGATTAACCTCACTAATCTAATCCATCAATCAACTATCAAATAACTATCAAGAATCAATACTAAAACTTATCCAATTTCATTTCCCTCCACTGTTGATTCACTGTCTGAGGAGATGGCTATCAGAAAAATAGTGGTCGAAGCAAACAGGTATTGTTGTCCTCCAACCTAAAACACCTCAGATTTGTATAGAGCAAAGATCTGGCACATCCCCGAGTATAGATATGGCACAAGGGAAAAGAATGATGACACACGGTGAGGAGATTCCGGTTATCACCAGTGAAAGGGATGAAGGAAGGTTGTGGGTGGTAGACCTAGGACACCACAGCGTGTTCTTGCTCATACCTGAGGGTCACCGGCTCGAAGTGGACTGACGACAGTCGTCTGGAGGTAGGTCAAGTGACAATCTGCCGGAAAAACTCCTCGGGTGGCAGCAGTCGATGCTCTACCTAGATCCGGAAGGGAAAGGGTCAACACCAGGGATCCAAAGATAAGAGGAGGATCGTTGACTCATACCTGTTGCGAGGAGTGACCGAACAGGCTCGCGATAATCGGGAGAGGAGATGGAAAGCTCGATCGCTCCATCGATGGTCAATGTAGCCCTCGCAGCGGCGGCGACAAATCAAAGCTAAGGCATGACTCTCTGCCCCTTGGTCGAAGGTTGTCCCGTGTAGAGAGGGTGACTCAGAGAAAGGAAAGAAGAAGCTTGGCCAGCGGTGGCCCAACATCTGTCGGGCGGCGTGGCGTCGGGCGGCGGAGTCAAAGAGGAGAGTCGGTGGAGATCGGGGAAGAGGAAAGAAACGGAAGAGCCTTTAGGTATTTATAACTTGAACTTAGGTTTAGGTAAATCAAAACCTAAGTTTATTCCTCAATTAACTCTCATTTTTTGGTATTCCAAACAGACTTTTCCCAAGCCTATAAATTCATCCCCTCGAAGTACGACATACGAGCTCCGAAAAATTTTCAGAAAATTCTTAAAAATTCCTTTAAGGTTATTCGTCCATTAAACATTATTAATATTATTATTTTGTTACGGTATTTTACATTGGGAGTAGGGTTGCTTATATACCTCTACTCGGGATGCCTCGAAGGGTTCCAGGTGCCTAGAGGGGGATAAAATTTTATTCCCTTCACAACAGATCGCGGTCAAACGCGATCTGGATAAAATCTGATCTCGGGCGCCTGGACCAGGGAAGTCAACCAAGTTGACTTTTTCCAATCCAGGCTTTTCGCTCCGGTTTCGCTCGCCTCGGTGTGGGTCTTCCACTCCAGTTCCTCTTGCTTGGGTGATCTCGATCATCCGGAATAGGGCTCACCGTACCTAACTTTCGGCCTTCTCGAGCAAGCTTCCGCTCTGACTTCTCGTCCCTCGGAATCGTCGCGTGCTTCCTTCTCGTCCACCAGCGTACTCTTTCTCAACTCTTCATCCCTCGGATGCACCGAGCTCGTTGGCTCTCTCTTGTGCCAACCTTCTCGCTAGCTACGTCTTTTGCTCCTCGAGCAATCTTTCGCTCGGGCTTCTTGTCCCTCGGAAGCACCGCACTCTACCTTCTCGTCCGTCGGTGTACTCTTCCGCAGCACCTTGCCCCTCAGATGCACCGAGCCCGTCGGCTCTCTTTCGTGTCGTCCTTCTCGCTAGCTGTATCTTTTGCTCGACTGTCTGTGCTCTTAAGGTCCTACACACTTAGACACAGGGTTAAACACAACAGGACCTAACTTAACTTGTTTGATCACATCAAAACTACCTCGAGGTACCAACAATCTCCCCCTTTTTGATGTGAGCAGCACAGGTTAAGTTAGGGTAAACCAACATAAAAGTGAAGGATATAAATTTTACAATAAAGTACAAAATGTAAAAAAAAATAAGCTATCCCTCCCCTAGACTTAATCTTCATCTTCTCCCCCTTTGATCACATAAAAAAATGGGGTACAAAAAAAAATTTAAAGGGAACTTGTCAAAAAAAAAAAAAGAAAGTTTTTAGTTCTAAGAGAGGCTTTGATTTTCCAATATTTTTAAAAAACTTCTCAAGTTTTTGAAAAACTTAAAAATAATTTTGATATCACTTTTTAAAAAAATTACAATGTCAATATTTTTAGAAACTCTAAGTTTTGCAAAAAAATTCTAAGTAAAAACAAATTTACAAAAAAAAATTCTAAGTTAAAAAGACTGCAAAAAATGTTTGAGTAACTATTTAAAGCATTATTTAATTATAATTAAATACTTTACCAGGTAGTCAATTAAACATTTTATTTCATTAATTGGCTACCAAGCTGTGGCGAGACATTAGATCCTCTTGATTATTGGAACAACAACCACTTTCTAGACAAAACCTTTTAAGGAAATTAAACATTTAGTCTACTCTCTGAAAGCCTTGAGTCCAATTAAATTTTAATTTAGACATGATTTTGGAACCCAATATAAATTCCTTCCAACTGGATTAATCAAGAAACTTTTGGGAACATATTTTTGTGAGATGTTCTTAATTTGCCCCTTATGATATTTAAAATACTAGTTCAAATTATTATATCTCTTATTGTTTTGATTTTTAACATTTAAGCATGCACGATTTTTTAAAATCTTCTACTTGTATTTTCAATTTATCAATTTTCAATTTTAATTTTTCAAAATCTTCTAATATATAAGATTTGACTAGAATTAACTTTAATTATTTATTTTCTTTTTCTAGTTTGCAACGGTCTTTAGATAATAATTTAATAAATTTAAATAACTTATCGGGAGGAAGAGATCGTACCTGACTTACCTTGTCGATCTCGTTATCCGTAACTCCCATGAACTGTTGCTTTCTTCTAAAGACTCTTCCCCTTCATCGATGCTCATCTGCGATGAGCTTTCTGTGTCCTCAGAAAGGAATTCAGCTATTAGGGATGTCCCGGCAATTTTCTCGGTCTCGGATTCTTCTGACGATGACTCGGTGTCCATCAAGGAGTTGGTTTCGGCTTCAATTGGTTCTTCGTAGAGTTTCAAGAACTTTTCCCAAAATTCTTTTGCACTTTGGTAGTTGCCGATTTTGTTGAGATCCTCCACCAGCAGTACGCTTATTAAATGATATTCAGCCTTACCGTTTGACGTAAAGTCGTCGCGCTGCTTTTTGGTCCAGAGGTATTTTTCAATTTCTTCTCCATTTGTGTTCTTTGGTACTTCATAATCATATTTCATTATTAATAAAATATTAAATCTATTTTAAGAAATACATCTATTCATCGCTTCCAAAACGTGAACTCCCCCTCGAATACTGGTGGGTAGATGCTGGCTCCGACCATCATCTTTTGCTTCGATCGACGGTTAATCCTCCTGAAGCGTCATGACTCTGATACCACTTGTTAGGACCTCGACGGCCAGCTAGAGGCGGGGTGAATAACCCCTGTAGAAATCAAAATAAAAAGAACCTTTCTCGGCTTATAACTTAAATAAAATAAACACTTGCATAAAAATGAATAATAAACTGAAAAGAAAGAGGTACATCGAATTACTTGATTACAATTGGAAAGGTTGTTAATCCAAGATGATAAAGTGTACTAAAAAATCTCCTCTGGGTGGAGAAGCCTCTTACAACATTCAAAACTCATAAAACAAAGCTAAACAAGAACTAGGAAGTGCACAAGTGTTGCTTCAAACTATTCGGCGTTGATTTTTAGTTTTGGGAGCAGGGCTACTTATATAGCCCTGCTCGGGGCACTTGAAAGGGGATAAATTTTTATCCCCTTCGCAACAGATCGCGGTCAAACGCGATTCGGATAAAATCCAATTTTAGGCGTCCGGATCAAGAAAGTCAACCAAGTTGACTTTTTCCAGTCCGGGCCTTTCGCTCTAGTTTCGCTCGCCTCGGTTCGGGTCTTCTGCTCTAGTTCCTCTTACTTGGATGATCTCGGCCATCCGAAATAGGGCTCACTTGAACCCAACTTCTGGTCTTCTCGAGCAAGCTTCTGCTCCGGCTTCTCGTCCCTCGGAATCGTCACGTGCTTCCTTCTCATCCGCCAGCGTATTCTTCCGCAGCTCTTCGTCCCTCAGATGCACCGAGCTTGTCGGCTCTCTCCCGTGCCGACCTTCTCGCTAGCTACCTCTTTTGCTCCTCGAGCAATCTTCCGCTCCGACTTCTCCTCCCTCGGAAACACCGCACACTCCATTCTCGTCCACCGGTGTACTCTTCCGCAGCACCTTGTCCCTCAGACGCACCGAGCATGTTGGCTCTCTTCCGTGTCGTCCTTCTCGTTAGCTGCGTCTTTTGCTCGACTCCCTGTGCTCTGAAGGTCTTGCACCCTTAGACAAAGGGTTAAACACAACAAGACCTAACTTAACTTGTTGATCACATCAAAACTACCTCGGGGTACTAACACATTATTCTCGAAAAGAGATATCAACTTCATCAGTCTCTTAGACTTTAGAGTAGTCAAGGGCGTGGTGTGGTCGTGGTTCGACACCAATGCATCGATTTTGACCTCCCTAGATGAGAGGCACGTCCTCCACGCCACTGTTGTTGAAGAGACCGGCCCGCTCCATTTGCATTGTGAACCAATATAACGACCTCAGCTTCATCGACTTGAGGAGCCATGCCGGCGGCGTGTGGTGGAGTTCAAGGAGCAAGCTCACAAATAGGAAAGCTCCCAACAAGAGAGTTGCTACCCCAAACCTCCGACGCACGACGACCAGCTCTTCTCCATGAACGGTGTTATCTCAGTCTACTACGGGGCAATGGGTGCTAAAATGCGTGACAGGGGAGAATAGAGTCACGTGCACATCACATGCCATTTCCGTTTGATATTCACAGAGCAATTAACGGTAGGAATATTATCAGGAACAAAAATAAAAGAGGAGAGATATAAATGGGAACGAAAATATTTTAGGGACATAAATGGGAAAAACTGGAAACAAGAGGGACATGATAATGTATTTCCCCTAATAGAAGAGAATAGTGCAATGTAGGTATTTATAATATCTATGTATAATTCTGATATTCGTATGATAAGTTATATGTGTGTCAATTACTTTAAAGTCATTAATTTTGAAAACCTTCTTATTATTGCTATTAATGACTTAAGTTGATATCTCTGAGCACATATAGACTCCGAAGTACGTCAAAAATATGTAGCATTTAGAATGAGTCATAACATGGTTCTCTAGGTAATTGGCAAAAATGTCTTGTATGTACATAGATTGATATGCAAAAATTGTATAGTCATGTTTCCCCTCGTGTTTTTTCTAATTCTGATATTTCTATGATAAATTATGTCGGCATGTAATTGTTTTATAATCATAAACTTTAAAAATCTTCTGATCACTATTATTAAATAACTTCACGCTAATATTCCTGGGCACATTAGACATTTTAGAAACCTTTGACACATAGTTTTAATTAGTTTAAATAATTCAATTAATAATTACTTTCCACTTCACTTGAACTCCATTACAAATTCAGAAATCAAACAATTCTATAGTTTAGTCTAGTCATAAAAAATCATTTTTTTTAGATTCATTTGTATGTAAAACTCCGTCTAACTCTTTTAATTAGTCTTCTTGTTCATTTAGATTCCACTTTCTTTGATTTTTAGGGCGAAACTATTATTATTATTTTTAATGTATTACTTCATTTATCTAAGGACTCAACTTTTTATATTATTCTTATTTTGGTCCCACTAAATGATTTTGTTACTTTTGAATTGTATGTCTAAAATAATTCCCACGTCGAAGAAGTGCACTGTTTATGTATTCATAGGACATAATATCAAAAGTTATCAGGAAAAAGAGAGATATCATCAACTTTCCTCGACATGTGATGAATCTAAATAGAGGGAGGATAGAAATCATGTACACCATTAAACCTTTTTAGTTAACTGAGAGAATATTTTTTTTCTTTCAATTATTTCTAATATTTTATTAGCTTTGGAGGTAAAATATTTATTATTGATATTTCATTTGTAAAATTGATTCAAATATTTATTAAATGAATAAAAATTATGTATTCATATTTTAATTGTATTTTAAAATTTTTTATTTCTATTTTAAGTGATAAATGAATTGTGATAATGTCAAAATTTTAAATTTAGATTATATATTTTAAATAAATATTAATGATAATTGTATATAGTTAATATCACATCTTAACTGTAGTGCGCGGTGCGCGTTGTGAGTATTTTTAACTGCACCAAGCATCACGCATCACGCATCACATACCACGTAGTGTGAATGTTCTTAACTATAACGTGCGTCGCGAATGCTTTTAATTGCAGTATGTGGTGCACGTGGCGAATGCTCTTAATCGTGATGTGCAACGCGCACCATGAATGCTTTAATTGCAACGTGCGACACGCGTTGCCGACAACTTATGGCTTTCAATAGCTTAGTTGTGCATCATATATGGATGTGCGTTACGAATAAAATAATTACGTGTTACATAAAGTTAAATTTGTTTTAGTATGTATCAGTTTGAAGTTGATAAAAATGATGATCAGAAGCTTTTCAAAGTTTATGAATTTAAAAGAATTGATACACACATATAATTTATTGTAGGGTTATCAGAATCTGACATCGTAAATATTTTCGTTGTACTACCTCTTCCATTATATATCAATTTTTTAAAAATTTAAATCTCATAGATTCATCATGAATTTTGATCAAAATATATTAATGGATATAGAAATTTTTTATTAGACCCATTCTAACTATTATGAATTTTTTTAGTGCTCCGGAACTATAATAGCATTGATGGTGTTGATATTAAAAAAGGAAAAATAAAAATTGAAAAAAAAAGAGAGAAAAGGGAAGGGGAAGAGAAGAAATATATTAACGACCAAGTGTTCATGGGACGGAGGTAATATGAAAATTAAGTACATTTTTTTTTTTGAAGAATAAAACTTTGATACAAGTGGTAAGGGTAAGATGAGAATTATTTTTTTGGGGAAAAATGAAACTGGACATTCGGAAATTTGAATAAGTTCAAAAGTTTATATATATGTTATGTCATATTTTTTAATCAAGTTGAATTAAAAAGATAAATAATTTACTTTAATAATTTATGAGCACCGAAGTTCTCTTTCCCACGCGATGGAGATCGACGAGTCCAGTAGTGCAGCGGCGACGATGGATGAGCCCCAGGAGGAGGCGAGCGCGGCGCAGCCTCCACGGATCTACAGGCTTGACGAGTCAGTAGTGAACCGTATCGCGGCGGGGGAGGTTATCCAGCGGCCTGTCTTGGCCGTGAAGGAGCTCGTCGAGAATAGCCTCGACGCTGGCTCCACCTCCATCTCAGTTACCGTCAAGGACGGTGGTCTCAAGCTCATTCAAGTCTCCGACAACGGCCACGGAATCAGGGTATGCCACTATCCTCGATTTGATGCCCTCGTTTGGTGAGCCTAACGAGTAAACCCTCGTCGGGGGTTTTCAAAGTGTGCAGGTTAACCGACGGACTGCGGATATTTCTTTTCTTATGATAGTTAGGTCTCAGATGCTATCTGCTAATTCTTTACGGCAATCCCTTGCTTCATGTCCATGCAGGTGGATGGAGAGTTGTTTGATGGCGATTAATATCATACTTGTGCTGTTGTGCACATATGTGTTCTTCCTGTTGGTTGCTTCTATAAATGCTTAGTTTACTCTGGGGTGCAGAAATCAAAATAGTCTAACTGAGTGGAGTTTTGCCTTGATCACTGCAGTTTGATGGACTATTATTTATGCCCAGCAAGTTTGATCTCTCTATTCAACACCATAATTCAAGATCAAGCCCAGTCCACTTACTCTGTAAATGAGCTTCATTCGAGCTCAACTTGAGTCCAACTTGTTCACAGTTCAAGTAGCTCAAAATTGATTTAGGATGGTCACTCAGCTTAAGATTGACCTCAAGTTATAATTTGATCTAATAACACCTAAAAACAAACTCTTTTTCACGGCAACAACTGAAAAAAAAATATCCTAGTTTACTCCTGAAACAATGTCTTGTCTGTACATAGATTGATGTGCAAAAATGTTTAATACCTATTGCTAGATTTGAGATTGTTTCCTATAGGGCCTTGGAAAAGCATTTCTAATTGCGGGATTTTTTTTTTTTTTTTTCCCAACAAGGTGGCTATGTTACTGAATTTAACCTAAAGGTCTGATCACAGCACCTCAATTATATTAAGGACTGAACATTCAACAAAATGCTCAATACCTTTACAGTATATTCTTCTATAAGAATATTGTACTGGATAAAAGAAAGCTATAAACAATGATCAGCATTTACTTGTCATTAAGGCAAAAGAGGTATTTACAGACTATATAGAACATAGAATAGCTCTAAAAGTATGCATGCTTATAATTCTATATGTATGCTCATATAATCCCCCAATAAGGTATTATTACTAAACACATGTTAAGTGATCTACATTTGGTGGGCATATACATGCTTGAGATGTATTGTACACATACAGTTTGTTACATGCTTATTAGCAAGGATTTTTATAGGTTCTACACAAGTATGCTCACATGATTATATGGAAGCTTCCTGATAAGCCAAATGAGTAAATCTTTATAATGCTAAAACTCTAGTAGATCAAACTTGTTAAGGCTAAGCTCAGCTTGGCTTTGCTAAGAAACAACTTAGTACTTAAATACGTTTTCCATGAGCTGACGTGCCTTAACTAATGTTTTCATGAACAGTTGTGAACCTGTGAAATAAAACAAAATTGAACATTTAGTATGCTGAAGTGAATCAAAACAAGCAGGTTGCTTGAAATTGGTGGAAACATATAAAAGTCAACTCTTAATTTTGATAGCATTTTCCTTGCTTTACTTTCTCAAGGTAAACAAATGGAAATGGGAAGAGGTGGAAAGATAAGACTAAAAGCGAAACCTATATGGATAGTGAAAAATAAACTATGACAATTTTTTTAACCTCACTTCAATGATTCAAACATGCACTAATCACTAATGAAAACAATATGTTTGACAAGTTGCACACCTTCGATGTTCTATATGACCTTTTTGTTACAGTGACAGGTTAAAAATTCCCTTCATATTTCAAAATCCCTATCTTTTGTGTTGTAGCTGAGATGCTTACTTTGGATATCATGAAATAGGTATCTCCGTCACTGCATAGAGTTGGGAGCAATAGAATCTTGAGGTGGCAACATGGAAATGTGACAAGACAGAGAGACCCATAGCTCAAACTTTATGGTCCAAGAGAGTCTTATCTGCAACAAAACAGACTTACTCTAGGAATATCTTATTCTAAGAAAAACTTAAGGGAATATTTTATTCTATAGAAAATAACGGAAATAATCCTAATTAATCCCCTTTTCTAGGATCTTATCATCTTGAATGTATATTTTGCACTCTAAGAGAAATTAGTGTAGTTGAGAAACTTGATGCCTAATTATAAAAAATAGAATCACAGTTCTTGTATTTATAGAACCTAAACACGACTAATTCTATATAAAATTATGCATATTACTAGGTGTGCCTTGGACTCAGTTATCTTTAATAATTATATCTCACACCTCTCATGTTGGAGCATTTGATATTTATCATACCTAGCTTGTTACACACGCGTGCACAAACATACACACACAAAAGGGTAGTCCATTACATGAAACTCCAGTCAATGCGGGGTTCTGGGGAAGGGTCTATTGTACACAACCTTACCTGTTTTGCAAGAGATTGTTTTCGAGACTTGTACCCTTGACCTCTAGGTCACATGGCAGATAACTTTACCTTTGCGCCAAGTCACACGTGCACACAAAAAAAAATTGTGTAATAGAAAAAGATGAGAGCATTAGAGAGAAAGTCGGAGTTACATCTATTGAGGGAAAACTCCGAGCGACATGTTTAAGATGGTATGAGCATGTAGTTAGATGACCAATAAATGCTCTAGTTAGGCGATGTGAAATTATGACGAACACGCATATCAAACGAGGAAGAGGAAGGCAAAAAAAAACACTTGGTTAGCAATAATAAAACAAGATAAAAAAGTATAGATGATAATATAGTAGGAGATAGAGCTCAATGACGTAAAAGGATCCATATAGCAACCTTACCTAATGGGATAAAGCTTGGTTGTTGCTGTTGTGTAACAGAAGAAGCTTAGTAAAGATGTTGGTAATTTGTTCTAGCTACATTGTGGATGAAGTGGTAGTTCATCTTAATGTTTGTTATGCTCATGGAAATAGAACATTGGATTGATTACAATATTGGTGGTTGCCTGATTGCCATAACACATATCTATTAATTTTGTAATGTTGAAACTGTGGTCATCAAGAAAGGGCTTTATCTACATTATCTCATAGGTTGTATGTGTTATCCCCCGTATTCTTTTTCATCAATCTAGATTGTGCTACTATGTTTTGTTTTTTGCTTCTCCATGATATAAGATTGCCTCCTTCACAAACTGGCTCTCGATCAATAGTAGATCTAGTATAAGTACCATCAGAAAAGACAACTATATTTAGTTCTTTTTTTGTAAACTAATCTTTTTCATAGGAATCCTTTATTATTCTGAAGGATACTTAGCACAACCTCCTTGTGACTCTTCTTGAATCTCTGCACGAACTAATTCACAATGTTTACTTTAAAGAGTATTTTTGGTCTAGTAATTGTGAGATAGATGAGGTTTCCGACCTGCCTTTGATAACGACAGAGTTTTCAAATTCATCATCACCTTACTTACCATAGATTATGATTTTGTACAAGTGGAGTCTCTACTTTGCGCTCAAGATCATCGTTGCTTGCAAAAGATTCATGCTTATTTGCTTTGAGATAAAGATGTTCTTAAGAGTTATAAGCAACTTCCATTCCAAGGAATTAATGAGGCCTTTCTAACTCTTTAGTGATAATTTTGGTTCTAAGGCATTTTTATATCTATTATACTCTGCATATCACTTCTAGCTAAAAGGTTGCACTAACATAAACTACTAAAACTCGAATATTAGCAATACTTTATCAAACAAATACTGAATGATTTGTTTTCTTGCACTATTGCACATGAGGCTGACTTGAGTAACTTCTTGTCCATTCATGGATTTTGTTTGAGACCTCTTTGTATTTGAGTCTGCTCCTGAGCAATATACTTGAAGGTCTATGCCAACTTCTTCAGAAAGATCATCATACAAACAACAATTTTAATGATCTAAAATATTTGCAATTATATTTTACTTTTAATCAACAAGTGACTAGGTCGAGGGCGAGAGAGTAATTAGTATGGGGACGGTGGAACGAGTTGGCTCTGATGCAAAGTTGAAAAAACTTAATATCTTATTGTTAATAAATAGATTGCAATCCATGGACAATTTTGCAAAGAAGGGATTGAAATACTATTGGTAATCATCTTAGGTTGCTAAAGCAGCAGAGTGTTAACCTATGCTAACATTTATGTTGTGGTTTTGTTGATGTCAGCATGAAGATCTGCCTATACTATGTGAAAGGCACACCACATCAAAATTGTCTACTTATGAGGACCTGCAGACAATTAAATCAATGGGTTTTAGAGGAGAGGCTTTGGCCAGCATGACTTATGTTGGTCATGTGACAGTTACAACTATAACTGAAGGCCAGTTGCATGGTTATAGGTGCATTATCTCATATTTATACTTTCATGTTTATGGTGACATTTTTATATATTATTTTAATATTTTTCTTTCACTAATGCAGGGTTTCTTATAGAGACGGAGTAATGGAACATGTACCCAAACCTTGTGCTGCTGTAAAGGGGACTCAAATAATGGTGATAAATATGTAACTGTCCAGATATTATTGAGTTTTCAAGTCTAGCTCTCTTAGCTTATTATGGATCCTCGAACAAATTTTTTGTTCCAGGTTGAAAACCTATTTTACAACATTGTTGCTCGTAGAAAAACATTGCAGAATTCCAGCGACGATTATGCAAAGATTGTAGATCTCGTTAGTCGGTTTGCAATTCATAACACACCGGTGTGCTTTTCCTGCAGAAAGGTCAGTGAACAAAAAATTATTGAAGTGTTTTAATTTCAGGAAGCTTACGCATTGATGTGTCTGAAGGCTTAGTATTATATTTTTTTTCTTTCTTTTCTAATCTTTTCAGCATGGTGCAAATAGAGCAGATGTTCAAAGTGTTACTACTTCTTCCAAGCTTGATGCTATCAAAACAGTATATGGTATTTCTGTTGCTCGTGAATTGATGGAGATAAGTGCTTCAGATGATAATCCTGATCAATCAATATTTAAGATGACAGGCTTTATTTCTAATGCAAATTACATTGCAAAGAAAACGACGATGGTTCTTTTCATAAATGGTACGTGTCATTGACATGTATGGCTATACAAGTACAAATAATGTCTAATGTTTTGGGCTATGATGTCCAGTTCATCATAATCATAATGGAACTTAGGATTTCTGCTGAGTTAAAGTGGCCAGTAATTTGGAAATGACTGTTTCATTTATGCCTAGAAAATTGCTATGATTTTTTCATAATTAGTATGTGTCATTGACGTGCATGGTTATGCAAGCACAAATAGTACCTAATCTTCTGGGCTGAGGTCCAATTTGTCATAATCATAACGGAACTTAGGATTTTCTCCTGTGTCATTTATGATAGATAAATCTGGGGGGTGGGTACACCTGCCATTTTGTATAGAGATACAAATGTACTATTCCTCTCAAAATCTTGGAAATCAGGTTTAGTTCCTCTGCATTATCTTAAGGTTTTCTTGTTTAGACAGGCTGGTTGAATGCTCTGCCTTGAAGAGAGCTATAGAAGTTGTGTACTCTGCAACACTGCCCAAGGCAGCTAAACCTTTTATTTATATGTCAATTGAACTTCCATCTGAACATGTAGACGTGAATATCCATCCCACTAAAAGAGAGGTATGCTATCAGAATTTGCCAGAAAATAAAAAAAACTAGAAGAAACATTTTTTTAATCAAGTGATTCATTGAAGTTTATAACATAATTTGGTGGCATGTTGCTTTCTTGTTCTATGCAGGTGAGCCTTTTGAATCAAGAAAGTCTTATTGAAACAATACAGAGTGCTATTGAGTCTAAATTGATGAACTGTAACAATACAAGGACATTTCAAACTCAGGTAACTTTTATCCTTATACATATTACATACTTTAATTTTGGGAGCTGTAGTTGGTAGATGCCTCAGTGCCCTCATGCAGAAAAGCTGATAAACTAGGTTTTGCGCTTGGCATGATTGTTTGCAAATCTTAAATCCACTCAAGCTTGTTCCAAATATATAATCTAACTTATTACTGACATATTCAATTTTAGAAGCTTGTAAGAATTTGATAAGTAAATCTGCTAGTTGACCATCTAATTACAAATGAGGTGGTATTTTTATTGAATTACATTTTCTTCTGGTAAAGTGGCAGTCAACTCTGTGCTTTTGACCTCTCATGAAATACTTGATTAGAAGTTACATGCATAAGTTTGTTTGTAACAGTACAACTTTCATAAGTTCAATGGGAAGATTTCCAACTTGGTCATTAGGGTGGGCACACTTTAGTTTATCCTTTTTAGTGAGAATAATCAAAACTCAAAAGTAAGAGAAACTAGTTTTCAAGCTAAATTTCTATTGAATAACAATAAAACTTGTACTTTAAGAATTATGTTGATTAGTAAACATAAAAAATAAATAAACCATACTAATTAACATACTAGTTTTTTATATACATACATATACATATTATAAAATTCTTAACTATTTGGTTCAACTTTAATGGTTTGTATAAGCTCACACTAAAAACAAACTAAAATTGATAATTTTACTTACTTTATCTACCACAACAAAATTAATAAACTATATCTGCATAGACAATAAGAAGGATACATTTTAATTGAGAAATGCAATGAAATAGTAATGTTGTGTTTACTTTTTAATTGAGAGAAAAGGAAAAAAAAAAAAAAGAGAAAGAAATTAGAGGAAGGGAAGAGAGGGGGAGGGTTTTTGCTCATCTTAATTAATAAACTAATTAAGGATATGTACGAGAATGTAACGACTAGAGTAAAAACTTCAAGCGGAGTAACCAAAGCATTTCCAATAAAGATAGGGTTGCACCAAGGATAATCTCTAAGTCCCTATCTTTTTACAATAATTATGGACGAACTCACTACATACATTTAAGGCACAGTACTATGGTGCATATTGTTTGTAGATGATATTGTCTTGGTAGATAAAACATGTGAAAGAGTAAATGTTAAATTAGAATATTAGCGGGAAATACTGGAAGGGAAAGGTTTTAGGCTTAGTAGAATAAAGACAAAATATATAAAAGTTAAGTTTAGCAATATTAGACATAATGAGACAATTGTTAAGATGGAGATGACGAGTTGAACGGAACCGAGAACTTTAGATATTTAGGATCATTTTTGTAAAATGATGGAGAGATTGTGAGAGATGTCTTACATAGAATACAAGCAGAATGGTTGAAATGGAGGAGAGTGTTGAGTGCTTTATGTGGCCATAAAGTACCTCTAAAACTTAAAGGAAAATTCTATAAAATCGTAGTTAGACCTGCTATGTTATATGGAGTTGAATGTTAGGGTATGACTCGAGCACATGAGTAAAAGATGAGAGTTGTAGAAATGAGGATGTTAAGGTGGATGTGTGGACATACAAAGAATAGATAGAATAAGACATGAGAGCATTAGAGAGAAAGTCGGAGTTGCGTCTATTGAGGGAAAACTCCGAGAGACACATTTAAGATGGTACGGGTATGTACTACGACCAATAAACGTTTCAGTTAGGCCATGTGAAACTATGATAAACACACATATCAAATGAGGAAAGCTAAAAAGACTTGGTTAGCAACAATTACATAAGATAAAATTTATTTAATTATAGATGATGATATAGTAGGAGATAGAGCTTGATGGCGTGAAAAGATCATATAGTCGACCCCACCTAGTGGGATAAAGCTTGATTGTTGTTGTTTCCTACTAGGCAAATAGGGGGAAGGGGGTCACATGTTTGGAAATTACACTCTTTCATTTTGGAAATCATGTTATTCCGTAAATTTGAATCCATCAATCTAAATAAACACAACATAAGTGATATGATATGCTTCTAGTCATGCCATATTAGAGAAAGACAATTAAAAATTTTAAACTAAGCTCTTGAATGTTGCTTTAACCTATACAATGATTTCTTTATCTTTTTCACTAGGTCAACTCTGACTCAACAACATATATTAAAACATAGTTTAAACAGCAAGAGTGTGTTAAGTAGAACAAAGTACCTTTGCCAGTCAGGCTAGTCGGCCACGAGTGAGCCCACTTGGGCTTGGGTTGGATTGCACATATGATGCTACCAATCAATTGCTGGGTGATAGCAATCGATTTTTAAATCAATTCAAACTAACACAACACTTCCAAATCGATGGGCGAACTGGTGGCTAGAAATTGATTGTTGTGCCTCAGCAATCGATTGATGGTGGTCAAACAACGTGGAAAGAGCCGTTGTAGGTGTCAACGGTTGAATTACAATGAAGCAATCGATTGGTGAAGGTTAGCAATTGATTGTTAGGCGGAAATTAGCCTAACAATAGCTTATAAAAGAGGTTTTTGAGGTAAATCAGAGGCCTCGCAGGTTCTTGAGAGGTTGGAGACGAAGTGTTGCTGCATGTCTTACCACCAAGAGGCAATCCAAAGCAACAAGAAAGCATCCAAAGCAAAACTCACTTAGTGTAAGCATATTTGTTTCGATTTCTTTTGATTTCATTTGTATCATTGTATTTGGCTGTATTTGTTGCAGAAATAAGTTGTAAGAGGCTTCTCCACTTCCGAAAGGTATCCAAGAAGGAGAAGGTTTAGTGGTGGTAGATTGCTAGGGTTAGGCCTTGTAATAGTTGCCTTGGGAGGCGGCAAACCAAGTAAAATCTTAATGTTGTTCATGTGGCGTCGAGTTTCATTCAAATTTTTGTTGTGCATTCAATTGACGCTGTCAAAGTTATTCACCCCCCTCTCTCTAGCTCGCACGGGTCCTAACAAGTGGTATCAGAGCAAGACCTCTCCTTATCGAATTAACCGCTGTTGGAGCACAAAGCTAGAGGAGGAAGAAGGTCTGATTTTTTTGAAGCTCTCCAACACCAAAAAGTTCATCGAACTTATCATTAAAGTAGTTAAATGGAATTCAAGGAAGGATTTGGATATGATATTCAAGCTCCACCGCCTTTCGGATTAGGAGGGTTTGCTCAATGGAAGGCAAGGATGAAAAATTTCCTTATGATGGATATAAAACAATGGTTTGCTCTAACAAAAAGAGCTCCAAATGATAAAAAAGAAAAACCTTTTCAAAGGAGCAAATTAAGAGATCCGGGAAGGTTCACATTGAAGTCTAGATTTGTGATGATGGTATGTGACAGGAGGGTTGGAGAGACTCAAGGAAGTGATGGAGCATCCTTAGGTTTCTAGATAAGTTATTTTGCGTTGGCAATCATGTCTGCAAGGTTTGAAGGATTAAAATCTTGTCCGAGTGCGGTATATGGTTAGATTAAAACTAGAGCTCCTAAAGATATTCAATCACACTAATCTTTCAATTAAGGATGATGATGTAATAATAAGAGCGAAGATTACAGGCGGATTAAGCAAAGTGTTTCCTATAAAATTAGGATTGCATCAAAGATCAACTATAAGTTCATATCTTTTTACACTAATTCAGGATGAACTACTGGACACATCTAAGATAAGTTGCCATGGTGCATGTTGTTTGTATATGACGTCGTTTTGGTTGATGAGACTTGTGAAAGAGTAAATGTGAAGTTCGAATTTTGGTGAGAGAGACACTAAAAGGTAAAAGTTTTAGAGAGTAAATATAGAATATATGAAATTTAAGTTTTGTAGTAGTAGATGTAGCAATATAATTCTTAAGACGGGAGATGTTGAATTACCTATCATTGAAAGTTTTAAGTATCGAAAATTCTTTTTGCAAAAGGATGGATAAGTTGATGGAATGTTTTACATAGGATACAAGAAGTACCTCTAAAGCTTAAAGGAAACAAAACGATGATTAGATTTGCTATGTTATATAAAGTTAAATGTTAGACTATGAAACAGATACATGAGCAAAAAAATGAAGGTTGTAAAGATGAGGATGTTAAGGTTGATGTGCGGACATTGAGGATCAGAAATGAGAACATTAGAGAGAAAGTCTGAGTTGCACATATTAAGGGAAACTTCAAAAGATGCATTTAAGATGATGTGAATATGTACTTAGACAACTAATAAATGCCCTAGTTAGAAGATGTAAGATTGTGACAAATATGCACATTGCACATTTATCGTGGAAGAGAGACCAAAGAAGATTTGGTTAGCAATGATAAAACAATATAAAATTTATATAGATGATATAGTAGGGGATCAAGCACATAAGAGGATCTATATAGTCCACTCCAGTTAGTGGGATAAATGCTTGGTTGTTGTAATCTTTCAATTCATAGTGCTTTTTGTTTCACATTCATGATTGATAGATGATGATTTAGTAGGAATATGATATGTTGGACAGTGTTTACTAAATTTTATTGAAACCAAGTCATCAATATGCTTGAAGTTTGTGCCTTTTGAGTCCGAAAATCTCTTCAGATCTGCATTGGACTGCTCATGATCAGATAGCAGATAGTGGAAAGATTAATTAACCAGTGTTGATTAGAACTGAGACCAACCTCAAGTATTTTAAAATTTTCAAATTAATGTGAAGAATTTATCCTGTAATATGCAATACTAACCAGGTATAGATATATAGTCACTTGCTTCTTATGAGCTGTTATGTAGACATCAGTTTAGGAATTCATAATATTTGCATCAAACCTGTTCTTTTCAATTTTCCTCCTGCTTAACCATTATTTTCATTGGTATGTGACAGGCTGTAAGTTCTGCACCAGAAAGTAGTTTCTCTATCAGAAAGGACATTCAGAAGAATCCTTCCTCTTCTGGTACCAAATGGTTTTCTGTAATGTTGTCCTTAGCAAATGATATTTTGATTCTAAGGATGTGCAAATTTGACGAATCATGTAATGTAGGAGGAAAATTCCAGAAAACGCCAATAAATCGAGTGGTTAGAACAGATTCTCGTGATCCTTCTGGAAGGTTACATGCTTATTGGTCAAATGGTCCTTCTTCACAACATCAAAAGAAGTCAGATTTGGCTTCTGTTAGGTATATAAATTGTTCCTTATAACTTTCTTTATTGGCTGTGTGTTTCATGATACATTCAGGGGGCGTTTGGTTCTCTTCTAGGAATCGGAATGGGAATGAGTATCATAGTATTATGGAATAGGAATGGGTATGAGCTTGGGTATCATTCTTAAAAATGATGTTTGGTTAGTTAAATATTTTCAATCGGAATGAACCTAAATTTCTTTTTTTACCCTTACAGGAAAATAAGAGAAAAAGTTAGATGGGAGATAAAGTTGAATGTGAGAGAAACATATAATGAGAGAAAATGATGAGAAAGAAAGTGTGATGAGAGAGAAAGTGTGTTGGAAAAAAATGAAGAGAGAGAAAGTATGATGAGAGAAAATGAGGAGAGAGTGCATGATAGGAGAGATTGAGAAGAGAAAAAGTATAATGAGAAAGAAAGTGTGTTGAGAGAGAAAGAGTGATGGGAAAAAATGAAGAGAAAGAAAATATTATGAGAGAAAATGAAAGAGTGAGGAGAGAGAAAGTACGATGAGAGAGAAAGAGTGATGGAGAAAAATGAAGAGAGAAAGTATGATGAGAGACTGAGGAGAGAGAAAGTATACTGAGAGAGAAAGAGTGATGGAAAAAATGAAGAGAGAGAGTATTATGAGAGAAAATGGAAAAGTGAGGAGAGAGAAAGTATGATGAGAGAGAAAGTGGGTTGAGAAAAAATGAAGAGAGAGAAAGTGTGATGAAAGAGAAAGTGTGATTAGAGAAAAAAAGAGATAGTGTGATGAGAGAAAATGAAGAGAGAGAAAGTATGATGAGAGAAAACGAGGAGAGAGTATGCTAAGAGATTGAGGAGAGAGAAAGTACGATGAGTGAGAAAGTATGATGAAAAAATAAGGAGAAAGTGTGATGGAAGAGAATGAAGAGAGAAAAAATGAGGAGAGAGAATGTATGATGGAAGAGAATATATAGAGAAAATGGTAGAGAATGTGTGATGAGCGAGAATGAGGAGAGAGAAAGTATGTTGAGAGAGAAAGTGTGATGATAAAATAAGGAGAGAGAAAATATGATGAGAGAGAACAAGGAGAGAGAGTGTGAAATTAAAAAAAAATAAACAAATATACTAAGGGTATTTTTGTCTAAAACTTAATTCACATTCTTATTCCATCAAAACCAAAGGGAGGGGGTGGGTTTTATCCATACCCAAATTTTTGGGTTTCATTCCAAAATCTTGATTCCATTCCCATCAACCAAACATAAGGTTTGGGAATGAATCTATTCCCTCATTCCCAAACCAATTAACCAAACGCCACCTCAATGTCAATGACAAATCCAAAGACAACTAAATTACATTTAGGAACTTACAAGGGCATAGAGAGTTGCTAAATCACAATAACAATCAGAAGCCAAAAGTTTGTTCTAGAAATACAATTTTTTATCTAACTATTAATTGAATTATTTTTTGACCAAATAATTGCTATTATTGAATCGAATCCTTTCCAATTTTCTAATCTTGTCAAATCTAATAATTTTGCCTTTCACAAGTGATTCACTATTGAAATTGTATTTTTTTTCTTTTTTAAATTACAAATTAGAAACTTGATTAAATATTTCTAACTTTGTTATCACTTGATTTTAGCCATAGGTTATTAACTCCTAATATAAAGGTATATAATCTTGAGTCGTCCTAGAATTTCGGCCTCCAACCAGAATGGTATAGAACTGGTGTCGAGCTATGCTGTTAGGGACTGAATGTGGTCCAATGTCTTGTAAATATTTATTTGTCTTGTATGCTATTTTGTAAACTGAGTCATCTGTAACCTTTACTCTAGGCCAAATGCTCAAACATTTAGCTTCATTATAATGAGCATGCTTTGATATATTTTAATACCTTTTCATTTATATCATTTACCTTAAAAAATAAAATATACCAATCACACAATCAATTGGATATATTTTGTAGTGATACTCGATGCACTTTAACATGCTAAAGCGATAAGTGTGATGTGACGAACTTAAATGAGTATCACTTATTTAATCCTCCAATCTGATTATTTCCCCTTTAAATAGACTATATCAATTATATTTATTGAATTAAAAGATACTTTACTCATTTTCCCCTTGAATGTATTACAAAATGAATTCATATAAATTTTACTCATGTAATACTCTCCTTAATTTGTTTACCTTTAAAAATAAGGTAGCATTTAGATAACTAATTGAATTTGAAATTTTAAAAGACAAGCTAAAAACACTTGAATTCATTTTGACGCATACTAGAGTGTGTTAAATTGTGCCGATGGACATAGGCTAGACAAGTGAGATTATCCATGTCGATCAATATCGGGCAAGGGTTTGAAAATTTGTTCTATGTCAATTGGTATGGGTGGAGTTTTTTGTTTTGTTGGCCAACCAGGACATGAAACATGTTTGAAATGATGAAGCACTGCCAAATGACATCTTGCAACAATGGTGACAACTTCACGAGACTCTTGATGTGACAATGAAGCTTCCACATCGTAACAAACGCTTCCTTGGAATTCTAGCAACAATGACAACCTTGCTCAAGGTCAACAAAGAAATTGTGAGCTCCTGAGACTTCTACCGACTGCCATGAGCTTTCAAAATGCAGGCAACCACTTCATGAGCTCCTGAGATGCATGCAACCATTTCCGAGACCCTCTCCGACTTCATCACTGCCTAAGGCAACCTCAAAGTCCTCTTATTTCTTCTTGTGTTTGGATTAGGTGTTCCACATGCCTTTCCTCCTCTCCTTCCCCTATCTCGTCCTATTATGGTGTTTGGTTTCAGCACACTTTCGGCATCCATACTAAACACGGGAGGCACATCTTGAGCCAGTTGGGACCTGAAAATTCTATTTGACTTGAGATTTGAAACATTAGTACTGGCTCGGTATTGTGTTTTAGTAATTTATTGGTTGGTACTTTTTGATTGTGCCTCCCACATCACATGAGATTTCAGACCATGCTTCATATTGATTTTGGCTAGTGTTCTATTTATTGCAAGAATTGCTGTGAGACAAAGGAGGAACCCCAGGGAATCTGCAGACCTTACCAGCATCCAAGAGCTTCTAAATGATGTTGATCAGAATATTCATTCAGGTGAGATTCAGACTTGGAATGTCAATTTCTTAACCTCTGAGATAAAAATTTAGTTTATCTATGGGTTTGGATTGATTTATTTGCTTTATCAACACAGGACTCTTGGATATTGTAAAAGATTGCACATATATTGGGCTTGCTGATGATGTTCTTGCAGTACTTCAGTATAGTACTCATTTGTACCTTGTAAATGTGGTAAATGCAAGGTAAGAGTTTATACTTCGTTTCCCTTTTATTTATTCTAATTAAATATTTGTTCATTTATTTTTTAGTATGTTTCTATTATCAAATACTTGATCCTTGAGGGGATTTGTTTTTGTGTTTTTATATTAATGGCTGTTAGTGCAAAAAACATACAATCATTTGATCTACTATTTTGTGCAGAAAACAAATCTTAAATTGCCCTGTACAATTTATGTTCAACTACTAGTACAATGAACAATCTCATCTTACTGTATGGTATGCATTGCTGTCTGGAAAAATGCCCAAGTTAGTTGTAATCCAAATCAGGTCATATGTCCTAGCTTTTATCCATGATTTGGCACTGCACAAGGCAATTTAAAAATTTAGTATCAAATTTTAACTTATTATATCTGAAATTTAAATTTATGATTTATTGTATGTGGCTTGATACTTAAGTATTTTTGTTGGACTCTGCTTGAAGTTAGGCAAGTCCTTTTATCCATGAAAGACCAAGGACAAATAGGTTTTGTCCATATTAGGATGAATGCATACATCGCACCACCATGGACAATACAATTTCATATCTATCCTGTATTTAGGACTTCATTAAACAGCTACGAAAGGCTTTGTACCTGAGCATATTACTTTTCAAGTATAAAAACAAGTTTTACTGATGTGAATTTTATCCAAAAAGATGCAACATTTTATTGATTTTAAAAGCCATGAGTCTTCACCATGCAGCAAATGTTTACCTGCAGTCTTGCTAGTTTTAGCTATGCTTATGACATTTTTGTAGTTTTAATCGTGCTGTCTGCACAAGCTAATGTTATGGATGCCAACTAAACCTGGAAATAATCAAGGGGAATGAACTACAAAGGTGGACGGTCTTATTTGGAAATGTATCTACAGTTAAGCCTCGATTGAGTGTTATCATGTAATGACTATAGAAGTTTAAATGTTACAGCGATATGGACAAAGATACTGAATTATCTGCATCATTAATCCTTGTCGTTCCCTGTTTGCATATGCAATTCACATTTGCAAGTCTCAAAGTTCATATTCTTCAGATCTTAATAATTTTACATCAGTGTTTGTGTATTTGCATTTATTAAATAAATTATGTGGTGCTCAAGTTCATGGATCTCTTAATGATCCTTATGTCTTAGATGTTCATATGGACTCAGGAGTGTGCAAGATATTGAAATGACAAAGAAATGTTGTTTCCATTTTGAACCATTGGAGCAACTCAGAAATGGTTAGAAGTGGTGATTTAGAGCATAACATATAAGGTGATATCAATAGACAAGGTGCCTCACCTATTTACTTGCTTACATGAAGACATAAGATAATCACTCTGTATTGAACGAGATTTAATATTGCCTAATTTGATTAGTGCTGCATCATTACAGCTCATCCTACCTAAGTAGGATTACCTGCAGTTATTGTTGACCCCAGGCATAATATCCTTGTGCTTGGATGTGTATACTTACATGTATGTGTATTTGTGCTGTAGATAATAACCGTGT
Organism: Zingiber officinale; assembly: GCF_018446385.1. Taxonomy (NCBI): domain Eukaryota; kingdom Viridiplantae; phylum Streptophyta; class Magnoliopsida; order Zingiberales; family Zingiberaceae; genus Zingiber; species Zingiber officinale. Next base: position 83,438,141 of record NC_055993.1, on the reverse strand, counting down.
CCTTTATGAGACAAATTTTCATTTATCACAACTCTTTGATGAATTTCCTTAAACTATTTATTTATCATCAATATCTTGTTCCTTCGAATCAGCAAAGAACTTATGTATCAGCAAGCCATACGCCGGTTTGCCCATTTTAGTGCCATTCAACTTAGTGAGCCTGCACCAATACCAGAGTTACTAATAATGGCGTTAAAAGATGAAGATTTAAAATCTACAGATGACAATGATATGGATTTGAAAAATAAAATAGCAGAGGTAATAATCATTCTTCTTCATATGCTTCTTAGTTGAACCAACTTTTTTGTATTATTATCAGTCTATTTCTTTCTACCAGCATAAACCAATGTATGGGTGGATTAAATGTAGCTAGTTTCTCTCAGTAAAATTACCTGGATTCATTGGTTCTCTTACGCCCAGATAAGCTCAATGAAATTAGTTCTGATTTGTCATTAAGAGTATTTTCATCCAAAGGAACTCCCAAACTCGTTCAAGATGTCTAATTCATAAATTGACTTTCAACTTATATTTGCTCGGGTTCAGCAGTCTATTACTTGGATAGCTAAATTTTTCTTGATTACTATCCTTTAAATCTTTGAACTTTGTAATGCCTGTTTGTCTACGATAGTCTAATGTCTTGAAAGTGAGATGTTTATTAGATTACTTTGTACTGTAATATATGCAAAATAGGTGTATATTTGCATGTATATGATGCATACATCTGTCTGTTGCTTTGTCTTTGCTTGCCAGATGAATACTGAGTTACTCAAACAAAAGGCAGAAATGCTCGAAGAGTATTTCTGCATAAACATAGATCAAGAAGGAAACTTGATGAGGCTTCCTGTTTTACTCGAGCAGCACACTCCTGACATGGACCATGTTCCAGAATTCTTGCTGAGTTTGGCTAATGATGTATGTCTATATCTTATGTATATGTATGGAAAATTTCTCTGAAATTTCAGGAGGATCTATGATGCTTGCCTTGATAAAAAATTGGCTCTCTGGAGTCCAATGGCCCAACTCCTGATATCTCTCTCCCGATGCTATTTTTTACTAGTTATGCACAATATGCTTGTAATTTAACTCTATTAATATTAGTATCTAAACATGTGATCCTATTCGGAAAGTCAAGTAGAAGTATACAACTCTCTGTCATTCTTAACAATTAGCATGATACCTGATGTTGATCGTCTGGTAGTATATGCATTTTAAGGGAACATTTCCAATATATTTTCTACCTTATGCTATCTTTCACTTTTCTACTTTTTGACACATTGCTGTATTCTTTTCATAGGTTGATTGGGAGAATGAGAAAGAATGTCTCCAGACAATCTGTGCTGTTCTTGGTAATTTCTATGCCATGCATCCTCCTGTCCTCCCCAATCCTGCAGGTGATGGGATCCAATTCTACAAGAAAAATCCCAAGTCAATTGACGATACTGGTGATGACTTAAAGAATGGTAATGAAAATTGTTAAACAATATATGAAGTTCCATTTACAGGAATTGCTTTAAATTGTCTTTCCTTCTTATAACAGAGAATCCTGAAAAAGATGATCTGGATCAAGAGCTACTTGCTGAGGCAGAAACCGCCTGGGCTCAACGGGAGTGGAACATTCAACATGTATTATTCCCATCAATGAGGCTTTTTCTCAAACCACCAAAATCTATGGCAACGGATGGAACTTTTGTCCAGGTTAGCTTCTTTTGTGTACTTTTGTTGCAAAATGTGATTCCTTTTATCCCGCCAATGTGTTGATATCTTTATAATATGGGTATATGGATCTTCAGTGTTGAGATCCAATAGTTGAGCTCGGTTAGTCATCTCGACGATGAATCGATGACTCTAACCGGTGGAACTCGGTATGGCGATATGGACCTTGTCCCATTTATACTCTCGACATCCCCTTTCGGTTATCGAAGTATCCCTTCTGGTAAGAGACATACCGTTCTTGGTATCGTCGTTACCGACTTAATCTCGTTGGTCGTCTAGTTATCCCTTCGGATATCGACACAACCACTTTGGATAAACTTATCCCTAAGGATAAGAGTATTAAGGTCGAGGTGAAGGCTAGATCTTATTTCCTTAAGACGATATTGCCCCGCTCAGGTGCTCACGGTTTATTGACAATTATCTCCCAAGATACGACGACTTGCGTCTTGAAATAAGAGTACTCCAAATGTCGAACCTTGTCGAACTTTCGAAGCCTTGAAACTCTTAAGAGAGGAGAGAGAGAAGAGAACTTAAGAGGAGAATTCACAACTTGAGAATTGAGTGAGTTGAGTGGAAGACATGAGGTTTGTTTTATAGGGATGAAGGGTTTCTCCCAAGAGGTGAAAGGTTTCTTCTAAGAGGTGAAAGGATATGGGATGCGTCTTTTCCTTTAAACCTTTCACTTAAACATTTTCATTATAATTAATTTAATTGATTAATTTAATTAACTATTTACTTAATTTATTATAAATATTAATTAATCAATTAATTAATATCACAATGACTAATCTTTTAATCAATTAATTAATCAACGAAATTAATTATAATTTCATGCCCCTCAATGGTTCCACATACTCGAATTAGCGTTCATCAAACTCATATGCGAGTCAAACTTTCGTCCGATCATATCAGACCAATCCTTCTTTGACATTAATTTTTCATTTACTCGAGAAATTGGTTTACGACGGTCTACTCGCGAATTAACCGTTTTATCCCTAATGGTCATCAAAATCAATTTTCCAACAACCTCCCACATGAATGGAAATTATGGATAAGTTTCAAGTCTTAAATAAGAGTTACATCGGAAGACTATTGCATCAGGAGAGATAGCTTGTGGTTTTGAACCTTCTGTAGTGGAATATGATCAGGTTTACTTGATTGCCTAATGAACTATGCCTTGAATTGTTCAGCCGTTGGTATAAACCAAGATAATTATATCCACATAATAGCATCCTAGGCTTTTACTAGTTCTCTATCGTGTCCGTTTTGGCCATGGACAAAGCTTAAGATTCATAAATGTTTCATTAAAGCAGTCTGTCTTCACACTTATATAAGTGATCTCCAATTAAGAGTATCCTGCAATACCCTATTATACCCTTTGTGATATAATATAGAAATAATTAAGAATTTTTGTTCATCCTTTACTCATTTTTTAGGTAGCACATTTTGTCTCCAGGTATGAGTTGGAGTAATTACTCCTAAGTGACTCGAATCTTGTAGCGTAGTTGTCCCTTTTGAATCATGATCTTGGGATCTCCAGTAAACATGGTTGAGTTTCCACTACTCGATTTAAATATTAAATTTTAGACTTATTCCTTTAGACATGCAGTATAATTAATCTCTTGATAGGTCTAGCGGATCCACACAATTCTCCATATTCAATGGAGATTTTACCACTAGAGGTCTACTGCTTTAATGGTATTAAGTCATTTCAAAACTTACTATTTTACACTAGTGTCTTTCTCATAATTTCATAGATACAATAATGTATCATATATATATTGGCTCATTAGTTAATCCCCACATTTATATGCTTCATTAGAAGGTTCATGACTTTTTAATGCTTTATAGAGATTTTTTATTTTTATCTCACTAGGGCTTGTGGTTTACCGAGAGGAGAATTTTCCTCAAAATTTTCAAGATAAACCCAAAACTTATCAATATAGCTTTTATCATCTTCTCAATGTTTAAGCCACCATTGTTGAATTGAGGTGAATGTGATATAGTAAATTATTGAATGTTACTCTTCCTTGAGAAACATTTCTTGAGTTGCATTCTCTTCCTCGATCACATGGATGATCTTGCTTAGTTGATTTTTCCAACCACATTTCTAGTGTTTTATAAAACACACTTCAAGGGTCTCAATCTTGCTTAAAAGCAAGTTTTCATAACTTCAATCTTCTGATTTCACCGAGTTAAAATTGCGGTTGTCTAATCAGGATGATGATCACAATTACACTTGTTGTCAAAAAAGTGCTTAATTTAGAAAGTATGCATCACTTGGTCTTCTAATTTTACTGAGCTAGAGCTATGATCGTCTAATTGGAGTGTTGACTAGACTCAAGAGGTACACATCCCTTGGTCTTCCAATCTCGTTGAGCCAAACTTATGGTCATCTGATCGGAGTGCTGACTAAGATTGTATTTACTCTTCGAGAGACACTCAACTCAAGAAGTATACATCCCTTGGTCTTCCAATCATAGCGAGCTAAAACTGCGGTTGTCTAATTGGAGTGCTGATCAGGATTGTATTACTTTTTGAGAGATATTTGACTCAAGTAGTATACATACTTTGGTCTTCCAATCTCATCGAGCCAAAGTTGTGGTCGTCTGATTGGAGTACTGACCAGGATTGTATTACTATTCGAGAGATTCTCGATCTCATCGTGCCAAAGTTGTGGTCGTCTGACTGGAGTGCTGACCAGGATTGTATTATTTTTAGAGAGATACTCAACTCAAGAAGTATACATCCCTTGGTCTTCCAATCTTATTGAGCCAAAGTTGCGGTCGTCTGATTGGAGTGCTGACCAAGATTGTATTACTTTTCGAGAGATACTCGACCCAAGAAGTATACATCCCTTGGTCTTCCAATCTTATCGAGCCATAGTCGTTTGATTGGAGTACTGACCATGATTACATTTATTCTTTGTGAGACACTTGACTTAATTCTTCAACACATGTAATGCAATCCTTTTAACTTATCTATTTTAACCTCCACTTAGGTCTTAACGAGTTAGACTCAAGTCTAGCTTTTTACTAAGTAGGCTTGATCTTCTATCTGAAGACTTTCATTAGCCCTCTTTTTGGATAGTCAACTTTGTGACTTTAGTTAAATGACCCCCACAAACCCTTGACCATCATTGTTACATTATACCCATGGTATAATTTTGTTTTCCATCCTTTTAAGGCTTGATTCTTACATAGGAAAATTCTATTATTCCTTGTGAGTAACTCTTACATTACTTGAGGTTCACTTTTAGATGCGCTAGGACATCTTTTGATAGTAACCTTAAAAGATACATTTTCTTCAACTAATACAATGTCTTTTGCTGTCATCGCTTGAAAATGTTTACGGAGAATTTCTCCAATTTCTTTCCGGTATGAGTGAGACCCACGGTCACCATAATCGCCAATATCGTCTTAAGATTGTTGGTATCTTTACAATATGGACATATGGATTTTCGGTGTTGAGATCCAACAGTTCAGCCCGGTTAGTCATCTCGACAATGAATCGATGACTCTAACCGGTAGAGTTCGGTATGGCAATGTGGACCTTGTCCCATTTATACTCTCGACATCCCCTTTTGGTTATCAACGTACCCTTTCGGGTAAGAGACATACCTTTCTTGGTATCGTCGTTACCGACCTAATCTCGTCGATCGTCGAGTTATCCCTTCGGATATTAACACAACCCCTTTGGGTAAACTTTGTCTCTAAGGATAAGAGTATTAAGGTTAAGGTGAAGGCTAGACCTTCTTTCCTTAAGACAACATTGCCCCGCCCAGGTGCTTATAGTTGTAATCGTCTCCCAAGATACAACGACTTGCGTCGCGAAATAGGAGCACTCCAAATGTCAAGCCCTGTCAAACTTTTGAAGTCTTCAAACTCTTAAGAGAGGAGAGAGAGAAGAGAACTCAAGAGGAGAATTCACAACTTGAGAATTGAGTGAGTTGAGTTGAAGAAATGAGATTTGTTTTATAGGGATAAAGGGGTTCTCCCCCTATGTGAAATGTTTCTTCTAAAAGGTGAAAGAATATGAGATGTGTCTTTTTCCTTAAACCTTTTCACTTAAATCTTTTCATTATAATTAATTTAATTGATTAATCTGATAACTCATAATGATTAATCTTTTAATTAATCAACGAAATTAATTATAATTTCACACCTTTCAATGATTCCACATACTCAAGTTCCGATCATATCAGACCAACCCTTCATTGACATTAATTTCTCATTCAATCGAGAAATTAGTTTACGACAGTCTACTCGCAAAATAACTTTCTTATCCCTAATGGTCATCAAAACTAATTTTCCAACGCAATGTCAGTTCAATATATATATAATGATCTAGCTATACAATATAATTAAGGACATCATAGTTATCACCATTTGGCAAAAAATGTAAAATATACTGTATTCTGGTATCCCGAGGAACTTCAGGTTATGTAGATATGGAACTTGTCATACTTGCAATTTTACAACAACGCTTACCTTAAAGCTCGGAGCTAACAATCGTAAAGTGAGGAAACTTGCTTAATTCTGAATCAATTAATACTCGTGAACCGGCAAGCAAATTGGCTAGTTTTTTGTAATTCCATAGGTGCAGTGTTTTCAATATCACTTTGAACTTTCTGGCACATTAAGAACTACTCGGTACAAAAGAGGATCTGTATTCAATTGTCTAAGTAGTCCCCTCACAACTATCTTCTGCTTTGATATATGACAGGTCGCTTCGTTGGAGAAGCTCTACAAAATCTTCGAAAGGTGTTAGAAAAAGCTTCTTTTCCATATATAAGGAACTTTTTGGCTAACTTACTTTTTGGCTCGACGGCTGATGCACTAATCTTGTACGTGTGTTTTTCTTTTACATGAACAAATCTCGTGTAGTTTTATGAAAATGGACCAAACTTAGAACTCAAATGCTATTCCCTTTCATTTTTTTTTACATGAAGTCTTGGCTGGGATCGTTGCTACCCTTCAACACTCAAGAGTAGTTCATCATATGTTTTATAATGATCAGCTACCAGTCATATATTCCAGAGATAGTCATATATGGCGGGTGGATTTCCTCGGGGGAAAAAATCTCTCCCATCCATTAGTCAATTTCGCGGTCGGCTATAAATCCTGTGATTTACCTCCCTTCAAGAGATGAATTGTGAGAGACGTCTTGAGTGAGTGTAATCATCTTTTGTTACAATAGAGATAGTCAACTAATTGTTAGTGGATGTACAATGTCTTGTTGGGTATATGATCTTTTTAATGTAAAGGGTCATTGTATTAGGATAAATATTCTCCGTGATTTATCTCCTTCGGTAGAGTGTGAGATTATCTTGGAGGGGTCATTAACGTGACATCTTTTGTTCTAATAAAGATAGTCAGCAGACTACTTAAGCATACACTGTCTGCTACTTAGGCATACACTATAACACTGTCTGAAAAATTTGAGATGAAAAATTTGAGAGGTAGGTGGTTGGATGAGGAGCTATCCGTGTTTCCGGATTTATATGAAGGATGCATTACGGGGGAAGATAGTTCGCCTTTAAAATTAGTCCGAATCTCATGCCTAGATATTTGGATCATTAAAAAAAGAAGTTAACAGGTTAAAATATTCAAAAGAGGATTAGGATTAGGATTAGAATTTAAAATAGGATAAATATTCTAGAAGTCAGCTTCGCTTCTGAGTATACGATTGTGCTTTAGATGGTACTGATTTCCAAAGTTTATCAGGCAAAACTTATACATTTAAATTTTAAAAATAAAACTAGTCAACAGGAGACCTCTGGCCACAAAGCAAAATAACAAACGTGTGAATTGAGGTCCAAGCAAAGTTATAAAATAAAAATAAAGAGCAGGAAAAATTTAGCCGTCATTATGTTTTTGGCCTATCAGATCAACTTATTTAAAAATAAAACATTGATCACTTATTTAGAAAAATTGCTCCTGTTTTTTCCTCTCTCAAGAGTAAGAGTAGATGTTTCATTAGCCTCGGGAGATATGATAAGCTTCTTAAATAATAATAAGGATTTAAATCTCATCTAGAACATATTATATTTGCAGAGTTTAAAAAAAATATGACCCGTAAACTGTCGGTTAGAATTCATTTGTACTTCTTGATATTTCTTAATTTATTGTGACTGATGAAAAACTTTTATATAAGTTGGATCAGTCATCTTGCATGATAAAAATTAGTTAACTGGATAATCACGGCGGATGGAAAATTCCATGATACCTTTTGAATTAGTTGGGCAAAATTTATACATCTAGATTTGAAAAAAAAAACCATAAAACATAAATAACAGAAACTGACATGTGAATTGAATTGAGGTCCAAATAAATTATAAAATACAAATAAAAAACAGGAAAAATTCAGCCATCACTTTTGGTCTGATCTTGGCCTATCAGCTCATATCTCATACTTAAAAAGGAAAATTTTGATCAACTTTTTCAGAAAAAATTCTCCTGTTTTTTCCTCTCTCAATATTTATATGTTTCATTTCTTGCTTGACAATTGAGATCATAGCTGAAGTCATGCATGATGTCAGCCACTTACTCCCTAAAGTCAGAGGCAAGATTTCTTGGATCATTTTGTGTGCTCCAGGGGGTGTGACACTCGTATTTATGGTTGGATCATGACAATGATCTGGTCATAAATGGTTACAATCCTTTTTTAGATTTATCGTCTCCATCAGATTATAGATTTTGTTTAGAGTGGGCGATCGGAGGCCACCCGAAGTCTTCCAGTGGTGGATAAGTGATCAGGTTATTGGGGGCCGAGCGAGGGGTGTCCTCCGGACGACCTCCGACCGCCCGCTTCGAACAAAAATTATAACCTGATGAGGACGATAAATCTAAAAAGGGATCACAATTATTTATGGCCGGATCATGATCATAATCTAATCGTAAATACGAGTGGCACATATTTGAGATCATAAAAAAAAAAAAAAAAAAAAAAAAAAAAATCCAAGAGACCGTGCTCCTAAGATCATTGAGGATGATAAGAAACCACGGAGATAATCATTCACAAATTCCATTTTAATTCTCTGATTCATTCATTTTTTGTTATATAATATTTTTATTTTATATATATTGAGAAGATTCTGATTTATGAATGAAATCTTGCACTTAAAGGGTGTAACTATTCATGAACATACAATGATCAATAATATTTATAAGGAAATTAATTAATCTCAATTATTGTGCTCATAATAATAGTAAAATGATATTCATATGAAAGCAACTACTCATTATATGGCATGCCTAAATGAAATTATTAAATGTTCATAGTCAAGGGCTAGTGGTTGATCGATGGGAAAACTCGAAAAATATTTTATTAAATATTAATGCGGTTCATGACATTTAATATTAATGTGGTCCAGTCCAATTAAAAATCGCTGAAAAAGGATCTATTTCATAATAATAAACTACATTTTTAATTCTGTTAAAATAAAAAAGCGAAATTGGAAGCGGCCCACAAAGACAGGGACCCAACTGTTTACCTGTCTTCCGCGCTCGCGCTCTTCCCTCCATAAATTGGAGGAGGAGGCGACAAGGAAGCATCGGAAGGGAAGCAGGCGATTTCCGAGACGAGATCGAGTTCGAGTTCGGCAATCACGGCTGGTAACGTTGGAGCGGGACGGTGGGGATCCCACCGCCGCTTCCGCCGTCTTCCGCAAGTGGAGACCACTCCTCAGCGTCGTCGCCTCTTAGACAACGAGCGCAGCCCCTCCCCGAACGGTGGTCGCGGCGCCCTACCCTCCGCCGGCGGAAGCCCCTCTGACCTCCTCTTCCTCGCGGGTGGTGGCCGTTCGCCTGCCTGCCCTAGTTTTGTTATTTAGCTTCTTTGTTATATCCACTCGCAGTATAGGAGAAGGAAAGGATGATGACCATGACAAGAATCCCTACCGTTCTCTCCAATTACCAGGAGGACGACTCGGCCGAGCCCCGCGCTTGCGGCCGGAATTGTCTCGGCAAGTGCTGCTTGCCTGGTAATCCGCAAAATCCCATCTTGATTGCTGAAAAATATCGTTCCTCCCTTTATTTTTTAATAGTGTTTTCTCGTCGGTTTGATTGTATTTGTAGTCTCCAAACTTCCACTGTACTCTTTCAAGGGTGATGCGAATCCCAGGAACTCTTCCGCCGGCACGGACGAACCGCCGCCGGATTTCTTCCTCAACAACCTTTTGCTTGGACAGGTACCGCTCTTCAACAAGATCCTTTCGATTTTGGTTTTCATGGCAGTCTTTCCGTTTCTTAATGCAATATTGAGGATTTCGTAGTGGGAGGATCGGATGAGCCGTGGCCTGTTCCGATACGACGTGACGGCATGCGAGACGAATGTAATCCCTGGGGGCTGTGGCTTCATTGCGCAGTTGAATGAGGGCCGCCGCCTCAAGAAGAGGCCCACTGAGTTCCGGATCGACCGTGTCCTCCAGCCCTTTGATCCTGCCAAGTTTAACTTCACCAAGGTCGGCCAGGAGGAGGTCCTATTCTGCTTTGGGGCAGGGAAAGATCGAAAAGCTCGCTTCTTAGAGAGTGCTACAGTTGGCGAAGAAAACTCCTCCAATGTTGTTGCTATCAATGTGAGAGCTAATTCTTGGATGCATTTGTTGTATGATCCTAGTTTGAGTCACCCTGCTATTCTTTTCCCCTTTAATCTTCCTGCAACAGGTGAGTCCTATCGAGTATGGCCATGTCCTGCTGATTCCCCGGGTGTCGGATTGTTTACCGCAGCAGATTGATCCTAATAGTTTCTTGCTTGCTCTTCGTATGGCTGTGGAAGCTGGAAGCCCATACTTTAGGCTTGGCTACAATAGTTTGGGTGCCTTTGCAACCATCAATCACCTGCATTTTCAGGTGGTTACTCTGGACTTGTTCGGCGAAAAACTGGTTACTCTATTGTTAATAGCTACTTGTCATTTTATCGAATTCACAGATGTCGATAAAAAAACAAGTTTGTTGGTTTATGCAGGCTTATTTTTTGTCCATGCCTTTTCCTGTGGAGAGAGCTTCTACTCAAAGAATTCCAGTTGCTAAAGGTCTGTGCCAGAGTGGAGTGAACATCTCACGATTGCTGAATTATCCAGTGAGGGGGCTTGTTTACGAGGGAGGTAATAGTTTGAGAGACTTATCTGATGTGGTTTCCAAGTCTTGCATGTGTCTTCAAGACAACAATATCCCATTTAACGTTCTTATTTCTGATTCCGGCTGGAGGATCTTCCTCTTTCCCCAGGTATAAAATAATTGTTTCCATTTCTATCTCTTTATGTAATTTTTTACATGATTCTTTGATGTGTTATTCCCAGGATATTTTATGTTAGTTGATGAGTATACATAGAATAACTTGGAGATTGAATTGTGAGTGAGAAAAATTAAGATGAATAAATAAAATTAGATTTGTTATTCAATAAAAAGATATTTTTGAAGAAACTATCTATCTTAAATTAATAAGGAGCTTTTGCAACCCTAGTTTGATTATGGTTTCAGTGTTTGGCACTTAGGGAGCAACAAATAACAAAGAATAATGTATTAAGATGAATATGTGATTATTAGAGAAGATAACAAAACATACTACTTAGGTGCAGTTAAAGATGATAAAATAAGAGAATAGATACATTCAAAGATGAACATAAATTTTATAATTAGATTAAGTAAATCAAAGAAAATTAGAGTTAAAAGGGCAAGGGATAGAAAGAGACAACGTTAACTGAAGTTTTTTTTAAGCAGCTTGAATACAGTTTCCTGTGAGTACACTTTCAGTGGAGTTTAATGTCGGGGTAAGATTTATGGCTGCTTTATGGTGCACTCTTTCAACAACCAGAGAACAACTTCAAGAATCGATAATCCCATAATGGGTTTTCTTTATGGATAGATTCAAGAATTAGCTTATGTTATTTAAGAATCCCATACCGCTTAATGTGCATAAACTTGCCATATATTGTTTGATGTTATTGGGCTTTCAATTCAAGCTTATTTGATTATTTGAAACTTTCACATTTTAAGCTTGTTTAGTAACTTAATAATACAAACTTATTTATTTATTTTAAAATTTTATTTGTTTATTTAGCATGTTGATAAGAGTTTTATTAATGAACATGGTTCATAAACTTTAACTTTGTTCATGAACGTTGTTTACGAACATCAACAAGCACAACACATATATGTTCACGCTTATTTGTTTAGTTTAACGAGTTGTTCAAACTTATTCATTTAATTAATTTTGTGTGTATTGAACGAACATAAATAAGCTCTTATCAAGCCGAACACTAAGCTTGTTCATGAACATTTGATTCATTTACAGCCTTATGAGTAGGTGGGATTCATGGTTGCTTTATGGTTCACTCTTTCAACAAGAGAAAACAACTTCGAGAATTGATAATCCCATTATGGGTTTTATGGACTGATTCAAGAATTAGCTTATGTTTATTCAAGAATCCCATACTGTCTAATGTTCACAAACTTGCTATGTTATTGGAATAAGTAGGAAGCACAAATCCACCTTGTTGCAGATAAATCACTATCTTGGCTGATTCGTGCTTCTCGATGTGTAGATATTGCAAGTCGATGTCGCTCTTAGCTATTCTTTACCACAGTCAATTGAATCACACATCCTCTCAGATTTTGATTTTGATAAGGATTCATTCTGAACGTTTTTCTGTCTCTGTTTTCTAATTTCTGCAGTGCTATGCTGAGAAACAAGCCTTGGGTGAAGTGAGTCAGGAGCTCTTAGATACGCAAGTAAACCCGGCCGTGTGGGAGATCAGTGGGCATATGGTGTTGAAGCGCAAGAAAGACTTTGAAGAAGCAACAGAGCAATATGCTTTGAGGCTACTAGCCGAGGTCTCTCTTTCGAAGGCAAGGTTCGAGGAAGTTAAAGCCTACATCTTTGATGCCATAGAACTAGCAGAGTCTGTGAAGGAAAAAATGGAGCCAAAGAAGAAAAAAGAAACTTTATTTCAGTCATCAGCTCTTGCCACTCATCATCACTTGGTAGAAGGTTGCCTAGTCTTGCAGTGACAAAGTTGGCTGTGAGTTGCCTACTGTTGCTATGTCCTTGTCTTGGTTATTTCCAAACGAATTAAGTGTTGCAGACATTATCCAGTATTTGCTATGTTCAATCTTGTGATGTGAATAAGTTTATTGTAGCAAAGGTGATAACCTTCATTCAGCAGGATTCCTCCGGATTGCCCTATGCGATCTGAAAGTATTAGACTCATTATGTATTTTACATACGTTGGGAATCGATTGTATGATCTATTACAACATCATATGCAAGAATTATACGGTCTGGGGGGCAAATATTTACGCTAGTACTGCTAAAGGTTAAGTTTCTAAGATTTCAATTTTTCATTGATACGGGTTATGATGAGCGGACCTAGAATATAACGTGAAAGTCAAAGTCAAGATAACGAGGTGGTCAAAGTCAAGAGGGAGTGGTAGTCAAAAGCGAGAAGGGAAAACACCCCTCACTTGGCTTTGATTGGTTGCCCAATGCTAAGGTTCTCTAATTCAATCTGATCGAGTTACACATCGGCCGGGGAGAGGTGATCCGCCCTTGAGCCGATTGAACCTAAATTAAGGACGGCCGACCTTGAGTGCCAAATGGGACTGGCTAGTTCATTCCACGATAGACCTGAGCGATCTTGGTTGCGGTCACTTTAATTGGTTTCTTGGTGACAATATATAAGTATATCCGTCTAGTTATAAAGTTGGACAAGTTCGTACACTTCGGTTGTACAGAAAGTCGGTCGGGCATAACATAGGCTAACTTAACATATCAAAGTCAAGATGACGTGATGGTCAAGATCAAGGGAAGAGAGCACCTCTTATCTTGGCTTTATCGCTCGCCCTAGGGTGCTCGGGCTTTATCTCGACCGGGTTACAACTCAAACGGGATAAAGTCATCCGACCTTAAGGCTGGTCAAAGGTAGGGGGGTTAAGGCATTACTCCGTAACCAAAGTTCTCCATATATACCTGGCTGGATAAGTTCGTTCGGGAACAAAGGCACGTATCCCCATAAAGTCTCCAAAGTGAATTAGTGATACATAGGTCATCATATCGCTCTCAAAGTGAACTTTTCACAAACCCAAAGCATTCTAGTATTGCCAAGATGACCTAATGACATCATTCTGACAGGGCGGCCGGCTTAAGGAGCGGCCGAGTTATGCTCAGCAGACATCATCATCCTAACAAGGCGACCGACTTAAAGACCGACCGAGTTATACTTAGCAGCATCTTAACAGGGCGGTCGGCTTAAGGACCGACCGAATTATGATCAACAGACAACATCCTAACAACTTGTCAGAATAACAACCATGTGTTAGAGAATATTCCTTTGAAACTTTCTTCAGGGACCATCGTGTTTCCTATCAGTAGACCAATTATAACAGCACATTCCTTCAACAATCACAGCTACAACAGAAGGTATAAACGATAAAAGAGGTATACATTTGGGTGAAGGGCAGATTCCTCGGATAATTATAATATCTTACCTAGGCTGTATAATTCTCTTTACTTAACAGACTCTGACATATTCCGCCACCTCACGACTGCGGAGGTTAGGTGAGGAGGTATATAAAGGGAAGTCCTTTCCGTGGTAAAAGTACACTCTCTGGATATCTACAACTTTACTCTCATGTACACGTTCTTACTGTTCTTCATCCACCCATCCGGATTGGTATTAACTTGAGCATCGGAGGGTCTTCGTCAGAGACTCCCACCTGATTTCTAAGCACTGACGTTTTGTTAGCACGTTTCCTTATGCGTAGGATCGAAGAAAAAGCTGCTTCTGGAAAAGAAAAGTCTTTTGTCAATCAACCATTCATCCATCGTGCCTAACGCGTCATCTTTACAGTTCAGACAAGAACATTCACCATTAATGATGAAAGTAATTTAAATAAACAATTATGTATTTTTGAATGCCTCCAATTGTGCGACCCATTGACATTTGACAAGCCACGACAAAAGATTGTGGTACCGAATACAAAGTTGTCAAACTTTTCCTTTTTTTTTAATCTATAATGATATCTATATCACGCCTTGCGTAGTTGCAATATCTAAGAGTTGCAGTTTTGTTATAACATGACAAGAAAGTTTGATAGGACCAGAGAGGCGGGCGTATATTCTTAAAAAAAAATAAAAAAGAAAAAGTCACTTGACGATCAGTTATAAATTGATTCGATAAGTTATTTTCTTTCACATGACTTACGGGCTAACTGTGAATGACGTCTAGGATAAGACTTATGTTTTTAATAAACAGTCGTTAGAACCTGGTCACTGCGACCCTTTTTATGAGGAGGCACCCCTTCTTCCGAAGTTACGGGACTATTTTACCGAGTTCCTTAGAGAAAGTTGTCTCGTGCCTATAGTAATCATCTTTTAGTATAATATATAAAAATAGTTTAGTATATTTGAAATTGGATAGAAAATTAAAAGATATTTTTTTTTAAAAAAAATCTAGATATCTAGTTCTTCAAACTGATTAATTCTAGAGGTGTTCAATTCGATTCTATAAAAAATTCCCATCGATAAGAATAAATTCAAAAGGCATAGATAGATTTTGACGAATAGTCAACATCAAAAGTGGTTGAACACCATTGATGTATGAGGTGCCCCCACGTGAGATCATTGAGGATGATATTCTTTTTATTATTATAACAAAAGATGACTATGCTCACCCTCAAGCAGTCCATCCCTAGATTACATAAAGATAAATAAATTATGAAATCAATTTATAATTGACCATTACGTAATTAGAGGCAGGGAGGAATTTTTTTTTCTACGGTATTCTTTTTATTAGAATCTTAAAAAGGATCCTATATTATTTATTATTAAAACAAACATTTCATTTAATCAATCCTATTTTTTAAACGCTTTTATATGCGATGTTGTTATAACGGTGGTGATTTAGATATTTTAACTTAATCAAGAAATACTATGTTATAATAATAGTTATAAACATAACTGCTATAACCTAAATACTTCACTTCTATTTAACACTAATCAATATTATATTTTACTAATTATTATACTATAAATATTTAATTTTTAATTAAACACTAATTAATGTTATGTTATGTCGCTTATAAATTCTAGCCATTACAATTATATAAGTTATTTTTTAAATATTATAATAGCTAATGAAGCCATTGCTACAACAGCAGGCCGAAAATAAAAGTTTTTTTAAAATAAAAAAAAAGATGAGATTGAGAGCGTTATTTTGATAACAAATAAAAAAATGAATACATATTAATAAAAAATGGCATTTTAATTTTTTTGTCCTTTAAATTTTTCTTTTTGCCTTATCATGATACGAATCACACCAACTCACAAAGTACAATTAATACAATATAATAGAGAAAGTTAAAAAAAACAAAAGAGCTGCTTTTCCCCTCTCCCGATCTGACACACACCCTTCTTTTTCTCCCCTCTCTCCCTGCCAAATGACGCATGTAACCCCCTCCTCTTTTTTTTTTTCATTTTTTTTTTAATTTCATATAATTTTTATTTAGTTTTAATTTTTTAATTAATTTTGTTTAAAAATAACTCTCAGTATATTTTAAATTTTCTTTTTTAATTAATTTAATTTATTATTTTTTATCAATACTTATTTTTTCAGTTTTATATAAATTTCATTTAGTTTTTATTTTTAATTAATTTAATTTATTAATTAATTTAGTTTTATTTTTTAATTAATTTTGTTTATTATTTTTCATTAATACTTATATTTTTTAAATTTTATTTAAGTTTTATTTTTAATTAATTTTATTTATTATTTTTTTAATATTTATTTCTTTAATCAATTTTATTTATTATTATTGTTATCAAATTTTTTTAATTTTTTTAATTTTATATAATTTTTAAATTACTCATTTCCTGTAAATTACTTTCCTAATTTGACACTTAAATTATCCTCATCCAACTATTGATACATGTCATAATTTTCTCTCCTTTTAAATCATCCCTCCCTCCAACTATTGACATGGTTGGAGGATGGGTAATTTAAAGAGGGTGAGAGATTCTGACATGTGTTATGTGTCAATGGTTGGAGAGAGGGATAATTTAAAGGGAGAGAAGATTATGACATGTGTCAATAGTTGGATGAGGGGTAATTTAAGTATCAAATTAGAAAGATAATTCACAGGAAGAGAGTAATTTAAAAATTATATAAAATAAAAAAAATTTAAAAAATTTGATAATAATAATAATAAACAAAATTAATTAAAGAAATAAAACTAAATAAATATTAAAAAATAATAAATAAAACTTAAATAAAATTTAAAAAATATAAGTATTAATGAAAAATAATAAACAAAATTAATTAAAAAATAAAACTAAATAAATTAATAAATATATATAAGTATTAATGAAAAATAATAAATAAAATTGATTAAAAAATTAAAATTAAATAGAAATTTTAAAATATATAAGTATGAATGAAAAAATTAATAAATTAAATTAAATTTAAAAATAAAACTAAAAAAAATTAAAAAAAAATCAAAAAAGATAGAGGGGCAGAACAGACATTTAAAGGGAAGAGAGAGAGGGGGGAGGGGAGGTGGGCGTGTCAGGGAGGGGGGAAAAGTAATTTACAAAAAACAATATCAATCCAAATAGTAAAAAAAAATTGAAGCAAATTATTAAATAATTGAAAATGAATTGGATTTTTTTTTTTTTTTTTTTTGTATTCTATGTTTTTAGTATTTTCATTGGTGATAAAATGACAAATTAATTTTAAAAATTATTATTTTTTCAAAAAACTATATAAACATCTAAATTTTATTAACCAATTAATATATAAATTACATTTGTCTATAATTAAAATTGAATTTTCATAATTAAGTTTTGTTTTCCGGCCCAACTGGAAAAACCAATACGAATTAGGCGCACGTGACTCCTCGCACGTGGGCGTGGCTCGACAAGCAACCGGGCCGCCGCGTTTCTTAAGTCGTGAAATAAGTCGTAAGATTTTTATCGAAGGGGCGACATTTCTCACGGATTCCTTCTCGCCGTCGCACAATCTCCTTCTGGTCCTGCGAGATTTCCAGGTCGTATCGATCCACCGTGCTGCGATAAATTAGTCGAAGAATCGGATGGTGGCGTACGCCGGTTTCCTTGGCTCGCCTCCTTCACATTCTCGTCATTTGATGGGCAAACCCTAGGGGGAGGAGCAGGAAGGCACCTTAATCCAATGTTCTCGCGGTGGGACTTCTCGCGGTCGAGCGTGATCAAGCGCGTGTGCAAGTTCCTGCTAAAGAAGAAGCTTGGGGAGGTGATTTTGGGCGACATCGACCTCGATCAGCTCGATGTCCAGCTCGGCACCGGCACAATCCAACTCTCCGACCTCGCGCTCAACGTTGATTTCCTTAACCAGAAGGTGATCCCAACGATATTCCTTTCTCACGCGTTCTTAGCGCTTTCGTATTTCTATCTTGCTTGCTGATTAGCAATTGGGAGGTTGTTTGTTTGTATTATTTTCAATTCTTCTTCCACTATCCATTTCCTGTACCAAGGAAGTAATTTGTTACTGGGACTTCACATTTCGTTAATTGATTTGGGCGATTGTTATTATCTCGCTGAAACTTCGACAGTTTCGTTTGGTTTGTATGCTTATTGCAGGATTAGCAAATCCCAGTGCATTTGTTATAAGAATTATAATCTCAGGTTTCTGCATATAACCCTAAGTGAGAGTAATTTTCTTCCCTTTATATTAGAAGAAAGTGAGAAGTTCCAGGTTGTGGATTTTCTCTACATTGACCCGAGCTGGATGATTGTTGTTGGGTGTGCCTTTTCAGATTTTTCCCCTAGAGATAAATCCTTTCGAGAATTATTGCACGTTTGTTGTTGGATTCACACAAGATAGTCATTGTTTGAAAAAAAAAAGTTACCTTGGCTGATCAGCATAGTACTTGGTCACTTCATGGCAACAGATGAACTAGGTTGAACTTTTAGGTTGGAAGATTTTGTAAATGCCATAAAGATTCCTTATGAGAATTTTTTCTCCACTTGAGAAACGTAATGATCTAATATTTTCTTTATGGTAACATTATGTGATAACTATGGTGGTTCTATTATGAAGAATCTAACTCAGTGAGTAGCATTTAGCTATTGCAAACTTCTTTGAGTGATTTCACCTTGATGAAGTGAATTTTTTTCCTTTTTTATTTGCATTTCAACATTGTTTTTGTCTTTCTTTCGGGGGAAAAGAAGTCTAATTACTCGTTTAGTTCCTTCCCGATAGTACATTCTTTTAATTTTTCTTTTTGATGTATGCCTTATTGTTGGTTCCTTTATTTCTAAACTATGATCTTCCTTTGTTCCCATTTCAGATTGCTGGTGCACCAATTGTGGTTAAAGAAGGATCAATAAAGTCTCTATCGATTAAAGTCCCCTGGAAACTGAGGAATTGTGAGATAGAAATTGATGAGATTGAGCTTGTGCTTGGACCATTTAATGGGAGCTGTGCTACTCAGGCTCATGCTGACAGTTCATTGCCACATGATTGTCAACATCATATGAATGACAATCCTGATAGGATTGAGTGTGAGATTGCTCAGGATTACCATGGTTCTATCCCTCTAGACATTCATGAAGGAGTTAAAACAATTGCCAAAGTAGTGAAATGGTTTCTTACTAGCTTTCATGTCAGACTAAATGGGGTTATAGTTGCGTTTGATCCTCGGTCACATCTGGATGAAAGAAGAGACAAATCCTGTAGGCTTCTAGTTCTTCGAATTAAAGAGACCGAGTTTGGAACTCATCTTTCAGAAGATTCAATGTCTAAGTTAACAAACTTCATGAAATTCCAAAAAGCTAATGTTGAGTTTCTTGAAATGGATGATATAGATGAAGGCTTGGAGGTTGACAATGTTACAGGGAGAGGCCTTAATGGAAGGCTCTTGAATCATGGTACCACTTCAATTTTGACTGGGGCAGATGGTGGGTTCTCAGTGACATTAAACTTGAGCATTCCATGGAAGAATGGCTGTTTGGATGTGAGTAAAGTTGATGCGGAGGTTTCAATTGACCCAATAGAGTTAAGGATCCAACCCAGCAGTATTAATTGGGCGATAGCTATATGGAATTCTCTCGAGAACACCAAAGCATCTGAATGTGCACACTATCATAAAGCTTCAAATTCATTTAACTCCACTTATAGAAGCCATACAGCTATGACAAATACTATCTATTTAGATGTTGATGCTGATACACTCATGAGGGGTAGTGAACTAAGTAGTGTGTTTTCTGCAATCACTCCAGAAACAGTTCCTGATGCTTTGCTTATGAGGACAAACTTCATTCATGATTGGGTTCCACAACATCTTTATCAAGAAGATCCTAGTAGTATGGTGCCAGACCTAAGTGCAAGGTTTGTTTCTTAATTTGGATGATTATTGCATAGAATTACAGGACAGTATGGTTCATCTGATTATACATCTCCCCTCTCACTAGTCATCATCTTAGCAATGTGATTTGATCTAAGATTGTTATATAGACATGCAATTAGCAATTGTTCTGTTACTGTGGTTATTGTGATCCTCCTTTTTTTTCATTCATGTTGTCTTAGCTAGTCTCGTGAAATGTATCAATCTCACATTTCTCATGCATTTGTTAAGTTGTCAAAATTAAGTTCCTTTAATCAAGTTATTAACTATTAGATGATCATAATTAAACTTATTATGGAAAGAGTCTTTTGATAGATATCTAAGTTGATGCTTCAACACTCCATCACTTCAATTCATTGAGCTTCGATAAAATTCATTGTTCAGATAATCTGTTCAGGGATGTAAATCACATATGGATATGCATACACTGAATTTTCTCATTATTTTTGCTCTTGTTATTTTCTTACAACTTTCTTGTGAAGTGCCATTTATGATTCTGTTATTCAGTGGCAAAGCAAATTATCAATCTATTCATTCAATGTCTTGATAATTAGAATTAAAATTGGTTTAACAAATTATCATTTTATTGTATAAGTTCTTTGTTTATATATTTCAAGAAAGTGGGGTTAAATGACTATTTCCCATAATGTGATTCTGTCACTGCTTTTCATGTTTAGCTTTTTTTTTTTCTATCATAATTTTCATTGTGAATGATCTCTGAATCAATTATGATTATTTTCTGCAGCATTGATCAATTCTTTGAATGTTTCGATGAAATAAGTTCTCAAGGGTACTCAAGTAACGGAAGTATATGGAACTGGACACGTTCTGTTTTCAATGCAATATCTGTTGCATCTAATCTCGCTTCTGGGATGGGCGATGTTGCTAAAGGTAATTTCTAATTTCTATTATTCAATTACCTTTCACTCAATAGTTTAACTTGTAAATTTATGTGGCTATAAAACAAGTTTAACTCATATATCAACATTTCAAAACATTTTGGTCTCGTGAAGACATTAACATTAAACTTTCACGAAGATTTGCATCATCCAATGATAAAAGTTCTATCAAAATTACCAACATGAATGTTTAGCAGGAAAATAACATTCTTAATGCAACCATGAATGATCTTTTTATTGTTGGTCCAATTTATGAATTTTCCAGTTCTCCTAAATCGGATGAGAAATATATGCCCTTATTTTCTTGTAACTTGCATGATAAAATAACTTTATGAGTCTTTATAACAATACAAGTGGTCTTTATATAGATGCAAAGAGTTATAGAGTTTTAGGTCTACACAACCATCCATCACATAACAATGAGAGATCTCTTAACATTATTCTACCATCCTATATGGGATAACATTGTGGTTTCCACTTATCTAGTCAGATTTTTTATTATAACTAAAACTAACTATTTAGTAATGTTAGCCCATAATTATGGAAAAATTTCAGCATTTAGATCTATTGGTTGGCAAAATTAGCTGTATCTAGGCAGTTTTAGATTACATACATATGTTCTCCTCTCCCTAACATTGATATTGAAGCCAATTGTTTACTTCTTTTTTCAATCTCTCTTCTCATGTTGCTATCCTCCAATATTTCAAAATGCAGCCCAGCCTACCATATTGTCAAGCTTATAACAAGGCCCAAATAGTTGGATCATATGTTTGATCTATGAGTCTACTTCTTTTTGGTTGCTTTAGCAGTAAACATCTATTAATTTAAGGCACTGCACTAGAACAAATGCATTAATTAGATCTTTTCTCTCACTGTTTAATCACACCAGTTGTATAATAATTTACAAAACATCTATTGGCATCTGTTTTGATTCAGAACAACATGTGGAGACTAGTTTACGAGCTGCAATAGCTGGTATCAGTGTCATTGTTTTCCTTGGTGATGATCAGCATTATTTATGTGGTTCAAACAATTTATTTGAGCCATTATTGGATGAGATAAATTCTAGGTCAATAAGCTGTCCTTCGTCGGCAAATATTTCTGTTTCCAGATCAAACAAAGTCACTCCTGTTGATAACAAGATGCATCACATTGAAGCGAAGTGTCATAATTTAGTTCTAGAATTTGAGGTGAAGGTTTCTCTTACACTCGTTATGTTTTACCTTTCAGTATTTGACAATTCTATTCTCTCTCAATTGTATGCAAACTAATTTGAGATATTTGATGAGGAGAACAGACTTATTCTGGAAATACTACATTTAGTGCATCAGTGGAACGTGTCAAAGTTGATGCATACTATGATGCTCAAAGATATTCCACAGGCTTTCTGTCAAGTGGTGACCAGAATACCTCCAATGAGCAATTGTTTCTAAACCACCATATAAAAGAAAAAATCCAAGATTCTCTTCCTCCATTTCCTTTTTGTATATCAGATTGTGATTCAGATTTGGCTGGGAAGGATAGTACCTTGGGTGGCATACGTCAGTTTAGGTTGTTTGAGTCATTTGGCAATTGCAGCTGTAAGTTGAATGTCAACCCAAAAGGCTCAAATGGCTTGATGGCGCTGACATCCTTTGTTGTCAATTTCCCACCTTTCATTTTGTGGTTTCACTATAATCTGGTTGACATGCTTCTGTATCTCTTTAAACATGTAAATCACTCAAAGATAAACAATCAAACCAAAGATGTTCAATCTGATATGCTATGTGAAAGGACTACTATCTCATCTTCTGAAGTTGCTAAAACTGACACCACTTCTATTACAAGTGCGCCCCCAAGAACATTTCTTCAAGGAAATTTAATTTTTCCTCAGTCTAGGATAATCATTTGTTTCCCGCCAGACTATTATGGAGATTCTCGGAGCTCTTCCCTTTTGGATAAACTCATTGTACTTGAGCATTCTACACCTTTGAACCCTAAAGAAGCTTCAGATTCCTTTTCTTTTCCAAATGTAAATTCTGCAAGGGATCAACCATCCATGTCTTCCAGTTCAATTCACTTGAGTACACAAAACTTGGATGTTTACTTGGTTGAATCTTCAAAGGAAAATGGTTTAGATGGTGGAGTTTGCACTCCAGAAAAACAGTTTTTTTCTTCTGTGAAGATCATATCAGTTAGCGGGATAAAAAAGGATTCATGTTCTGGAATTACCATGCTTTGGCAACAGGGTTCACTGACTGGTAGTTGGATGGTAGATCGTGTTTGGAGTTTGGCTGTATCACGTGATCAAAACAGAAATAAAATTATTGGAAAAGGATCAGAGTTCTCCTCTATAACTGATGCAGATGACCTTGAGGAGACACACTGTAATATTCGCCAGGAGTTGATTCTTAATTCTTCCTTTTTTTTGCATATTCAGTTGTGTTGTGTATGGATCAATCTTGATAACCATGATTATAAATTTTTGACTTGTTTGCTAAATAATGTCATTGATGGATTTTCCAAGGCAACAATTGGGATGGACAGTAATATAAACACTGATATAATGAAGAAAAATATAGCAGCAACTACCACCGCATCACAAGCATCTGTTCTTGTGAAGTGTGATGTCATAGATGCTTGTATTAGATTAAATGAAACACTCGAGGTTAGTCACTTAATACAAAAGGAACTACAGGGATTATGGGATTGCTTTAGACTGAAAATTGACAAGTTTGAGTTGCTATCTGTCTCTAATATTGGTGAAAGTTCTGGCACAAATTATTTATGGATCAATCACAGAGAAGGTGATTTGTGGGGTTCTGTCTTTAATGAAGCAAAATCTCCTACTGTTGCACATGATAAAAAATATTCTCAAGTTATACCAGATATATGTCTATTAACCTTTCGGAATTCTGCAATGAAACGGGGTAATGGTGAAGGTGCTAATGCATTGAGTTTTGGTCTTGCTGGTACTGCTATAACTAACATGTGGAATCCACTGTTACAACAAGGTTACACATCCATTATTGTTCGATGTGGGACAATTATTGGACCTGGTGGTCGGTTAGATTGGATTAGTTCTATATTATCATATTTCAATTCATCTGATAAAGAGAGAGAGAATTTGGAGAATGATGGAACGAAATATAAAGTGCTATTTTTCTTGGATTTGGTGGATGTTGCTTTAGGATATGAACCCTACGCTACAGCACACTTCGTTGTTGGCAGTAAAGATCCTGACATCAGGCATAATTGTGATTCGGAACCTGACATAGAGAAAGACACTGCAGTCACAGCATGCCTTTTGGCTGCTTCATCCTTGAGCCTCTATAATCATACTAACCGAGATTCAACTGTTGATTACAATATTCATCTGAAGGATGTAGGCTTTCTTATTTCTGAATCACATGTATCCACATCAGATGTTGATGGTTATTCTGTAGGCTATGTTCAAAGGGCGGGATATTCAAAAATTGCTCAGGTTTCCATTCTGCAGGCTATATTAAGAATTAGAGGGCTCTTCTGGGAACTTGAATTTTCAGAATCACATGTCAGTCTAGAATCTTGTAGGGATACAACATCTAGCCTTTTCCGTTTGATTGTTCAGCTTCAGCAGCTTTATGCACCTGATGTTGAAGACTCTTTGATGCACTTGCAGTCTCGGTGGAATCGAATGAGAGATGTCTCCACCAGTTCTTTGCTGTCAACTAGTGTTCAAGAGGAACCTACATGTGGGTTATTGGATGGCATCCTCGAGAATGCTTTTGAATCCAATCCGACATCTGATGTTTGCAGCATGGCTCTTGTTTCACGTGAACAGCACAAGCTAGAGGACATACTAAAGTCTGGAGCCTCTGTGGATTCTGCTGCTGCTGATTCATCTTATAGTAAAGGAGTAGGTATATTTTTAGACAAACCTGTTATGCCTCAGGTAATTGAGAGGTACTATCCACCTGACATGCTTCCATCTGCCCAGTTGCACTCCATCAATCATTATCCAGCTGAACATGACAAATGCACACTGGATATTTCAACTCATAGAGACACTGAATATAGACAAGGTGGATGGTATGTTGATGATGGCTTTATGATTGTTGAAGACCATATTTCAACAATGCAAAAACAGCCGGAAGGAAATTCTCTTTTAGATGAAGAATTTGGATGTGAAAATATTTCCACTGCTGATCATAGCCCACCAAAAGGGAGAATACTTCTTAAAGATATGGAAGCAAGTTGGTGCATGTATGCTGGACTCGACTGGGCTAAATCAAAGGGAATTGATGGAAGAGATAGGAGCACATTCTTGGAGCTTAGTTTGGTAGGGTTGTGTCTTCAATACGACATATATCCTGAAGGTGAAATTAATGTATCAAAGCTCTCTCTTACAGTACAAGATTTTAATCTGTATGACAGAAGCGATGATGCACCTTGGAAGATGGTATGGACTTTGTCTTGGCTTTCTATTAACTTCAATTGTGGTCATAACACTAGAAATACTGATTAAAGGTGCTGACTGAATTCTGAATTATATGTTACTAATGTTTAAGGTTTTAGGCAACTATCATTCAAAAAACCATCCAAGAGAATCCTATGCTAAAGCATTCAAATTGAATTTGGAAACTGTAAGGCCCAACCCAGTCACACCTTTGGAGGATTGCAGGTGATTGTCAGATGCTTTTTTTTTTTTACATCTATTCTATTTATTAGATCGTGTAACAATTTTCTCATTTATGTTTAACATTACTTATTTTTAGTGCTAGTAATTGCTTTAGAAAGTTGGATAAGTTACTCAAACTTGCAAAGCAGGACATCCCTAATCCCTGACAAAACTTTGAATACATCATTGCTAAATTCGCATATATTGCATGTAACTTGTTTTATCTGCTTATTATTAAAGAATGATGGAGATTCATGAAAGTTCATAAAAACACCTATATAATGCATTAAAACCTATTTCTTTTCCTGGATTGTGTATCCATGCTATTTGTTGAATTAATCAGTGCTCATATTTTGGTGTTTTCAGGTTACTTCTTGAGCTTCTACCTCTTCGGTTGCATCTTGATCAAACACAACTAATTTTTCTCACCAATTTTTTTGGGAATGAGTCCTTTGATGACCCTTCTCCTAGTTCACCTAATATTTTGGATGGGTCTGATACGTCAACTTCATTGAGCCGAAGGTCTGGAAAGCAACTAGTAGTGGAGGAGGCTCTACTTCCGTTTTTTCAGGCTAGTTTTTGAAACCATTAATCCCGGTGTTGGCAATTAGGTTGTAACTTAATTAGAATGTTTTGCTGACTTTTTATTATTTTAGTTCGCATTTCACAGGTAAAGTATAGCTTCCTTATTAATTTTGGATAATGAATCAAAAGATTTGAACATTAGCAATATACCTCTTATATAAAGTTCAGTAGAAGTATAAGATTCCTGACCAAATAGTTGGGCTCATGGTTGTTTGTTGTCATCGTTGCTCATTAACTGGTTAACCCCTGAACTTTGTATGGGACCTTACTCCATGTTATAATGGTGTTGCCATTGTTGAAAGTAATCTATAGATAGTTGGACGAAGGAAATATGATGCTTATCTTTTCATTCAAGAGTTTATGATGCAAAGATCATCATCAAGTTGTGTTTCTCGAACTATTTGGGGTCAGCCAAAAGTTTGAGATATGCATGAGAAAAATAAAGAAAAAATTGTGTCATCTTTTCTGCAGTAGTACTTAAAGAGATCTAACCTCAAAATTATTCTGTCATAATGAATTCCACATTAACATATTATTTTAAAGCCATAATGAATCAATTTTTGGATCTGGCTAACCAGTTGTCTCCTGATGTAGTATGCCACTAAGTAGCCAGAACACATATTGGCCAGGATCAAATTCTATTTACAACTTGGTTTATTTGACTTATTCTTTTTTCTCCAAGTAAATAACCTTTAAGAAGTAAGTTTGAAAAACAATCAGGTGATGAATAACTAGTGCTTCTATGTCGGATTTGGATCAAACTTATAGATTAGTTACTCAGCCTTTACTGATCACTAGATGTTGGCATATCCATTACATTTTCAGATTGTGCTGAATATTTCTTAAGTTGGATATTGGAAGCCAGGTTTTAATTATTTTCTGATGTCATTAACTAACAATTGGTGTTACTTGAATTGACATTCGAACTAGTAATGACTAAGAATTTGGTTCTGTAAACAACAAAAATAGTTTCTGACTATATTATGTGGTTATATGATTTTCTGCCTCTAATTTTAGTTACAATAGCAGTTTTGTGTTAATCGGTGTTCTACCAAAAACTGCTTCAGCATTTTTTTTTGTCATGCTCCTATTCTTCTGAATTGTTGCGAAGTGCAATTATGTACTATGATATTTGGCAATAGTGGCAAGCCTCATCATGTCTGATCTTTTCCAATCTTTCTCATTGTAGAAATGTGTTGTTAAGCCCCTGATTGTATGTGTTGATTATATCCCTCGTCATTTTGACCCAGCTTCACTAAGAAGAGGAAACTATGCTGAACTTCTCAATTTAGTTCCGTGGAAGGTATTTTACTAACTTAAGGTTGCTGTTTTTTCATTCTTCCATTATTATGACTTGAAGAGACAACCGTAGCTGTTCCTTTGGTAGTATACTTGTAGAAATGATGTTTTACTAAGGTATCTCGAGGGTCTACTATCATTGCTCCCCTGAAGTGGGGTTGAATTGTTTGCATCCATTGTGACCTTCCAGGTTTACCCTTCAGGTTGCCATTAGGCTGTTCATTATGAACTTGTATTTGATTTTCTACCTTTTGATGCAATAAACCATAACTTTATAAATGCCATTTGGAAGATCCAATCAGATATAATAGCTGCAAGACAAATAAATAAAAATTGAACTCATAGGATCATTTCCCTTTTTCTTTTGTTACATTCGTCTTGCTTTATTGAATATACTTACATGATGGAATCAGTCTGTTTCCCTTCATGCAAAATTTTGTTGCTTGAACTTATAATAAGTTCCTTGACATCTCAGCTTGTTTTGGTTCTAGTTATTGTATGATAGGACAAACCTGAATATCTACTGGAGATAGCACGCACATATGTAATTTTGTGAAAGAACTTGCTCAATTAATAGTTTTGGGATAACAAAAAATTTAGTATTTACTGGAGGTGGAAGAAGTCACTTAAGTGGTGAAGATGTTTTGTTTGGAAGTGGTTGACATTGGGTTCTGCACAAGTGTGAGAGAGATGTTACATGTTCTGCACAAGCATGAGTGAGAGTCATGTTGCATACATGTTTTATGTATCATGCAACCATATTTAGATTGGAAGCAGTCATATGTGTTCGGGTCGTTGCATTGTGGAACTTTTCAGGGATTGATAAGTGATAATTCTCAAAGATTGAAATGCAGATCCCATACGTTGTACCTCTAAGAGGTGATAACAGAGTCTAATTTGCTTGTCAAGATATCCTGTCTACTACAGAATGATTTGAACCCCCTTATTTTATATTTTGCTGGAGTATCATGCTTTTAACCTTGTGCCTCACTTGCAATGGCTATTTCCTTTAGTGAGCTCTTTGCACAATGATGTAGCACAATCCATGAACAATTCTCACAAAGAAAAAAAATTAGCAATCCTTACCCCAAGCAAAGTTGGCAATTCTCACCTAGAGAAAAGGATATTAGAAATTTTATTAACTTCAAAATTAGGTAATACATGGATCCTAATCCTTTTTTGAAGAATGATGATTTATTTTTCACAAAAAAGTCTTAGTTTATTCCAATAAAAATTCTAATTATCCTATTTTTTTATAAAAAAAAACTAAACAACCTTCTTAAAATATTCCACTTATTTCTAAAAATATAAAAACTAAATAAACATTTTTAATTTCTAACAAATTCTAAAAATTAATGACTTGAACAACTATTGCTTTATTCAAATTTTTGTGCTTTTATAGGATATGTTATTATTCCTAAAAGTGAACGCGATTACTATTTTATATTCTATTCAATATTGCATCCTGATGGCAGCAATCATGTGCTAGCATTGAAAACTAACATAAATAGATTACATAAATTTGGTTAATCTTGATAAGGGAAATAGTTATACTTTTTCATTCCCATGTTCGCTGGTTTCTTTAAGATCATTTTGTGATTCTGGACTTGTGAGAACGCTCTTGCATTTCAAATCACTTGAGTCCTATATCAATAATATTAGTTTTACTAAAAGGAAGCATGTGGAAGAGAAACTTTTTTCTAGTAAATTTTTGCTATGTTCTGATTTTTGTTGGCTTTGTTTGCAGGGAATTGATTTGAAGCTTAAACAAGTTTGTGCCATTGGGGTTTATGGGTGGAACAATATTTTTGAAACTGTCATTGGGGAGTGGTTGGAAGATATTGCTAACAATCAGGTCGTTTTCCTGTTATCTGCTTCTGCTGGATTAAAATTATGAGGATAATGTATTGGACTGTTATACTAATTAGAATGTGTAGTTTAGGTACGGGAGCTGTTGAAAGGGCTTCCACCCATGAAGTCTTTGTTTGCCGTCAGTTCTGGTACTAAAAAGTTGGTTTGCTTGCCATTAAAAAGCTATAAGAAAGATCATAAGTTGCTGAAGGGAATGCAGAGAGGTAAACTTTCATGTTCTGCTGTCTTGATAGAGACGATTGTCTTATCTTGTGTTATTCTGATATTAGACTTTAACAACAGATAACTAACCCATTTAAGATAATTAATGTTTCTTGTATAAAATGGTTGCATATCATGTCTTATCCTTAGAATGCTAATAAATCTGTTTAGAAAGTGCAAGATGTGGTGATTTTTCCCAAACAATGTAAATAGGGATGGTTCATAGTTCTGATATATCTCTGAACAGGAGAGTATCTTGGATTTAATTATTATAGGAAGTTGGGGGAAAAAAAGAACACTGAGTTCTTATGAGAAACTCAAGTTAATCATTATACTTTTTGAGTTTTTATATGCACTAATATTATACTTACTGATGAATTTGATTTGTTGTTTGCCATCTACGTGATTCAAAATTTAGCTCCACTAAATTGTCTGCCTCATTTTGCAGGTGCAATGGCCTTCATAAAGAGTATTTCAATCGAGGCCGTTGGCTTGGGGGTTCATTTAGCTGCTGGAGTCCAGGAAATCTTGCTCCAAACTGAATACTTCGTAACAAGTAGCCCTTCGTCTGTACCATTGTCTGAGATAAAGAGGAAAATAACAAGTGTAAGAGCTAATCAACCAGAAAATGCACAGGAAGGTATCCAACAGGTATGATCATTCTCTAGTTTCCCAAGTTATGTTGATGGTGTGATGAAACTTTATGAATGACTCATGCTTTTCTCTGTGATTCTGTGATTGACGATTAACTACTGCTGAATCCTTACAAAGTAAAAAACAGCAAGCATATCTATCTTGATGCACTGTGGTACAAGGTTATGCTAAGCGCTACATAACTAACATGCTTGGCTAAAAAATTCTTCCACTACTACGCGTGATCTTTTGAAGTATTGTCAATGCAGTTGATAATGCACCTCCCAACAATACAAGGTGTTTCATATAGTAGGTGTTACTTTCTAATGTTACACAACAATGTAACCTATTAGTTGCACATAACTGAAGCGAAAAAGATAATCCCATATCACTGTCTTCTTCATAAGCACAATCAGGAGCATTTTGGGTGTGCACAAACATTCATTGAATTTTTAGACATGATCTTTTGAAGTAATAAGAAATGCTTTGCTCCATAAGATCTAAACATGTAATATATAGAACAATACAGAAGGTGTGACATCTTAATGATCCATTACTAGAACTGCAGAAACCCACTGATGGACACGAAACTCAACTAATTCCTTGCTAGCTACACTAGGAAGTGAAAATGCTAATAATGTATTTTCATTGTCTTCTTCATAGCACATCAGAGTGTTTTATCAATTAATGAATGCCCAGCAGGTATATCAATGATAACTTTTACTCTCATCTGCAGGCTTATGAGAGTCTAAGTGATGGCTTTGGTAGAACTACCTCAGGTTTGCTGGGGAATCCTTTAAAGGCTTATCAGCGTGGTGCTGGTGCTGGTTCTGCTCTTGCAATGGCTGTTCGAGGAGCTCCTGCTGCTGCTATAGCTCCTTTTTCAGCTTCTGCTCGTGCTGTTCACAGCACACTGCTTGGATTGAGGAATAGGTAACTTTTCCTACGGCAAACTGTTTATTGAACTAATTTTATCCATCCTACAAAGTGATTTCTGTTGTATTTGATGCATAGACTATGTTTTTATCTGTGGGCAAGGAATTTGAGCTGTAGGATCAACTATTAGAGATTTAGAGGAAAAATCAATTAATAAAACTTGTGGTAGAATGGCAATTCCCCAACTCGCATATATTAGTGTTCTGTTTTATGCACCACACTGTTATATACCAGGGAATTTGGCAGCGCCAATGAATTATCTTTCTCGATGAATTGGCTAAATGATTAATTGATTTACCATTGTTCTAGTTTGGCAAAAGCAATGGAAGGTTCTCTTAGAAAAATGTGAATAACCTGTCAAACACTTAAATAGGATCTTTTGCTCACTGATGTTGAAACAAGGAAGCGTCTATTTTGGTGGAGTCAACTACTTTATATATGCAGCAAAGAGTGTTCTGCTAACAAATTCATTAAGCATCAAAAGTTGATCTCCTTTCAAAGTGGTTGACATTTAATAAGCAAACTATGGTTGGAAAATAACAACACCAAGAATGACGACAGGATTAATCACTCTTCCTTTTTGCATCTTTAAATTCAAGTGTTCCAATAATATTACTTCACAGGACAACTTTAATAAGCTATCAATGAAAATAAACATTTTGAACCCTTCAAACTTGATTGTAGGGTTCTTCATGCTCAACTTCATTAATTTGTGTAAACTTTTTTGAAGGATGTATCAGAAGAGAATTCAAGTACATTAAATGATTTTAAACTTGCATGTTTGACCCAAATTATTATTATTTTTATTTTTTGTCCTTCAGTTATCTGTTCATTTTCAGCTATGTTTTGGTCATTATTCCTATTTCAGATTTTTAGATGGTCGTTTACATTTGTGTCAAATTCAGCTTCAGTGCAAAATAAATCAGAAGAATGTTCTATCAACCAGTATGACCAAAGTTAGATTTAATTCCCCCATTTAAATGTGGTATATGGTCTTGCTTGTGGTGAAGGAGGCCTTTGTCAATCATCATGGTTTATTTTAATTATTCTGAATAGGTGCTAAATTAATTCATGTGTTTGAATGAAATTAGTTAGCTTCCTCGCATGCAAAAAATGCAACGTTTTAGGCTTCTCAATTTCTATATTCAACCCTTAAAAGCAAGGATTGTGGTCTCATGACCTGTTACAGCCCATAGCTCTGGTTCAAAAGGATGTTGAGACTGATATGAAATACCCAGTTTTGTGTGCCAGCAGAGGTTGTTGTCGGCAGTTGAATTTTATTTGTTAGTAAAGGATTTGATTTGGTACTAAGAATCTTTATGCTGAAGCTTATTATCATTACTAGTAAAAGATAACTTATACCATTCGATAAACAAGGTTAAAACATTCTAAAATTTTCCCAGCTAACCTGCTCTAGTTATTTTGTTCCTCAAAATTTCTATTTAGGTAAGATTGAAACATTAAACTACTTATTAAGGACAATACATAGTCACTCAACCTATTTTGTTAATTGTGAGATTTTAAAATTGCAGCATGGATCCCGAACACAAAAGGGAATCAATCGAGAAATACCAGGGGCCTTCTCAGTCCTAAGATTGACATTTTTCTGGTATTGGTGAACTTGCATGTGTCCATTTACATGGCATTTCGAGATTGTTGGATCATTTCTGCTCATATGCTTGCTCTCGGTGCCTGGGTAGAAAGCTAATTCACTGTAAGCGAATCCTCAAACTGAGATTCATCATGTTGCCTGCATCAAACCATGATTCATATTCTTGGATGATGCAGGTTGATTCGTCGTCTAGCTAAAGAATATGCAAGCTAGAATAACTGGCCACTGCTGTACAGAACTAGGTAATCCATGTGTTCTCCATTTTTTTTTTTTGTCAAGATTGTAAATGTAAAATTTGTACATAGAGCTTGCTCATTGTTTATTGTTCATATTCTTTGCACTCTTGGAATAGCTAGGTTAGGTTGAGGTGATACACGAATAATAGACTTACTATTCTAATGGCTGTAAATATGATTGTCGCATTTGTTGGTTGTCACATGTTCCTGTCATCCTCGTTTGTTCGTTCAGGTGGTTCTTACCGTTGATGATTCTTGCCTGAAGGCTTGCGCTTTTTTATGTTTTTCATGGCATTATCGCGTTCTTTGTGCTTATGAAATCACATTGACGTATGACTTTTATTATTATTATTATTTTTGAAAAGGAATTTGGGATGAACAGCATGATTAACTAACTATATGTTCCGTGATACATGAGATAGGAAGTTTGAGATAACCAGAACAGATTGCGAACATTTCAAGGTAAAAGCAATTTGCAAAGAATTGTTTAAGATGGGCGACTAGAATGCTCTAAAGCATGAACATTGTCAGCAAGAAATCAACTCGATTGGCCTCGATCCTATTCGAAATTTGAGTCAGATGGATCGTCGGGTGAGGTGGATAGAATGTTGATCGAATCACGACGTCCTGGAGGAGGGTATGCTGAGATGGTTTATGCGTTGATCAAGTCGTCAGAAGTCCTCTGGTCAACGTTACCTGCAACCAGCGATTGAGTTGCTCCGATCTCTGGTACTCCGATGCTCAAGGTAAATTCAACGAATATGTAAATAACAGACTAAGACGCATAATAATGAAATGCGTATATAATATGAACGAAGAACGTACCTTGGCTCGGGGGATGTCCTCGGATGGATTGGTGAGTTGGTCGAGATGCTGCTCGAGTTGTTGTGACATGGAATAATAGATGACTCCGAGCGGGATGAAGAGCTGGATTTGACGACGACTAGCCGAGCACGATCTGGATTCGGCTGGAAGATGACACGCAGATCGAGATCTAACAGCGCACAGGTCGGGATATGACATCGACATTTAGGTTGAAATATGATTTCAACACGCAGGCTGAGATAAGACACTGACACACAGATCATGATAGGACATCAGCACGTAGGCCGAAATAGGATCTCGACACGCGACATACAACAGACAAGCCCGAATAAGACAACGATGCGAAGATTGGAATATAGCCTCAACCCGAAGGCCAGAACACAGAGGAAGTGGAATATGGTCAGATCGGCAACAACAACCATAGTAGCCAGATCCGTGCTAGGGGATAACAGATCCCAAATCCCTGTCGGGGATGGCTGTAATAACTGTGAAGGGAAAGAGTGTTGGAGTGTATACTAAAAGCCTAGCTTATGTAAACATTTATTTTGAAATAAAAGAATCACATTGGTTAATGTCTGCATTTATTTGTTAAATGTAATTGTTCAATTAATTTATATAGTAGATAACATGGAGTGTGGTGTCACACTCAGAAGATCATGTTATCGGTTCTCTATAAATTATAAATAGTTGTTCACGACTAAGATGGAAAGGAATAAACCATCAGAATAGTCGTAGTATAATTAAGTATTAGTTTATCTTGACTAATAAATTACACTGATACACTTTAAGTGTATTGAGTAGGACCATTTAGATAAGTTCTTTTTGTACTGATTTAGTAAAAGAACTAGACTTTAGTTATTATAGAAGTGTGTGCTCTTAATCCTAATATAATAACAAGCACATATATTTAATGTTTATTTCTTTGACTTATCAAAGGGTGAGGTTTAGCTCGATAAATCAATATGCCCGATAAGTTGGGAAATAATATTACTTATAGTGTGTATTGTTGATTATAGAAGGAATCTGTGCCCTAGTTATCTAGGTTGAGAATGTCCCCAAGAGGAGCCCATAAGGATTGCCATGTTAAACCCTGCAGGTGGACTTAGTTCGACATGACAATGAAGTTGAGTGATACTACTCTTGGAGCTAGATATTAATTAAATGAGTTGTCAGTAACTTATTTAATTAATGGACATTTGTTATCTTAAACACAGAGAGACTAACACACTCATGATAAGAAGGAACCCATAATGTAATTTGAGATTGGTGCGGTAGTGCGATAATAACTCTCTAGTGGAATGAGTTATTATTGATGAACTTGAGTTGTGTGTTCGGGGCAAGCACGAGATACTCAAGCTCATCGGAAGGCCAAAACCAATCTCTCCTCTAGGTCCCTGTTGTAGGCTCATTATAGTCTCAAGTCCATCCAAATGTAAGACTCTTCTTGGTGTCCAAGAAGTAGGCCGGTCCAATGCTTGGTGACCAAGCAAGGGTCGACCACATCCTCTTCTATAGGGGCCGGTCCTTTGCTTGGTGATCAATCATGAAGGGGCCGACCACTATAATTCAAAAAGGGAGAGTTGTTTTGAATTTTTAAAATCTTCCCTTTGTAGAAAACTATGAGTTTTAAAAGAGAGATTTTAATTTTTAAAACTTTCCTTATTTGAATTAGGCCACATATTTTAATAGAGAGTTTTAAAAGTTTTAAAACTTTCCTTTTTTAACCATCCTCATGGTTTAAGAAAAAAAAAGGAAGATAAGTTTTAAAATTAAAATTTTCTATCATCATGTTAAAAAAGGAAATTTTATAAGAGAAATTTTAAATTTTAAAACATGGTTTTAATTTTTTAGAACTTTCATTTTTTAATTCCTACTTTAGGAAAGAGAGCTTGTAAATTTTATAAGAGGTTTTCTTCTTGTAAAATTTTAAAAAATATATTTCCTTTTTCCTTGATGAGGTAGCCGGCCACCTTGCTTGGTGCCCAAGCAAGGGGCCGACCATAATTAAAAAAATAAAAATCATCACAAAATCAAAATTGGTGTTTGATTTAATCAAGAGGAAAGAAAAGGAAAAATAAAAAGGGGAAAGGAAAAACTAGAGGATGATTTTATTTTTTGTAAAAAGTTTTTCCTTATTTGCCTTGGGCAAGTAATATAAAAGAAGGGGTGAGGGGGTTTCATGAAAAACAACTCTTATTCTTTTGCTTGGAGATCTCTTGGTGGCCGGCCCCTCTCTCTTCTCCCTTTCCCTTTGCTCTCTTCTCCTTGGTGGTGGTGGTGGTCGGATTTTAGAAGAAGAGGAGGAAGCTTTTGGGTGGTGTTCATCTTGGAAGATCGTCGCCCACACGACGTCCAAGGCGAGGCGAGGAATACGACAGAAGATCTTGAGGTCATTAGTTTACAAAGAGAAGGTATAACTAATAGTTTTCTTCCGCATCATACTAGTTATTTTTCTTTGTATGAATTCTAAATACAAGAGGCAATTAGATCTAGTTTGTCGAATTTAATTTTCGAGTTTGTGTTTTCTTCTTTTTCGAATTTGTGATTCGATTGTTCTTTTTGGTTAACCTAAAGTTATTTAAGGAAATTAAATATTAGCTTTCCTTAAAAGGCTTTGTCTAGGCGGTGGTGGTTGCTCCCATATCCAAGAAGGCCATGTGCCTCGTCATGCAGTCCTGGAAGCCAATTTTGGAAATTAATATTTAATGGAATTAATAACATAGGTGGATTTGAATCAATAGTGTTAAGTTCCGCTTGCGATTCAAATCTAAACTATTAAGAACAGATAAGTTAAATTTGGAATCAATGATGTTAAGTTCCGTCTGCGATTCCTAATTTAATTTCTAAAAAACACAATAAGTTATTTAAGGAAAGGTTCGACACTTGTACAAAAAAATTTTGTACAGTGGAACCGGTACATTTTCCTAGTATTAACTAACAAAGGGGAGGTGACCCTTGGCCACCGGCGGACCGAGGAAGAAGTACGTAGAACCGGGGGCAACGCTCGGACTACCAGCGTGCCGAAGGAGGCTGTGTAGTCGGGTAGACGGTGAGGGAGGTAAGAGGGGATTGCTCCGACAACAGAGGCTGTCAGCCTAGAGATGAGGTAGTGCTGGCGGCAGCGTGGAGAAGAGAAAGGGGAGGAGGTTGTAGCGTCGAGAGAGGGAGCGGCAGTGGCGTTCGCGATGAGGGTCGTGGGGCGTGCGTGGGGCAGAGAGGCCTGCTAGCATCGGTGAAGAGGTGAGCGTGAGAGGGAGGAGGCGGTGGCCGGAAGCGACAAGGGTCGCGGGGCGCGCGTGGGGCAGAGAAGCGATGTTGACGACAGTGTGGAGAGGAGAAAGTGGCTCCACGTGCTATGCAACAGTGACAACACGAGTCCGATGATGTTTCTGTGAGGCGGTGATGACCTGAGAAGGAAGAGGAGGTGGCTGCTGAAGTGGACGTTGGAAGCGCCATAGATGACGATCGGTGTTCGACGAGCGACGTCGCTGGTCCCATGGCGGCAGATACGAACCACGAACACCCCCCTGGCGGCGGAAGGGAGAGCCCCCCTTTTCCACGGGTGAACAGTGCCCTAAAAGGGCTGCTATAGTACAATGATCAAAATGCCCTCCTTCCCCCTCCTAATTCCTCCTCTACCCTTAAGTCATATCCATATCACAAGTCTCCCCTTCAAGTCTAGTCAAAGGCGGAGCAAGTCCGACTGACTAGACTCAACCAAACAAAAAGAGAAATCTGTCCTGAATGCATAGTCCGATCGCTGGGCTTGTCGTATAACATCAAACGAATAACGACGAATGACAAGCAGTTGGCAGAGCGATGAGTGAGATGCGAACGATGAGTGACGAGTGAGATGCGAACGATGAGCGCCGGACAGAGTGACGAGTGCGATGCGAACGATGAGCGCCGGGTAGAGTGACGAGTGAGATGCGAATGATGAGCGCCGAGCAGAGCGATGAGTGCGATGTGAACGATGAGCGCAGGGTAGAGCGACGAGTGAGATGCAAACGATGAGTGCCGGGCAGAGCGACGAGTGAGATGCGAACGATGAGCGCCGAACAAAGCGAAGAAATGAGGTGAATGTCGGCCATGCCATAGGGAGAATATCGAGCGAGTCGAAAGATGATGAGCAAAGGATTCCGAGGGCATGATCAAAAAAATGTCGATCGAGCGACAGTAAATCGCGACTGGATAATAGAGAGAACGATGGACGAGTAGAGCCGTGGGTGTGACCGAGAAAAATGCCAACCGAGCGACAGTAAATTGCGACTGGGCAATAGAGAGAATGATGAACGAGCAAAGCCATGAGCGCGACCGAGAAAAATGCTAACCGAGCGATAGTAAATCGCAACCGGGCAATATAGAGAGAATGCCGAGCGAGTCAAAATACGATGGGCGAGCGGTGTCAAGCACGCGACCGAGAAAATGTTGACCGAGCGACAGTAAATCGCGACCGGGCAATAGAGAGAATGATGGACGAGTAGAACCGTGAGTGCGATCGAGAAAAATGCCGACCAGAGCGACAGTAAATCGCGACCGGGCAATTGAATAATGTCGACCTAGCAATTGAAAAATCCCGACCGGGCAATCGAAAAATGATGTCCAGACAATCAGAAAATGTCGAGAGGGTCGAAAGACGATGGACGAGCGGTGTCAAACGCGTGACCGAGAAAATGTCGACCGAGCGACAGTAACCGCGATCAGGCGACAGTAAAATGTCGATCCGGTGATCAGAGAATGTGACCAAGAGACCTAAAAATGTCGACAGAGCAATAGCGATGATCGAAATGCGAATGGTGAGTGCCGGGCAGAGCGACGAATGAAGCAAGTGTGAGGAGTGTCAGGCAGAGCAGCGATTGAGGTGAGTGCGAGGAGTGTCAGGCAGAGCGGCGAGTGAACGGTGAGTGCAACAAGTGCCGGGCAGAGTGGCGAGTGAACGGTGAGTGCGAGGAGTGTCGGGCAGAGCGGCGAGTGAGATGAGTGCCTGACTAGGGAATAAACTCGACTGACTAGTAGTTGGCCGCGAGAGCCCGACCGAGAGGCCGTTGGTCGCGAGAGCATGCTCACTTATAACTCGCACTGGGCGAGAGTCTGGAGCCCGACCGGGAGGTCGTTGGTCGCGAGAGCATGCTCGCTTATAACTCGAACTAGGGCGAGAGTCTAGATGCGTGAGAGCATGTTCACTTATAACTTGCATTGGGATGAGAGTCTGGAGGCGTGAGAACCTACTCACTTATAACTCGCGCTGGGGCCAAAGTCTGGAATCCCGACCGAGAGGTCATTGGGCGTGAGAGCATGCTCACTTATAACTCGCGCTGGGGTGAAAATCTGAAGGCGTGAGAGCATGCTTATTTATAACTCGTGCTGGGACGAGAGTCTGGAATCCCGACCGAGAGGTCGTTGGGTGTGAGAACATGCTCACTTATAACTCGCACTGGGCGAGAGTCTGGAGGCGTGAGAGCATGCTCACTTATTGTTGGTTGATACCCGGAATATCGTACCGGTTCCTCTGTATAAAAATTTTGTACAAGTCCTGAATCATTCCTAACAACCTATTGTGTTCTTTAGAAATTAAATTAGAAATCGCAAGCGGAACTTAACATGATTGATTCCAAATTTAACTTATTTGTTCTTAGAGGTTTAGACTTGGATTACAAACGATGCTTAACATTATTAATCCAAGTCCAACCATGTTACAAAGTTGATTAAATATTTATTTCTAAAATCGACTTCCAGGTTAAACATGGCGAGACACTAGGCCTTCTTGATTATGGGATCATCCACCACTTCCTTGATAAAGCCTTTTAAAGAAATTCAATATTCAATCTCCTTATAGTAACTCTAGGTTTAATCAATAAGAACAATCGAATTACAATATCGAAAAAGAAACGAAAAGAACACAAACTCGAATCACAAATTCGAAACCTAGAATCATATGCCTCTTGTGTTTGATATTTTAAAACCTATACAAAGAAACTAGTATGATGCGGAATAGAATTACTAGTTATACCTTTCTTTGTAAGCAACAACCTCTTGATCTTGTATCGTATTCCTCTTCTTATCTCGGACGTCGTGTGGGCGACGATCTACTGAGACGAGAATCACCCAAGCTTCCTTCTTCTCCAACAAGTTTCAGCCACCACAAGATCTCCAAGAAAAGATGAGATTTGACCACCACCACCAAGCTTCAAGGGATGCTAGAAACAAAGTCTCCTATCTCTCCTTCTTCCTCTAACAATATCTGGCCACCAACAAAAACTCCTTGAGATGAAGATGCCGCCGGCTAAGGAAGAAGAATAGGAGATAGAGAGGAAGAGAGGGGCCGACCAACAACCAAGGAAGAGAGGAACCAATAGAAGAGATATTGTTATGAGGTGAGACACCTCTACCCTCTCTTTTATATTCCTTGGTCTTGGCAAATAAGGAAAGTTTTATTAAAACTTCCTTATTCTCTTTGCCAATGAAAGGAAAGTTTAATAAAATTTCCCTTTCAAACTTTATATGGCCGACCACCTTAATCCCTCCAAATAAGGAAAGTTTTAAACACAAAATTAAAACTTCCTAATTTGTTTCCGAAAATTTTTAAATAAAAATTTCTCTTTAAAAAAAAACCTTCAAGGTTGGTCATAAAAGGAAACTTTTATAAATTAAAGTCTCTCTCTTAAAACATGTGGATGATTTACAAAATGAAAGTTTTCTCTAAAATTAAAATTCTTCTTTCAATCTACAAATAAGGAAAGATATCAAATCTTTTCTTAATCTTTTGTAAAAACTATAAAAGGAAAGATTTAATTTTAAAACTCTCTTTAAAATTATGAGGATTGTTACAAAAAAGAAAAGTTTTATCAAAAATTTAAATCTTCCTTTTAATTATAAATAAGGAAAAATATCAAACCTTTCACTTAATCTTTTGTAAAAAGCTATAAAAGGAAAGATTTAAATTTTAAACTCTCTTTTAAAATCATAACTTCCACATAAGAAAGATTTTTAAAAATAAAATCTTTTTAAATTTAATGTGGTCAACTACACCAAATTTGGGTTCAAGCTAGGGCCGACCACCTAATGAAACCAACTCACCTTGGTTTGGCCGACACTAGTTTGGGCTCAAAGCTAGGCTTGGTCGACCACCTTAAGATGGGTAAGAAGGTGGGTAAGAAGGTGGGTATGAGTGGGTATAACACTTTATAAATAAGAGGCTACGATAAGGACCGAGAGGAGGAATTGATTTTAGTCTCCCGATGAAATTAAGCTTCCCGTGTTCGCCCCGAACACTGAACTTAATTTTATCAATAATAATTCATACCACTAAAGAATTATTATTGAACTATCGCACCAATCCCAAATTATATTCTGGGCTCCTTCTTATCATGAGTGTGTTAATCTTCCTGTGTTTAAGATATTGAATGTCCACTAATTAAATGAGTTACTGACAACTCACTTAATTTATATCTAGCTCCAAGAGTAGTACCACTCAACCATATCGTCATGTCGGACTAAGTCCACCTGTAGGGTTTACATGACAATCCTTATGAGCTCCTCTTGGGGACATTATCAACCTAGATTACTAGGACACAATTTCCTTCTATAATCAACAACACACACTATAAATAATATCATTTCTCAACTTATCGGGTCTCTTGATTTATCGAGCTAAATCTCACCCTTTGATAAGTCAAAGAAATAAATACTAAGTACACGTGCTTGTTACTATATCGGGATTAAGAGCACACACTTCCATAATAACAAAAGTATAGTTCTTTTATTAAGGTAGTATAAAAAAACTTACTTTAAATGATCTAGCTTAATACATTTTGAGTGTACTAGTGTAATTTTATAGTTAAGATAAACTAATACCAAATTACACTACGACTATTCCAATGGTTTGTTCCTTTTCATCTTAGTCGCGAGCTACTATTTATAATTTATAAGGAATTGATAACATGATCTTCTGTATGTGACACTACACACTATGTTATCTATAATATAAATTAATTGAACAACTACACTTAGCATATAAATGTAGACATTTGACTAATGTGATTTTTTATTTCAAAATAAATGTTTACAAAAAGCTAGGCTTTTAGTATATACTCTAACACTTATAACTCGCGCTGGGGCGAGAGTTTAGAGGCGTGAGAGCATGCTCACTTATAACTCACATTAAGACGAGAGTCTGGAATTCCGATCGAGAGGTCGTTGGATGTGAGAGCATGTTCACTTATAACTCATACTGGGGCGAGACTCTGGAGGCGTGAGAGCATGCTCACTTATAACTCGCGTTGGGGCGAGAGTCTGGAATTCTGACCGAGAGGTCATTGGACGTGAGAGCATGCTCACTTATAACTCGTACTGAGGTGAGAGTTTGGAGGTGTGAGAGCATGCTCTCTTATAACTCGCGCTGGGGTGAGAGTCTGGAGACGTGAAAGCATGGCCACTTATAACTCGCGCTGGGGCAAGAATCTAGAATGTCGTCCTTGAGGTCGTTGGGTGTGGGAGCATACTAACTTATAACTCGCACTAGGACGAGAGTCTGGAGGCGTGAGAGCATGCTCACTTATAACTCGCGTTGGGGTGAGAGTCTGGAAGTATGAGAGCATACTCACTTATAACTCGCACTGGGGCGAGAGTCTGGAATCCCGACCGAGAGGTCGTTGGGTGTGAGAGCATGCTCACTTATAACTCGCACTGGGGCGAGAATCTGGAGGCGTGAGAACATGCTCACTTATAACTCGTACTGGGGCGAGAGTCTGGAGGCGTGAGAGCATGCTCACTTATAACTCGCGCTGGGGCGAGAGTCTGGAGCCCAACCAGGAGGTAGTCTGGCAGCCCTACTGGGAATTAATCTAGAAGCTCGACTGAGAATTGGTTTAGAAGCTCGACCGAGAATTGGTCTAGAAGCCCGACCGAGAATTGGTCTGGGAGCTCGACCGAGAATTGGTCTAGAAGCCCGTCGGGAAGTACTCTGGAAGCCTGACTGGGAAGTAGTCTGGAAGCCCGACTAGGAAGTAGTCTGGAAGCCCGATTAGGAAGTAGTCTGGGAGCCCGACCGAGAAGTAGTCTAAAAGCCCGACCGGGAAGTACTCTGTCGGCCAGCTGATGGTCCAAGTCAATCCCTCAACTCTCAAATACCCGTGGAGCGAGGGGGGGGGGGGAGATAATAATCTGAGCCCTGATTGTCAAAGGGAGTGAAGCCCATGACCATATAAGGGAGCAGAATCCATAACAATTGAAGGAAGCAGAGCACCGTGGGTGACGGGAGTAGAGCCTGTAGACATATGAGGATGTAGAGTATATTGTTGGACCCTGAATTTCGATAGAGGGGGGGGGGGGGGTAAATATCGAATAAAACTTTCGTCAAAAAGAGTTAAGCGTAGTGAAAAATATAAGTGAAAAGAAACAAGGCTAACACAAGTTCTTTTTACTTGGTTCGAAGCTTGTGTCGACTCCTACTCCAAGGCTCGTACTCGTTGAGTACTTTCGTTGGGCAATCACTAATAATTCGAAAGAATGTTTACAAAAATTGACGTACAGGAATTAATTAGTAAAACAGAATAATACCGATAAGAAAAGAAACTAAAGGAATGGCGTGTTGTCGGAGATTCACAGCGTCGCAAGAGCACAAGAGAGCAGTCTGAGAGTTCTGAGTTCTGTATTGAAGCTCCACCCTTGACCCTTCTTTTATAGGATGCTCGGGGCACCCCGGATCCCTTCCGAGCGCCCTGGTGTGACGTAGCAGGCCCAACTAGAGAGCTCCATGTGTCGACGACGCGTTGGGGATAAAACTTGCCTCCGGGCGCTCGGACCTCCGGGCGCTCGGACCTCCTTTCTCTAGAAACTCCTTCTCCTGCAAGACAAGGTTAGTCCGAGGTAAATATATAATGTATATCCTGCAAAACAAAGTATTAACACAGTTTATAATTTTAACATAAAGAGTATGACTTAGATTCCGTCTTTCCGAGACCGGAATCTAGTCACGATCTCAACTTAGATTTTCGAAATGGATCTAAGTTGGATCGACGCCTAAGTTCTCTTCCCAGGAATGCGTCCTCACAGTCACTCCCCTCCAGTGACTTACCTTTACTTACCTGCCAGACGTCCGGTCAGCCCTTCGACC
This sequence comes from Zingiber officinale, assembly GCF_018446385.1. Lineage (NCBI taxonomy): Eukaryota > Viridiplantae > Streptophyta > Magnoliopsida > Zingiberales > Zingiberaceae > Zingiber > Zingiber officinale. The sequence continues at coordinate 83,394,197 of NC_055993.1, read as the reverse complement.
CGTCTAGACTTCACGCCAGCTATCCGGTCAGCCCGTCGACCTAGATGGACTTCGTGCCAAATGTCCGGTCAGCCCTTCGACCCATTTGGACTTCGTGCCAGCTATCCGGTCGACCCATCGACCTTGCTAGGCTTCGTGTCAGACATCCGGTCAGCCCGTCGACCTGTTTGGACTTCGCATGCACACTCGATCAGAGTGTTAGACAACGACAAACCTAACTTAACCTAATTTGTCATTTATCAAAACCTAAGTTAGACCGTTAGTGCTAACCGCACCAATAATTTCTCCCTTTTTGATGGAATGACAACCTGGTTAACTTAGTAAAAAAATATGCAAGTAAAAACAAGCGTTTATAGGGTTTTTTAAGTTAGATTTTAAATTTGATATTTTTGTTGCACTAACTTAAACACCTATCCCTCCCCTTTAACATTCATCAAACATGAACATAGAAAAAAAATGCAAATAAAAGAATACAGCCAGTATTGCACGAAATAAGGTCAAGTTGATTTGGGGGAGTTTAAATTTTAAAACATAGTCAATTTAACTTTTATTTCTTAACTTTTGTAAAATGACTAAGTTTTGAAAGATAGCTAATTTAGCAATATAACTTAGTATTGATTAATTTTCAAAAGATAATTTTTGCAACATAACCAAGTTTTAAAATTTCAAACTTTCAAAACATAAGTGTATGAGTTCCAAATTTCAAGATCAAGTTTTAAATTTTCAAAATAAATTTTAACTTTGAAACACTTTTCAAACATAAGTTTTCAAAATCAAAATTTCAAAACTAAGTTTGAAAAATCTACTTTTCAAAAGTAATTAAAATTTATTTTTCATATCTAAGTTTGCAAAAGATTCTATTTTCAAAATCTTAGTTTATAAAATCCAATATTAAAAGCTTAGTTTTTTTTAAAAAAATAGATTTGATCAAATTAGATTTCCAAAGATCAGATTTTAAAAAAAAAATTTAAGAAAAGACATTACTTTTAAAGCGGAGAAAATAATTTTGGTACTAAGTATGAAAATAAGTTGATTTATTCCTCCCCCTAAACCTGACATTTAAAACAACTGTCTAACCAATTAGGTACTTACTAACTATCAGAAGATAGCAGCTTTCACTTGGTTAGTCAAGTTAAGTGCATTATAATCAGTTAGTGTTTAACTAAACTGAATAACTTAACTTGATCAATGTTTGTTTTGTATTTAACGCCCAGACTTATATCGATGCACTGACATAAACATCTTAAGTCCAGGCAACTGACCTATGCATCTCACCCCTTTCTATGTTTGTCAATCACAAGCAAGGTAGACCTAGGGTGTTGGTGAGATGCTCAAGTACTAGTCCTAGGGGAACATGATTTCTAAGGGATTTTTTCTAGTCTAAGGCTAAAATGGTTTTGAAATTCTAAAGGAAGTTTTGAAAACATAAAAGTATTTTACCTTAGAATTTGAAAATGACCATTTTTGAAAATAATTTTAAAATTCCTAGTCTATTAGACAAGTCAGAATCAATTATATTAAGATATACCTAAGTAGGTGAAGTCCAAAATGTCATAACTCAAGGTCAAGGTACAATGATAAAATATACATAATGGTCGGGATGTCTATCAAGATGAAGAGGAGGGGTGTGATCCGGGTGGTCTGGCTCTGAAGGAACGGAACATCTCGATCCTAGGGGAACATGATTTCTAAGGGATTTTTTCTAGTCTAAGGCTAAAATGGTTTTGAAATTCTAAAGGAAGTTTTGAAAACATAAAAGTATTTTACCTTAGAATTTGAAAATGACCATTTTTGAAAATAATTTTAAAATTCCTAGTCTATTAGACAAGTCAGAATCAATTATATTAAGATATACCTAAGTAGGTGAAGTCCAAAATGTCATAACTCAAGGTCAAGGTACAATGATAAAATATACATAATGGTCGGGATGTCTATCAAGATGAAGAGGAGGGGTGTGATCCGGGTGGTCTGGCTCTGAAGGAACGGAACATCTCGATCAACTCAGCGTGACGGGTCCGGACATCCTCGCGGGAACTAGATAGATCGTGTCGAAGATCCGCGATATCCTGTCGCACGTCTCATCGCAGGTCCGAGATGTCCTGTCTCGCGTCTCGTCTCAGGTCTGAGACCTCCTGCCGAAGACTCGTCATGGATAGCTCGAGTCCAGCAACTCTATCTCCTAGAGTGCGCTGTGTAGGACGGGGTGCTCGGCCTGGAGGTGGAGCTGGTGCCGGAGCTGGAGCGTCGTCGCCGAACAATGCAACCATAAACTCATCATGCTCTGCTGCCTCCTGGGCATCTGGGTCTGGCCGGTGCTGTGGCCCCCTCCGCCAAGACATGACGCCGTCATCCTCATCTACGTGGACACCCGCTAATGAGAAACTCCTAGATCCTATGACGTCGAACTCAGTCATGGCCCGAACATTACCTCGGGTGACGTTAATCTGGCGGTGAGCAAAATATGCCGTCAAAATCTGACAATATGGCATATAAACTCGAGCGCTGGTGACATATCCAACTGCGTAGATAATGGTCTGAAATATATGTAGACTAATATCTATGTCTACTCTATGGCAAAGTGCGAACAACAAAAAGGAATGGAATGAACGCATCATAGCTATGTCGCGAGTGGATAATGGTAGTATGCAGTAAACTAAGACCCTATACAGTGCATAGTCATGAACTCGAAGGCCAACTAACCTAAACATAGTGACGGTGGGTACACGCTCCCCTCCGAAAAAATACGAATAAATCGTATTCAGGGTGATGTGTGAGTAGGGATCACCAAATGGTAGATCCCTAGGGGGTAACACTAAAAACGACACGTAGATGGTCGTAATTCTAAGAAGTCCTGGATAATAGTAGGAGATAATGCCATATCTGTACCAGCTACCCTAGTAACGTAAGTGAGATCATCTACCCTCACTAAGTTATTATAGAATTCAACACATAAATATATGTTTACTGAATTGGTATAGTAAACAAGGTTCCGTAAGTTATAGTGGCTAATCACCTCTATAACTGGAACACAAGAACGTAAGAAGAACGCTCTATCTAGACACTTAGTCCTAATGACTATGTAAATGGTTGACTCAACTTAACCCTGTTGGTTAGTCCTAGGAAGATCGTACCGGTTCCACTGTACCAAAATTTTGTACAAGTGTCGAACCTTTCCTAAATAACCTATTGTGTTCTTTAGAAGTTAAATTAGGAATCGCAAACGGAACTTAACATTATTGATTCCAAAATTTAATTTATCTGTTCTTAATGGTTTAGACTTGGATCGCAAGCGGAACTTAACACTATTGATCCAAATCCACCTATGTTATAAATTCAATTAAATATTAATTTCCAAAATTGGCTTCTAAGTTAAACATGGCGAGACACTAGGTCTTCTTGGATATGGGAGCAACCACCACTTCCTAGACAAAGCCTTTTAAGGAAAGCTAATATTTAATTTCCTTATATAACTCTAGGTTTAACCAAAAAGAACAATCGAATCACAAATTTGAAAAACAAAAAAACACAAATTCGAATAGCAAATCCGAAAAACTAGAATCTAATGCCTCTTGTGTTTGAAATTCTAACAAAGAAAAAATAACTAGCATGATGCGGAAGAAAATTATTAGTTATACCTTTTCTTTGCAAGCTAATGACCACAAGATCTTCTGCCGTATTCCTCGCCTCGCCTTAGACGTCGTGTGGGCAACGATCCTCCAAGATGAACACCACCCAAAAGCCTTCTTCTCCTTCTCTATGTTTCGGCCACCACCACCTCAAGGGAACAAAAGAGAGCAAGGGGATAAGAAGAGGGAGAGAGGGCCGGCCACCAAGAGAGTCTCCACCAAGAGAATAAGAGTTGTTGTCTTATGAGGCCTCCTCATCCCTTCTTTTATATTACTTACCCACGGCAAATAAGGGAAGAATTTTTACAAAAATTAAAATCTTCCTCTTATTTTTCCTTTTTCTTTTTTCTTTTTCCTTTTCTTTCCTCTTGATTGAATCAATTGCCAAATCATGGATTGATTGGATGATGATTTGGCCGGCCCCTTGCTTGGGCACCAAGCAAGGGTGGCCGGCCACTTATAGGAAGGAATAATAATAATTTTTTTATAAAATTTTACAAAAAGAAATCCTCTTATAAAATTTTACAAGCTCTCTTTCTAAAGTGGATGTTAAAAAGGAAAGTTTTAAAAATTAAAACCATGTTTTAAAATTTAAACCTTCTCTTAAAAAATTTCCTTTTTTAATATGAATAGAAAATTTTAATTTTAAAATTTCTCTTCTTTTTTGCTAAAACCATGAGGATGGTTAAAAAAGGAAAGTTTAAAACTTTTAAAACTCTCTATTAAACCATGTGATCTAATTCAAATAAGGAAAGTTTTTAAAATTAAAATCTTTCTTTTAAAACTTATAGTTTTCTACAAAGAGAAGATTTTAAAAATTCAAAACACCCATCCTATTTGAATTTATTATGGCCGACCCCTACTTGCTTAGTCACCAAGCAAGAGGGCCGACCTTCTTAAGGAGATGGTGGTCGACCATTGCTTGGTCACCAAGCAATGGGCCGACCTCCTTTCTTCGACACCAAGAAGGACTTTTATTTGGATGGACTTGAGACTTTAATGAGGCTACGATGGGGACCTAGAGGAGAAATTGGTTTTGGCCTTCCGATGAGCTTGAGTATCCCGTGTTCGTCCTGAACACACAACTCAAGTTGATCAACAATAACTCATTCCATTAGAGAGTTATTGTTGCACTACCGCACCAATCCCAAATTACATTATGGGCTCCTTCTTATCATGAGTGTGTTAGTCTCCCTGTGTTTAAGATACGAATGTCCACTAATTAAGTAAATTACTGACAACTCACTTAATTAATATCTAAGTCCAAGAGTAGTACCACTCAACCTCATTGTCATGTCGGACTAAGTCCACCTGCAGGGTTTAACATGACAATCCTTATGAGCTCATCTTGGGGACATTCTCAACCTAGATTACTAGGACACAGTTTCCTTTTATAATCAACAACACACACTATAAGTAATATCATTTCTCAACTTATCGGGCCTATTGATTTATCAAGCTAAATCTCACCTTTTGATAAGTTAAAGAAATAGATACTAAATATATATGCTTGTTATTATATTAGGATTAAGAGTACACACTTCTATAATAACTAAGGTCTAGTTCTTTTATTAAGTCAGTATAAAAAGAACTTACCTAAAATGGTCCTACTCAATACACTTAGAGTGTACTAGTGTAATTTATTAGTCAAGATAAACTAATACCTAATTACACTACGACTATACTAACGGTTTGTTCCTTTCCATCTTAGTCGTGAGCAACTGTTTATAATTTATAAAGAGCTGAAAACATGATCTTCTGTGTGTGACACCACACACCATGTTATCTACTTTATAAATTAATTGAACAACTATATTTATCAAATAAATATAGACATTTGACCAATGTGATTCTTTGATTTCAAAAATAAATATTTACAAAAGCTAGGCTTTTAATATACACTCCAAAAAACCCTAAGTTCGTCAGTGGGGAACCTAGGATCTATGCTAGTAGCCGAGGGCCCAACACCAAATCTATAACGCTTTCTACATTATAAAAAATATTCTTAAGTAACAAACAAACTAGCATGCAACAAATTAAATATTTAGACAAGGGAAAAGAATTTTACCGAGGAGCCATCGCAAAATATTATTTAGAAATGACGACGTCGGTTGATTCGCAGCAGCGTATTAACCGAAATAAAATTTTGATTTTAATCGCTCTCGCGCAGTAAAGTTCGGTTAGAACTTGGCGAGAGTGAAGGAGATAAGGTGCAAAAGAAGGGGGCGGCCGCTGCCCCTCTTATATAGAGTGTTCCGGGCGCCCGGGTATCTCCCGGGCGCTCGGGGTCAAGTGGGGCGGGGCGCCCGGAGTCCCTTCCGGGCGCCCCGGGTCAGTATACCAGGGGCGCCCACCCCTGGTTTTTGACTCGGGCTTCGATGTTTTTTTTAAAATTTAACGTAAAATTATTTAACTTAAAAGAATTTTTTGAAAATTTTTTTTGAGTAAACAAATTAAGTTAAAAAGAATTTTTGAAAAAGTTTTTGAGTAACCAAAAATTTAAGTTAACAAGATTTTTGTAATTAAGATGATTTTTAAAAGAATTTTTAGGAAAAAAAATTAAGTTTAATTTAAAAAAAAAAATTTAAGTTAAAAAAAAATTTAAGTCTAAAATAAAATTTTCAGTTTAAAAAAATTTAAATTTAATTTTTTCAAAAAATTTAAGTTAATTTTAAAAATATATTTTTTAAAAAATTTAAGTTTAATTTTTAAAATAAAATTTTAAGTTAAAAAAAAATTAAGAGTAATTTTTAAAATAAATTTTTAATTTTAAAAAAATTTAAGTTAAATTTTTTAGTTTAACAAAATTTAAGTTAAATTTTTAAAATAAATTTTTAAGTTTAAAAAAATTTAAATTAATTTTTAAAATAAATTTTTAAGTTTAATTTTTAAAATAAATTTTTAAGTTAAAAAAAATTAAGTTTGATTTTTAAAATAAATTTTTAAGTTAAAAACAAATTTAAGTTAATTTTTAAAATAAATTTTTAAGTTAAAAAATTTAAGTTAATTTTTAAAATAAATTTTTTAGAAAAAAATTCGAGTTAATTTTTAAAATAAATTTTTAAGAAAAAAATTTATGTTTAATTTTTAAAGTAAATTTTTATTTTTAAAAAAAGTTAAGTTAATTTTTAAAATAAATTTTTAAGAGAAAAATGTAAGTTAATTTTAAAAAAAAAAATTTAAGAAAAAAAAATTTAAATTAATTTTTAAAACAAATTTTAAAGAAAAAAAATTTAAGTTAATTTTTAAAATAAATTTTTTAAGAGAAAATTTAAGTTTAATTTTTAAAGTAAATTTTTAAGTTAAAAAAAATTTAAGTTAATTTTTAAAATAAATTTTTAATAAAGAAATTTATGTTAATTTTTAAAATAAATTTTTAACTTTTAAAATAATTTTTTTAAAAAATTTAATTTAATTTAATTTTAATGTTAATTTAATTTAATTTTAATTTAAATTTAATTTAATTTTAATTTAAATTTTAATTTCAATTTTAATTTAATTTTAATTTCAATTTTAATTTAATTTTAATTTAAAATTTTAATTTAATTTAATGTTAATTTAATTTTAATTTTAATTTATTTTATTTTAATATTAATTTAATTTAATTTAATTTTAATTAATGTTAATTTAATTTTAATTTTAATTTGTTTTAATTTAAATTTAATTTAATTTTATTTAAATTTAATTTAATTTCAATTTTATTTAATTTTAATTTAATTTAATGTTAATTTATTTTAATTTTATTTAATTTTAATTTTAACTTAATTCCTTAGTCATCTTTCCCGATCTATGTTTTTAATCAGGGAATCCTATAATTTTGTGAAATGATTTAGATTCAATTTTAGAGTTTGGTTTTAACTTGTGTTAGATTCGGGTTTACCTCTGGGTTCAACAAATAGACATTCTCTAGATAAACTTCTGGGCTATGGTGAGTCACTTGGACATCATTAGAGTAACCATGTCTTCGAGGTTTTCCAAATAGTCATATCCACTGAACTTAGTACAAAACCTTGGTCTAACTGGTTTAGATCCATAAAGAGTAGCTTCGGTCAATTCCACTTAGCCAAATGCACCAGGTCGTAGCCATATATTCCTAGACATGCATAGACTAAGCTTCCCGAACGTACTATCTTCCAAAACTTCACCAGTACCATTTTTCAAGTTAAACTTGAGTCCCGTTCCTAATTGGTCCTAAGTACCTTGCCGGGTAGATTAGTTTGAGTTACCCTTCCGGGTACATTAGCTTTGGAGGTGCCAGCTATTCTAGAGCCTCCCCCTGAATTATTAGCCTTTAATTTTTAGTTCTAGGTTTATGTTTATTTCTTTTATAGTTATAATTTACTTGATGATAGTCTAAGTTTTGATGAGTTTTAGAATATTTAGATTTTGAGTTTTTTGGTCTAGGTTTGTATTCTGATTTTTGATTTAGTTTATTTGACTTTACGTAATATATTTTATTTTTAGGTATGTAATATTGGTTAAGTCCTACTTGCATGGTTAAGCACGCTTTCGGAACCCAAGCTTTTCTTGTTGGTTTGTGTTGGGTTATTAATGAATTAAATATTTTATTTGAACTTGACTTATAGCTAAGTCCGGTTTTGTTGTAACTTGCTTTTTGATTATTTAAGATTAAGTTTAAATTTTTTGATCTTGTAGTAAATTTTTCTAACATACCTTTTAAATTGTTAATTGCTAATTTTAATGATGAATTCTCCTCCTCAAGTGTTAGATCTTGAGTTGGTTTGTTATTTGTGATTTGTTTCTTGAGGTTTTGATTTTCCTCAAGGAGTAATGTATTTTCTTTTTCAATTTTCATTAATTTATTATTTAAACATGAAATAATTTTAAAAACTTTTTGTTGAAATTAAAGTATACCTCTTGGGAAACGAGTACGGACTCGTGGCTCGATTCGGATTCAGACCCGTCTTCCGATTCGTCCTCCGACTCTGCTTCGCGGGCCATCAACGCGAGGTAGCTCTGGTTCTTATGATCTTCGTCCTCCGATTCTTCCAAAGACAAGTCGCCCCACGTTGCTTTGAGGGCCTTCTTTTTGGTCGACTTCGTTTTGTCGTTCTTCGATCTCGGCCACTCATTCTTGTAGTGCCTCTTTTTGTTGCATCTGAAGCACGTCACGTTCCTCGAATCGGTTGGAGTGTTGATCTTCTGAAGGTCCTTCTTGTTGAAGCTTCTTTTCTTCCTGGTGAACATCTTCCTTACCAGGTTCACTAGGTGCTCTTCATCTTCGGAGTTCTGGTCAGAATCTTCTTCAGGTTCAGGCTTGTTCTTCTTTTCCTTGGAGGAACCTGCAAACAAAGCTATACCTTTCTCGGATATAGCATTAGTTTGTTCGTGTAACTCTAATTCACAAAATAATTCATCTAATTTAAGTTTAGATAAATTCTTAGAAATTTTTTAGGCATCCACGATAGATGCCCACAAATTGTTGCGTGGAAACGTGTTTAATGCATACCTGATTAGATCTCTAGTTTCCATCTGGTGGCTTATCGCGTGGAGCCCGTTGAGGATATCCTTAATCCTCGCGTGCAGTTGACTCGTCGTTTCTCCTTTCTATATTTTTATATTAAATATTTTATTTAACAACAAATCCCTTTTTGTTACCTTAGCGTCGCTAGTTCCTTCATGCATCTCGATTAATTTATTCCATAGCTCTTTCGCGTTCTGATGCGGTCCGACCAGGTTCAGCTCTTTCCTTGTCAATCTGCATTGTAACGTGTTGATCGCCTTGTTTTCTGTCGACGCTTTCTTCTTCAAGTCCGAAGTCCACTGTTCCGGGTCTAGTGGAATTCCGGAGTTGTCAACGGGTGTTTTGTAGGCTTTTGTGACGCTGAGCCACTGGTTGAAATTCGTCTTGAGATACACCTCCATCCGCTTCTTCCAGTACGGGAAATCATCCCCATTGAATAGGGGAGGTCACACTGTGCTAAAACCCTCAAGTTGCGACATTTTAATCTGCACACAGGAAAATAAACAAGAGAGGTTCCAAGACTTGGTCTTGGATTAGTAGTGCAGGAAGAAACAAAAAAACAACTAAATTGGTGTTTCACCAATTTAAATTTAATTACAACGAAAAGAAATTTTCAAAAAGGTAATAATACCAGTTTGGAATTATACGAAAAACTGAAAGCCGAAAGAAGATTTTTTTTTAAAAAACAGATCACCCCCTTGTCTGATTGGTGGTTGCACCAAATCAGAGCGGTACCTACTCTGATACCACTTGTTGGACCGTGAATTTCGATAGAGGGGGGGGGGGTGAATATCGAATAAAACTTTCGTCGAAAAGAGTTAAGCGCAGCGGAAAATATAAGTGAAAAGAAACAAGGCTAACACAAGTTCATTTTACTTGGTTCGGAACCTGTGTCGACTCCTACTCCAAGGTCCGTACTCGTTGAGTACTTTCGTTGGGCAATCACTAATAATTCGGAAGAATGTTTACAAAAATTAACGTACAGGAATTAATTAGTAAAACAGAATAATACCGACAAGAAAAGAAACTAAAGGAATGACACGTTGTCGGAGATTCGCAGCGTCGCAAGAGCATAAGAGAGCAGTCTGAGAGTTCTGAGTTCTGTATTGAAGCTCCACCCTTAACTCTTCTTTTATAGGATGCTCGGGGCGCCCGGATCCCTTCCGGGTCTGGTGTGACGTAGCAGGCACAACCAGAGAGCTCCACGTGTCGACGACGCGCTGGGGATACAACTTGCCTCCAGGCACCCTGATCCCCTCCGGGCGCCCGGATCACCTTTCTCCAGAAACTCCTTCTCCTGCAAGACAAGGTTAGTCCGAGACAAATATATAATGTATATCCTTTAAAATAAAGTATTAGCACAGTTTATAAATTTAACATAAAGAGTATAACTTAGATTCCGTCTTTTCGAGACCGGAATCTAGTCATGATCTCAACTTAGATTTCCAAAATGGATCTAAGTTGGATCGACACATAAGTTCCCTTCCCGGGAACGCGTCCTCACAGTCACTCCCCTCTAGTGACTTACCTTTACTTACCTGCCAGACGTCCGGTCAGCCCTTCGACCCGTCTGGACTTCGTGCCAGCTATCCGGTCAGCCCGTCGACCTAGCTGGAGTTCGTGCCAAATGTTCGGTCAGCCCTTCGACCTATTTGGACTTTATGCCAGCTATCCGGTCGGGCCGTCGACGTAGCTGGGCTTCGTGCCAGACATCTGGTCAGCCCGTCGACCTGTCTGGACTTCGCCTGCACACTCGATCAGAGTGTTAGACAACGACAAACCTAACTTAACCTAATTTGTCATTCATCAAAACCTGAGTAAGACCGTTAGTGCTAACCGCACCAACATATATAGTAATAATAGAGTGCATCACCTATAGCAGTAAGAGGATGCAGAGCCCCATGGTGAAGGATGCAGAGCCTATAATAGTAAGAGAATGGAAAGCCCCATGGTGAAGGTTGTAGAACTTATAGCAGTAAGAGGATGTAGAGCCCCATGATGAAGGGTGCAGAGCCTGTAGCACTAAGAGGATGCAGAACCCCATAGTGAAGGGTGCAGAGCCTGTAGCAGTAAGAGGATGCAGAGCCCCATGGTGAAGGGTGAAGAGCATGTAGCACACCTGACTGGGGAGCTAGGCCCCTAGTCCCTGATCGGAGAGTAAGGCCCCTAGCCTGTAACCAAAGAGCGAAGCCTCTAGATCCTAATCGGGAAGCTGTACTGCGAGTCATTGATCAGGAAGCTGTGTCCCTAGTGTCTGATCGGGAAGCTGTGCCCCTAATGTCTGATCGGGGAGCTGGGCCCCTAGTGCCCAATCAAAGATCGAAGGCCTTAGTCTTTGATCAAGGAACTAGGGTCTTACTCTCTTATCACGTTCTAGAACAGGTGGAGAAAATTTTCATAGATGGCGCCAAATTGATCCTGTACGAAATTTGAGTCAGATGGACCGTCGGGTGAGGTGGATGGAATGTTGACCGAATCACGACGTCCCGGAGGGGGGTATGCTGAGATGACTTCTGTGTTGACCAAGTCGTCAGAAGTCCTTTGGTTAATGCTACATGCAGCCAGTGACCGGGTTGCTCCGGTCCCTAGTACCCCGATGCTCGAGGCAGATCCAACGAATATGTAAGTAACAGACTAAGACGTATAATAATGAAATGCGTATATAATATGAACGAAGAACGTACCCTGGCCCAAGGGACACCCTCGGGTGGATCGGTGAGCTGGTCGAGACGCTGCTCGAGTTGTTGTGACCCGAAAGAGTAGATGACTTCGAGCGGGATGAAGGGCTAGATCTGACGGTGCCTAGCCGAGCATGACCGGGATCTAGCTGGAAGATGACACGTAGACCGGGACCTAACAGCGACGCGCAGGCCGGGATATGACATCGACAATCAGGATAAAATATGACTTCAGCACGAAGGCCGAGATAGGATACTGGCACATAGATCGGGATAGGACATCGGCGCATAGGTCGAAATAGGATCTCGACACGCAAGCCAAGATATGACATACAGCAGACAAGACTGAATAAGACAACGACGCGAAGATCGGAATGTAGCCTTGGCCCGAAGGCCGGAACACAGAGGAAGCGGAATACGATCAGATCGGCAACAACGACCATAGTGGCCAGATCCGTGCTAGGGGACAACAGACCCCGAATCCCTGTCGGGGATGGCTGTAATGGCTGTGAGGGGAAATGGGAGGTGGCCCTTGACCACCGGTGGACTGAGGAAGAAGTACGTAGAACCGAGGGGCAGCGCTCGGACTACCAGCGTGCCGAAGGAGGCTGTGTAGTCGGGTAGACGGTGTTAAAAGAAGAATAGAAAGAAGATAAAATAGGAGAGTAATAATTAATCTTATTGTTTTATTGATACTTGCCCTCAAGACAATACAATATATAGGGTTTAAACAATTACTTGGTCAATTAATCAATTAATAAATAACAGAATAATTCTAAAAATTATTCTGAGAATTATTCTAATAATTATAACAGAATTATTAGAATAATCCTAAAACTAATTTGATTTGATTTGATGATTTGATCCAGTCAATTCTGGTAATTCTCTTTTATCTCTTTTACCCCCCGACAAACTTAACGGGAGATCTTTGACGTTGAGTTTGCTTGCTAACTTGTTGAAACGCTGTCTGGATAATGGCTTAGTAAAGATATCAGCAATTTGATCCTCAGCAGAGATATAAGAGATGGATAATTGTTGAGTTGCCACACATTCACGAACAAAATGAAAATCAATCTCCACATGTTTTGTACGAGCATGAAAGATTGGATTTGCTGTGAGATATGTTGCTCCAATATTGTCGCACCAAATTTTTGGTGCAATATTTGATGCAAGATGAAGTTCAGAGAGAAGTGATTGAAGCCAAATAATTTCAGACGTTGTATTTGCTATAGCTTTATATTCTGCCTCAGTACTTGAACGAGATACCGTAGGTTGCTTCTTCGAATTTCATGAGATAAGATTTCGTCCAAGAAATATTGCATACTTGTAGAGCATCTATCTTCAGGAGAACTTGCCCAATCCACATCACTATAGGCATGTAAATCTCGAGACAATTGACGATATAAAAGAAGACCATGTAGAATAGTACCTTTGAGATAGCGAAGTATTCTTTTTACATTATCCCAATTTTTTTTCAGTTGGAGCATGCATGAATTGACAAGCACGATTTACTGCAAAAGTAATATCAGGGCGTGTGATAGTGACATATTGTAAGGCTCCAACAATGCTTCGATAAATCTGTGGATCAGACAGAGCAGGAGAGGATGAAGATGGAGAGTTGTTTATAGCAATTGGTGTAGAGACCGGACGTGCTCCATCCATTTTGGCTCTTTGAAGAAGTCCAGTAATATAATGTATTTGTTCTGAGAGAGAAGAGAGTCATCCTCATGTGGAATAAGCTCAATACCAAGAAAAAAAAAGAGCAATGCCCAAATCTCGGGTAGGAAATTCTTGATTGAGAAGACTTAATAAAGTTATGATGCTCTTGTGATCATTACCGGTTATCAGGATGTCATCCACATAAATAAGAAAAAATATCATGGACCCATCATTATATTTGTGAAATAGAGACGAGTCAGTCTTTGATCCAGAAAATCCTTGAGATTGTAACCAATTGGATAGTCGATGAAACCATACACGAGGAGCTTGTCGAAGACCATATAAGGATTTCTTAAGTTGGCAAACATGAGATGGAAATTGTGGATGAATGAACCCAGGTGGTTGCTCCATAAATACAGTTTCCTCAAGATGACCATGGAGAAACACATTTGAGATGTCCAATTGGCGTACAGGCCAATTGGAACTAACATCTATCGATAATAATAGTCTGACAGATGTAATCTTGATGACTGGACTAAAAGTGTCATTGAAGTCAATACCTGGTTGCTGACTAAAACCTTTGGCTACAAATAGAGTTTTGTGTCGTTCAAGAGAGCCATCAGCTTGATACTTAAGACGGAATACCCATTTAGAGCCACAACATTCATTGAGGAAGTGCGTGGAACTAGACTCCATGTTCCATTGCGAAGAAGTGCATCAAATTCTGTAGCCATTGCACTACGCCAATTTGGATCCTTGTTTGCTTGCGTAAAACAAGTTGGTTCAATAGATTTTGAAGAAACCACTAGAGCCCGTGGAAGAGGATATCGAGTCGCATTTGGTGGGCAACGTTCATAAATGTCACTAATGGGAAGCATGCGACGAGGAGCATTATCATCTGAATCACTTGTTGATGGTGATGAGGAAGTAGGCTGACATGGTGATGTAGATGACGGACTTGCATTATCCGAGGATCCAGAACTAGAGAGCATATTATCTTCGACCGGCGAGGCTTCCAAGATTGGAGCAGCATCCTGAGGTGATTCTGATGGTATAGGGGAGTTATTAGAGAGTGGAGCAGGACCTAAGATGCCATCATTTCTGACAATATTAGGTGGTATTAAGAAGGTGCCACCTGTATCTGGAGGAGAGATCGAAGAAGATAATGAAAAAGGGAATAGAGCCTCATCAAAAGTAACATGTCGTGAAATATAAATTCGACCTGTTGGTATATGTAAGTAACGATAACCATGGTGCAAATTGCTGTAACCAAGGAAAACACATTGTAGTGAACGAGAGTCAAGTTTGTGTTTAGAGTAGGGGCGTAACCATGGATAACATGCGCAACCAAAAATTCGAAGGAAAGTGTAATTAGGAGTTTGATTATAAAATGTTTCAAAAGGACATTTATGATTGAGAAATGGAGTAGGGAGTCGATTTATGAGATATACAGCAGTGGTAACAGCTTCATCCCAAAATTTACGTGGAACTGATGCATGATGAAGAAGAGCTAAGGCAACTTCGACTATATGTCTATGTTTTCTCTCAGCAGAGCCATTTTGTTCTGGAGTGTGAGGACAAGAGACTCGATGAACAATTCCACAAGATACAAGATGACGATGGAGAGCTTGATATTCACCTCCCCAATCAGAATGAAAAGAAAGTATTTTACAAGTAAAATATCGTTCAACTTGATTTTGATATTTACAAAATATATCCAATAAATCAGATTTTCTTTTCATAGGATAGAGTCAAGTATATTTACTAAAATGATCAATAAAGGTAATATAATATTGGAAACCTTGGTTAGATAAAACAGGTGCAGGACCTCAAACATCAGAATGAATTAATTCAAGTGAGAAATTAGAAACATAATCGGATGAATAGAAAGGTAGCTTATGACTTTTAGATTCCATGCAGGCCCTACATGAATGAGATGGAGAGGAGGTAATGGAAGTAGGTAAACCATACCTATTGATGATTGACTGGACAATATGAAGAGAAGGATGACCAAGTCGAGCATGCCAAGCTGGTTTATTTGTGCGTTCACCAACAAAAGCTTTGATTGAAGAACTTTGAAGATAGTAGAGGCTATTTTTGATTCTCCCATGAAATACAATAGCATTTGTTCTTTTATCTTTTATAAGATAATGATTATGATGAAACTAAAAAATGACATTGTTATCAAGACAAAACTGACAGGTAGAAAGTAAATTTTTAATGATAGATGGAACATGAAAGACATTGCACATGTGAAAAGTTCGATTAGATAAATGAATATATGTGTTTCCAAGATTAGCAATTTGCAAACCTGAGCCATCACCTACTTGAACCGTATCTGAGCCATAATATGACATTACGTCTGTAATGATATTATAATCCGATGTGACATGTTGAGTTGCTCTAGTGTCAATATACCAATCAGTAGATGAAAACTCTGGGGTTTTACCGCAAGTAGGCACAGATGAGAGAGCTTTAGGATATGCTTGTCAAATAGACGGTTATCTTGAGGCTGTAGAACCACCAATGAAATTTGAGGCAAATCTTTTAGGGCGTAGATTTCCCGGATGACCAATGATGTGATAAATTTGACATTTTACCCGACAACAATCAAGTCTTTTAGGACATAGATTTTCAGTATGACCAATGATGCGACAAATTTGACATCGGACTGAATTTTTTTTTTTTGGCCTCCTTGATTGTGTTGAGTATTTGACATCTAAAGTAAAATAACTTATCTTGTAGAGAGACTGGATCGCCGGAAAGGGGGCCTTTCGCTTGGAGAAACTCCCCTTGGAGGAAATAGAAGCCTTGGCTTGAGCAACCACTTGTTGTCGACGTCGAGGTTTGGCCGACGTTCGGTGGACAGCGGCGGTAGCACAAAAGGAGAAGCCCTTTTGTCGTCTTGTTTTGCGGTTTCAAAAAAAGAAACTCCTCTTTTGTCTTGGGCGACGATAGAAAAAGGAAGGGAAGAGGAATTGTGAGGGAGAATTAAGAGAAAGAGAAGGAACGAAGGATCATGACTCTGATACTATGTTAAAAGAAGAATAGAAAGAAGATAAAATAGAAGAGTAATAATTAATCTTATTGTTTTATTGATACTTGCAATACAATATATAGGGTTTAAACAATTACTCGGTCAATTAACCAATTAATAAATAACATAATAATTCTAAAAATTATTCTAAGAATTATAACAGAATTATTAGAATAATCCTAAAACTAATTTGATTTGATTTGATGATTTGATTTGGTCAATTCTGGTAATTCTCTTTTATCTCTTTTAGACGGTGAGGGAAGTGAGAGGGGATTGCTCCGACAGCCGAGGCTGTCAGCGTGGAGATGAGGCAGTGCTGGCGGCAGCGTGGAGAAGAGAAAGGTGAAGAGGTTGCGGCATTAAGAGAGGGAGCGGCGATGGCGTTCGCGATAGGGTCGCGGGGCGCACGCTAGCATCGATGAAGAGACGAGCGTGAGAGGGAGGAGGTGGTGGCCGGAAGTGACGAGGGTCGCGGGGTGCGCGCGGGGCAGAGAAGCGACACCGACGATAGCGTGGAGAGGAGAAAGTGGCTCCACGTGCTAGGCAGCGGTGACGGCACGAATCCGATGATGTTTTCGTGAGGCGGTGATGGCTTGAGAGGGAAGAGGTGGCGGCTACTGAAGTGGACATTGGAAGCGACGTAGATGACGACCGGTGTGCGACGGGCAACGACGCTGGTCCCATGGCGGTGGAAGGGCCCTCCTTTTCATAAGCAGTGCCATCTGCGTAGTCCTTTTGAGGTATCTTGTTCCTTCATTCCATGAACAAGTCGAACATTGACGAGCTAGAGATGCAAGGTTTTGAGGCGGCTTATTGAAATACACTATTGCATCGAGATGTTCGTAAGTAGCACAGTAGAATGCAATGGGCATACCTCATCTTCACCTAGACCTCATTGTCTAGTGCTAGTAACAAGGAAAGAGGCCCAAGGATTCAGCAATAGAGTGAGGCACACAAGAAGCATTTGCTTGAGTGTCCCAAGTTGGTGAAACAGACGAGGGTAACCCATCAAATGTTCAGAGGTCCTGCACTTGAAAATGTACGTATGGGTCGCCTTGCCAAAGATGGTGAAGTATGCCTTGCGTTTCTAAAATCCTTTGATGCGGTGAAAATTTACCACCACTTTGCTTTGTCAAATAGCCAGAGCCTGTAATTATTAACATGTGTTAGAAGAGTACGTCGGGAGTTGTCCGGAAGATTTGATGACTCGAACAAGAGTGACTCAAATCGCAATGGCTTGCTAACTCGGACTAGTTCGGCAGCTTGAACTAGCTCGATCAAGTGTGACTTAGCCAAATTGAGGCGGGGCCACATACTGATCCACAGTGAGACTGATACGAGCGATAACATCCTTCATGCCATGTTCTTTTAAAAAGGGAAAAAAAAAAATACAGAATATCAACAAGTAGACATAACATAGGAAATAACCTACAGAAATCACAGATCACCCACTGATCTAATGGCCATGATCCCATTCATCTAATTGCCTCGCTCATCCTCCTCCTGGAACTCTAACCCTATATTTGGATGGGATGAGACAAGGTTCATTAGTAGAAGGGGAAGAGAAGAGAAGGAAGGGAAAGTAATATATTTATCTTATCCTTGTTTGGAAGGAAGGAAAAGTTCATTTGAGATGAAAGGGATGAAAATGAAGGTTAAATATATAAATTTATAAAAATATTCTCTTATTTCCTTAATAAATCTATATGTGAAAAAATAAATAAGGATAAAATTAGAATAATTTCTTCTTCCCCTTCCTTACACCTCAAATTGAGGTGTAAGAAATTTCGATGATTCCTGAGCATGTAAGAGGAAGCTTTACCCTTCTCTCTCCTTCTCCTTCATGACTCACTCTCTCCCAAACAAGTGTAAAAATTCTTTTTATTCATGTTTACCTTTTCCTCCCTTTTACTCACCTCCTCCCAAACAGAGATAAAGAGGAATCATGGGAAAGGGATCGGTGTAGCTGTGATTTTGGTTGGAGGGCCGTTGCGAATTTTACTATTCCAATTCCAATAGTCACGGTGTGGATTTATAAAACAAATAAATAGAATTAATCATTTAAAATTTTTATTAGAACGAATCTAGTAATTAAGTTAATAATATTAATAATTTGATTAATAATAATAATTAGTTAATGATATGTAAAATAAATAAATTTAAATATACAAAATTTATTTAAGAATTTTTAGAATTTAAAATAGATTTTATATAGAATTTTTAGGGGATAATTCTGTTAAAATTTAATTAAATCATATATAAATTGAAAATTTATTGATTAATTAACCGCCTTCCTCTCTTCGCAAGCGCGCCCACCAAACCCTTTCTCCGCCGCTTTTCACCTCTCCTGCACTCTACGCCGCCGCCGCCGCCGTGAGCTGTCGCCGGAGAAGACGTCACCGCGGCCGTGAGCTGTCGCTGGAGAGGACGCTTCCGCTGCCGTGACATGGACCAGCAGAAGGAGGAGGCGGCGGGATGTGCGGCGTGCAATCGCATGCACCGCAGATGCCCGCCGAATTGTATATTCGCGCCGTATTTTCCGGTGACGAGCCGGTCGTTCGACTACGTCTATCACGTCTACGGGTGCAGCAATGTCGGGAAGATTCTACAGAGCTTACCGGTCGAACAGCGGAAGAGGGCGGCGGAGTCGCTGGTGTTCGAAGCGGAGGCTCGCATCCGTCATCCTGTGCTTGGATGCGTCGGCTACATTTATCTACTACAGCAGCACCTCGCTCAGATCGACCGCGACATTCAAGAGGCCGAGACCCAGATTTCCGCCGCTGGACCGCCGGCAATGTCACCACCGCTAGAGCAGCATTATTGGCACCCGATGCCTCAGTTGACGGCGATGGCGGCGCCGCCATATCATGAGCAGCCAGAAGATTTGCTGCTGGTTACAGGCGCCGCCACTTATCCATCGATTCCTAAGACAGCCGATTCCGCAGATGCCTCTGCCTCCACAAGATGACCGTGATGACAGCCGCCGAGCACGAGGACTTCCTCAGCGATATCCCTTCGACACCGCTGTGGCAGGATGAAATGACGGACGCTGAAGTTCAGTATTTCGCCGCCGAGATCGAGGACCTAAGCAAAAGCACAAATTAGTTCAGGATGAAATAACTTTAGTTCTCCTACAAAAGCACAAATTAGTGGAGCCTATAAGCAAAAGCACAAATATAATTCATATTTCTTAAATAAAAGGTAGATCCACTGTCTTAGCGGCCCCCTAGTACCGATCCCACGGATATGAAATTCATATTTTTTTAAATGAATTCACAAAAAGGAATCCATATTTCATAGATCAATTGGTCCGAGTCGGTGGGATAATCAATAAACCTAATTGAGTTTCTTATTTTTTGTTATATCACAAAAATGTCTCTTTTTTTTCATTGAATTCATTGCCATCAAACATAACAGATCACTATGATGCAAGTTCATCTTCTCATACCTTCAACTTACAACCTTTTTGACCAAATTTTTGAAACATTGAAATTGAAAAGTGTAGGATCGAAAAGAATTTAGATATCTCTATATTTACATGATATTATCCACTTTGGGCCTAAGCCCTCATAGTTTAACTCTTGGGCTCTCCCCAAAAGGCCTCATGCTAATGGAGATATCTTTTCTTTTTATAAATCATAATCTTTCCTATGTGTTTTACAATGTGGGACTATGTTTGCAACCTTACAAACCCAACAGAAATTACCTAAAAAATCATTCAGATTCATTTTTCACCTGGTTAATTCAACTAACAAAACATTTTTGAGTCCCTCATTTACCTAAAAGTCTGAGCTATTTTAATGGCTGTTGTTGAATAAGTGTGAATGGAGAAAGAGGTGGAAGAGAAGAAGCTCTATTGTGAATGAGACTTTAGTCCCACATTGGGAGTTTTAAGGTACTTTTGTTGGTTTATATTGATTCACATACATTGAGGTTATGAACAAATGCATGGTGAGAAACTCTCTCTCACACGTGGGTGCGCAGGGGGGGATGCAAATTCAGGGCCTGGATTTGCAATGAACCAAGTTGACTTGTGTGCGAGCGCGACCTGCGCACATGAATGCCGGACCGGTCGGGGCAAAAATTTGCCCAAGTGGAACAACCAACATTTTGCCACGTTGTTCTTTTTGTTGTTATGAAACGGATGTATTAAATTTGAGATTAATGTAGGGCGTTTCGTAGCTTGGTGAGTAATGATCATTAATCGATCATTATGCCGTTCATTTGAGCTCCTATAAAAGGAGGCTGTGACTACAGGAAAAAGGGTTACGCACAAAGCATAGCTCTCCATTTTCTTCCTCCTCCTCTGTCGTGCAGCTCCTGCTCGGCGGAGTACCCGTGATAGCAATCGGGCGCCACTCAGTTCATCATGATCACCAGTGCTTGGTCGGATTCACGGTCTACCTTTATATCATAGGAAACAGACGACCCTTGTAAGCATCGAAGCACAGCCGGAGGTGGACGAATCTGTTTCAAGGAAACTGCGACTCTCGCAGGTCTCGGTCAGTTTTCCTGGTCGACCAGTCTCCTCGCCCGATCTGTCTTTTACCAGATCAAGTGCTGCTCTGGTCTTCCGTTCTGCAGACCAGCCCTGTCGTTCCGTTCTGCAGACCTGGTCTTCCGCTTTGCAGATCTGGTCTGGCGCTCTGCAGACCTGCTCTACCTCTCTGGTCTTCCGCTTTGCAGACTTGTACTGATGCTCTGGTCTGCCGTTCTATAGACCTGCCCTGCAGCTCTGGTCTGCCGCTCTGTAGACCTGCGCTGCCTCTCTGATCTGTTGCTTTGGTCTGCCGCTCTGCAGACCTGCCCTACTGCTATGGTCTTCCATACTACTACTCTGGTCTTCCGCACTGCAGCTCTGGTCTGCCGCTCTGTAGACCTGCCCTGCTACTCTGGTCTTTCGCACTGCAGCTCTGGTCTGCTGCTCTGCAGACCTGCCTTGCCGCTTTGCAGACCTGCCGTGTCGCTCTGGTCTGCCGCTCTGCAGACCTGCCCTGGTCTTCTGCTCTGCTGACCTGGTCTTGCGCTTTGCTGACCTGGTCTTCCGCTCTGCTGACCTGGTCTTTCACTCTGCAGACCTGGTCTTCCGCTCTGTAGACCTGGTCTTTCGCTCTGCACTTTACAGAAACCAGCCCCTGCTGGCAGCCTGAGATTATCCGCTCAGGTCATTTCGACTATAAGTTGAATTTAATTCAGTGTAGCTTAAATTCAACTAATACCCATAAATCTCCGACATTAGATTGTTTGTATCCAATAATCTTGAAACAGATTCGACTCTGTTGAGATGCCCACGGAACGAAATGTTGAGGTGCAACAGACTCAACACGTGCATGCCCCCTTCTCCCCGATTGGTACTGTGCCAATCAACCACGGGGAAAAGCCAGAGAAGTTCAGTGGACTGAACTTCAAGAGGTGACAGCAGAAGATGCTTTTCTACCTGACCACACTCAACCTGGCTCGATTCTTGACCAAGGACCCTCCCAAGCGAGCTAAGGATGCTGATGTGCAGACCATCAGTACAGTGGAGGCATGGACTCATTCTGAGTTCCTTTGCCAAAATTATATCCTCAACTGCCTTGTCGACTCGCTGTACGCTGTGTATAGCATGAAGAGAACGGCTAAGGAGCTGTGGGAGTCCCTGGACAAGAAATTCAAGACGGAGGATGCAGGGGCAAAAAAGTTCATCGTGGGCCGATTCCTGGACTACAAGATGGTTGACACCAAGACGGTGATCAGCCAAGTCCAGGAGCTTCAGGTGATCTTGCACGAGATCCACTCAGAAGGGATGGTTCTGAGTGAAACCTTCCAGGTGGCTGCTATCATTGAGAAGCTGCCTCCCGGCTGGAAGGACTTCAAGAACTACCTGAAGCACAAGAAGAAGGAGATGAATGTGGAGGAACTCATGGTTCGACTTCACATTGAAGAAGACAACAAGAGTTCAGAGAGGAAACTGTTCTCTCATGCTACTGTGAAAGCCAACGTGGTCGAGCACGGTCAAAGCTCGAAACAGAAGAACCCCAAGTCTTCTAAGATGGGACCTAGAGGAGGCATCAGTAAGAAGAAGTTCTTTGGGAAGTGCTTCAACTGTGACAAAGTGGGTCACAAATCTTCGAAGTGCAGAAAGCCGAAGAAGAAGCAAGAGACCAACCTGAACGAGGGACCAGAAATGGACAACCTCTGCGCTGTGGTCTTTGAGTTGAACCTGATCGGTTCAAACCCGCGACAATGGTGGATTGATACTGGAGCCACCAGACATGTGTGCTGCAACAAGGAGCTGCTCCACAACTTCGAGGAAGTCACTGGAGACAAAATATTCATGGGGAACTCAGCAACCTCGGACATCATGGGCCAAGGAAAAGTGGTGCTGAAGATGACCTTGGGCAAGGATCTCACTCTGAACAATGTGTTGTATGTTCCGGAGATTCGAAAGAATCTAGTGTCCGGATCACTGTTAAGCAAGCATGGCTTTCGCATTGTCTTTGAGTCGGGCAGAGTTGTATTGTCCAAGAATGGAGTGTTTGTAGGAAGGGGCTATGTATCTGATGGGCTGTTTAAGCTCAATGTAATGACGATTAGGCCTAAGATAAATAAAACTGAAATCTCTTCCACTTATATGCTTGAGTCTTTGTGTTTGTAGCATGGTAGACTAGGACATGTTAACTACGATGCATTGCGTAGATTAATTAATATGCAAAGCATACCTACATTTTGTTGGTGCGGTTAGCATTAACGGTTTAACTCAGGTTTTGATGAATGACAAAGTAGGTTAAGTTAGGTTTGTCGTTGTCTAACACTCTGATCGAGTGTGCAGGCAAAGTCCAGACAGGTCGACGGGCTGACCGGATGTCTGGCACGAAGCCTAGCTAGGTCAACGTGCCGACCGGATAGCTGGCACGAAGTCCAAGCGGGTCGACGGGCTGACCGGACGCTTGGCACGAAGTCCAGCTAGGTCGACGGGCTAACCGGATAGCTGGCATGAAGTCTAAATGGGTCGAAGGGCTGATCGGACGTCTGACAGGTAAGTCACTGGAGGAGAGTGACTGTGAGGACGCGTTTCCGGGAAGGGAACTTAGGCGCCGATCCAACTTAGAACCATTTCAGAACTCTAAGTCGAGATCTTGACTAAATTCCGGTCTCGGAGAGACGGAATCTAATTAATACTCTCTTTGTCAAATTATAAGTTGTGATAACAATTTGTTTTGCAGGATATACATTGTCTCGGACTAACCTTGTCTTACAAGAGAAGGAGTTTCTGGAGAAAGGGGATCCGGGCGCCCGAAGGTCTGGGCGGCCGGAGGCAAGTTTTATCCCCAGCGCATCGTCGACAAGTGGAGCTCGCTGGTTGGGCCTGCTACGTTACACCAGGGCGCCCGAAAGGGATCCGGGCGCCCCGAGCATCCTATAAAAGAAGGGTCTGTTGGGACCAAATATAGCTAGAGGGGGGGGGGGGGGGGGGAATAGCTCGTCGCGTGTTCATGATCGGCGTTGCTTGTTTCTTCAAAGATGTGCAGCGGAAATACAAAGAAACAAATGCATACAACGCTAACAAATAGATTTTACTTGGTATCCACCTCACAAGAGGTGATTAGTCCAAGGATCCACACACGCACGCACTCTCCACTATGAATAACACTCCTTTATGGTAACTACCAAAGGCGGAGAAACCCTACAACACTCTCAATACAAGAAGAAGGAAAGGGAAACAAAATACAAGCAAAAGCTTACAAGTTATGCAGTGAAAACCCTAACCCTAACTTCTTGTTGTAGCTCGCCTCTTGATCTTGGATCACTAGCAAACCTTGCTCCAAGAACCCTCCAAGAACTGGCGGTAGAGTGGAGAAGAAGTGTGGAGAGCTGCTGTGCTCGCTGGAGAGGATCGGAGATGAACAGTGCGAGTTCTACCGAAGAAGACGCACACCAACGACCTTTATCTGCGCCAACGGTCGGATCCCAATTGATTGGATTGCTCCCAATCGATCAGGGAGGCTTTGGATCGATCCATTGATCGATCCAGAGCGCCTCTGTGCTCTGGGAATTTGCTTGGATTGATCGGCTGATCGATCCAGGGCTTATCGCACGAAGTCACAGCTCCCAATCGATCCACTGATCGATTGGGGGCTCTGGATCGATCGACCGATCGATCCAGCGCTGTTCTGTGCGATCGCGCACTCGTCCCAATCGATCCACTGATCGATTGGGAGGGGGCCTGTCGCGAAGACTCGCCCAATCGATTGGCCGATCTTTTGGGCATGAGCTAATCGATCGACTGATCGATCCAACTCATGATTTTCTCCCAAAATCAAGTCTAAAGCCTCCTAAACCAACATCCGGTCAACCATGACATGTTGGTTCATCATGCTTAGCATCCGGTCACCCTTGACCTGCTAGGACTCCCTCACCAAGTGTCCGGTCAATCCCTTTGACCCACTTGGACTTTTCCTCATCGTGCCAAGTATCCGGTCATTCTCTTGACCTATTTGGACTTTTCCCTTCTTGCCAAGTATCCGGTCAATCCCTTTGACCTACTTGGACTTTTCTTTCTCGTGCCAAGTATCCAGTCAATCCCTTTGACCTACTTGGACTTTCACCAGATGTCTGGTCAACCTTGACCCATCTGGATTTCCCCGTGTCTGGCTTCACTCACCAGGACTTCCCTTCCGCCTAGCTTCACTTACTAGGACTTCTCTTCTGCCTGGCTTCACTCACTAGGACTTTCACCTAGCTTCACTCACTAGGATTTTCACCTGACTTCACTCACCAGGATTTTCCTCTACCTGGCTTCACTCACCAGGACTTTCACCTAACTTCACTCACTAGGATTTTCACCTGACTTCACTCACCAGGATTTTCTTCTGCCTGGCTTCACTCACCAGGACTTTCACCTAGCTTCACTCATTAGGATTTTCCTTCTGCCTAGCTTCACTCACTAGGTCTTTCACCTGGCTTCACTCACCAAGATTTCCACCTGGCTTCACTCACCAGGATTTTCACCTAGCTTCACTCACTAGGATTTTCACCTGGCTTCACTCACCAGAATGTTCCCCTGCCTGACTTCACTCACTAGGACTTTCACCTAGCTTCACTCACTAGGATTTTCACCTGGCTTCACTCACCAGGATTTTCTTCTGTCTGGCTTCACTCACCAGGATTTTCTTCTGCCTGGCTTCACTCACCAGGACTTTCACCTAGCTTCACTCACTAGGATTTTCCTTCTGCCTAGCTTCACTCACTAGGTCTTTCACCTGGCTTCACTCACCAGGATTTTCCTTCTGCCTAGCTTCCTAATCAGGACTTCCCAGTCAAGTATTTGGTCAACCTTGACCTACTTAACTATTCTTCAACCAACCTGATCAGACCCTGATCAAAAGGGAATTGCATCAAACAATCTCCCCAAATGAACAATTGCACCTGCACTTGTCCATATCATCGAAGTCTTGTATTGTCAAACATTGAAACCCAAACCAAGACTCAATCTTGGTCAACCAGGTCAACCTTGACCTGTGAGATATTGCACCAACAGGGTCAAGGGTGGAGCTTCCATATACAACTCAGAACTCTCAGACTACTCTCTTGTGCTCTTGCAACGCTGCGAAGCTACTCCGACTACACACTGTTTTCTTTTCCTTTTATCGGTATTATTATTTTTATTAGCATTCATGTACTCAATTTGTATTCAATATTCGAATTGCTAGTGAATTTCCCAACGAAAGTACTCAACGAGTACGGGCCTTGGAGTAGGAGTCGACACAGGCTCCGAACCAAATAAAAACGAATATGTGTTAGCCTTGTCTCTTTTTGCTTATATTTTCCGCTGCGCTTAACTCTTTTCGACGTTTTTTTTTTAAATCGATATTCACCCCCATCCTCTATCGAACGATCACAATCCAACAAGTGATGTCAGAGTAGGTACTGCTCTGATTTGGTGCAACCACCAATCAGACAAGGGGGTGATCTGTTTAAAAAAAAAATCTTCTTTCGACTTTCAGTTTTTCATATAATTTCAAACTGGTATTATTACCTTTTTGGAAATTTCTTTCCGTTGTAATTAAATTTAAATTGGCGCAACACCAATTTAGTTATTTTTTTTATTTCTTCCCGCACTACTAATCCAAGACCAAGTCTTGGAACCTCTCTTGTTTGTTTTCCTGTGTGCAGATTAAAATGTCGCAACTTGAGGGCTTCAGCATAGTGCGACCTCCCTTGTTCAATGGGGATGATTTCCTGTACTGGAAGAAGCGGATGGAGGTGTATCTCAAGACGGATTTCGACCAGTGGCTCGGCGTCACAAAAGCCTACAAAACACCCGTTGACAACTCCGGAATTCCACTAGACCTGGAATAGTGGGCTTTGGACTTGAAGAAGAAAGCGTCGACGGAAAATAAGGCGATCAACACGTTACAATGCGGATTGACAAGGGAAGAGCTGAACCGGGTCGGATCGCATCAGAACGCGAAAGAGCTATGGGATAAATTGATCGAGCTGCACGAAAGAACTAGCGACACTAAGGTAACAAAAAGGGATTTGTTGTTAAATAAAATATTTAATATAAAAATGCAGAAAGGAGAAACAGCGAGTCAGCTGCACGCGAGAATCAAGGATATCCTTAACGGGCTCCACGCGATAGGCCACCAGATGAAAAATAGAGATCTAATCAGGTATGCATTAAACGTGTTTCCACGCAACAACTTGTGGGCATCTATCGTGGATGCCTACAAAAGTTCTAAGAATTTATCTAAACTTAAATTAGATGAATTATTTTGTGAATTAGAGTTACACGAACAAACTAATGCTAGATCCGAGAAAGGTATAACTTTGTTTGCAGGTTCCTCCAAGGAAAATAAGAACAAGCATGAACCCGAAGAAGATTCTGACCAGAACTCCGAAGATGAAGAGCACCTGGTGAACCTGGTAAGGAAGATGTTCACCAGGACGAAAAGGAGCTTCAGCAAGAAGGATCTTCAGAAGATCAACACTCCAACCGAATCGAGGAACGTGACGTGCTTTAGATGCAACAAAAAGGGGCACTACAAGAATGAGTGTCCGAGATCAAAGAACGACAAAACGAAACCGGTCAAATAGAAGACCCTTAAAGCAACGTGGGACGACTCGTCTTTAGAAGAATCAGAGGACGAAGATCAGAAGAACCAAAGTTACCTCGCGCTGATGGCCCGTGAAGCAGAGTCGGAGGACGAATCGGAAGACGGGTTCGGATCCGAATCAAGCCACGAGTCCGTACTCGTTTCCGAAGGTTCCGAAGAGGTATACTTTAATTTGAACAAAATTTTTTTTAAAATTATTTCATGTTTAAATAATAAATTAATGAAAATTGAAAAAGAAAATAAATTGCTCCTTGAGGAAAATCAAAACCTCAAGGAACAAATCACAAATAACAAACCAACTCAAGATCTAACACTTGAGGAGGAGAATTCATCATTAAAATTAGAAATTAACAATTTAAAAGGTATGTTAGAAAATTTTACTACAAGATTAAAAAATTTAGACTTAATATTAAATAATCAAAAAGTAAGTTACAACAAAACCGGACTTGGCTATAAGTCAAATTCAAATAAAACATTTAATTCATTAATAACCCAACACAAACTAACAAGAAAAGCTTGAGTTCCAAAAGTGTGCTTAACCACGCAAGTAGGACTTAACCAATATTACATACCTAAAGATAAAATATATTACGTAAAGTCAAATAAACAAAATCAAAAACCAGAATACAAACCTAGACAAAAAAAACTCAAAATCTAAATATTTTAAAACTCACCAAAACTCGACCTATCATCAAGTAAATTATAACTATAAAAGAAATAGACATAAACCCAAAACGAAAAATTTTAAAAAAAAAGCCAATAATTCAGGGGGAGGCTCTAGAATAGATGGCACCTCCAAAACTAATCTACCCGGCAGGGTACTTAGGACCAATTAGGAAGGGGACTCAAGTTTAACTTGAAAAATGGTACTGGTGAAATTTTGGATGATAGTACGTTAGGGAAGCTTAGTCTATGCATGTCTAGGAAGATATGGCTTCGACCTGGTGCATTTGGCTAAATGGAACTCACCGAAACTACCCTTTATGGATCCTAACCAGTTAGACCAAGGTTTTGTACTAAGTCCAGTGGATAAGACTATTTGGAAAACCTCGAAGGTATGGTTACACTAATGATGTCCAAGTGACTCACCATAGCCCAGAAGTTTATCCACAGAATATCTATCTGTTGAACCCAAAGCTAAACCTGAATCTAACATAAGTTAAAATCAAACACTAAAATTGAAACTAAATTATCTCACTAAATAATAGGATACCCTGATTGAAAATTTAGATCGGGTGAGATGACAAAGAATCAAAATTAAATTTTGAATTAAAATTTAAGATTAAAATTAAAATTAAAATTAAATTAAATCTCGAAATTTAAAATTTTATATTAATGTAAAAAATTTATTTTAAAATTAACTTTAAAAATATATTTTAACTTAAAAATTATTTTAAAAATTAACTTTAAACTTAAAAATTATTTTTAAAATTAACTTTAAACTTAAAAATTATTTTTAACTTTAAACTTAAAATTAATTATAAATAAAACTAACTTTAAACTTAAAAAATATCTTAAAAATTATTTTAACTTTAAAAAAAAACTTTTTCAAAAATTCCTTTTAATTTAAATTTTTTAACTTAAAAACTTTCTCAAAAAAAAAAATTTAAAAAATTATTTAAATAACCTTTTAAAAATTATTTTTTAGAAAAAAAATCATTTTAAAAATCCTTTTAAAAAATTATTTTAAAAACTTTTAAAAATTCTTTTAAAAAATTTTAAAAAATCATTTTAAAAATTCTTTCAAAAATTATTTTAATAAATTATTTAAAAAAAAACTTTTAAAAAATCATTTTAAAAATTCTTTTAAAAACTTCTAAAAAATCAGTTTAAAAATTCTTTTAAAAATTATTTAAAAAAAAAACTTTTAAAAAGTCATTTTAAAAATCATTTTAAAAACTTTTAAAAAA
Organism: Zingiber officinale; assembly: GCF_018446385.1. NCBI lineage: Eukaryota > Viridiplantae > Streptophyta > Magnoliopsida > Zingiberales > Zingiberaceae > Zingiber > Zingiber officinale. The sequence goes on along the minus strand of NC_055993.1, from coordinate 83,364,703 downwards.
TTATTTTTAAAATTATTTTTAAAAAAACTTTTAAAGAATCATTTTAAAAATTCTTTTAAAAAAATTATCTTAAAAAACTTTTAAAAAATCATTTTAAAAATTATTTTAAAAACTTTTAAAAAATCATTTTAAAAAAAATTCTTTTAAAAATTCTTTTAAAAAACTTTTAAAAAATCATTTTAAAAATTCTTTTAAAAACTTTAAAAATCAATTTAAAATTCTTTTAAAAATTATTTTAAAAACCTTTAAAAATCATTTTATTTTATTTTTTAAAATTATTTCAAACTTAAACCTGAAACTCCACCTAAAATAAATTAAACTAGATTAAACTAATTAAAATTTTAACAAATAATTAAAATTTGATTAAATAATTAATAATTATATAATTAAAGTAAAAAATTTATACATTAACTGTACTTTAATGTACTTAATTAGCCTTATATTAATCCCACTTAAAAGGAAGGAAATAAAAAGTTAAATTATAATTAATACTTTCATTAATCAATTCAATTAATTAATACAAAGGTTAAATTATTTTAAATAAGTATTAAATTATTGAATCAAGTAAAAGTTAACCAATTTGTGATAACAATTAATTGTTATTAAATTAACAAAATCTTAACTTATTTAACCTTAAACTAAAGCTTAAACGCTTGAATCTAAAATTAATTATTAATCAAACTCAAATAAACAATTATACCACGGGTACAGAGATAATTATGTAAATAATATAAGTGTTACTAAATTAGAAAAATGTATTAGGGCTTTGAAATTTTACACACCCAAACCTTAGCATTATATTTAGGGGGAGTAATAAAATATGGAAGATTAATAAATTAAAGGAGAGTAATAAATTAAAAAAGTATCAAATTCAGGGGGGTTTATTATTTTCTAAAAGAAATTATCTCCTTAAGTGTTTTTAAAATTTGTCTTTAAAATCTCTTTAGAAAATTCTACATCAATTTATTTTTTAAAAAAATTACTTCAAAAATCTTATTTTTAGAAAATATTTTGAAAAGCTTTATTTTTAAATAATTTTCGAATTCAAGGGGGACTTAATTATTTATTTTAAAATCATTATTTGAAAAACGTTCTCTTATTCTAAGTATGTTACTTTTAAAAACTAAGTTGTTTTTAAATTTTAAATGTTTTTACTTAGTTTCTTTTAAAATTAAAATTGATTATGTAAACTAGATTTTACAAACTTAATTTTGCAAATTGAATTCTTTTTCTTGGTTTTGAAAATCAGAGTTTACTTGCTTTTGAAAATCTAATTTGAAAGTTGAACTCTACTCTGTTTTAAATATTTTAAAATGTTTTAAGTTTGCAAGCTGTGATTTTGAAAATTCCTCTCTAAGTTATCTTTGAAAAATTATTTTAGAAATTAAATTTCTCAAAATTAGATTTTTCTATTTTGAAAATTCCAGTCTACAAAACTAGATTTTGGAAAATTAAGCTAATTTTTTAAAACTGCTATTTAAAAATTAACTCTTAAGTTTTAAAAATTATACTTTCCAAAGTTATCTTTATAAATTAGCTATTTTTCAAAACTCGACTATTTTACCAAATTAGCTATTTGTCACATAACTTAGCTATTTTTGAAAAGGTTAAGAGATACTTTTAGAGTAAAATATTTAATTAAACTCCCCCAAGTCAACTTCACCTTATTTCGTGCAATGTTTACATTGGCTGTATTCTTTTATTTGCATTTTTTTTCTATGTTCATGTTTGATGAATGCCAAAGGAGGAGGGATAGGTGGTTAAGTTAGTGCAACAAAAATATCAAATTTAAAATCTAACTTAAAAACCCCTATAAATGCTTGTTTTTAATTGCATATTTTTTTACTAACTTAACCCGGTTGTCATTTCATCGAAAAGGGGGAGATTGTTCGTGCGCACTAACGGTCTAACTCATGTTTTGATGAATGATAAATTAGGTTAAGTTAGGTTTGTCATTATCTAACACTCTGATCGAGTGTGCAGGCGAAGTCCAGATAGGTCGACGGGCTGATCAGATGTCTGGCACGAAGCCCAACTAGGTCAACAGGCCGATTGGATAGCTGGCAAGAAGTCCAAGTGGGTCGACGGGTTAACCGGACACTTGGCACAAAGTCCAGCTAGGTCGACGGGCTGACCGGATAGCTGGCACGAAGTCCAGACGGGTCGAAGGGCTGACCGGACGTCTGGCAAGTAAGTCACTGGAGGTGAGTGACTGTGAGGACGCGTTCCCGAGAAGGGAACTTAGGCGCCGATCCGATTTAGAACCATTTCGGAACTTTAAGTTGAGATCTTGACTAGATTCCGGTCTCGGAGAGACAGAATCTAATTAATACTCTCTTTGTCAAATTATAAGCTGTGCTAACAATTTGTTTTGTAGGATATACATTGTCTCAGACTAACCTTGTCTTGCAGGAGAAGGAGTTTCTGGAGAAAGGTGGTCCTGGCACCCGGAGGGGATTCGGGCGCCCGGAGGCAAGTTTTATCCCCAGCGCGTCGTCGACACGTGAAGCTCGCTGGTTGGGCCTGCTACGTCACACCAGGGCGCCCGGAAGGGATCCGGGCGCCCCGAGCATCCTATAAAAGAAGGGTCAAGGGTGGAGCTTCCATATACAACTCAGAACTCTCAGACTGCTCTCTTGTGCTCTTGCGACGCTGCGAAGCTACTCCGACTACACACTGTTTTCTTTTCCTTTTGCCGGTATTATTATTTTTATTAGCATTCGTGTACTCAATTTGTATTCAATATTCGAATTGCTAGTGAATTGCCCAACGAAAGTACTCAACGAGTATGAGCCTTGGAGTAGAAGTCGACACAGGCTCCAAACCAAGTAAAATCGAATCTGTGTTAGCCTTGTCTCTTTTCGCTTATATTTTCTGCTGCGCTTAACTCTTTTTGACGTTTTTTTAAAATCGATATTCACCCCCCCCTCTATCGAACGATCACGATCCAACACATTCCACCTTGACCCAAAACACAAGTGTGAGATTTGTGTTGAAGTGAAAATGATAAGGTCATCCTTTCAACATATTGAAAGAAGTAATGAACTACTTGACCTAATCCACACTGATGTGTGCGACCTAAAAGGTACACCAACACGTGGTGGTAATAAATACTTCATCACTTTTGTAGATGATAACATAAAATATTGTTATGTGTATCTTCTCAAAAGTAAGGATGAAGCTATAGAGAAATTTGTTCTCTATAAGAATGAGGTTGAAAACCAACTTAATAGGGAAATTAAGGTGGTTCGAAGTGACCGAGGCGATGAATATGTGTCACCGTTCGCTAAGTTGTGTGCTGAACATGGGATCAGACACGAAACAACAGCTCCTTATACTCCTCAGCAAAACAGAGTTGTTGAGCGAAAGAATCAAACTCTCAAGGAGATGATGAATGATCTTCTATTGAGCTCTGGATTACCAGAGTCCATGTGGGGGGGGGGGGGAGCTGTGCTAATTACTAATTACCTTTCAAATAAGGTGCCCCGGAAGAAAATAGATAAGAGTCCTTATGAGTTGTGGAATGGAAGATAACCGTCCTAAAAATATTTACGAATGTGGGGGTGTCTTGCCAAAGTGTTGGTGCCTGATCCGAAAAGGATTAAGATAGGACAAAAGACTGTTGATTGCATATTTATTGGATATGCACAAAACAACACTGTGTATAGATTTTGTGTGTATGAGTCACACATACCGGAGATACACAAGAACTCGATAATCGAATCGAGAAATGCCTCGTTCTTCGAGCATGTGTTTCCGTATAAGACCCGAGAGGATGTTAGATCCTCAAAACGGGCAAACGAAATAGAAGGCGAAGAAGAAGATGATGATGACGAGGAACCCGTGGAGGTTGAGCCTAGACGGAGCAAAAGAGCTCGGGTAGAAAAATCCTATGGATCAGATTTTATCACTTTCATATTGGAGAGTGAGCCCCGAAGTTACTCAGAAGCTGTAGGCTCTTCTGATGGACCTCACTGGAAAGAGACAATTGCATCTGAGATAGAATCTATCTTACAAAATCACACTTGGGAACTTGTGGATCTTCCTCCGGGAAGTAAACCACTAGGTTGCAAGTGAATCTTCAAGAAGAAAATGAAATCAGATGACACAATCGATAAATACAAGGCCAAATTGATAATCAAAGGATATCGACAACGAGAAGGCCTTGATTACTTCGATACATACTCTCCGGTGTCGAGAATAACTTCCATTAGAGTATTGTTGGCTATTGCCGCTCTATGGAATCTCGAAATACATCAAATGAATGTAAAAATAGCCTTTCTAAATGGAGATTTAGAAGAGGAAATCTATATGGACCAACCTGAGGGGTTTTCTGTGTCAGGACAGAAAAACAAGATCTGTAGATTGGTGAAGTCATTATATGGCTTGAAACAAGCACCAAAGTAATGACATGAGAAATTTGATAATACCATGAAGGAATGTGGATTCAAGATCAATGAATGTGATAAATGTGTCTACATGAAAACCGCAGAGAGTGACTATGTCATCTTGTGCCTCTATGTAGATGACATACTTATCATTGGGAGTAATGATAAAAAAAATCAAATCCACTAAAGACATGTTGAACTCAAGATTTAACATGAAAGACATGGGCCTAGCTGATGTGATTCTAGGAATCAAAATTCTTAGAATGACAGAAGGACTTGTTCTTAGTCAGTCCCATTACGTGGACAAGATTCTTGAGAAATTCACGAAGGGTGATACTGCGTTGGCACGAACGCCGATAGATACGAGTCAACATCTATCGAAAAATCGAGGTGAAAGTATCTCTCATATAGAGTACTCTCAAGTAATAGGAAGTCTGATGTACTTGATGAGTTGTACACGACCAGACTTGGCCTACGTAGTAAGCAAACTGAGTAAATACACGAGTAATCCCGGTGTTGAGCACTGGAAAGGGATAACAAGAGTACTGAGGTACTTGAGGTATACTCGTGAATATGGACTGCACTATACAAGATATCCTGCTATAATCGAAGGATACAGCGATGCGAGTTGGATATCTAATATAAAAGACTCTAAGTCTACGAGTGGATATGTCTTCACTCTAGTGTTAGGACCAAAAGTAGCTAGAGGGGGGGGGGGGTGAATAGCTCATCGCGTTCGCTCGTTGCTCGGCGTTGCTTGTTTCTTCAAAGATGTGCAGCGGAAATACAAAGAAACAATCACACAACGCTAACACGGTTGGTTTACTTGGTATCCACCTCACAAGAGGTGACTAATCCAAGGATCCACACCAACACACACACCCTCCACTAAATAAAACTCTCCTTTATGGTAACTACCAAGGGCGGAGAAGCCCTACAAGACTCAATACAAGAAGAGAGGGAAAGGATACAAGAAATACAAGCTTACAAGCTTACAATGAGTATAAACCCTAACCCTAGCTTCTCTTCTTGGCTTTGATCCGCCTCTTGACTTGGAGAACTTCCAAGATCCTTCAAGAACTGGCGATCTGAGCTTTGTGAGTGCTGTGGAGGAGCTGGCGAGAGATCTGGAGTGAATCGGAGAAGAGATGCCGAAGGAATCGTGCGCCTGCGGCCTTTATCGACGCCAACGGTCGGATCCCGATCGATTCGAATGTTCCCAATCGATCGGGGAGGCTTTGGATCGATCCACGGATCGATCCAGAGCGCCTCTGTGCTCTGGAAAAAATGCCTGGATCGATCCATGGATCGATCTAGCGCTTATCGCGCGAAACAGCCGCGTCCCAATCTATCCACTGATCGATTGGGACATCTGGATCGATCCATGGATCAATCCAGAGGCTCTCTGTTCGCTAGGAAAGGCTTGGATCGATTCACTGATCGATCCAGCTCCTGGATCGATCCACTGATCGATCCAACACCTGGTTTTTGCCCAAAACCAAGTTCCAAGCCTCTCAAACCAACATCCGGTCAACCTTGACCTGTTGGTACATCATGCCTAGCATCTGGTCGACTTCCCACCAAGTGTCTGGTCAATCCCTTTGACCCACTTGGACTTTTCTATTCATGCCAAGTATCTGGTCACTACCTTTGACCTACTTGGACTTCCATCAGATGTCTGGTCAATCCCTTTGACCTATCTGTATTTCCTCGTGCCAAGTATCCAGTTAATCCTTGACCTACTTGACTTCCCAACAATGTCCGATCATCCTTGATCCATCTGGATTTTCCCTTGCCTGGCTTCACTCACCAGGACTTTCACCTAGCTTCACTCACTAGGGTTTTCCATCTGCCTAGCTTCACTCACTAGGGCTTTCACCTGGCTTCATTCACCAGGACTTTCACCTAGCTTCACTCACTAGGATTTTCCATCTGCCTAGCTTCACTCACTAGGGCTTCCATTCTACCTAACAGCCCAGTTAGGACTTCCCAGTCAAGTATCCGGTCAACCTTGACCTACTTGACTCTTCTTCAATCAATTTCTTATTGTCAAACATCTAAACTCAAACCAAGACTCAGCTTGGTCAACCAGGTCAACCTTGACCTGAGGGATGTTGCACCAACAATCTCCCCCTTTTTGATGTTTGACAATACCACAATAACACTTACAATACCACATGTAAGTTAGGCTAATCCTATAGCCTCAAACTTTATGCCACTAGGTAATGAACACATAAATTAAGCTCTTCATTCTCCTCCTAAGAGGGCACACTCCCTCTAGGTAATGAAAGTCTAACTTACACCCATTCACAGGTCCTTTCATTCTCCCCCTATTGGCACACATCAACCCATCTTTGGGCACACATCCACCCATGTCCCAATTTTGGGTACACATCAACGAATCCATTTGTTGACGACTCTCCCCCTTAAGAGTTGCTCCTCGTTGTTCACAACATCACTCGTTGTGATCAACACGATAATGAAGGTCCCATACCCTTCATTTATCCTTAACTTCTCCCTCAATGTAGACAAATACCCAACCTTGAGCATTTTCTAACCACTTGAGTTCCCACTTGAAATAATAAGGATATTCACTCCCCATTTCAAGTTCAAAAGCTCATACATGAGCATTTTCTTTAAAGAAGGTTAACCACCTTCCAATGGTTCATGAAAAATAATTTTTCATGTCTTTAAAGAGTCCCTCCCCCTAAAGACATGGTGGTAGCTTCTGTCATTGCACCAACAATGACTTGGAATCCCTAAACCTTTAGGAAACCCAAATTTAGAAGTTTTGAGGTTCAAATACTCAAAATTTGAAACAAACCTCAACCTAAACTTCAATGAGGCCTTCCTTAACCAATCCATCCTTGTTTTCACATGAAAACACCCTTGTATGTATACAAATATATTTTAGGGGTTTGGAATGGTTACCTAGACTCAAAAGGGTTCAAAGATGCTGAAATCAGGCCTTCCCAACCAATCAAGAACTTGGATCGATTGGAGTTGGGTTCCAATCGATTGAACCTTTCGAATCAATCCACCGATCGATTCAGACTACCGGATCGATCGGTCGATCGATCCAGAGCTTCTCGCGGGGACTTGTTTTCCGAATCGATCCACGGATCGATTCAGCACTCCAATCGATCCATGGATCGATCGAGCTCGATAGTTGCTGAAATTCCATTTCAGTCAACTTAAACCCCTAGAAAATTCTACAAAAATCCAAAAATCATGAAATTTCGTGTAGACATTATTTAGGGCATACTTAATCATGGAAAAATAGTTTTCTATGAAAATACATCATATTTTCAAAGATTGACACAAGATTGAAAACTTGCTAAAACTTTAGCGTTTTCTTCAAGTTTGTGTCTAACTATTCAATGGTGATTACTATCAAAAGATAGCCTTCACCATGGTTTTCCAAAAGCATTTTTAAAACATTTTTAAAACCAATATCCCATCATGTTCCTTGGGCATAATGCACATGACTTGTACATTAGCTTTCCCAATGATGGGAAAAACACATAACTATGTGTTTTGATGAACCTAAAAACTCAAAAGAATGCACTAAATCAACATCTTAAGCTTTGTTCATCATCCTAACATCTCACTTGTATCTAATGTGCACTAAACCACATACAAGTCACCTTATAGTCTTTGTGAGATATAGATTTTGGTTTTGCCCTAATCTAGAGATCATGCATATCTATCTAGGCATTTTAAAGATATTAGACATCCACCTAGGATGTCACTTGTTAATAAGTGTTGCTAAAATGCCATTTGTCCTTAATTACAAGGAATTAAACTAATGCATGATAATGTTATGGCATACATCAAAACAAAATAACTTTCAAAAGAAAGATTCCTATAACTACATGATGTATGAATGTCATGACATGGTATTTTTGGATTTTGCATAATAAAACATGAATGCAAAAATAGACATGATGTCATGGCATATGATGGGCAAACAATCATGGCAAGATTTAGCATAAATAAAATATACCTAGATTAACTATCTAAGTATCCTTAAAAATCTTAGCTAAACTTACAACTTAAACCTAGATTGCCCTAAAGTGCTTCAAGAAAATGTCAAAGCCTAAATTGGCATTTCTAATTTCCTTGATTAATTTATGCCAGTCGAAATTAAGCATATCCTCAAATGTTGGCATATTTCATTTTTTCACAAGAGTAGCACTTTTAAATTAAGGCCCGGATTGCCTTAAATTTCCTAAGAACATACCAAAATCCCAACTTGGTAGTTCTTCTGAATTTCCCAATATGTGCCATTTAAGATTAAAATCATTTCTTCCACCATTAGGCACATTTTACTCTTTCAAGGAGTAAATAAAACTTCCATTTCATTTTCAAAGTTTAACAAAACCTTGAAAATGCTCCTTGAGTGTCAATTTCCTCAAAGTTGGGTTAACTACCCTTCTAATCGGAGTTGACACTCTCTAACCCATTTATGGGGTAGAGAAAATGCTCCTAGGAACCCAACACCTATTGGTGCTCCTTGGATGCTCTAGGTACTCACTAGGGATAACTTCCCTAGATACCTTCCTAGTGACCTTGTTGGACTTCTTAGAAGCCTTGGTCACATTTTCTAGGTCAACTCTAGGGATAGCCTCCCTTGTGACCCTGTTAGTGACTTTCTTAGACTTCTTAGAAGTCTTAGTCACTTTGGTTGCAAAGAGACTTCTAGGGATATCTTCCCTTGTGTCTTTGACTTGACCTCTAGACTTAGGGTTTGTTCCATAGCTATATGGAACCCTATGATAACTAGGCACATCCCTTTTAGCTTTGGGTTTGTATCCCAAGCCTAGGTTATGCTCATTTTGCCCTTTTAGGATATTTTCCATCCTTTTTAGGGTCTTTTCCATTTTATCAAGTCTTGATCTCAAGACTTGATTTTCTATCATTAAATCCTTAGATTTTGATTTTTCATTACACCCATGAGCATTTTTGTTTTTGGGCTTGTATCTATTTTCCTTAGTGTTCTTGCCCAAGTGTCCATCTACCTTCCTAACCTTAGGTTGGGTAGTTTTGACATGTAGGGCCACATATTTTTCCTTAAAGCCCTCATGCTTCCTATTCTTATGGTAAATCGCATTAAAATGATAAAAATTAGAACTATCATGCTTTTTACCATAATGTAAAGGGGTAGGCTCAATAAAAGATACCTTCTTCTTTACCTTGGAGGCTCCCCCTTGACTAGTGCCTCCTTGAGCCTTGACCACCTTCTTCCCCTTGGGGCATTGACTTCGGTAATGCCCCTTTTGATTGCAAGAGAAGCATATAATATGCTCCTTGCTCTTCTTTGTGTTGGGGATGATCTCCTTGGGCTTCACCTTGCTTTTTTGTGCCACTTGGCCCTTCTTCTTGGCCAATTTAGGGCACTTGCTCTTGTAGTGCCCATGTTTCCTACACTCAAAGCATATAATATGATTTTTATTATTAATTGAAATATTTATACCTTTGCTTGTAGGGGTGGCATTTTCTTTGGATCCGGAGGTAGAAGCTTCCTCTTGATCGGACCTTGATTCTCCTCCATTTGATTTTTCTTGACTTGTGGAGGTAGAATCTTCTTCCTCCTCTTTGTCTCTTGACCCGGATGTAGAAGCTTCTACTTCTTCTTGATCCCGCGTCATCAAGGATTGCTCCCCTCAATCCTAGAGGTGGAGGCTTCATCATCTTGAATATGAAACAAGGAGTATGCTCCTCCTTGTTCCCTTCGATGCATTCCCTTGAGGATGAAGCTTCTTCTTGGACCTCTTCTTCGTAGGTTGAGCATCTCTCAACCTCGGAGTCCTCCTCTTGGTCTTGCTCCAAAGAGTCACCCTCTCTGGATACTTCTTGCTCTTGTACAGTGGAGGGGATCTCTTCATGAAGCTTGGCCAATTTGCTCCATAATTCCTTTGCATCTTCAAATTCTCCAATTTTGCAAAGGATGGTGCTTGGCAATAAATTGACCAAAAGCTTGGTCACTTTGTCATTTGCATCGCACCTTTGGACTTGCTCCGAGCTCCATTTGCTTTTCTTGAGAAGCTTGCCCTTCGAGTTTGTTGGAGCTTCAAATCCTTCCATTAGAGCAAACCATTGCTCTATCTCCATCATAAGAAAGTTTTCGATTCTTGATTTTCAAGAATCGAAGCTCGTGGACGTGTATGGTGGAGCCACCCTTGTGTCAAATCCAAGTCCATCTTGGAATTGCATCTTGAAGTTGAGCCTTTTGATTTCTTTGACTTTGATAAATTTGCTCCAACTTCTTCGCCCTCTAGCTTTTCTTGTTATGCTTGACCCTTCCGGCGATGATTCCGGTGAAGAGCGGCCTTGCTCTGATACCACTTGTTAGGACCAAAAGTAGCTAGAGGGGGGGTGAATAGCTCGTCGCGTTCGCTCGTTGCTCGGCGTTGCTTGTTTCTTCAAAGATGTGCAGCGGAAATACAAAGAAACAATCACACAACGCTAACACGGTTGGTTTACTTGGTATCCACCTCACAAGAGGTGACTAATCCAAGGATCCACACCAACACACACACCCTCCACTAAATAAAACTCTCCTTTATGGTAACTACCAAGGGCGGAGAAGCCCTACAAGACTCAATACAAGAAGAGAGGGAAAGGATACAAGAAATACAAGCTTACAAGCTTACAATGAGTATAAACCCTAACCCTAGCTTCTCTTCTTGGCTTTGATCCGCCTCTTGACTTGGAGAACTTCCAAGATCCTTCAAGAACTGGCGATCTGAGCTTTGTGAGTGCTGTGGAGGAGCTGGCGAGAGATCTGGAGTGAATCGGAGAAGAGATGCCGAAGGAATCGTGCGCCTGCGGCCTTTATCGACGCCAACGGTCGGATCCCGATCGATTCGAATGTTCCCAATCGATCGGGGAGGCTTTGGATCGATCCATGGATCGATCCAGAGCGCCTCTGTGCTCTGGAAAAAATGCCTGGATCGATCCATGGATCGATCCAGCGCTTATCGCGCGAAACAGCCGCGTCCCAATCTATCCACTGATCGATTGGGACATCTGGATCGATCCATGGATCAATCCAGAGGCTCTCTGTTCGCTAGGAAAGGCTTGGATCGATTCACTGATCGATCCAGCTCCTGGATCGATCCACTGATCGATCCAACACCTGGTTTTTGCCCAAAACCAAGTTCCAAGCCTCTCAAACCAACATCCGGTCAACCTTGACCTGTTGGTACATCATGCCTAGCATCTGGTCGACTTCCCACCAAGTGTCTGGTCAATCCCTTTGACCCACTTGGACTTTTCTATTCATGCCAAGTATCTGGTCACTACCTTTGACCTACTTGGACTTCCATCAGATGTCTGGTCAATCCCTTTGACCTATCTGTATTTCCTCGTGCCAAGTATCCAGTTAATCCTTTGACCTACTTGGACTTCCCAACACCAGATGTCCGATCATCCTTGATCCATCTGGATTTTCCCTTGCCTGGCTTCACTCACCAGGACTTTCACCTAGCTTCACTCACTAGGGTTTTCCATCTGCCTAGCTTCACTCACTAGGGCTTTCACCTGGCTTCATCACCAGGACTTTCACCTAGCTTCACTCACTAGGATTTTCCATCTGCCTAGCTTCACTCACTAGGGCTTCCATTCTACATAACATCCCAGTTAGGACTTCCCAGTCAAGTATCCGGTCAACCTTGACCTACTTGACTTTTCTTCAATCAATTTCTTATTGTCAAACATCTAAACTCAAACCAAGACTCAGCTTGGTCAACCAGGTCAACCTTGATCTGAGGGATGTTGCACCAACATCTAGCAGGTGCAGCTATTTCCTGAAAATCTTCTAAGCAAACCGTAATAACCAGATCCACGATGGAATCTGAGTTTGTAGCTCTTGACAAATGTGGTGAAGAGGCTGAATGACTACGACAATTCTTAGAAGATATTCCACGATGGCCGAAACCAGTGCCGACAATTTGCATACATTGTGATAGTCAATCAGCAATCGGTCGGGCATAAAGTCATCTGTATAATCGTAAGTCTAGACATATACGTCGTAGACATAATACCATTAGACAACTACTCTCAACGGGAGTTATCACTGTTGACTATGTGAAGTCAAAAGATAACCTAGCGGATCCGCTAACCAAGGGGTTAAATCGAGAGTTAGTTGCAAGCTCATCAAGAGGAATGAACTTGATATCGTTGTCAGCGATCAGTGCAGAGGACACCCAACCTATTCTGACTGGAGATCCCAAGAACTAGGTTCAAAGGGACAACTAATCTGCATTAACTAGACACACTGTAGGGGGATAACCCAATGAAACAGTGACTAGACCAGGGTAAGTCGATGGACTTTTAATGATCAAGAAGAGTAGATGGCAACTCTTGAGGGATCACCTATGTGAGAAAGAAGTGGGGCCACTTCAAAGAGAATTGGAGGCACAATTCTTAGAGCTTCTCACAGAACCGGGTGTGTTCATGGCCAAGAACGAACACACTCATGAGAACTGAGTTTTATCAGGGAGAGTCTTGGGTGAGATTTGTCACTACTATCAGCCAGTAAGCAACCAAATCTTCACAAGGGAAGGTCCTGTTGGAACCCCAAGGTTGTTTTGGTGTGATCAACAAGTTAAGTTAGATCCTGTGTGTTTCTAACCTTGTGTCTAAGTGTACAGGAGCTAAGGAGCACAGGTACTCGAGCGGAAGACACAGCTAGTGAGAAGGACGGCACGCGGTGCGTCCGAGGGACGAGGTGTTGTGGAAGAGTACACCGGCGGACGAGAAGGAAGCCTGCGGTGGTTCCGAGGGACGAAAGCCGGAGCGGAAGATTGCTCGGGGAGCAAGAGATGAAGCTAGCGAGAAGGTTGGCACAGGGTGCGACCGAGGGACGAGATTGCGGATGAGTACGCTGGTGGGCGAGAAGGAAACACGCGGCGATTCTGAGGGACGAGAAGCCGGGGCGGAAGGCTGCTCGAGAAGACCGGAAGTTGGGTTCGGGTGAGCCCTTTTCCGGATGGCAGAGATCACCCAAGCGAGTGGATCCGGAGTTGAAGACCCAGACCAAGGCGAACTGAACCGGAGCGAAGGTCCCGACGGAGAAAAGTCAACTCCTGTTGACTATAGTGCTCCGGGCGCCCTGAACCATTCCGGGCGGCCGAAATGGCTCCTTGCGCCCGAACCTTGAATCTTGACCAGATCGCATCAAACGCGATCTAAACGTTGGGGATAAAGTTTTATCCCCCCTAGGGCGCTCGGAACCCTTCGGGCGGCCCCGACCAGGGCTATAAATATAGCCTTGGTCCAGAAGCTTTAGAATGAACTCCAAGTAATCATTTTCAACGCTTGTGTGCTTTAGAGTTGTAGTTGAACTTCTGTTTCTGCGCGTCAATGTTGTAAGATGCTTCTCCACCTGAAGGAGTATTCTAGTACTTTCAACTTCCTTGGATTAACAACCACATCGGTTGTAACCAAGTAAATATCTTGTGCCTCGTTCTTTATGTTTTTAATTTACCGCTTTGCTTTATTTATGCAAGTGTTAGCTTAAAGAGTTTGAGAAAGGGTTGTTTGGTTTTTGTGTTTACAGGACTATCCAACAACCCCCTCCTAGCCCGGCGCAACGGTCCTACAAGTGGTATCAGAGCCGAGGTGCTTCAGGAGGACTAACCGCCGACTGATGCAACAAAGTGATGGTCGGAACTAACGTCTACCCACCTGCATTCGAGGGGGAGTTTGCTGTTTGGAAACAAAAAATGGAGGTATATTTAAATTTAGATTTTGGTATTTCTTTAATATTGAAATGTGGTTATGAAAAACCAAAGAACACGAACGGAGAAGAAATCGATATACGCCTCTGGACCCACAAGCAACGTGACGAAACTATGGCAAACGCTCGGGCTGAATTCCATGTTCTAAGCGTAATACCAAATGAAGATCTCGACAGAGTCGGAGAGTATGAAAGCGCAAAAGAACTTTGAGAAAAGTTCTTGAAGATCTACGAAGAACCAGCTAAAGTCGAGGATGAATCCAACACCGATTCGCCATCTGAAGAGTTCGAAATCAAGGTAAGCGCCGCAATAGCCCCAATAGCAGAATTCCATCCCGAAGACACAGAACGCTCATCCCAGATAAGCATCGATGAAGGGGGAGAGACTTCGGAAGAAAGCAACACAACAGGGGGAGGATCAACAGCTGACAAGGTAAGTCAGGTATGGTCTCAACCTTCTGAGCAATTGGATAAATCTATTGAAAAGTTGCCTAAAAATTTTTGCGAATTAGAAATTGAATCATCGAAAAAGTTTTTCGGATTAAAAAATCTTTTGTCAAACGTATCTTGCAAATCAAGAAAATTGGCGAAAGATTTTTTACCAATTATTTTATTGAAAGAATGTTGCCAATTAGAAGTATTGTCAAAAGATTCTTGCAAGTTACAAAATACTTTGTCAAACGAATCTTGCAAATCAAGAAAATTGTCGAAAGATTTTTTACCAATTATTTTATTGAAAGAATGTTGCCAATTAGAAGTATTGTCAAAAGATTCTTGCAAGTTACAAAATACTTTGTCAAACGAATCTTGCAAACTTGAAACATTTTTGAAAGATCTTTTACCAGATACTTTGTCGAAAGAATTTTCTACATATTTAATATTATTTACCTTAAATCTGAAAAATTATGATTTAATAAATTATGATAGACTAAAATGGAAGTTTAGATATCATGATGATGTTAAAGAAACTGCGATAACTTGAGAATGATTTTTTTTATTTTTTTATTTAAAAAAAAATCCTAAGTCAAAAGATCTTTTGAAGTTAGAAATTTCTGTTTAAATATTTTTTTCTTCAAAAATAATTTTTATAAAAACTTAGAAATGTTGTATGATAAAAACTTAAAAATATTCTAAAGTTTATTGAAATAAATTTTCTAAGTTATTATCCCTTAGATTCTTGTTGTACCCCATGTTTATTTATGTGATCAAAGGAGGAGAAGAAAGTATAAGTCTAGGGGGAAGTAGATAAATTTTTGCACTGAATCGCAAAATTTAATTCTTTCTATCTTTTTTGCACTTAAATTGCAAATTAAGTTAGTTTTATTTTATGTCTATTTTGACCCTAGCTTAACTTAGGTTGATCACATCAAAAAGGGGGAGATTGTTGGAACCCCATGGTTATTTTGGTGTGATCAACAAGTTAAGTTAGGTCCTGTGTGTTTCTAACCTTGTGTCTAAGTGTGCAAGAGTTTAGGAGCACAGGTACTCAAGCGGAAGACGCAGCTAGCGAGAAGGACGGCACGCGGTGCGTCCGAGGGACGAGGTGCTGTGGAAGAGTACACCGGCGGACGAGAAGGAAGCGTGTGGTGGTTCCGAGGGACGAAAGCCGGAGTGGAAGATTGCTCGGGGAGCAAGAGACGAAGCTAGCGAGAATGTCGGCATGGGGTGTGACCGAGGGACGAATACTGCGGATGAGTACGCTGGTGGGCGAGAAGGAAACACGCGGCGATTCCGAGGGACGAGAAGCCGGGGCGGAAGGCTGCTCGAGAAGACCGGAAGTTGGGTTCGGGTGAGCCCTTTTCCGGATGGCAGAGATCACCCAAGCGAGTGGATCCGGAGTTGAAGACCCGGATCAAGGCGAACTGAACCGGAGCGAAGGTCCCGACGGAGAAAAGTCAACTCCTATTGACTATAGTGCTCCGGGCGCCCGGAACAGCCCGGGGCGCCCGGAATGGCTCCGAGCGCCTGGACCTTGAATCTTGACCAGATCGCGTCAAACGCGATCTGAATATTGGGGATAAAGTTTTATCCCCCAAGGGCACCCGGAACCCTTCGGGGCGCCCCGACCAAGACTATAAATATAGCCTTGGTCCAGAAGCTTTAGAATGAACTCCAAGTAATCATTTTCAACACTTGTGTGCTTTAGAGTTGTAGTTGAGCTTTTGTTTCTGTGCGTCAACATTGTAAGAGGCTTCTCCACCTAAAAGAGTATTCTAGTACTTTCAACTTCCTTGGATTAACAACCACATCGGTTGTAACCAAGTAAATATCTTGTGCCTCGTTCTTTATGTTTTTAATTTACTGCTTTGCTTTATTTATGCAAGTGTTAGCTTAAAGAGGTCGAGGAAGGGTTGTTTGATTTTTGTGTTTACAGGGCTATCTAACAACCCCCTTCTAGCCGGCCGCAAGGATCCTACAGGTTCAAAGGGTAAAACCTACCTATCCTATATTTGACTCAACTGCTGAATGTTATCACTTACCCTATCTCCATTCATGTGGGGGGTTGTTGAATAAGTGTGAATGGAGAAAGAGGTGGAAGAGAAGAAGCTCTATTGTGAATGAGACTTTAGTCTCACATTTGGAGTTTCAAGGCACTTTTGTTGGTTTATATTGATTCACATACATTGAGGTTGTGAACAAATACATGGTGAGAGGCTCTCTCTCACGTGTGGGGGCGCAGGGGGGATGTAAATCCAGGGCCCGGATTTGCACTGGACCAAGTTGACTCGTGTGAGAGCGTGACCTGCGCACACGAATGTCGGACCGGCTAGGGCAAAAATTTGCCCAAGTGGAACAACCAACATTTTGCCACGTTGATCTTTTTGCTGTTGTGAAACAGATGCATTAAATTCGAGATTAATGCAAGACGTTTCGTAGCTTGGTGAGTAATGATCTTTAATCGATCATTATGTCGTTCATTTGAGCTCCTATAAAAGGAGGTTGTGATTACAGGCAAAAGGGTTACGCACACAACATAGCTCTCCATTTTCTTCCTCCTCCTCTGTCGTGCAGCTCCTGCTCGGCGGAGTACCCGTGATAGCAATCGGGTGCCACTCAGTTCATCGTGATCACCAGTGCTTGGTCGGATTCATGGTCTACCGTTGTATCCTAGGAAACAGACGACCCTTGTAAGCCTCGAAGCACAGCCGGAGGTGGGTAAATCTGTTTCAAGGAAACTGCGACTCTCGCAGGTCTCGGTCAGTTTTCCTGGTCGGCCAGTCTCCTCGCCCGATCTGTCTTTTACCAGATCAAGTGCTGCTCTGGTCTTCCGTTCTGCAGACCAGCCCTGTCGTTCCGTTCTACAGACCTGGTCTTCCGCTTTGCAGATCTGGTCTGGCGCTCTGCAGACCTGCTCTACCTCTCTGGTCTTCCGCTCTGCAGACTTGTACTGATGCTCTGGTCTGCCACTCTGTAGACCTGCCCTGCAGCTCTGGTCTGCCACTCTGCAGACCTGCGTTGCCTCTCTGAACTGCTGCTATGATCTTCCGCTCTGCAGACCTGCACTGCCTCTCTGATCTGTTGCTCTGGTCTGCCGCTCTGCAGACCTGCCCTGCTGCTCTGGTCTTCCACACTGCAGCTCTGGTCTGCCGCTCTGCAGACCTGCCCTGTCGCTCTGCAGACCTGCCCTGCCGCTCTGGTCTGCCGCTCTGCAGACCTGCCCTAGTCTTCTGCTCTGCTGACCTGGTCTTCCGCTCTACTGACCTGGTCTTCCGCTCTGCAGACCTAGTCTTTCGCTCTGCACTTTACAGAAACCAGCCTCTGCTGGCAGCCTGAGATTATCGGCTCAGGTCATTTCGACTGTAAGTTGAATTTAATTTAGTGTAACTTAAATTCAACTAATACCCATAAATCTCCGGCATTAGATTGTTTGTATTCAACAGCTGCATCATCTCTATTCTCTGTAAAAATACAAAACTAAACAAAAGGAGCATCCATTTCTTTACTTGACCACTGTAAAGACCAAGTTCTTTCTTTGATGACATGCAAAGACACTAAGCTCAAACCAGTGTCTTTACTTTTCTTCAGGCTTATTCTTCCTTTTTGTTCAGGTTCCTCGTGAGCATGCTGAGTATGAAACCATTAACAAAGCTTCCTTTTTTTTTTTATCAGAGTGGTCCTCTGCTTCTGCTTCGCCTCATGATCTGTTCAATCAACCTCTGTATTGCAACTCATTTCCAGCCTTTTTTTTTTACTTCATTGGCTTAAAGAATCACATTGAAATTTAGAGTTGGATTAGAATCTTCTGGTAGACTTTTGCACAACTTGATCGTAGTTCATGAACAAGTGTACTAAAACTAAGGCTGGGTAAATTTTTTAACGTGACCGGGCTCATCGCTCCGCGGTCCCATACCCCAGAAATTCCCAGAAGGATTTTTTGAGGAGCCTCAGTACCATGTATCCGATGGATAAAGAGTTGATAAGAGGGCTCGAACGCGATACCTCAATCAACAGTGTCCAAAATAGGGACTTAAATTGATAAGAGCATGTGCAGGTGGGGACTCGAACCTGTTACCTCAGTCAATGGATAACAACGTCATAACCATAACACCCCTAGTTCGGTTGTTTATAAAACTAAGGTAAGGTAAACTTTTTAACGTGACTGGGCCCACCGCTCCGCGACCCCATACCCCAGAAACCTCCGAAGGAATTTTTTTGGGAGCCTCAGTACCACGTATCCGACGGATAAAGAGTTGATAAGAGCGTTCGAACGCGACACCTCAGTCAGCAGTGCCCAAAATAGGGACTTAAATTGATAAGAGCATGCGCAAATGGGGCTCGAACCTAACACCTCAGTCAATGGGTAACAAGGGGTTATCCGGAGTGGTTAGTGCGTAGAAGATTACCCAATGAGATCGTGGATTCGAATCACGGGGTGGTCAGGGCGTAAATCCCTGGTCTCCGTGTCCTTCTTCCCACTGCGCACTAGCTTCTCAAGTTATCATGATTAACCTTCCTTGTTGATGCGGTAAAGAGAATAGGGCATTTTGGACATTTTACATTAATAGGTTTTGACTTTAAAGGTGGCACGGTTCACCTTTGAGAACAGGGGGCTTGAGGGTTTCGTGCTTGAGCCCGCCGTCAGGAAGGGGATTTCTTCCTCTCACGCTACAGGCCAGCGCCAAAATCAGGCTGGCCATTCCTTTCCTCCTCCTCTCTTATACTTCCTCTTAGCGCCACCACCGGGAGGAGGGTGCTTGGTCGGGAGCCGCCACTAGGAACAGTGGGGGAAAGGGGGTTTCGATGATCTTGGTCCACCGCTAGAAGACTCGATGAAGGAAGCTCCTTCGCACACCGCTCCTCACCGATGTCGATGGCCGTCCTTCTTCTTTATTTCTCCTCGACACCATCTCCTCCCCTCATTATTCTCTCTGCTTTGAGCACGTCCAATAGAGGACGCTGCTTGCGCCACCTCCGCCGTCGGCTGCGCTCACTGCTCGCCTGCGCTGACGCCACTGAGGAGGATAGCTACCATCTCCAGCGGGTGTCGCCACCGGCTGCCACCACCGCCCCTTCCGACGGCCCTACAGCTAGCTCCGGCGTCCTGACAGTCCGCTTTGACAGCTGTACATTTGTTGTTTCCACTGTTTTTGGCGCAGATCCGACCCTCCGCGGTGTTTCTGGACATCCGTTGTGTTTTCCGGCCATCGAGCCGTGATGTTCTGCTATTTGTATAACTGCTATGATGGTGAGACATTTTACCAGCCGGCCTATGAGTCGTCAGTGTGTGTCGTAGCCCGGCCTGCGAGCCGAGGATATATTGTGACTTACATACCGCCATGCGGATACATGGCACACCAGATTCCACGTCGCTGCTCCTAGATCCGGCTCCTCTGCCGACTCATGTCCATCCGTCCGGCAGGGCCATGACGACTCGATCAGTAGCCCGACTAGTTTATCCATCCATCCGAGGGCGCTCCCCTGGGCCAGGGTACGTCATCGTACATTTCCTGTATTTATTTCACTATTTTGTTATTTGTATTTGGCTGCTCATATATTTGTGGGATTCACCTCGAGCACCGAGGTACCAGAGACCGGGGCAATCCGGTCACTGGATACAGGCACTGCCGACCGCAGGACATCTGACGACTCAGTCAACATAGCTGACAGAGCACCATCCGGGTCATGGGGATGCGGTCAACCTTCCAGACACGTCACACCGGCAGGTTCGTCTTCTCAGCTTCCCGACAGGATCAAATTGGCGCCGTCTGTGGGAACGCACTTGGTCGGGAACGTGAAGATGGACAACGCCGAAAAATTCTACCATCCTCATGATCTCGGTCAGTTTTTTACATTAGCTTTTCCAATACAGTTATATGATTTGCCCTAGTTCCTCGATCGAGGACCCCCGAGCCGATCGGCCGGGCGTATATTTTCCGAGCCATAGGCTCGATGTCGAAAACCCTGAGCCGATCGGCCGGGCATATATTTTCCGATTCACAGGCTCGATGTCGAAGACCCCGAGCCGATCGGCCCGGCGTATATTTTTCGAGCCACAGGCTCGATGTCGAAGACCCCGAGCCGATCGGCCAGGCGTATATTTTTCGAGCCACAGGCTCGATGTCGAAGACCCCGAGCCGATCGGCCAGGCGTATATTTTCCGAGCCACAGGCTCGATGTCGAAGACCCCGAGCCGATCGGTCGGGCGTATATTTTCCGAGCCACAGGCTCAATGTCGAAGACCCCGAGCCGATCGGCCGGGCGTATATTTTCTGAGCCACAGGCTCAATGTCGAGGACCCCAGACCGTTCAGCCGGAGGTATATTGTACGAGCCACACGCTCAACATCGAAGGCCCCGGACCATTCGGCCGGAGGTATACTGTACGAGCCACACGCTCGATATCGAAGGGCCCGGACAGTTCGGCCGGAGGTATACTGTCTGAGCCGGACGCTCGATATCGAAGGCCCCGGACTTCTTGGCCGGAGGTATATTATCCGGAAGACCGTCGAGCTCCGACGTTAAATATCGAGAGACGAGCCGGCCTCTATAAACCCTCCGAGCGGAAGACCGTCGAGCTCCGACGTTAAATATCGAGAGACGAGCCGACGTCTATAAACCCTCCGAGCGGAAGACCGTCGAGCTCCGACGTTAAAAATCAAGAGACGAGCCGGCGTCTATAAACCCTCTGAGCGGAAGACCGTCGAGCTCCGACGTTAAAAATCGAGAGACGAGCCGGCGTATATAAACCCTTCGAGCGGAAGACCGTCGAGCTCCGACGTTAAAAATCGAGAGACGATTCGGCGTCTATAAACCCTCCGAGCGGAAGACCGTCGAGCTCCGACGTTAAAAATCGAGAGACGAGCCGACGTATATAAACCCTCCGAGCGGAAGACCGTCGAGCTCCGACGTTAAAAATCGAGAGACGAGCCGGCCTCTATAAACCCTCCGAGCGGAAGACCGTCGAGCTCCGACGTTAAAAATCGAGAGACGATCCGACGTCTATAAACCCTCCGAGCGGAAGATCGTCGAGCTCCGACGTTAAATATCGAGAGACGAGCCGACGTCTATAAACCCTCGGAGTGGAAGACCGTCGAGCTCCGACGTTAAATATCGAGAGTCGAACCGGCGACTATAAAAACCCCGGCTTGAAGACCCCTGCAGGGATTAGTTCATCGGATATCCTTTCTCCCCCGTTCGGGGTCGAGCTTATCAGATCATTTATATCCCCCGTTCGGGGTTGAGTGGCTGGCTTATCAGATATTTTATCTCCCCCGTTCGGGATCGAGTGGTCGTCACTGGTCTCGGACCAACTTCAGATATTTTATCTCCCCCGTTCGGGGTCGAGTGGTCGTCACCTTCAGATATTCTTTCTTCCCCGTTCGGGTTCGAGCGGTCGCCACTGGTCTTGTACCAGTTTATCATTTATTTCATCTCCCCCGTTCGGGGTCGAGCGCTTCTCACTGGTCACGCCAGATTATAAGAGCATCTTATCTTCCCCGATCGGGGTCGAGCTATCTTCGATGGTCGCGAACAAAGAGTATCTCTACTGGTTTTCAGACCAGAATATAGGCTATGCGTCCGTTCGGCCCGAGACTTTCGCTTCCATGAGCCTTCGATTCACGGGCTACGCCCTAGCTCAGACCACGAGCGATGCGCCCGTTGGGTTCACGACTTTCGTCTTTGTGCACATTCGATTTCATGGGCTCTGCTCCAACTCGATTTTCGGGCCCCACTCCTGCCCAGCACGGCTTCGCCTCTTGGACGATATTTGTCCAGGCACGCACTTGGCGTTCATCCGATAGTTTACCTGGCAGCAGTTCGGCCATGTCTTTCGCCGCTCGATTGGCGCTTTGGTAGTTGCCTGATCGTCTATTTTTCCGATCAACATCCTTCCGATCGCCCGTTCGGCATTTTCACGGTCGCGTACTAGGCATCGCTCGTCTACTCGGTCTACCCGTTGTCCAGTGTGTTGCTCGGTCTACTATGCTTGCACTCGTCGTGCGCTTGTTGTTTTGCCGCTCATTTGATGTTTTGTCATTCGCTCGGCCTCGGGCTGATTATCGACTCGATCCGCTCGGCGCGATTACTATCTCATGCGACACCCTTACTATAGCGACCGCTCGGAAGGCCTTATACGAAGGGTTCACCGATTTGACTTCGATATGGAGGGTGATTTAGCCTCTGCAATAGACTGTCCAGTCAGTCGGACTCTCGCCCCCTTCGACTAGACTTGAAGGGGAAGTTTGTGATGCGGTAAAGAGAATAGGGCATTTTGGACATTTTACATTAATAGGTTTTGACTTTAAAGGTGGCACGGTTCACCTTTGAGAACAGGGGGCTTGAGGGTTTCGTGCTTGAGCCCGCCGTCAGGAAGGGGATTTCTTCCTCTCACGCTACAGGCTAGCGCCAAAATCAGGCTGGCCATTCCTTTCCTCCTCCTCTCTTATACTTCCTCTTAGCGCCACCACCGGGAGGAGGGTGCTTGGTGGAGAGCCGCCACTAGGAACAGTGGGGGAAAGGGGGTTTCGATGATCTTGGTCCACCGCCAGAAGACTCGACGAAGGAAGCTCCTTCGCACACCGCTCCTCACCGATGTCGATGGCCGTCCTTCTTCTTTATTTCTCCTCGACACCATCTCCTCCCCTCATTATTCTCTCCGCCTTGAGCACGTCCAATAGAGGACGCTACTTGCGCCGCCTCCGCCGTCGGCTGCGCTCGCTGCTCGCCGGCGCTGACGCCACTGAGGAGGATAGCTACCATCTCCAGCGGGTGTCGCCACCGGCTGCCACCGCCGCCCCTTCCGACGGCCCTACAGCTAGCTCCGGCGTCCTGACAGTCCGCTTTGACAGCTGTACATTTGTTGTTTCAACTGTTTTTGGCACAGATCCGACCCTCCGCGGTGTTTCTGGACATCCGTTGTGTTTTTCGGCCATCGAGCCGTGATGTTCTGCTATTTGTATAACTGCTATGATGGTGAGACATTTTACCAGCCGACCTATGAGTCGTCAGTGTGTGTCGTAGCCCGGCCTGCGAGCCGAGGATATATTGTGACTTACATACCGCCTTGCGGATACATGGCACACCGGAATCCACGTCGCTGCTCCTAGATCCGGCTCCTCTGCCGACTCATGTCCATCCGTCCGGCAGGGCCATGACGACTCGATCAGTAGCCCGACTAGTTCATCCATCCATCCGAGGGCGCTCCCCTGGGCCAGGGTACGTCATCGTACCTTTCCTGTATTTATTTCACTATTTTGTTATTTGTATTTGGCTGCTCATATATTTGTGGGATTCGCCTCGAGCACCGAGGTACCAGAGACCGGGGCAACCCGGTCACTGGATACAGGCACTGCCGACCGGAGGACATCTGACGACTCAGTCAACATAGCTGACAGAGCACCATCCGGGTCATGGGGATGCGGTCAACCTTCCAGACATGTCACACCGGCAGGTCCGTCTTCTCAGTTTCCTGACAGGATCACTTGTGATGACCTTGAACAAGATATGACGGGGGCGCTGAGATAAGCGTTATCGTCTTTTTTTGCCAAATGAACAAGTGTATTAAAGATTAAATGGTGTGCTGATTCAATAGAGCAAGTCCGTGTCTCGTTTGAACTTCCTGTCTTCCACTGAAAAGTGGCTGACCGAAAGCTGCAAGTTGACAGATCGATTGAAAACTACAGCATTTGGGATTTCAAAAGCAAAAAAAAAAAAACGAGAGATTATTTTGAGCAATATAATTCATGGAAAATATTGATTTACAGTGACGCTGCAATGCAAATAAATTGAACTTTTGTGTGTGTTTTTCCACCAAAGCAACAAGCACAGTTATGGCAGCGTTTCTCCAAAATCTGGCTTTCTAGGCGTCTCAAGGCAACAGAGACGCCTCGAGCAACAAGGCACCTCTACTTAATGGAGGCTTCTTGGGATGATATTCTAAATCTAACTCTAATTTTTTCCTTGAACAAATTTTCTTCTAATTTCTTGTCCTTCAAATTCATCGTGGGCATCCTTCTGACTTTACCGATGTACTCTTTCACAGTTTTTCGTCTTTCGAATGTACCGAACTCGTTGGCTCCCATCTTGTCTCATCCTTCTTGTTCATTGCGTCATCCACTCGACTTATTGTATTATTAAGTTCCTGAACACTTCGACATAAAACATCAAACACATAGAACCTAACTTAATTCAATTGATCAAAATCAAAACTAACCGGGTATTTACATTTTTTTTTATTTATTTATTTATTTATTTTTTGATGTGAATCAACTTGAGTTAATGTTAGGGTAAACAAATAAGAAAATGTAAACAAATAATTATATAATCATATATATTTATAATTAATTCTTTCCCTTAATTTAACACTGTTCTTCCCTTTTAATCATATAAAAAATATATATATATAAAATAAAAATTACTAGAGAAAATATTTGAAAATTTTTATAGGGATATTACATAAATGATCTAAGTTGTGTATGTTTACATAAATTCGTTTGCAAAGAAAATAATTTTTAAGAATTAAACTTCGGATCAAAAATAATTTGAAAATAATTTTTATTTTTTCAAAAATCCTAAAAATTTTTATTAATGTCAAAAAAATCAATTGGATTATAAAACAATTCACGAGAAAATTATTTTTCTTATAATCAAAATAAATATTTTTTAACAAAAATAGTGAAAGCCATTTTTTTGTTAAAATTTCATTAAAAAAATTATTTAACAGTTAAAAAATTTTAAATTTTTTTTATAATGATAGATAATAAATTTGTTTTTCACAGAAAAATTAAAACCTAATGAAATTTGAAGAGAAAGTATACGAAACGACAATTTAACGAATATTGTTAATAATTCACACAAATTTATTTCTAGCAATAAAATTTTAAAAAAACTAATAGGTCAAAATATATTTTGGAATCTAAAACTAATTCTTACCTACTAGATTGATTAGATTTTTTTTTTTTTTGAAATATCATATTTTAATACTTTGATAATTTGACCCCTATAATAGATTGATTAGATTTTTTTTTTGTGGAATATCATATTTTAATACTTTGATAATTTGACCCCTATAATTTCTATCGTACCAATTAAGTCTTCTAAAATTTCTAAATTTTGAAAATGGTAAAAATTTTAAATTTGTGCAAATAATTCTTTTCTAGTATTTCCATTTGATTTTTTAATTTTTGAATTTCAATTTTAACTTTATCAAAGTTTTTCTTAAAGCATGCATTTTCTATTTTAATTTCTAAGTCAGTGTTAATCTTTTTTAAATCCACAGGCTTAGTTCGTAATTTGCTTAAGGTTCTAAACAATATTTTTATAGTATCATACATTGGGTGATAGGGTAAGAGTCATACTGACTTACCGTATCAGATTCGTAGATGGATACTCTCCCTTCATTAATACTCTCTTTTGAGGTGTCTTCATCATCTGTATCTTGGCAACTCATCATTAGTGCTAGTCCGATGTATTCTTCTCTTTCGGACTTCTCTAACGATAACTCGCTCCAAGTTGCTTTGAGGTTCCTTTGTTTGGACCTTTTTGATCCTTTGTCATTTTTTTTCTTTTGTTCTTTAATCTGGGACAGTTGTCTTTGATATGCCATTTTTCATCACAGTTGTAGCATCTCATTTTCCTTTTTTCTCGGAAAAGCTTCTTATCCTATGTCTTATAAAATTTGTTAGTTTTAAAAAATTTATTGAACTTTCTTACCATATAAGTCTCTTTATTATTGTCGAGGGATGAATCTAAATATAGTTCAGTCTTTTTTACTTTGAGTGATAGGTTCTGAATCAACTTCTCCTCTTTACTTAGGCATGCACATCTTGATTCACGTAATTCAAAGGTAGAAAATAATTCTTCAAAATTACTTACCTCGAGATTCTTGGAAATGTAGTAGGAGTCTACTTTTGATGTCCAGTCTAGGGTTATTGAAAATGCATTTAATGCATATCGCAGAGAATCCCTATTTGACACCGTTTCTCCGAAGTTGGTAAGTCCGGTGATCAACTTCTTGAGCTTTGCGCGTAGATAATCCACCTTTTCTCCTTTTTCAATCCAGAGGTTGGTTAGTTGATTTCGGAATAGATCCCGTCTTACTAATTTGACCTCTAAGGTTTCTTCATAAAGCTCCAGAAACTTCTTCCATAATTTTTTGGCAGAACCCTAGGAGCCGATCCGGTTGACTTCCTAGAGTGGTAATACACTTAGCGGGTGGAACTTTGCCTTGTTGTTGGCTACAAAGTCAATTTTCTACTTCTTGTTCTATTGGTGCTCTTCCTTTTCTTTCCATTCTCATCCTTGAGTGCTTCAAAATCATATTTGATAATTAAAAGAATATCAAAATCAGTTTTGAAGAATACTTCCATTCAATGTTTCCAAAACGTGAACTCCCCCTTGAACTTTGGTAGGTAAATGCTTGATTCGACCATTCTTCTTGTTGCTTTAGTAGACAGTTAGTCCTTCTAAGGAGATTGAGATCTGATACGACTTGTTAGTCTCGATGGAATGGTAAGAGGGGGAGAGGGGGGGAGTGAATAGCATGTAAGTTAAAATTATAATCTCTTACTAACTTACTTTAGCAAGGATACACTATTAATTAATCAAAATAAATGACATAAAAGTAAAGTAAAAGACAAGGAATTTACTTGGTTATAATCTGAATGACTATTAATCCAAGGCAATTGAAAGGACTAAAGAAACTCCTTCAACAAAGGTTGGAGTCGGAAAAACCCTTTACAATAGTTAAAAGCTCAGAAAGAAATACAGAAGTTAAAAACAAGTGTGTGTCTTTTACAACTAGTTCTAGGGTATTATTTATAGCCTCAAGGTCAAAGTGACCATTTTGTTGACATGACAATTCAGGACAACTTGAGTGGTCCAGGGCGCCTCTAACTGAATAAAATTTTATCTCTACGCAACATTTGTTTTATGATCTGGTAGATTGGAGGTGCCTCAGACACCGGCTTGGAGGCGTCTCAGTTCTGATGGCATGGACTTCGTTGCTTATCCGTTTGACAATGGCACTTGGGTATCGAAGGCGCCTCAATTCATTAGAGGCGCCTCTAGAATCCGGCTTTCGAGGCACCTCAAGACAAGTGAGGTTCCTTGAGCAACAGGGCGCCTCGAGTCAATGGAGGCACATGGGTTGACCATCCACTTCTTCACATACTTGGGTGATGCTTTGACAATCCAGAGTTGAGCTCACCTAGCTCAACTCAAGACAACTAAAGTTCCTCAAGCAACAGGGCGCCTCGAGACAATGAAGGCACCTAAGATGGTCAAGTTGACCATCCACTTCTTCGCATGCTTGGGTGATTTTCCGACCATCCAGAGTTGAGCTTGTAGGATCGAAAAGAATTTAGATATCTCCACAATGACATGATATTGTCCACTTTGGGCCTAAGCCCTCATGGTTTTGCTCTTGGGCTCTACCCAAAAGGCCTCATGCCAATGGAGATATCTTTCTCTTATAAACCCATGATCTTTTCCATGTGTTTTCAATATGGGACTATGTTTGCAACCTTGCAACCCCAACAATCCCCCCCTCAAACAAAGGACCATGGGCTTCTCACG
The DNA here is from genome assembly GCF_018446385.1 of Zingiber officinale. Taxonomy (NCBI): domain Eukaryota; kingdom Viridiplantae; phylum Streptophyta; class Magnoliopsida; order Zingiberales; family Zingiberaceae; genus Zingiber; species Zingiber officinale. The sequence continues at coordinate 83,336,555 of NC_055993.1, read as the reverse complement.
TCCGATCCTTGACCCACCAGGTCTTCCTGCCCCTCGGTCTACCCAACCTACTAGGACTTCCTTGCCTAGCCGGAACTAGGACTTCCTGCCCCTCGGTCCACCTGACCTACTAGGACTTCCTGCCTGGTGTCTGGTCCTCTTGATCCGAACATAGGAGCTCCCACTTTCTTTGTTCGAGGTCAATATTGTACTCACATGGTTCAATCAGACCATAGCTCTTGTGCACAGTCGGCGGTTAAACCTTCTGGCAGTCCGGGCTCTGATACCAATTGTTAGGACCGAAAAGTAGCTAGAGGGGGGGGGGGTGAATAGCTTCGCGTTTGCTCGTCGTGCTTCGTTGCTTGTTTCTTCAAAGTGATGCGCAGCAGAATACAAAGAAACAAACTACAACAATGCTAACAATAGGATTTTACTTGGTATCCACCTCACAAGAGGTGACTAGTCCAAGGATCCACGCACACACACACACCTCCACTAATAAACACTCCTTTTCGGTAACTACAGAAGGCGGAGAAGCCCTACAAGACTCTCAATACAAGTAGAAGAAAGGGTAGTAAAGAATAAGCAAAAGCTTACAAGAGATGCAGTAAAAACCCTAACTTCTTCTTCTTCTCGTTGCAACTCGCCTCTTGACTTGGATGAACCTCCAAGAACCTTCAAGAACAGGCGGTGAGGAGCTTAGAGAGTGCTGGGGAGGAGCTGTGATGAATCTGGAATGAATCGGTGAAGTTCTGCCGAAGGAAATGAACGCCTGCGGCTTAAATCGACGCTAACGGTCAAATCCCGATCGATAGGAATGCTCCCAATCGATCGGGGAGGCTTTGGATCGATCCACGGATCGATCCAGAGCGCCTCTGTGCTCTGGAAGAACTTCTGGATCGATCCACGGATCGATCCACGGATCGATCCAGCACTTATCGCGCGAAGCAGCAGCGTCCCAATCGATCCACTGATCGATTGGAACCTCTGGATCGATCCACCGATCGATCCAGAGGGGTTCTGTTCGCAGGGACTCACCGGATCGATCGGTGGATCGATCCAGATCTTCTGGATCGATCGGTGGATCGATCCAGATCTTCTGGATCGATCCACTGATCGATCCAGATCTGCTGGATCGATCCACTGATCGATCCAGATCTGCTGGATCGATCCACGGATCAATCCAAACCTACTGGATCAATCGGCTAATCAATCCAGATCTTGGTTTTTGCCCAAAACCAAGCCCAAAGCCCCCTAAACCAACATCTAGTCAACCATGACTTGTTGGTACATAAGACCTAGCATCCGGTCACCCTTGACCAGCTAGGACTCTCTCACCAAGTGTCTGGTCAATCCCTTTGATCCACTTGGACTTTTCTCTTCTTGCCAAGTATCCGGTCACTCCCTAAGACCTACTTGGACTTTTCTTCCTCGTGCCAAGTATCCGGTCAATCCCTTTGATCTACTTGGACTCTCACCAGATGTCTGGTCAACCTTGACCCATCTGGATTTCTCTTGTCTGGCTTCACTCACCAGGACTTTCCCAATTGCCTAGCTTCACTCACTAGGTCTTTCACCTGGCTTCACTCACCAGGATTTTTCTCCTGCCTAGCTTCACTCACTAGGACTTCCCAATTGCCTAGCTTCACTCACTAGGTCTTTCACCTGGCTTCACTCACCAGGATTTTCCTCCTGCCTAACATCCCAGTTAGGACTTCCCAGTCAAGTATCCGGTCATCCTTGACCTACTTGACTCTTCTTCAATCAACCTTGCATTGTCAAACATCGAAATCCAAACCAAGACTCAAGCTTGGTCAACCAGGTCAACCTTGACCTGAGGAATGTTGCACCAACAATCTCCCCCTTTTTGATGTTTGACAATACCAACACTATCACTTACAATACCACATGTAAGTTAGGCTAATCCCATAGCCTAAACCTTCTTCATGCCACTAGGTAATGAATACATAAGTTAAGCCCTTCATTCTCCCCCTAAGAGGGCAAACTCCCTCTAGGTGATAAAAGCCTAACTTACTCCCTTTCATTCTCCCCCTATTGGCACACATCAAACCATGCCCCATTTTTGGGCACACATCAACAAATTTACTTGTTGAAAACTCTCCCCCTGAAGAGTTGCTCATCGTTGTTCACAACTTCACTCGTTGTGATCAACACGATAATGAAGGTCACATACCCTTCATTAACCTTAACCCTACATTCTCCCCCAATGTAGGTAAATGCCCATCCTTGAGCATTATCCACTTGAAACCACTTGAACAATGAGGATATCCACTCCCCATTAAAGTTCAAACGCTCAACTTTGAGCATGTTCTTAACGGAAGGTTAACCACCTTCCAAGGTTCATGAAAAATAATTTTCATGTCTTTAAAGAGTCCCTCCCCCTAAATACATGGTGGTAACTTCTGTCATTGCACCAACAATGACTTGGAATCCCCAAAACTTTAGGAAACCCAATTTTAGAAGTTTTGAGGTTCAAATATTCAAAATTTGAAACAAACCTCAGCCTAAACTTCAACTTAGCCTTCCTTAACCAATCCATCCTTGTTTTCCACACGAAAACACCCTTTTTATGTATACAAATGTATTTTCAGGTGTTTGGAATGGTTACCTAGACTAAAATATGTTCAAAATACTGAAAATAAGCTTTCCCAGCCAAAATCAGCATCTTCAATCGATTGGAGTTGGGTTCCAATCGATTGAACCCTGCTGAATCGATCCACTGATCGATTCAGTCTTCTTGGATCGATCGGCTGATCGATCCAGCGAGCTTCTGCTCGCGAGAAATGCCTTCTCAATCGATCAGCTGATCGATTGAGGCACTCCAATCGATCCACTGATCGATTGGAGGCCTGAAATTGCTGAAATTCAATTTCAGCCAATTTCAGAAACCCCTAGAAAATTCTACAAAATTCCAAAAATCGTAAAAATTTATGTAGACATTATTTAGGGTATAATTTATCATGGAAAAATAGTTTTCTATGAAAATACATCATATTTTCAAAGATTGACACAAACTTGAGAACTTGCAAAAACTTTAGTGTTTTCTTCAAGTTTGTGTCTAACTATTCAATGGTGATTACTATCAAAAGATAGCCTTCACCAAGGTTTTTCAAAATCATTTTAAAAACATTTTCAAAACCAATATCCCACCATGTTCCTTGGGCTTAATGCACATGACTTGTACATTAGCTTTCCCAATGATGGGAAAACACATAACTATGTGTTTTGATGAACTTAAAACTCAAGGAAATGCACTAACTCAGCATGTTGAGTTTTGTTCGTCTTCCTAACATCTCACTTGTATCTATTGTGCATAAAACACATACAAGTCATCTTATAGGTCTTTGTGAGATGTTAATTTTGGTTTTTCTTTAACCTAGGGTTCATGCATATTTATCTAGTCATCTTGTGGATATTGACCATCCACCTAGGATGTCATTTGGTATGCCACTTGATGATAACTGCCATTTGTCCTTAATTTTAAGGAAATAACATAATGCATGATAATGTTATGGCATACATCAAAAAGAAATATTTTTCAGAAGAAAATTTCCTATAACTACATGATGTATGTATGTCATGACATGATATTTTTGAGTTTTTCATAATAAGTCATGAATGCACAAATAAAACATGATGTCATGGCATATAATGGGCAACCAAACATGGCAAGATTTTGCATAATTAAAATATACCTAGATTATCTATCTAAATATCCTTAACCCTTAGCTAAGCATAAACCCTAGATTGCCCAATTTCCTTAAGAAAATGCCAAAACCCAACTTGACATTTCTTTAATCTCTTGAATTAATTATGCCAATTAAAAATTTAAAACATTCATCAAATGTTGGCATATTTCATTTTCCCATAAGAGTAATCACTTTAAATTAAGGCTTAGATTTGCCTTAAATTCCTAAGACAATACCAAAGTCCCAATTTGGTATTTCTTAACACTTGATTTCTTGTGCCATTTAAAGTCATCTCAAATTTCTTCCTTTATAGCACATTTTACTCTTTCCAAAAGTAACAATAAATCCATTTCATTTTCAAAGGTTAACAAAAACCTTGAAAATGCTCCTTGAGTGTCAATTTCTTCAAAGTTGGGTTAACTACCCTTCTTCTCAGAGTTGACACTCTCTAACCCATCTATGGGATAGAGAAAATGCTCTTAGGAACCCAAAACCTATTGGTGCTCCTTGGATGCTCTAGGTATTCACTAGGGATAACTTCCCTAGATACCTTCCTAGTGACCTTGTGTGGTTTCTTAGAAGTCTTGGTCACTTTTTCTAGATCAACTCTAGGGATTGCTTCCCTTGTAACCTTCTTTGTGACTTTCTTAGACTTCTTAGAAGTCTTAGTCACATTTGTTGCAAAAATACTCTTAGGGATAACTTCCCTTGTATTTTTGGCTTGACCACTAGACCTAGGGTTGGTTCCATAACTATATGGAACCCTATGGTAAGAGATTACATCCTTCTTAGCCTTTGGTTTGTATCCCAAACCTCTATGGCCATTAGATGACCTTTGTGCTCCTAGACCTAGGCTATGCTCATTTTGCCCTTTTAGGATATTTTCCATCCTTTTTAGGGTCTTTTCCATTTTATCAAGCCTTGACCTCAAGACTTGATTTTCTATCACTAAGTCCTTAGTTTTTGATTTTCCATTAAATTTATGAGCATTTTTATTTCTAGGCTTGTAGCTAAGGTCCTTAGTGTGTTTGCCTAGATTTTTATCTACCTTCCTAATCCTAGGTGTGGTAGTTTTAGCATGGTAAGCTACATTATTTTCCTTAATTTTGTCATGCTCTCTATTCTTATGGTAAATAGCATTAAAATGATATAAGTTAGAACTAGCATGCTTTTTACCATAATGTAAAGGGATAGGCTCAATAAAAGTTACCTTCCTTTTTACCTTAGAGGCTCCCCCTTGACTTGAGTTTCCTCCTTGAGCCTTGACCATCTTCTTCCCCTTAGGGCATTGACTCCGGTAATGCCCCTTTTGATTGCAAGAGAAGCACACAATGTGCTCCTTGCTCTTCTTTGTTCCGGGGATGGTCTCCTTTGGCTTCTCCTTGCCCTTAGGTGCCATTTGGCCCTTCTTCTTGGCCAATTTAGGGCACTTGCTTTTGTAGTGCCCATGTTCCCTACATTCAAAACATATAATATGATTCTTATTATTAATTGAACTATTTATACCTTCTTGTGTAGGGGTGGCACTTGCTCCTCCATTTGATATGAATGTAGAAGCTTCCTCTTGATCCGAAATCGATTTCCCTCCAATTGATTTATCTTGACTTGTGGAGGTGGAAGCTTCTTCATCCTCTTCTTCTCTTGACCCGGATGTGGAGGATTCTCCTTCTTCTTGATCCGGTGTCACCAAGAGTTGCTCCCCCTCAATCCTAGAGGTGGAGGCTTCACCTTCTTCTTCATCCTCTTGTACATGAAACAAGGAATATGCTCCTTCCTTGCTCTTTTGATTACACTCCCTTGAGAATGAAGCTTCTTGGATTTCCTCTTCTTCAGAAGTTGAGCATCTCTCAACTTCGGAGTCCTCCTCTTGATCTTGCTCCAATGAGTCACCCTCTTTGGATTCTTCTTGGTTAGGTACAGTGGAGGGGATCTCATGAGCCTTTTCCAATTTGCTCCATAGCTCTTTGGCATCTTCAACTTCTCCAATTTCCTCCAAGATGTTGCTCGGCAATAGATTGACCAAAAGCTTGGTCACTTTGTCATTGGCCTCACATCTTTGGATTTGTTCTTGGCTCCATTTGCTCCTTTTGAGAACTTTGCCCTTTGAATTCCTTGGAGCCTTAAAACCTTCCATTAGAGCAAACCATTGTTCTATCTCCATCATCAAGAAATTTTCAATTCTTGATCTCCAAGAATCGAAGCTTGTGGATGTGTATGGTGGAGCCACCCTTGTATCAAATCCAAGTCCATCTTGGAATTGCATCTTGAAGTTGAGCTTCTTGAATTCTTTGACTTTGATGAATTTGCTCCAACTTCTTCACCCTCTAGCTTTGCTTGTTATGTTTGCCCCTTCCGGCGGTGATTCCGGTGAAGAGCAACCTTGCTCTGATACCACTTGTAGGATCGAAAAGAATTTAGATATCTCCACAATGACATGATATTGTCCACTTTGGGCCTAAGCCCTCATGGTTTTGCTCTTGGGCTCTACCCAAAAGGCCTCATGCCAATGGAGATATCTTTTTCTTATAAACCCATGATCTTTTCCATGTGTTTTCAATATGGGACTATGTTTGCAACCTTGCAACCCCAACAGAGCTCACCCTAACTCAACTATGATGTTCTCCTCAAGCAGACTTCCTTTTAGCTTCTCATCCCTCGGATGTACCATGCGCGTCCTTCTTGCTCCACCGGTACATTCTTCCATAGCTCCTCGTTCCTCGGATGTACCGAGTTCGTCGGCTCCCTTCCTATGTCATTCTTCTCACTCGCTAAGTCTTCCATCAACTTTTTTTGTTCCTAAGTTTCTACATACTTAGAAATAATGCATCAAAACACAAGACCTAATTTAACTCGGTTAACTAACATCAAAACTAACCAAGGTACTTATAGATAGTTCTTTCCACAGTATAGGATTAATAACAACCCAAATTGTAACCAAATAAATCTCTCGAGTCCCTACTTTCTATTTTATGTTATTTTATTAATTAATTAGTGTCTCCTTGCTAAAGTAAATTAGCAAGAGAAATTAAAATTCTACTATTCACCCCCTCTAGCCTATCCACCGATCCTAATAGAGATTTGAGACTGAGATAAGCGAAGATGTCAACAACCTAGGCTAAAAATGTTGGTGCAATATCCCTCGGGTCAAGGTTGACCTGGTTGACCAAGCTTGAGTCTTGGTTTGAGTTTCAATGTTTGACAATACAAGACTTCGATGATATGGACAAGTACAGGTGCAGTTGTTTATTTGGGGAGATTGTTTGGTGCAATTCTCCTCTGATCAAGTTGGTTGAAGAAGAGTCAAGTAGGTCAAGGTTGACCAGATACTTGACTAGGAAGTCCTAACTGGGATGTTAGGCAGAAGGAAAATCTTGGTGAGTGAAGCCAGGTGAAAGATCTAGTGAGTGAAGCTAGGCAGAAGGAAAATTCTATGGAGTGAAGCTAGGTGAAAGACCTAGTGAGTGAAGCTAGGCAGAAGGAAAATCCTAGTGAGTGAAGCTAGGTGAAAGTCCTGGTGAGTGAAGTCATGCAGAGGAAAATCCTGGTGAGTGAAGCCAGGTGAAAGACCTAGTGAGTGAAGCTAGGCAGAAGGAAAATCCTAGTGAGTGAAGCTACGTGAAAGTCCTGGTGAGTGAAGCCAGGCATAGGAAAATCCTGGTGAGTGAAGCCAAGTGAAAGACCTAGTGAGTGAAGCTAGGCAGAAGGAAAATCCTAGTGAGTGAAGCTAGGTGAAAGTCCTGTTGAGTGAAGCCAGACAGAGGAAAATCCTGGTGAGTGAAGCCAGGTGAAAATCCTAGTGAGTGAAGCTAGGTGAAAGACCTGGTGAGTGAAGTCAGGCAGAAGAGAAGTCCTAGTGAGTGAAGCTAGGCAGAAGAGAAGTCCTAGTGAGTGAAGCTAGGCAGAAGAGAAGTCCTAGTGAATGAAGCTAGGCAGAAGGGAAGTCCTGGTGAGTGAAGCCAGGTATAGGAAAATCCAGATGGGTCAAGGTTGACCAGACATCTGGTGAAAGTCCAAGTAAGTCAAAGGAATTGACTGGATACTTGGCACGAGGAAGAAAAGTCCAAGTAGGTCAAAGGGATTGGCCGAATACTTGGTAAGAAGGGAAAAGTCCAAGTAGGTCAAGGGAGTGACCGGATACTTGGCACGATGAGGAAAAGTCCAAATGGGTCAAAGGGATTGACCGAACACTTGGTGAGGGAGTCCTAGCAGGTCAAGGGTGACCAGATTCTAGGCATGATGAACAAACAGGTCATGGATTGACCGGATGTTGGTTTGGGGGCTTGGGACTTGGTTTTGGGCAAAAACCAGCAACTGGATCGATCGGCTGATCCATTCGGGAGTCCCTGCGAGAAGCCTTCGTTTTAATCGATCAGTGGATCGATTGGGAGGTAGTCGCGAGCGCACAGAAGCCTGCTGGATCGATCCAGTGGTCCCAATCGATCAATGGATCGATTGGGAAGCTGCGATTTGTCGTGATAATCCCTGGATCGATCAGCCGATCCAGGCAAATTCCTAGAGCACAGAGACGCTCTGGATCGATCAATGGATCGATCCAAAGCCTCCCCGATCGATTGGGAGCAATCCAATCGATCGGGATCCGACCGTTGGCGTCGTATTTAGCTACAGGCGCTCGATTCCTTCGGTAGAGAACTTGCAGACTTCACGATACAACTCCGATCTTCACAAGCGACTCCACAGCTTCTCCACAGAGCTCTCCACGCCAGATTTTGAAGATTCTTGTAAGTTTTGTCCAAGTCAAGAGGCGAAGAAGAGAAGTTAGGGTTAGGGCTTTTACTGCACTTCTTGTAAGCTTTTGCTTGCTCTTTACTGCCTTTTTCTTTCTTCTTGTATTGAGAGTCTTGTAGGGCTTCTCCGCCTTCGGTAGTTATCGAAAAGGAGTGGTTATTAGTGGAGGTGTGTGTGTGTGCGTGGATCCTTGGACTAGTCACCTCTTGTGAGGTGGATACCAAGTAAAATCCATTTGTTAGCGTTATTGTAGTTGTTTCTTGTATTTCCGCTGCACATCTTTGAAGAAACAAGCAACGCCGACCACGAGCTAATAGGGCAAAATGAGCAAAACTATGTTTAGAAGTATCAAAGTCATCCAATGGTAATAAGGGTTTGGGATACAAATCTAAAATCAAGAAGGATGTAATTTCTTACCATAGGGTTCCATATAGCTATGGAACCAACACTAAGTCTAGAGGTCAAGTCAAAAGTACAAGGGAAGTTATCCCTAGGAGTATTTTTGCAACTAAGGTGACTAAGACTTCTAAGAAGTCTAACAAAGTCACTAAAAAGGTCACAAGGGAAGAAATCCCTAGGGTTGACATAGAAAAAGTGACCAAGGCTTCTAAGAAGCCAAACAAGGTCACTAGGAAGGTATCTAGGGAAGTTATCCCTAGTGAATATCTAGAGTATCCAAGGAGCACCAATAGGTTTTGGGTTCCTAGGAGCATTTTCTCTACCCCATAGATGGGTTAGAGAGTGTCAACTCTAAGAAGAAGGGTAGTTAACCCAACTTTGAAGAAATTGACACTCAAGGAGCATTTTCAATGTTATTATTAACCTTTGAAAATGAAATAGATTTATCATTTACTCTTTGGAAGAGTAAAACGTGCCAAAATTGAAGATATTGATTTTAATCTTAATTGACACAATTTGGGAAAACATAAGAAATACCAAGTTGGGACTTTGGTATTTTCTTAGTAATTTAAGGCAAATCTAAGCCTTAATTTAAAGTGCTACTCTTATGGAAAAATGAAATATGCCAACACTTGAGGAATATGCTTAATTTCAATTGGCATAAATTAATCAAGAGAATTATAAATGCCAATTTAGGTTTTGACACTTTCTTGAAGCACTTTGGGCAATATAGGGTTTAAGTTTTAGGATTAGCTAAGATTAAGGATACTTAGGTAGGTAATCTAGGTATTTTATTTATGCTAAACCTTGCCATGATTGTTTACCCATTATATGCCATGACATCATGTTTTGATTTTACACTCATGCCTTATTATAAAAATACAAAAATACCATGTCATGACATACATACATCATGTAGTTATAGGAAATTTTCTTTTGAAAATTAATTTTTTTGATGTATGCCATAACATTATCATGCATTATGTTTATTTCCTTAAAATTAAGGACAAATGACATTTATCAACAGGTGGTTTCAACAAGTGACATCCTAGGTGAATGTTCAATATCCACAAAATGCCTAGATAGATATGCATGATTCCTAGATTAGAGCAAAACCAAATTTTACATCTCACAAAGACCTATAAGATGATTTGTATGTGTTTTGTGCACAGTAGATAAAAGTGAGATGTTAGGATGATGAACAAAACTCAACACGCTGATTTAGTGCATTTCCTTGAGTTTTAAGTTCATCAAAACACATAGTTATGTGTTTTCCCATCATTGGGAAAGCTAATGTACAAGTCATGTGCATTAAGCCCAAGGAACATGGTGGGATATTGGTTTTGAAAATGTTTTTAAAATGATTTTGGAAAACCTTGTTGAAGGCTATCTTTTGATAATAATCGCCATTGAATAGTTAGACACAAACTTGAAGAAAACGCTAAAGCTTTTGCAAGTTTTCAAGTTTGTATCAATTTTTGAAAATATGATGTATTTTTATAGAAAATTATTTTTCCATGATAAAGTATACCCTAAATAATGTCTACACAAATTTTCACAATTTTTAGATTTTTGTAGAATTTTCTAGGGGTTTCTGAAATTGACTGAAATGGAATTTCAGCAACTATTAGAACTCCAATCGATCACTTGATCGATTGGAATGCCTCAATCGATCGGGCGATCGATTGAGAAGGCAAATCCCGCGAGCAGAAGCTCGCTGGATCGATCCACCGATCGATCCAGACTACCTGAATCGATCAGTGGATTGATTCAAGCTAGTTCAATCGATTGGAACCCAACTCCAATCGATCGAAGATGCTGATTTTGGCTGGGAAAGCTCATTTTCAGCATTTTGAACCTATTTTAGTCTAGGAAACCATTCCTAACCCCTCAAAATACATTTGTATACTTAAAAAGGGTATTTTCATGTTGAAAACAAGGATGGATTGGTTGAGGAAGACTAAATTGAAGTTTAGGTTGAGGTTTGATTCAAATTTTGAACTTTTGAACCTTAAAACTTCTAAATTTGGGTTTCCTAAAGGTTTAGGGATTCCAAGTCATTGTTAGTGCAATCTTTAGTAAAAATGCTCAAGGTTGAGCATTGGATTACAATGGAGAGTGGATATCTTCATTGTTTAAGTTGTAAATGCTCAAGGTTGGACATTTGTCTACATTGGGGGAGAATGTAGGGTTAAGGATAAATGAAGGGTATGGGACCTTCATTATCGTGTTGATCACAACGAGTGAAGTTGTGAACAACGATAAGCAACTCTTCAGGGGGAGAGTCTCAAAGGGAAGAGTTTTCAACAAGTGAATTTGTTGATGTGTGCCAATAGGGGTAGAATGTAGAGTTTAAGTTAGGCCTTCATTATCTAAGAGGGAGTTTGCCTTCTTAGTGGGAGAATGTAGGGTTTAACTTACGCCTTCATTACCTAGTGGCATGAAGGAAGTTGAGGCTATGGGAATTGACCTAACTTAAATGAGATATTGTCAAACATTAAAAAAGAGGAGATTGTTGGTGCAATATCCCTCAGGTCAAGGTTGACCTGGTTGACCAAGCTTGAGTCTTGGTTTGGGTTTCAATGTTTGACAATACAAGACTTCGATATATGGACAAGTGCAGGTGTAGTTGTTCATTTGGGGAGATTGTTTGGTGCAATTTTCCTCTGATCAGGGTCTGATCAAGTTGGTTGAAGAAGAGTCAAGTAGGTCAAGGTTGACCAGATACTTGACTAGGAAGTCCTAACTGGGATGTTTGGCAGAAGGAAAATCCTGGTGAGTGAAGCCAGGTGAAAGATCTAGTGAGTGAAGCTAGGCAGAAGGAAAATCCTAGTGAGTGAAGCTAGGTGAAAGACCTAGTGAGTGAAGCTAGGCAGAAGGAAAATCCTAGTGAGTGAAGCTAGGTGAAAGTCCTGGTGAGTGAAGCCAAGCAGAGGAAAATCCTGGTGAGTGAAGCCAGGTGAAAGACCTAGTGAGTGAAGTTAGGCAGAAGGAAAATCCTAGTGAGTGAAGCTAGGTGAAAGTCCTGGTGAGTGAAGCCAGACAGAGGAAAATCCTGATGAGTGAAGCCAGGTGAAAGACCTAGTAAGTGAAGCTAGGCAGAAGGAAAATCCTAGTGAGTGAAGCTAGGTGAAAGTCCTAGTGAGTGAAGCCAGGCAGAGGAAAATCCTGGTGAGTGAAGCCAGGTGAAAGACCTAGTGAGTGAAGTTAGGCAGAAGGAAAATCCTAGTGAGTGAAGCTAGGTGAAAGTCCTGGTGAGTATAGCCAGGCAGAGGAAAATCCTGGTGAGTGAAGCCAGGTGAAAATCCTAGTGAGTGAAGCTAGGTGAAAGACCTGGTGAATGAAGCCAGGCAGAAGAGAAGTCCTAGTGAGTGAAGCTAGACAGAAGAGAAGTCCTAGTGAGTGAAACTAGACAGAAGGGAAGTCCTGGTGAGTGAAGTCATGCACAAGGAAATCCAGATGGGTCAAGGTTGACCCAACATATGGTGAAAGTCCAAGTAAGTCAAAGGAATTGACTGGATACTTGACACGAGGAAGAAAAGTCCAAGTAGGTCAAAGGGATTGACCGAATACTTGGCAAGAAGGGAAAAGTCCAAGTAGGTCAAGGGAGTGACCGGATACTTGGCACAATGAAGAAAAGTCCAAGTGGGTCAAAGGGATTGACAGGACACTTGGTGAGGGAGTCCTAGCAGGTCAAGGGTGACCGGATGCTAGGCATGATGAACCTGTAGGACCGTTGGGCCGGCTAGAAGGGTTGGTAAATAACCTGTCAATTAAAAACAGACAACCCTTCCTCGAACGATTAAGCTAACACTTGTAAAATGAATTAAGCGGATAAATAGAAGCATAAAAGAAAAGACGAGGCACCAGATGTTTACATGGTTACAACCGATGTGGTTGTTAATCCAAGGAAGATTAAGCTCAAAAACTCCTTCAGGCGGAGAAGCCTCTTACAGCGTTTAGGCACAGAAAACAGAAGCTTAACTACAACTAAAGCATACAAGTGTTTGGAAATAGAATGATCGTGATTGTTGAAAAGCTTCTGGACCAAGGCTATATTTATAGCCTTGGTCGGGGCGCCTGGAAGGGTTCCGGGCGCCCTAGGGGGGATAAAACTTTATCCCCCAACGTCTAGAACGCGAAAGACGCGTTCTAGTCAAACTTCAGGTTCCGAGCGCCCCGGGCTGTTCCGGGCGCCCCGGGCTGCTCCGGGCGCCCCGGAGCAAAAGTCAACTCTGGTTGACTTTTGCGTCCGGGACCTCTGCTCCGTTTCAGTCCCGCCTCGGTCCGGGTCTTCCGTTCCGGATCCGCTTACTTGGGTGATCTCTGCCATCCGGAATAGGGCTCACCCGAACCCATCTTCCGGTCTTCTCGAGCGTGCTTCCCTCCGGCTTCTCGTCCCTTGGAATTGCCGCGTGTTCCTTCTCGTCCACCAGGGTACTCATCCGCAGACTTCGTCCCTCGGTCGCACCCCGTGCCGACCTTCGCGCTAGCTGCGTCTCTTGCTCCCCGAGCAATCTTTTGCTTCGGCTTTCGTACCTCGGAACCACCGCGCGCACTTCCTTCTCGTCCGCCGGTGTACTCTTCCGCAGCACCTCGTCCCTCGGACGCACAGCGTGCCGTCCTTCTCGCTAGCTGCGTCTTCCGCTCGAGTACCTGTGCTCCTAAGCTCCTGCACACTTAGACACAAGGTTAGAAACAACGCAGGACCTAACTTAACTTGTTGATCACACCAAAAAAACCTTGGGGTTCCAACAATCTCCCCCTTTTTAGTGTGATCAACCCAAGTTAAGCTAGGGTCAACAATAGATATGAAATTAAACAGTTTATTGCAATAACATGCAACATGATAGAAGAAATTAAATTTCAAACATTCCAAATTTTAATTTTCAATTTTCTACCTCCCCCTAGACTTATACTTTCCTTCTCCCCCTTTGATCACAATAAAAATGGGGAACAACTAAAATCTAAGGGTTGACATTAAAAAAAATTTGAAAATATATTTCAATAATTTTCAGGGAAATATTTCTAAGTCAAGATAAATTTCTAAGTCAAGAAATAACTTTTTTTAAAAAAAAAAATTTCAAGTATTCGTCATCAATAATTAAACACTTTCTAAGCCGAAAAATTTATACAAGAAAATTTTAAGAGAATTGATAACATTAAAAGAAATTTTCTATGTATTTATTTATTTATATATTCTAATGCTTTTATCAGAAAATTTTAAATTTTCATTTTAATTTATCATAATTTCTTAACTTTGAAGCAAGAAATTTTGAGCATGTAGAAATTTGTGCAAATTGTAACATGTCATTTTGAATTCCTAATTTGCAAAGATATTTCAATAATATAAACTTGATAAAGTTTTTCGACAATACTTCTGATTTGCAAACTTCGTTCGACAAAATATTTTGTAATTTGCAAAAGTATTTTGACAACATAAATTTGCAACAATCTGTGAATAATAGATTTACTACTCCGAAAAACTCTCTCGATAATATCTCTAATTTGCAAACTTTATTTAAAAAAATATTTCGTAATTTGCAAGATTCTTTTGTCAAATCATTTTGCGATTCAAAAAACTCTTTCAACGAGATAATTTGTACTTCGGAAAAATTTTTAGATCCGGAAAAAGTTTTCGATAATTCAAATTTTGGTTCGCAAAAATCTTCAGGTAATTTGATTAATTGAACCAGTTGTTCAGAGGGTAGAGGCCATACCTTACTTACCTCATCGACCGTTGGTTCTCCCCTTGTTAAATTAATTTCTTCTGAAGATTCTCCCCCTTCATCGATCTCGGGATGTACTTCGGCTGTTGGGGCTGTCTTGGTAATTTCTTCCGTCTCGGATTCTTCTGATGACGGCTCGATGTCTATTGTGGAGACGACTTCAACCGGTTCTTCATAGAGCATTAAGAACTTTTCCCAAAGTTCTTTCGCGCTTTTGTACTCTCCGACTCTGTCGAAATCTTTAGTTGGTATTGCGCTTAGAATGTGAAACTCTGCCCGAGCATTTGCCATGGACTCTTCACGTTGCTTCTCGTTCCAGAGGCGTATGCCGATTTTCTCTCCGTTCGTGTCTTTCGGTGCTTCATAACCTGTTTTCATTATTAGAGAAATACCAATATCAGAGTTAAGAAATACCATCATTTGTTGCTTCCAAGAAGCAAGCTCCCCCTCGAATGCTGGTGGGTAGTCGCTAGCTCCGGCCATTGTTTTGTTGCTTCAGACGACGGTTAGTCCCTCTGAGGTGTACTCGGCTCTGATACCACTTGTAGGACCGTTGGGCCGGCTAGAAGGGTTGGTAAATAACCTGTCAATTAAAAACAGACAACCCTTCCTCGAACGATTAAGCTAACACTTGTAAAATGAATTAAGCAGATAAATAGAAGCATAAAAGAAAAGACGAGGCACCAGATGTTTACTTGGTTACAACCGATGTGGTTGTTAATCCAAGGAAGATTAAGCTCAAAAACTCCTTCAGGCGGAGAAGCCTCTTACAGCGTTTAGGCACAGAAAACAGAAGCTTAACTACAACTAAAGCATACAAGTGTTTGGAAATAGAATGTTCGTGATTGTTGAAAAGCTTCTGGACCAAGGCTATATTTATAGCCTTGGTCGGGGCGCCTGGAAGGGTTCTGGGCACCCTAGGGGGGATAAAACTTTATCCCCCAACGTCTAGAACGCGAAAGACACGTTCTAGTCAAACTTCAGGTTCCGGGCGCCCCGGGCTGTTCCGGGCGCCCCGGAGCAAAAGTCAACTCTGGTTGACTTTTGCGTCAGGGACCTCTGCTCCATTTCAGTCCCGCCTCGGTCCGGGTCTTCCGCTCCGGATCCGCTTACTTGGGTGATCTCTGCCATCCGGAATAGGGCTCACCCGAACCCATCTTCCGGTCTTCTCGAGCTTGCTTCCCTCCGGCTTCTCGTCCCATGGAATTGCCGCGTGTTCCTTCTCGTCCACCAGGGTACTCATCCGCAGACTTCGTCCCTCGGTCGCACCCCGTGCCGACCTTCGCGCTAGCTGCGTCTCTTGCTCCCCGAGCAATCTTCCGCTCCGGCTTTCGTACCTCGGAACCACCGCGCGCACTTCCTTCTCGTCCGCCGGTGTACTCTTCCGCAGCACATCGTCCCTCGGACGCACAGCGTGCCGTCCTTCTCGCTAGCTGCGTCTTCCGCTCGAGTACCTGTGCACCTAAGCTCTTGCACACTTAGACACAAGGTTAGAAACAACGCAGGACCTAACTTAACTTGTTGATCACACCAAAACAACCTTGGGGTTCCAACAGAACCAACAGGTCATGGATTGACCGGATGTTGGTTTGGGGGCTTAGGACTTGGTTTTGGGCAAAAACCAGTAGCTGGATCGATCAGCCGATCGAGTCAAGAGGCGAAGAAGAGAAGTTAGGGTTAGGGCTTTTACTGCACTTCTTGTATGCTTTTGCTTGCTCTTTACTGTCCTTTTCTTTCTTCTTGTATTGAGAGCCTTGTAGGGCTTCTCTGCCTTCGGTAGTTACCGAAAAGGAATGTTTATTAGTGGAGGTGTGTGTGTGTGCGTGGATCCTTGGACTAGTCACTTCTTGTGAGGTGGATACCAAGTAAAATCCATTTGTTAGCATTGTTGTAGTTGTTTCTTGTATTTCCGCTGCACATCTTTGAAGAAACAAGTAACGCCGACCATGAGCACGCGACGAGCTATTCACCCCCCCTCTAGCTACATATTCGGTCCCAACAAAAACATGAGCAATGTTGGCAACCTAGGCTAAGATGTGGCCGGTATCGGGATGTGAGACTAAGATAAGCAAAGATGTCAACAACTTGGGTTGAGACATGAGCGATGTTGGAATCGAAGGCTGAGATAAGCAGAGATGTCCTAGGCTGAGATATAGTAGGTGTCGAGATCTGAACTTGAGACATGAGAGGATTTTAACGACCTAGGCTGAGACTGAGATGGATTTGATAGCTGAGACCTTGGAGGTATCAAGATCCATACTTGATTAAACTTTGAACTTTTGAGAAGAGTTTGTTGAGCAAGTTCAACTAGACCAAAATGTCTTTCAGATTGAGTCTGATCCTTTGTAGGCTAAATCCATCTCATCTTGACTTTAATTGACAATTTAGTATGATTTTTGACCCTATGAGACATGTGGGGCTGTAGAATTCTGTCACAATATTATCCACTTCCTTCTCTCCACGTCTTGATGCAACATTGCAAGAACCAAGCCGACAGTATTCACCCTTCCATAATTTTCTTCACATTTTCCTCCCTCGGCATCAAATATCTCTTCCGATCAAGCGATACCCCTCCTTCCTTTCCCTTTGCGAGATCCAAGCATGCTCTCTTGTACGAGCTCAAGATGACTTTAACTAGTTCCCAGATTAAAATCGGATGAATCAGATGCATCAACAAGGCATCTTTGATGAGTAGTTGCTCCCTCGTGGTCATCGAATTCTCAAATTATCATAATTGTCTGGATCAAATCATCAAATCAAATCAAATTAGTATTTGGATTATTCTAATAATTCTGTTATAGTTATTAGAATAATTCTCAGAATTATCTTAGAATAATTTTGTTATTTATTAATTATTCAGTTGACCAAATATTTTTTGAACATTATATATTATATTGTCCTTAGGGTAAATATAAATGAACAATAGATTTATTTCTCTCATATTATTCCTTGCTCTCTCCCTATTCTTCTTCTTACATGGTATTAGAGTCATCTCTTTTGATCTTCCCTCAACTTCTTGAGGCGGAGATCCAATAAACGATAATTTTTTTTAATTTTCTTATTTTTCTCTGTTTTCTTCCGTCGCCAACCCCTTTGTTTCTCTTTCCTTTTCCTTAATCTCTATTTTCTTTCTCTTTCAAAAAAAGAAAAAATTCCTTAATGATTTTGTCTCTATGGTTTTCCTCCACGGTCGTCAACCACAAGGTAGAAACTCTTTCTTGTGACACCATCCAACAGTTGCCGTCAGATAAGTTATTTTTAATTTGAGTTCGGTTCGAATTAGGACTCAGGTTCATGTTTAGCTCGAAAGATTCGAATATATTCATGAACTATTCGAATTATTATTCAAAAATAAGTACTCGAAAGATTTGAAATTTATTCATTTAATATATATTTAACTTATATTATTAAAATATTAAGACTCATGAGTGGCTCGTGAACTATTGAATGATATAATTTGGACTTTAGTTTGGTAAAAAAAAAATTGAACATGTTCAAGTTCGGCTCGAATTCGATAAATTTCAATACGAATCAAATATTTTTCGAACCGATTCGAAAAACTCGCAAGTCAGCTCGATTTATTTGCATCCCTAGCTAGAACAAATAATTCAGTATAAACAAGAATAACTTAGTGATTATGGACCTCTCTGAAATTTAGAGCTCTAAATAAGATATTTCGTAATCTCCAATATATCACATTAATATCATATTGTATAAAAATGTATTATTCTTCCTACAATTAAAAAAATCTCTATACAATTTTTTTTATAGACCCTATCTATATTATAAATTATATATCTTTATTTATTATTTTTTATTTAATATCTCTTTATTATTAATTACAAACTCCATCTTTAAAAAAACAAGATTTAAATTTTAATTATTATTCTTAAACTAAAAATCTTAAATATGGTTCAAGTAACTTTTGTTTTTGGATATTATAAACAGGGTCGGCCCTGAGGCATGCCACCAGGGGCTATGGCCAAGAGCCCCCGATTTTTAGGGGCCCCCAAATTTAACATGAATATATAATATATATTATATATACTTAGATTGTTTTAATAAAAACCTAAAAAATATATTTGATTGGATTATTTTAATAAAGGTCCAAAAATATATATATATTGTTGAATTGTTTTAATAAAGGTAAAAAAAAAATATATTTTCTATTAAAATTTAAGAAAAAAATCTAAAAAAGAAAATAAAAAAATAGAAGGAAGGTAAACGATTTTTTTTTCTCTTTTCAAAATTTTATTTATTATACAAATCTTTTTTCATTGATTTATTTACAGAAGTTGTTATAAGACTCTAAAGAGTAAAGTATGAATCTTGAACGTTAATTTTCTCCTTTCTTCTCCTTTGAATCTCTTCTAATTAAATTAGAAAAGTTTATTAATATAAATTTCATCAGCATCATCATTCATCAATATACAAACTTACAACGTAAGTTATCGACTTATCTATATTTTTTCTTATTGTCAATATTCAATATTGATTTTTAATATTATATTGGAGTCAATATTTTATAATTTTTCTTACCGATTTAAAAGAGTTTAAATAAATCATCTAGGGGTGTCAAAAATGAACCCGACCCGACGACCCAACCCGAGTCGACCCGAAAAAAATCGGGTTCGGGTTGGGCATTTTCGGGTTCGGGTCGGGTTCGGGTTGACCCGGGTTGGCTTAAATATAGGGTTTTGTGGGTTTTTTTAGAGTTAAATCAAATTTTATTTTAAAAATTTAGATGTTTTTATGTATATTAATATCATGTTTGTATGATAATGATGGAATATTGAGATAAAAGTGAAGAATTATAGGGAAAATAGCCCAAAAAAGTCGTTTTGAATCGGATTTTCGGGTTATATGGGTCGGGTTCGGGTTGATCGGGTTGGTCGGGTTCGGGTTCGGGTTGAGGTGTTTTGGGTTGAACTCGGGTTCGGGTCGGGTTCGGGTTGGGTTAAAAAAAAAAAAAAAAAAACTCAACCCGACCCAACCCGACCCGACCCACCCGAATTGACACCCCTAAAATCATCCCAATTTTAATCATCATAGAATAAGTTATATCGACGAATATTATAATTGGAATAGTCTCATTATTCCGAAAAAATCTATTTACGTATTTTCAAAAGAAAATAAAAGACTATTTTGGTTCTTATATAATTTATATATATATGAATACGAATTTCTATTAGTGTTTTCTTGTAAACAATCCTCTTTTTTACGATTAATATCTTCTGGAGTCCTTCTTGAGCGAATACATTTTTATGTAAAAATAGAACATCTTGGAGTGTACCGAATTTTTTGTCAGAAGACTCTATGGATTTTCAAGGATCCTTTCATTGCTTCAAGTACAAACTAGGATTTATTGTTCTTTGACTATTATTTTCACTACTTGTGTTTGTTTCATTGTTAACTTTGTTGTTGGTTTTGTGTGTCGTATTTTTACACTTGAAATTTGTAATACAAACATGTTTCTAAAAAAATATCAATCTTGGAGTTAGAAAAAAAACAAAAAAAAGAGTGGAACAGATTATTAAAACTCACAAAGGTGTTCTTCGTAAGTTTTTTAAAACTAGCTCTTCAATTGAAAATTCAGTTGATGAATTGCAAGAAGAAAGTCAAGAAGAACTAAATGATCATGTAACAAATGAGCAACAATTGAGTAATCAAGATGAATTAAATAATCATACAATCAATGAGCGAGAAGAATTAAGAGAAAATGATGATCATAGTCATGCAACGAATGAGCAAGAAGAATTGAGAAAAAACGATGTTAATGATTTGAATGTAAATGACTTGACAATTTTATGTATCGAAAATGAGGTATTAGGAAAACTTAATTTTGAAGACCTTATTAATGATTTTGCTTCTCAAGATGCTAGAAAATATAGATTTTTTTCAATGATTATTTCATGCTTATTTTTTTTATTGGTAGATATTACACTTTTTTTGAGAAGCTTAGGAAACATATTTTGTATGGTGTTACATTTTTTTAAGAATCTTAAGAAATAAATTTTGTATGGAGTTTATCATATTTTAAATGAAATATATTGATTTTTAAGTTTTTCTATTAATATATATTTAAATTGTACGTTAGTAAAAAATTTTTCCTAAGAGGTCATTTTTCTCTTTTCGTCCAAGGGCCCCCAAAAGTCAGGCCGACCCTGTTTATAAATCTCTTAAAATTATTGCATTGGAGATGTCTCAGATGGGGTTTCTTTGCCTTGAAGAATTTGGCACTGAAATTCAGCCTTTCCTGCAACGTAAAGCAAAACTTCAAATTTTCAGGTTCGTTCCCATGAATTTTAAACTCTGTTAATTTACTTCAAAGACTTCAAGCCTTTGCATTGAGCCCTGTGATGCCTTTGCGTTAGAGCTCTAATGAATTTTTTTATAGTCCAATATGTCACATTAATATTATAAACATTTTCTTTAATAGTTAGAATATTAAGTGATTTTTTTTTTCAATTCATAACATATAATTATGATTCTATGTATATTATATCAATTTCAAAATAAAAATC
Source organism: Zingiber officinale (assembly GCF_018446385.1). Lineage (NCBI taxonomy): Eukaryota > Viridiplantae > Streptophyta > Magnoliopsida > Zingiberales > Zingiberaceae > Zingiber > Zingiber officinale. The sequence goes on along the minus strand of NC_055993.1, from coordinate 83,315,468 downwards.
AGATTTAAATTTTCACTATTACTTTTAAACTATAAACCTCAAATTTTACCTTTACAATAATTCAAGCTTTTTATTCAGTTTTATTTTTTTACAAACCTCTCACAAACCTTACATTTGATATGTTAGGGCATCGCCAATGCAAAGTTTCTAAGAGGTTTCTAAAATAAAAAAAAACTTAATAAAAAACCTTGAACCATGGTAGATATAAGATTTGAGATTTATAGTTTAAGAGCAGTAATGAAAACTCAAATATACTCTTTTGTATCGAAATTGATGTAATATGCATGGAATCATTGGGATGCAAAGTTTAAGAGCTTTAACCATTGGTGTGTTTCGATGAGTTTTTATAATGTTGATGTTGCATATTGAAATAAAAAAAAAATAATTTAGAACTTTAACGATTAAATATGCCCTTATGAACTTATCAATGCCCCATAACTCTCTCCTAAGCTAATTAATGGCTCTCATTTTACGCAAAAAAATCTTCTATTGAAGCAATTAGCCCCCCTTTATGATCACTTCCACGCATGTATGATTGAACATTTGGTTAAAATCATACTAATCAAACTATCCAAAATCGAACAAATTGAATTATTTTTAAACCAATATCGAATTTTGTTATTGAAATAGAATATATCTAATTTCAAATCGATAAATTGAGAAGATAACCAAATTAAACATTTTTTAAAATAAAAATATTAACACTTTTTAATAAATTAGTTTAATAAAAATAAATAAATAATCTTAATCTTTTTTATTATTTAATAAAAAAAATGGAAGTTAAAACGAAACCAATTTACTAAAATAACCCATGTATTTTTTTTTTTGAAAAAACAAACATTTAAATAAATCGAATCAAATTTCTAAATTCAATCGAATTGAAATTTTGCTCATCCATATATACCTCTCCTTACATGTAACAATGGTACAACAACATATCATCTTTTTAATTTTTTAAACATCTAAGGATCGAGTCTCAACTTCGATAAATTAAGGGGGCATTTGGTTTAGGGGAATAGGAGTGGAGAATGAGAATGGGAATCATTGATTACCATTGTTAATGTTTGGATTATAGGAATAGGAATACAAATAAAGAAATGAATCCTTGAAATTGGATAATGACTCATTCCCATGTACCTCCCCTTCAATGAGCCATTACCTATTTTCATCAATCAAAATATTTCTTTATTCCAAAAATACCCTTGACCTAAAACTAAAGTTTTCTCCTTTAATATCAAATATCAAAATATATTTATTTATTTTTTCTTTCATATCACTTCTCTCTCCTTGTTCTCTCTCATCATTTTTTCTCTCTCATCATTTTATCACACACTTTCTCTCTCCTTAATCTCTCATATCACACTCTCTTACTTCTTTTTTTCTCGTTACACTTTCTCTCTCATCATACTTTCTCTCTCCTCAATCTCTTCCATCGCACTCTCTTCCTTCTTTTTTTTCATCATACTTTCTCTCTTCTCAATCTCTCTCATCACACTATTTTTTCTTTTTTTTCTCATCACATTTTCTCTCTCCTCAATCTCTCTTGTCACACTCCCTCCTTTTTTTTCTCAACACACTTTCTCTTTCATCATACTTTCATCCTATCATACTTTCTCTCTCCTCAATCTCTCCCATCACACTCACTGTTCTCTTTTTTCTCATTACACTTTCTCTTTCACCATACTTTCTCTCTCCTCCATCTCTCTCATCACACCCTCTCTCCTCTTTTTTTCTCATTACATTTTCTCTCTCTTCATCCTCTCCCATCATACTTTCTCTCACGTCATATTTTCTCTCTCATCTTCTTTCATCATGTTCTCTCCTATCACACTCTCTTTTCTCATTTTCTCTCATCACACTTTTTCTCTCTTCATTCTTTCTCATCACAATTTCTCTCTCATCATTCTTTCTCTCTCATCATTCTCTTTCATCATATTTTTCTCTCACATTCATCTTTCTCTCACATTTAATTTTTTCTTTTATTTTCCTTTAAGAGTAAAAAAGGAAATTTTGATTTATTCCGATAGAAAATATGCAAGTAACCAAACATTACTTTTAAGAGTGATATCCATGCTCATACCCATTCTCATTCCACAATACAATGATTCTCATTCCGATTCCTATTCCTAGGAAAAACTAAACGCCCCCTAACAGATGAATTTCTATTAATAGACAGTTGATATAAAAATGCTAGACTAATGTGTCGCTTGCTGTGAGTGCTTTCCAATTTATCCTGATTGTCAGTCAAAAATTTTTGTGAAATCAAATTGATCGATCCAAAATTAATTATCGTAAACTGAATATCTGGTGACACCTACAAATAATGGAAAGTGTCTTAGCTCACCTTGAACTAACCACTATTTGCGAAATAGTTCGACATCAAGATGGTACTTCTTTTTGCTCCCCATCTCGGATCAAATTATGGACCAATTCAATCAAAAAAGCATACATACACGCGGGATAATTGATTCTTCCATCGACCTCGTTCTAAAAATATCTCCAATATGACAATCAATAACCGCCAAGATGTATCCTTTCTTTTCGATTAGCTTTTTCTTTATTCTATCTTGGATTTTGCCTCCCTCGAGATTCAAATTGGATGTAGTGAAAGCCCAACTTGTGTATGTCTTTAGTCACCTCATCACCCGCTCTGAAACCCTAGTTGTGCATCCTTTCTAGCCACCAAATGGTGAACATTTTGGGAAGAGTGCTCACTTTGTCAAATCCCTGTATCAAACCTACAATACCTTCTTTCTGTCTTGTCCTCAATCTATTTGTTTAAGCGAAGATTTGACTGTAAACTAGAGAGAAGAGAAATCAGATTCCCTCCTCATACAAAAGCAAAAGTAAGCCAGTTATAATCTTTTGACCTAACCCTAGAATGTATCACTGCAAAATAGACGAAGGAGAAGCAACAATGAAACAATTGAGAACATCTGTAGATAACTCATGGTGGCATCGAATGTAGACAGATAACTCACATGATCTGATAACAGACACCAGCCAACACTGTCTGGAAGATTTGCATCAACTAACAACTGTAGAATTTTTACTAGATCGGTTGCTAATTATGGATCAATACACATTCATTTTTCAGCTACAGTTTGGACTGACTCAGTTTGAGCTCTTGATCTTGTATCTGCAGAGGAGGTTCTTCTTTTTGGAGGATGAATTGTGCACTGAAAGAACAATCTTCCCAGGCTCGGTAACCTTGAAGGTGCCCTTCAAGATAGGCTCGTCCATGGCGGAAAGCTTCCTCTCCTTTTGCACGATCACCGTGTACCGGTCGGCCGAACTCGGGACAAACTCAGCACTGTATGTGACATCCCAGCCGAGAACTCGAAGCTCCCAAATGAGAATGCATTTCTGCACAGCACTGCATCTTGAATCCATCCAACAGTTGATTGTTTTAGTGGACCGAAAGGATTCAACCGCTTACCTCGCTAATTAGTATCTCGACATCTTGCTTCACTGAGGGCTTGATAGTGAGATCTGTAGCAGCATCAGCAATGGTGAAATCAGGGTCATTCTCCCTGCTGAAGCCTCCATATTGGACTGGAACTTGCTCGGGCACAATGTATCTATCAGAGAAAAGTCGATCGATCGATGGATGGTCAATGGAGACTATCGAAAATTGGTTAACTAAACAATGAAAAGAGGGCAGAATTCAACTTAAAAAGGGTCTCAGCTGTCTTTGAGGGTCCTGCAAACACAAACTTGCTCCTGGTCCTCTTGGTGAAGAAGGGGCTCATCATTCGATGAAATGCGCGGTACCACCACGGAACGTTGATGAATATCTAGCAATCGCGATCAATGTTCGTCAAATTAGCTACAAATTCACAAGCTCATGATTCTGATAACCTAATCAAGACATGCCTCAGTTACTGAACTTAACTCTATGGATCATGTTGTTCTTCTTTTCTTTTTCAAAATTAGTTCATCAAAATGAAATTCAATGATAAGAAGGAAAAAAAAAAACCATGGATCATGTTCTTCTAGTGTTCATTTCTTAGTGAAGTTCATCAAAATGAAATTTTGGAAATGAAAAAAACTGCATTGAGCAAGAAGCAATTCAGCTCCATGGATTCTCTGAAACAATGGAAGGAAGGAAGGAAGGAAGGAAGCTACCTGCTTGGCCACAAACTCAGGGTAGTTGTCTTGGAGCAGAGCAAAGGCGAGGCGGATTTCCTTCGCCGGCCGGATTGCGTTTTTGAGGTCGGCGACCTGCAGCATTGTCGAGATACCGCCGGGAGTGAAGTCGAGCAGGTCGCGGATGCCCTTCTCCAGGTGCTGTATCCTCCACCTCAAGAACCGCTTCTTCTTCTCCTCGTCGGCGAACGCCAGAGCGCGCATCGCCTCACTTTGGAGCTCGCCGTAGACGCCGTAGCACACGGGGTGGCCTGCCCTGTCGGCGCCGTGCATGAAGACCACCCTCTCCAGATCAGGGACGCCGAGGTCCTCTTCAAGGAGGGCTTCGACGCCGAACTCCTCCCTCCACAGCACGGCGGCCTTGAGCATGGCCATGGCTTCCTTGGCGTCGAATTCCCTCGCGCGGAGGAACTTGAGGAGCACGGTGTCGCTCCTCTCGTCGGCCAGAAGGGGGACGCCCCAAATGAGTACCTCAGGGGCGCCGGTCTTCTCGACCTCCTTCACCTTCTTCTTTGTCGGCAGAGTGGCCACGGAGACCACGGTCTCCTCTATGGCTTCCACCGTCTTGGCTCCGTCCTCGTCCGCCTTGACGACATTATGCACTAGCTTTCCGTCGTCTTCCTCTTCCGACGCCGGATGCCGCAAAAATTCCGGTGGAGTACGAACTGGAGGCCCCTCTTGCTGGTTTTTTCCGGCTGGAAGAGGCGGGGAGAAGTCGTGGCCGGCGAGGGCGGCACGAACAAGCAGTTTGAGTTCGTCGAGGGCTTTCTTCTCGTGGTCACCGAGATCGGCGACGAAGGTACTCTCCTCCGAGAAGACGCCATCGTGGAAAGTACAGTCCGCCGTCGCATTCTCCTCCAAGGCGATGGCGCGCCTCTCCTCGGCCGCCTCCGCTGCCAGGGCCGAGAGCAAAGCCATCTTCTTCGGCCGCTTCTCCGGCTCGGGAACAGGCGGCGACTGCGGCCGCTGCTTCACCAGCTCTTTCATCGGCACCACCGCCACCTCTCCGACCACGACCTCCTCGGTCGCCGCTGCAACTGCTGCCTTCGCCACGTTCGCTTCAGCCATTGCGTCGGGCTTCGTACGACCATGAAAGTGGCGTGGGAACTGCAGGGAAGGCAGAGATTGTATATAAAACACGGACCACTGGACTGTCGACCGGTACAATTTACGGAACCAGTTTTATATTTTTTTAATTATTTTTATATACGAGATAATTTTTTCCTTTGCAAATAAATAAATAAATATACATATTATAAAAATATTTTTATTTTAATAACTTTAACCAAAATACTGCTTACAAAAATCGATTTTCATCAAAATTACTTCAATTATATTTTAATTAGTTTTTTCCCACGAAGTACTAATGGTTAATGGTTAGAAGATAACATATTTATTATAATAAGGGCATGAATTAATTCCCGATTGGTATATATCTTTAATAAAAAAAAAATTCACACCTAATCAATTGACGATCTATTATAAATTAACCAACGCATTATTTTTTTTTTCTTATAACCTAGGGATTATGAGGGATGATTGAGTAAATGTAATCATCTTTTTACCACCATAGTTAATTAGTTTTACCAAATAAAAACACCTATAATTTAATTGAAATAATTTTAACTAATATTTGATAGCTTTAACTAATATTAAAATAATTATACGAACGAGCATGCTCTCTGCCGTCGCTGACACCTACCATTGCGGATGTCTATTTGCGCCTTGCTTTCCACTATAGAGACAGTAGCCACTATTATAAATATCCTAGATTAGTTTTGATCTGATCAATCGAGTTAAGTCAGTCTCTGTAATTTTGATCTCTTGTATCTAAGTGTGCAAGGACTTAGGAACAAGATATCTAGCGAAAGACGTAACAAGAGAGAAGGATGACACGGGAAGCGAGTCGACGGACTTTGTGCATCCGAGGGACAAGAAGTTGCAGAAGAGTACACTGGCGGATGAGAAGGACATGCACGACGCTTCCGAGGGACAAGAAGCAGGAGAGGAAGACTGCAGAAGAAGAAAGCCGCAGATAGGTTCGGGTGAGCTCAACTCTAGACGATCGGAGTATCACCTAAGCGACTGAACGAGAAAATGGTCAACTTCGGAGTTGACCGTGCCCAAGTGCCCGTACCAGGTCTAGGTGCTTGGAATGTTCCGCCACATCAGTGAGTCGTTACAGCAAAGAGGATCAGTATGGAGTCCAGTCAGCCGACTCCAGGTGCCCGTGTCACGCCCCGGAGGAGTCCCTGTCCGAAGAAATTTCGACAGCACCTCCCCTGTACGGCGGACAATATGAAACTTTCTACATACACAATATACATCAGCCACAGGCGGCTGGAATATATACACACAACCACGCAGTTATATATATATATCATCAGCCCACTCGGCTGGAACAAAACCAAAACACGGAAAATGACAGAAACCAAATACAAACCAAAACACAAAGACTGCTAGCCGGCTAGGCTTACACAACAAACAACAAAACACCACTACGGAAACAAAATCGAAACACAAGCTAAGTACACAAATACATATACCACGATAAACATAAACAAAATACGAAGACTGGTCTTCTAATGTGATGTGGGGACCGGCAGTCAGGATACTCCAAGCGACTCCATAAATAACCTGCTACCTGAAAAAGTTAGTGTCCACGGGGGTGAGTTCAACAACTCAGCGAATACCTAGTTGACATGTATAGTAAACTATAACAAATAGTAACAACTATGGAGTACAGTCTCCTGAGCAAAAGAAGGTAATGCATAATAGAAAAGGCTAAATAGTACTGTACTCACCAGGGCCACCTATCAGAAGACCCGAAGTGTCATAAATCCTGTATGCATGTCAAACATATGCATCCATCCAAATGCAGCATATAAGTGCAGCAAACACAAGCAGTAAATGTATAAATGTGTATGATGCCAATGATGCGTCCTGGTCACCCCTGACGCCAGTCAGTCATCTCACACACAATAGTGAGGCTGAGTGGATAGAGCTGTGACAACCTTGCACTCTGTCGTCACTACTCCTGATGAGTGACCGAGTGGACGGGATGCTGTCGGAGTACTCCTGTCCTGTGACCCCAAATCATAAATGGGGGAGCTCAATGCTCTCATCTCCCGGTACACGATGACTGGGAGGTATCTCTGTCGGCTACCACGCTGAGTCACCTGACCAACGGAGCCAAACAGAGTCCACCGTCTGCCGGCTACTACGCTGCTACACTAAATGCCAGCGGAGCCAAACAGAGCGGAACTGTCTGCCGGCTACCACGCTGAGTCCTCAGACCAACGGAGCCAAACCGCAGAAGCGCCACACACCTGTCTGATATACCACTAACCCATGAGTGGTGGTGTGTGCAGTACATGTAACTGGCGAGGTGCTCAACCATAGTGGAGCCGACAATCGCACAGCATGCAATCATGATGCATGACACTAAGCATGGCAATAAACTGATCAACATAACCATATCCATATACATAAAATGAGTATCATAATATCGATGGTCAAATACAAAGATCTAAAGTACACAGGTCAGATAGGATATCAAAAACCTAAGTCCTGAACATAACAAGCATGGTATGTCACTACCTCACTGAGCATATATATAATCATATGGATACTAGCATAAAATGCATAACAGGTGAACAAACAAGCATGTAACGAGTATCCGGTAGTGACGTACCGAAATAAGGACGAACATAATTATTACTAAAGGCTATAACCTACTAGACATATCAACAAGACATATCAAAAAAGATAAGTCAAGGTACCCGCCTCCGATAAGAAGATCGTATCCGATCCAATCCAATGTCGAGATGCTCGTCTCGCGTCGAAGTCCTATGTCACCAATATATATACATTTTTATTTAGCTAAAATTCAATAAATAGCTAAATAAAATCCCTACAACTAATTTAGGGTAAAACCCTAATCACATCATACATATAAACAACTAATTATACATTAATCATTTCATTACCCTACTTCTTACCTTAATCTCACAGCCCCTAATACTGATCCACCGCCAGGTAGGGTATTACCGGATAGTGTAGCTGCTGTTGGGAAACCAAGAAAACACCTCAGCTTGTGATCAAACAACCGGATACCCCACTAATCCACAACCACAAGGCACAACCTCATCTGCCGGAATCACCACACTCTTCCTCTTCAATTACAGGTGTTGATCCCAAAATCTAGCGATGTAAACGTCCAGCCCATAGTGTTGTGGTCGCTGAAATCAAACAACCCTTCTCCAAGATTACTGCTACCATCATCAACCAAAGAGAGAAAAGATGAATCAGCACTAGGGTTAGGCACCAAGTCAAAGAAAAATCAAGAGAAGGAGGTTTGGTCGAAGCTAGCTTACCCCCTGAGCCTTAAATGTCCACCCTCGCCGGCGATCGGTTGGTAGCCGCGGAACCAGGTCAGCGCTAGGACAGAGGAAATCGTGGTCGGTGAACAGGTGCTTTGGATCTAGGTCTTCCTCGTGGCCGGCGATCGGTTGGCGTCGCTGCGCTGGATCGTGCAGGAAAAAGTCTCGGCCGGCGGCAAAAACCTAGGGCATGCGGAAGGAGTGGCCGGAGAAGGTAGCGGTAGTGTGTGGAGAAGAGAAGAAAAGGAGAGGAGAAATCACAGCTTTATGCTCGGGGAAGGAGAAAGGAAACCGACGAGTGCGGTTAGGGCTCGGGTTCGGCAGGGGAAGAAGAAAGGCGCGGGCACGCGGGGGAAGGAAAGGATCGGAGGAAAAAGAAAAGAAAAATAAAGAAAAAGAAATAGAGAAGGAAAAAGAATTTAGAAATTAAACATTTCCTCACTAAAATGGGGTAGCCTAAACAGGCTTTCCCGGACCCCATTTTTTATCCCCGCAAACTCATCCATATGAGCTCCGAAAAATTCCCGAAAAATTTCCAAAAATTCCGGAAAATTCCCTTATTAATATTCGCCTATTTTCGGTATTTTACATTCTCCCCCACTAATAAAAATTTGGTCCCCAAATTTCGTTATCTACCATCAGCAAGTACTAACAACAGATATAGAGTATAAATGCTGAACGGTAAATAAATCACATACCTCAAGTGAAAAGATGGGGATATCGAGCTCGGATCGTATCCTCGAGCTCTCAAGTAGCCTCCTCGTCTGAATGATGCTGTCATCCGACTTTAACTAGCCGAATAGTCTTGTTCCGCAACTGACGCTCTTTCCGGTTGAGAATCCATACCGGAATCCCCTCATAAGTGATGTCGAGCTGAACAGAACTGAGATATCTGTCAGCGCATGTGTCGGGTCGGGTATGGATCTCCTCAACATAGACACGTAGAACACATCGTACACACCTACCAAGGACGGTGGTAGTGCTAGCCAGTCAGCTACCGCTCCAATCCTCTCCAAGATCCGGAAAGGTCCAATGTATCGCGGAGCTGGCTTACCTCTGATGCCAATCTCTTTACTCCTTTCGTGGGTGAAGCTCACAGAAATACATGGTCGCCAACAGAGATCTCTAAGAGTCTCCGACTCCGGTCAGCATAACTCTTTCGGCAGTCCTGTGCCTTTGACACTCTCCGTCTAATAGCATGGACCAACTCTGCCTCACGCTGAGCTCTACGAGGTTCCAACAACTGGGCCTCCCCAACCTCATACCAGAGGGTGGGTGTCCGATAAGGTCTACCATACAACGCTTCAAACGGTACCATCTGGATAGCTAATTGCAAACCGTTGTTGTAGACGAATTCTATCAAGGGCAAATGGTCCTCCCAACTGCCCCTAAAATCCAATACACATGACCTCAACAAGTCCTCTAGAGTCTAAATAGTCCGCTCTAGTATCCATCTGTCTGCGGATGGAAGTTGTACTGAAACAGAGTTGCGTGCCCAAGACCTGCGGTAGACTCTATCAAAAACGAGACGTGAACCAGGGGTCTCTACCCGAAATAATAGTCAATGGGACACCACGTGATCTGATGATCTCCCGGCAAAACAGATCTACCAATCGATCCAGGAAATCAGTCTTCCGGATCGCTAACGAGTGCGCAGATTGGGTTAATCAATCAACGATTACCCAAATCGTGTCATGACCTCATCATGTTCTAGGCAGACTCACCACACAGTCCATGGTAATATGTTCCCATTTCCACTCAGGAATAGAAATCCGCTAAAATAATCCGGCAGGTATCTGGTGCTCAGCCCTCACCTGCTGACAGACAAGATATCTATCTACAATATCCACGATGTCTTTCTTCATACTGTTCCACCAATAGAAACACCTCAAATCTCGATACATGCGGGTCTTGCCTGGATGGATCGCAAATCGAGAACGATGAGCCTCCTGAAATAGCTCCGACAAAACCGGGTAAGACTGAGGTACGCATAATCTGCCTCGGAAGTATATAATACCCTCCTCGTCTCGTGTGAACTCGGTTTTGCTGCCCGGAAGCTATCTGGCTGCCTATAAATTGCAAATGCTGATCAGCAGCCTATACCTCTCGGATCCTCGTCCTGATCGACGACTGAACAACCATGGTAACACGAATATCTTTCTCTGTCCATTCTTACTCCTCAAGGTCTAACTCGAAGAAACCCTGAACCAAGTCTGTACTGAAACTCGGTGGCAAGCTAAAGTCCCTCTAGACTTCCTGCTAAGTGCATCGGCAACCACATTAGCTCTCCCTGGGTGATCGCTAATGGTACAATCAAAATCCTTCAGGAACTCCATCCATCTCCTCTGTCGGAGATTAGGTTCCTTCTAACTAAAACAAATATTTGAGACTCTTATGGTCAGTGAGAATCTCAAATGTAACGCCATATAAATAATATCGCCAAATCTTCATGGCAAAAATAATGGCGACTTGCCCAGATCATGAACTGGGTAGTTCTTCTCATGCTCCTTCAACTATCGAAAAGCATATGAGAATACTCTACCGTGCTGCATCTGAATAGCACCCATACCCTATAGAGACGTGTTGGTATAGAGGACAAATCCATCCTCTCCAGAAGGTAAAAACCAAAAATCGGAACCGACACTAGTCTCCGCTTCAGCTCCTAGAATCTGGTCTTGCAATCCTCAGTCCAAGTGAACTTCACGCCTTTCCCGGTCCGGCGTGTAAACAGCATAGCAATCCGTGAGAAATCCTCAACGTATCTCCGGAAATATCGAGCCAAACAAAGGAAATTGCGAGCCTCTTATATCGACTCCGTCTACTCCCAACGGTAACAACCTCGATCTCCTGTGGAACCACGGTATACTCCTACTGGTGACCGCGTGTCCCAATCATCATCACATAAGACAATCCAAATAAGCACTACTGATCATCACATATAGATGTTCTCGTCGAAACATCTCTAGATCTAAGCAAAGTGGTGTGCGTGACTCACCGCGGATCCGAAATAGATCACAACATCGTCAACAAAGACAATGGAAACCGATCCAAACATCCTCGAACTACCAGAATCATCGAGTCCCTGAAAACATCTAAGGCACTGTAAGCCTATATGGCAAAAACCAAGACACATGACATCTGTATCACAGACATCCCTATCCATAAGATCTCTGATAATAAATCGGAAATCTAATCACCAACAACATATAATCACCAAAGAATAGAACCTCCAGTGTGAGAGCAATGCTCTATCATACGAAATACCACATATGTGGGAGCAACGCTCTACCACAAGAAATCCTCCATATGTGGGAGCAACGCTCCACCACAAATAATCCAAAATATGTATCCACAATAAATATGGGAGAAATGCTCCGCTACAAACAATCCGCAATATGTAGGAGCAACGCTCCACTACAAAACAATCCCTAAATATGTGAGAATCCAGAATAGGTGGAAACTACGCTCTACCACAAACAATCCATAACATGTGGGAGCTACGCTCTGCCACAAACAATACATAAGTGCCCAAAGCACCTAACTATCTAGCTAGAGACTGCACAAGATCCCTCTACCACAGATCACTGTGGGTAGCCTAGGGTATAACCACCCAGTAAGCAAATCAAATCCATAGTCAACTCTATCATCCTTCTAGTGGGTCGGTCACCCACTAATAGGAGAATTAGTTGACAGGGTAATACAACCAATGTCATAATATAGACATTTAACATTCTACATTCCACATATATAGACTCATCATGATGATACCAACCATACACCTAACACACGTGCACACACAACATAGGTATGATCAACATAATCCTCTAATTAGTGCACACCAAAAATACTCACATCATAGGTATAAATCAACGTGATACCTCCAACAATGTATACCGAACCCGTGTGCATATATCATCGTAGGTAAAATCAACAATACCCCTCAAACAATACTCACATGACAAATATACACATATGCCAAGAGTATAATCAACATATACTTCCAATGAGGCATACTAAAACCCAGGTGCATTCACAAATCACACATAATCAACAAGATACCTCAGATACCACACCAAACACATAAGTACATATCACAACACCGATGTAGTCGACAAAATACTTCCAACATAACATTCACACTCATGTGCACATACCAAGACACAGATTTAAATCGATAAGAAACCTCCAATATGTCAATCAGGCACGTACAACTAACTAAATAGCTATAATCCACAAGGAACCTACAATAACCATATCTAGATGGGAATACCCACACTATTTACAAATGAACTATCCATCATAGAACTCCTTCAACTCATAACAAACATATGTACACTTCATATATATGCATAATCAGCATATTTAATCCAATCTACCACACAAACCCTATACCATCTTCTAAGTTATCCAATTAGGTACATACAGTCTAAAATTACAGTACCCATGAAATAGGATATATCGATCATCTATCAACTGACCAAATCATCAATAGTATATGGCTAATTCAATCCTTTCCCACGTCAGTATAAGCTAGATACTCGATGTGCTCAAGATATCCAACTAAGCACAACAACTCAAGATTCAAACATCTAGAAGTAAAGTAAGTCAATCCCCTACTGTTCGGGTCAACAAAACTAATCGGTCATCTACTAACCAATCAAGAATAAATAAAGCCTCTACAAACATCTAAGGTAAATCGATCACGACTACCCAAGTCAACAAACATCAATCTATCTTCTACTGACCGATCTAACAAGAATAAATCAATTATCTACGGATAAAATTAACTAAGATAACATGTTATACTACTGGCTAGGTCAACATAATGATATAGATTCTATCCACTACCCAGCTAATAAAAGCAAAGGCTGGTATGTACCTCAATCTGCTAACCAACTAGTAATAACAGAAGCTAAATACTACTGGTGTATGATAAAATAAATCACCAGAAACTGAAACACTTAATCTCTATCAAGGTTAACCATCATCAGGGTTTTACCTAATACATAAAATATATGTTATCTCAACTAGACAGGTACTAGTAAAGAGTGCAAATACACGTCATAAACCATAATAGTGAACAGGGCATAACTAACCAAAAAGGTAGGATAACATATACCAACATACCTCCTATAGCTTGGAGATGTCCTGCTGCCGCCAGGTCCCGAAAAGTCACATCGAGAAAATCAAAACACGAAATCCGAAATACAGGGAAAATAAGACTCGTAAGTCGATCTCTGATACCAAATAAATTGGTATCAGATAAATCTCGAAAATCCAAAACACATAGCAAGTATCGTATACCTGCTCTGATACCACTAAATTGTCACGCCCCGGAGGAGTCCCTGTCCGAAGAAATTTCGACAGCACCTCCCCTGTACGGCGGACAATATGAAACTTTCTACATACACAATATACATCAGCCACAGGCGGCTGGAATATATACACACAACCACGCAGTTATATATATATATATCATCAGCCCACTCGGCTGGAACAAAACCAAAACACGGAAAATGACAGAAACCAAATACAAACCAAAACACAAAGACTGCTAGCCGGCTAGGCTTACACAACAAACAACAAAACACCACTACGGAAACAAAATCGAAACACAAGCTAAGTACACAAATACATATACCACGATAAACATAAACAAAATGCGAAGACTGGTCTTCTAATGTGATGTGGGGACCGGCAGTCAGGATACTCCAAGCGACTCCATAAATAACCTGCTACCTGAAAAAGTTAGTGTCCACGGTGGTGAGTTCAACAACTCAGCGAATACCTAGTTGACATGTATAGTAAACTATAACAAATAATAACAACTATGGAGTACAGTCTCCTGAGCAAAAGAAGGTAATGCATAATAGAAAAGGCTAAATAGTACTGTACTCACCAGGGCCACCTATCAGAATAATCAGGTCGTCAGATCGGAAGTGTCATAAATCCTGTATGCATGTCAAACATATGCATCCATCCAAATGCAGCATATAAGTGCAGCAAACACAAGCAGTAAATGTATAAATGTGTATGATGCCAATGATGCGTCCTGGTCACCCCTGACGCCAGTCAGTCATCTCACACACAATAGTGAGGCTGAGTGGATAGAGCTGTGACAACCTTGCACTCTGTCGTCACTACTCCTGATGAGTGACCGAGTGGACGGGATGCTGTCGGAGTACTCCTGTCCTGTGACCCCAAATCATAAATGGGGGAGCTCAATGCTCTCATCTCCCGGTACACGATGACTGGGAGGTATCTCGCTGAGTCACCTGACCAACGGAGCCAAACAGAGTCCACCGTCTGCCGGCTACTACGCTGCTACACTAAATGCCAGCGGAGCCAAACAGAGCGGAACTGTCTGCCGGCTACCACGCTGAGTCCTCAGACCAACGGAGCCAAACCGCAGAAGCGCCACACACCTGTCTGATATACCACTAACCCATGAGTGGTGGTGTGTGCAGTACATGTAACTGGCGAGGTGCTCAACCATAGTGGAGCCGACAATCGCACAGCATGCAATCATGATGCATGACACTAAGCATGGCAATAAACTGATCAACATAACCATATCCATATACATAAAATGAGTATCATAATATCGATGGTCAAATACAAAGATCTAAAGTACACAGGTCAGATAGGATATCAAAAACCTAAGTCCTGAACATAACAAGCATGGTATGTCACTACCTCACTGAGCATATATATAATCATATGGATACTAGCATAAAATGCATAACAGGTGAACAAACAAGCATGTAACGAGTATCCGGTAGTGACGTACCGAAATAAGGACGAACATAATTATTACTAAAGGCTATAACCTACTAGACATATCAACAAGACATATCAAAAAAGATAAGTCAAGGTACCCGCCTCCGATAAGAAGATCGTATCCGATCCAATCCAATGTCGAGATGCTCGTCTCGCGTCGAAGTCCTATGTCACCAATATATATACATTTTTATTTAGCTAAAATTCAATAAATAGCTAAATAAAATCCCTACAACTAATTTAGGGTAAAACCCTAATCACATCATACATATAAACAACTAATTATACATTAATCATTTCATTACCCTACTTCTTACCTTAATCTCACAGCCCCTAATACTGATCCACCGCCAGGTAGGGTATTACCGGATAGTGTAGCTGCTGTTGGGAAACCAAGAAAACACCTCAGCTTGTGATCAAACAACCGGATACCCCACTAATCCACAACCACAAGGCACAACCTCATCTGCCGGAATCACCACACTCTTCCTCTTCAATTACAGGTGTTGATCCCAAAATCTAGCGATGTAAACGTCCAGCCCATAGTGTTGTGGTCGCTGAAATCAAACAACCCTTCTCCAAGATTACTGCTACCATCATCAACCAAAGAGAGAAAAGATGAATCAGCACTAGGGTTAGGCACCAAGTCAAAGAAAAATCAAGAGAAGGAGGTTTGGTCGAAGCTAGCTTACCCCCTGAGCCTTAAATGTCCACCCTCGCCGGCGATCGGTTGGTAGCCGCGGAACCAGGTCAGCGCTAGGACAGAGGAAATCGTGGTCGGTGAACAGGTGCTTTGGATCTAGGTCTTCCTCGTGGCCGGCGATCGGTTGGCGTCGCTGCGCTGGATCGTGCAGGAAAAAGTCTCGGCCGGCGGCAAAAACCTAGGGCATGCGGAAGGAGTGGCCGGAGAAGGTAGCGGTAGTGTGTGGAGAAGAGAAGAAAAGGAGAGGAGAAATCACAGCTTTATGCTCGGGGAAGGAGAAAGGAAACCGACGAGTGCGGTTAGGGCTCGGGTTCGGCAGGGGAAGAAGAAAGGCGCGGGCACGCGGGGGAAGGAAAGGATCGGAGGAAAAAGAAAAGAAAAATAAAGAAAAAGAAATAGAGAAGGAAAAAGAATTTAGAAATTAAACATTTCCTCACTAAAATGGGGTAGCCTAAACAGGCTTTCCCGGACCCCATTTTTTATCCCCGCAAACTCATCCATATGAGCTCCGAAAAATTCCCGAAAAATTTCCAAAAATTTCGGAAAATTCCCTTATTAATATTCGCCTATTTTCGGTATTTTACAGCCCGGACTAGTCCAGGTGCCCGGGGAGTGAAAATTCGTTGGAAAGAAGTCGTTGCGGACTGGATCGAGTCAACTATGCTCAAGCACCCGGATCGGGTCCAGGCACTCTGAGGTGTCACGTCAACCAATGGATAAATTTTGACCAGTGAACTATAAATAGAGTCATGGTACTCGAAGTGTAAGAATACACACTTGTACTTACATTTTCAAATTCTATTTTTGTCATTTTACGCTTTCAACGTTTGTAAAGAGGCTACTTTGCTTGCTTCGAAGGAGATCTTTTATTGGAGCTTTCTCTACCTTGGATTAGTAACCTTCCAATTGTAAACCAAATAAATCCTTGCTAAGATCGATAGCCAGAGAAATTCTAACGGTTTGTGTAGGATATTCACCCCCTCCCCCTCTAGCGGCCGACCTGGATCTACAATTAGTATTAAAGTCCAATCATTTCAGAAGGACTAATCACAGACTAAAGCAACAAGACTATGGTCGGATCGAGCATTCACTCACCGAAGTTCGAGGGGGATTTCGCCATATGGAAAAAGAAAATAGAAGAATGTTTAAAACTGATTTTGATATTTTACTAACTGTAAAATATCAAATATGGTTTTATATCATCTATAGATTAGCACGGAGTTGAAAAGGAAGAGAACTTGTGGAGCCTAAAGGCGCATACTGATTTTGTGGCCAACGATTAAGCAGAATTCATCTAATGAGTATTCTACCGTCGTAAAAAATTAACATAATCGGTACCTACAAATCAGCCAAAGAACTCTGGGAGAAGTTCATGGAGCTCCATGAAGGAACCTCAAAGGCTAAGCTAGCAAGACAAGATATGCTCCGGAACAAACTAACGAACCTTCAAATGGAAAAGGGAGAAACAGTAGCCCAACTACATACAAAGATCAAGGAGCTGATCATCATATTTACAAATCTCATAGAAATGGCAATGAACCGGGACTCATTAAGCTGTGCATTAAATGTTTTTCCGATAACACCCGAATAGACATCTATATTGGACTCTACATCTCCAAGGACCTCTAGTTAAGTAGTTTAGAAAGTTTGTTTTCTACTTTTAAATTACATGAATTAAGATGTGTAAGTCTAAATAAAGAGGAGAAATCAATCTAGAACCTAGCATTCAAAACTAAGAAGATCGAGCCAGAGTTAGAATCATTGCTCGACGAAAACAAAGAAGTCTACATGGTATGAAAGTTTTTAAAAAAATCTTTAAGTCTAATAATTTTGTTAAGAAATATGTCAACAAGATATTTCGTGGAAAGAGGAAAGTCAGATGCTACAGCTGCCAAAAAAAAGGGCACATCAAGGACAACTATCTGAAATTGAAAAGTAAGAAAAAAGACAAAGGGTCAAGACGTTCAAAACATAAGAACTTAAAAGCCACGTGGTACGAATCATCATCAGAGTCTGATATCAACGCATACGTCAGACTTATACTAATGATAAGTCACCAAGAAGAAGATGATGATGAAAGTTTGTCCGAGATGAGCATCGAGAGCATCGATGAAAGAGGAGCGTCAAATTATAAATCTGACATGGTAAGTGAGGTATGTAACCTCCCTTCTGATCAACTTTATGATGCAGTAAAATTATTATCTAGATCTTTATGAAAACTACGAACTAAGTACGTGAATTTAAAAAAGCGACATTGAATTAAAACTTAACGTAGCTAATGCATGCCCATTAGAACTTTCAAATGGAAAATTTAAAATAAAAAAAAACTATTGAAAAAGAATTATACATGCTCAAATTTGAACGTTGTCGCATATTCATATTTTATAGGACTTAATTGATATTTAAGAAATCATAGGGGTTAAATTGTAAAAGTGTATATAAATAATATTTCAAGAAAATTTCTAATAAATCAAGTAGGTAAAAATTTATTTTAGGTTAATAAATCATGCTTATCTTGTTAAATTAATTGTATATAATTGCTTAAATTTAATTTAGTTTACTTTTTACATTTTTAGTAAAATTAATTATTTCATAAATTTTTTGTTCTTATATTTTATTGAATTTTTTCTATAAAAATAAAGATATTATTTGCTAATAGAAAATTTTTAAAATTGTTTGATCGTTATATTATTTTTAAAATCTTTCTTTCTAAAAATAAATTTTAAGGATTAAAAATATTTCAAAAATTAAATTAAAAAAAAAAGATAAATTTTTCCATCATAATGAATTATGTTTTCTATTAGATTAAAATTTTTTGAATTTTTTGACACTTATATAATTTTTTATCAAAAAAATACAATTTTAATATTTAAAATCTTTCTGAGATTAATTTTAAAATTCCTAATATTTTGGTTAGAAACCATTATATTTTGAATGTTTAAAAAAATCAGTAGGATTTTTAAAATTCTAAATCTAATTTTAAGTATTTATATTAAAAAATAACTATTCTATTTAAAAATTATTTATTCTGGATAAAATAAAATTATTTTATTTGTGAAAATTTTTCTTATGGTTTAAATACTTATGTTTAATATTGACAAAAAATTTAGGATTTTTTTAAACTTAAAAATAATTTTTCAAATTATTTTTTAAAAAATAGAGAATTAATTGATAAAAATAGTTGTTTTGGAAAAATAATTCGGTAAAAAGACATGTTCTTAAATACTCTTTTTAAAACCCTTAGAAAATTTTTCCAATATTTCTCTAACTTTTTTCATAGTTTTTCTAATATTTTTTTTTTATGTGATCAAAAAGAGAAAAATTAGAGGGATTAAGTTAAGGGCAAGGTATAAAATTTCATAGGGGTTAAATTGTAAAAGTGTATATAAATAATATTCTAAGAAAATTTCTGAAAAATATAGAAATTTATTTTGGGTTAATAAATCATGCTTATCCTGTTGAATTAATTTTATATGATTGCTTAAATTTAATTTAGTTTAATTTTTTACATTGTTAGTAAAATTAATTATTTCATAAATTTTTTGTTCTTATTTTTTATTGATTTTTTTCTATGAAAAATAGAGATATTATTTGCTAACGAAATTTTTTTGAAATTGTTGGACTGTTATATTATTTTTTAAAATCTTTCTTTCTAAAAATGTATTTTAAATTTTAAAAATATTTCAAAAATTGAATTTAAAAAAAAAACTAAATTTTTCCATCATAATGAATTATGTTTTCTATTAGATTAAAAACTTTCAAGTTTTTTTGACACATATAATTTTTTAAGAATTTTTTATCAAAAAATATAATTTTAATATTTAAAATTTTTCTGAGATTAATTTTGAAAATTTTGATTTTTTGGCTGAAAGCTATTATATTTTGAATGTTTTAAAAAAATCAGCAGGATTTTTAAATTTTAAAACCTAATTTTAATTATTTATATTAAAAAATAACTATTTTCAGGATTTTTTACCAATTAATTTTAATTAAAAATTATTTATTCTGGATAAAATAAAATTATTTTATTTGTAAAATTTTTTCTTATAGTTCAAATACTTATGTTTAATATTGATAAAATTTTCAAGGATTTTTTAAACTTAAAAATTATTTTTAAAATTATTTTTATAAACATAGAGAATTAATCGGTAAAAATAGTTGTTTTGGAAAAATAATTCAGTAAAAAGACATGTTCTTAAATACTCTATTTAAAACCCTTATAAAATTTTTCCAATATTTTTCTAATTTTTTACATGTTTTTCCTAATATATATTTTTATATGATTAAAAGGAGAAAAATTAAATGGATTAAGTTAAGGGAGAGTCGGAGAGGTATAAAATTTCATATTTTTACTTGTATTTAATTTTTAAATTATTTAATTGTTTGTTTTATCCTAACTTAGCTTGAGTTAATGCACATCAAAAAGGGAGAGATTGTAAATATCCTAAGTTAATTTTGATGTGATCAACTAAATTAAGTTAGGTTCTACGATTTTGATTCCTTGTGTCTAATTGTGTAGGGACTTAGGAACACAAGAAGTTGAGCGGAAGACACAACAAGCTAGAAGGATGACACAAGAAGCGAGTCGATGAGTTCGGTGCATCTAAGAGATGAGGAGCTGTAGAAGAGTACACCGACGAATGAAAAAGACATGCATAGCTCTTCTGAGAGACAAGAAACTAGGGAGGAAAACTGTTCAAGAAGAAGGTCAGAGTTGGGGTCGAGTGAGCTCAACTCTGGATGATCAGAGTATCATCCAAGCTACCAGACAAGAAAACGATCAACTTCGGAGTTGACAGTGTCCATGCACCCAGATCAAGTCTAGGCGTCAACTGACTCCGGTACTCAGACCGGTTCAAGCGCCCGATAAGAGAATATTTGTTGCAAAGAATCCTTTGTGGAGTGGATCGAGCTAGAGAGCTCCGATTACACTCATTTTAGTTCCAGTGAATTTCTAAAATTACAAGGAGTTGAGATATGATGTCCATTATTTATTTCAACTTTTAATAGATATTAGTATATAAAGTCAAAAAATCATCAAAAAAGCTCACGTTGGGCCTGTTATGAAATCATATCAAGCCCTAAACGTGGACATGATATGAAATCATATCAGGCCCAACGTGGGTTATACATATTTTAGTTCTTATGAGATCGACTTTGACACACCTTAGTTTCTCACAAAACTCGCAGATTGCAGAAGAACTCCCCTTGTTCACAACCATAAGAATGGCTAAAAAAAAGTCGGACGATGCATCTCCTTAAGTATATGCACATTCAACCACCTACTGCAAAGGGCTATGAATGTATCATAAAGTTGATGAATAAGTGGACAAAAGGATTCATCTTTGGAGCATGTTATAGATTTCAGATCAACTCGCTTCAACTGACAGGATCTCAAGTTCAGCCCACCAAAGGGGAGAAAGTCTTGGAGAAGTTGCTTCAGGTGAAATTGAAATCACCTCCCGTAATATGGAAGTGACTTCCTTCATACTTGGCCTCTTGCTTGGATCAGGATTGATGCAATGTTGGATTACCTTACAAAGGATATCTAGGTCCCCGTCTTTGTGCAATTTCAAAGTGGATTGAATCAAAGAACTAGCAGTGCCATTGCCACTAAGGTACTCTACAACCTATTATTACAGAAAAGTTGACACCTTAGACAACAGTGCATATCTAACCATCCAAAATGATGAGATTTTCACTAAAACTTCTGAAAAGGCTAAAGAAATGATGAGAAAAAAATATCAAAAAGAAGAACAAAGATACAAGATACAAGATACAAGATACAAGATACAAGATACAGTTAGTGCGGTCTCAACTCACCACATTAAAAAGTTGGGTATGTTCTTCAGAATATGGAACCTTTCCAGAAATTACTTCCAATACCAGTAGTCCACGATAGGCCTGATATGATTTCATATCAGGCCCAACATGAGCCTGATATCATTTCATATCAGGCCCAACATGAGCCTGATAGCATTCCATATCAAGCCTACGTTGGGTCTTATATGAGTCCATATCAGGCCCAACGTGGATTTTTTTTACCAATTCTTTGATTTTACATGTTAATATCTATAAAAAGTTAAAATAAATAATAGACACCATATTTGAACTCCTTGCAATTTTAGAAATCCATAGAAACTGAAATAGGTGCAATCGGAGCTCTTTAGGTCGATAGTGGGTTTCGGTCAAAATCCACTGATAAACCTAGAGAGCTCCGATCGCACCCATTTCAGTTTCTATGGATTTCTAAAATTGCAAGGAGTTCAAATATGGTGTCCATTATTTATTTTGGCTTTTCATAGATGTTAACATGTAAAATCAAAGAATCGGTAAAAAAGCCCACGTTGAGCCTGATATGGACTCATATCAGGCCCACATTGGGCCTAATATGGAATGATATCAAGCCGACGTTGGACCTGATATGATTCCATATCAGGCCCAACCTGAGGTTTTTTGTCGATTCTTTGATTTTGCATGTTAACATCTATGAAAAGTCAAAATAAATAATGGGCATCATATTTGAATTCCTTGCAATTTTAGAAATCTATAGAAACTGAAATGGGTGCGATCGGAGCTCTCTAGGTCCATCAGTGGGTTTTGACCGAAACCCACTTATCGACCTAGAGAGCTCCGATTATACTCATTTTAGTTCCAGTGGATTTCTAAAATTACAAGGAGTTCAGATATGCTATTCATTTTTTTTTTGCTTCTTCAAATGTATTAAAATATTATTAAAAAAATTGACTAATGTTATTTATATGTTCTGTCGATACAAAAAAGATAAGAGAGAGAAATATAGTGAACAAAAGAAAAATGGTAGAAAAAGTCATAGGGGTGAGCATTCGGTCAAAATCAAACCGAATAGCCCGAAAATCGAATAAATCGAATTTCTTTTCAACCAACCGAACCGACCGAATTTCCCTATGAAACTGAACCGACCGAATCGATAAGATATCCGTTAATTCGATTTTCGACCGAATTGACCGAATTAACCGAATTTTAAATCCCTATTCGGTTTTACCTTAAAAAAAAATTATTTAATTAATTATATTTTAAAATAAAAATTAATTAAAATAATATTTTTATTCGGTTTAACCGAATTACAAAATTCAAAACCGAAACCGAACCGAATTAATCGAAAACCGAATCAAATTTTCAAAAAAAAACCGAAAACCGAAAACCAAATTTCTAAATTCGGTTGGTTCGGTTCGGTTAATTCGGTTAATTCAGTTTTTTCGAATTTTTGCTCACCCCTAAAAAGTCAAATTGTTAGATGGGTAAAATAGGAAATGTACTTAAAAAAGTGTATTCTTTGGTAAATACCAAAGTAGCGTACGTCTTTTGATAAATTTAGATCTCTACATGCGCCCTTTGGTAAATTGCCGGTCTAAATTTAATAAAGTAAGTTATTTACCCTAAATTTTAGATATAGTGATAGGGAAATTGATGTGGATGCTCTTAGACACAAGGGTTAAAAACACAACAGGACCTAACTTGACTTGGTTGATCACATCAAAACTACCACGGGGTACTTACATCGGCTTCTTGTCCCTTGGATATGTCGCGCGTGTCATTCTCGTCCACCGGTGTACTCTTCCATAGCTTCTCGTTTCTCGGATACATAAAGCCCGTAGACTCGCTTCCCGTGTCATCCTTCTCGTCTACTACGTCTTCCGCTCGACTTTTGTATTTCTAAACTCAAACACAACAGGACCTAACTTGACTTAGTTGACCAAATCAAAACCAACCCGGAGTACTTACAGAGGCTTTGATTAATAAATAAATTTTTCTTCAAATCAATTTCTCCATCCTTTAACTCTCTTATTTTTCTAAAATGTGAGCTTCTTCATTCGCTCTGATTTCTTCAGCTCTGAATACTCAGTACGATGAAGATAAAGTTTGGTGCTAGCTGTTAGATAAATCAACAAATCAATTTTCTGATTGGATTAAAGTTTACGGCCTGTTTGGAATGATATGGAATTTAATTTCTTTTAGAATTGGAATTGAATTCCATGCTTTAGAATGATTTTTTAGCTAAGAATTGATATGGAATTCAATTCCAATTCCATCAAACAAGGCAAAAGTAAATCACACATCTTTATGTGTGATTTAGATAGGGAATTCAATTCTCCATATTATGTCCATTGTGCCCTCATTCTCTCTTCTTTGTAAGAAAAGAAAAGAAAAAAGAGAGAAGGATAAAATGGTAAAATATAAGAATTCCATAACTTAAGTTACAATTCATTCCAAACATGAGAATTGAATTCAATTCCTTATGGAATTCAATTCATAATGGAATTCAATTCAATTCCATGACTTAAGTTATTTCCAAACAGGGTGTTAAAGTTTATAAAACTTAAGCTCAATGCAAAGGGTTACATTTCAATTTTATTTTTTGAAATTAAATTTTAAATTTAGAAGTTCAAATAAAAAAAAAATTATAAAAATTCTAAGCTATTTTTACAATGCTTAGATAATTCCACTTATTAATCGATGTCTAGAAACGTCAAATCTCATCTAGGCGTCAAGACCACCTAAACTACGTCTTGGCCGATTTTTATATACTGTGGCCATCCCACTCGACGACAAGAAATTTGACCGTACGATCTCCGCTTTGGACCACATCCTCGTCGATTTCTACACCCTCTCGGTGTGGCCACCGCAGGCGGCTTGCTCCCGAGGTATGCGTCCCTACCAAAGTTCATCTTTTTCTTGCTTTTTTTTTCCCTTCTACTATTTTTGCGTTTGACCGAGCAGTGGATCTGATGGAAGGGAGTTACTTTTATTTTATTCTTTTTTGCAAGTGTAATTCGAACCGGGGATGAAGCCCCTAATTTCATATTAGGGGCGAAAGATTGTGTTTACGTTGAGGGACGAAGCCCCATTCGATATTCTGTTATGCTTGGATTCAATCAATAACCTACCAAATAGTTTCTAGAGTCACATTGTTGTGATTTGCCGATCTTTTGCTATGAACATCCCTCAATCATTTTAGATATAAAAACCTTGATTAGAGTTTGCTAACAGAATCTGTAATGATATATAGGTTTTCTGGATGATTATGGCTTGCATAAAAATGAAAATTTCTCTTCTTTTCGTTGACTACTATACCTTGGCGATGCAAGTACGTGATTTGGTGTCTTGTAATGACAATTTGTCCATAGTGGCCAAATCAGGAAGGAATTCAGGAGGGAAATCATTTTAAGCAAATGATTCTTAAAGTATTAGGTTTATGCATGCCATGAAGCAAGTACATATATAGCTTAATCAACCTTCACATAGTTTGGGTTTAGTATTTAGCTAGATCATTATTTTGACAATTTACATCTTTCCATTTTAGTGCTATAATCTCATTCAATCATCATACTAAGTTCCTCATTAAATACTTCACCATAAAATCCAAAATGCAGTAGAATCTCAGTAGCTTTATGCTTGGAAGGCTTCTTTTTGTCCATATGTGGACACTTGCCTTGAAGGCTCGAGATCAGAATCCAATTTAAGATATTAAATTACTATCCTAGAACTCAACTCAAAGCATTTGCTGTTATGATTTCCATGTGTATAACATTGTCATTTTGTCTATTTTGCAGTTGGATGCAGCTGCTCCATTTCTGGCTCAGTTTAATGAACCAATACTGATTGCTAAGATAAATGCTGACAAATACAGAAAGTTCCCTTCCAAATACGAAATAGAGTATGTGTTCTTTTCACTCTGAGTTCCTTGAAGATCAATACTATCACTACTACATGAATCCTACCTCACACAAGAATAAAGATAGTAAATTTGTAAAAATATCATTATGACACAGGTTGAAAAAGTCACAGATATGGTTAAGGAATCTTAATTCCTAACTGAAATGTGAACTATTTGTCATGATCTGGAGAATTTCTATATGAGGGATGAACTGAAATGTGCATCCTATATAGTGATAAATGCTGAATTTTATTCATATATAATTGAGAGCGTATGCTGAGAAAATGTAAATGGACTTGTACTATCAATGGGGAGATTTTGTTGATTCATTTGAATTCAGTACAAGATCGAGACTGTCCGAACTTCTGGTCTAGGATGGAAATGAGGAATACAACATAGTAAGTACATACTTGCATTCAGCAATGTAAAGCCCATTTTTCAATTACTAATTCATTGTATCATTTTGTTACCCATTACTATCATTCAAATTTCTTTGTTAAATTTTTTGACTATTTAATTGTCAGTAGCTGAATCATCATTCATCTTTATCTCTTGTCCCAATTACATTATCCCGCAGAAGCTGGTTTAATCTGGCTTGTTTTCTTATCCTTTGCTCAAATATTAGTGTAAGGGCAAATTCACAAACCATTTAATAAGTCTTTATCAGTAACCAAGTTGCTGCATGGCAGTATTCTACAAAAGTTTCACCCTTTAAGTAAGCCCGCTAAATACATTAAATTCGAGTATAAATTTTTACTAGTATGCGTAAACTCTTCCAATAAAAAGGTTTCTCAAGCTGATATATTTTATATATTAGAGAATAAGATCCTCTATCTTGACAGTTATGACAATGATGCTCCAATATTTAACAGTTTATTCCTAGACATTGACACTATTTGTGTCTATTAGTGAGATACTGAGACAATATGCAATGTTTATTTCAGTAGTGATGGACTCATTCAGTATCTTGCACAAGACACTTTATATTGCTAGCATATGTTTACTTGCTTTATGCATCTTCCGTCGTTAGCATATAATCGCACCGGTGGACTTTACGCTGACATGTTCTAAGCATCCCCCTTTTAAGTATCAACATGTCTGAAATATATATGACCTTGTTGTCGAAAAAAATTTATCGATTGCCTTTGCTACTAAGATTTGCCTGTGTTCTTTACAACATCTTAAGTCAGTTTTCATATTTCATGTTTATTCTGATGTTTGGTTTTTTTTATATGGAAGGTTGTTGTCTCAGAAACTCTGGATGACGATGATCGAGGTTCACAGTTTAGTCGATTCTTTGAAGGATATAGAGAAGGGAAAACGATGAAAGGAAGATCGTCGGCCCTTTGGCTTCATTAACTCAATGATAAGCATTAGGACCATCTACCTTATTGTATTCAATCGTTGATGTAGTTCTAGTGTTCATTCGAAGCTTTAGAATGAAGGGGCTGCTTGTTTGGGGGGTTTGGAATGAGAATGGAATGAAATTTGGTGCTTGGTTTGGGGAAATAATGGTGGGACTCACGGATTCATTCCTCTAAATATAGGAATGGACTATTACTGAGTAATATGGGGATACGGGAATCATTCCCATTTCATAAATATTTGTAATCATTCCTATTCTCATTCCCTTACCCGAACCAAATGCCCCCTTAGTGTGAGGATACCCGCCGACGATATCGTGCAGCACCAGGTGACATGTAAGACTTCCACTAACTTATGGTATAACTTGTGCTCTAGATTTATCCGATTAAATTAATTAGGAGAAATATCATCTGCCTTTAAAATTAGTTGGGTAAAACCACATAAGATTATGAACAAAAAACACACATATTTTCAATCATCAGACTTATTTAATAAAGAGGGCAGCCGTTGATTTGCTCTCCATTATTAATACGGGAAATAAATAAATTTACTGAAAAATCCATAAATTAATCAGTAGATGGTTTCTTATTTTTTTTTTTAAGAAAACGTTATAGTGCTTCAAATAAAATGGTGGGAAAAAAACTAGGAAGAAAAATTAAAAATAGCAATTAACCTTGCTCATTAATTTGAATTTAAAGCAAGGTGAGTTATTCAATTCCATAAATTCTTTGTTATTAAAGGAGAGCGAAGAAAAAGATGCAGTCCTTAAATAAACAGATTGACATTCTTTGTCCCTCCTTTCTTCCTCATAAGAATTAATTAATTCCAAACACACACAAAAAATATATATATCGAGGTCACTTATATTTAAAACAATCAAACTAATCTTCTTTTAGTCTTGTCATTTGTGGGATTAATAGGGTGTCTGACTCCTATCTCCTACTGGATGTGTGAGGTTTACAGAAATGATTCGAATATCCGAATATTTGTGAGAGTCTCAGATGGAGTTTATATCCCGCACATTTTATGTCGCATATTTTATGAGCACCTAAAATAATTTTTTATTTTTTATTTTACTGAATACTATCAATAAACTCCTAAATTATAAAAGTATACTTATAAATGGTTTAACCACCGGCTTAAAAAACTAAATAAAAAAAATGGAAAAAAGAAAAAACTGGGCGAGGATAACTTAATTATATATATAAGAAAGTGGACTTGGTAAGTAATTGTTCATTTCGTGCACTTGTCGTTGCATGTTACACGTTATGTTTACTTGGATGGAAGTCAAAATCGGATGCCTTTGTTGAACAATCTGCACCTCTCTCTCTCTCTGTATTTATTCGGTCAAACTTGAAGGAAATATATCAATTCTTTCCAACTTTAAGATGAAATGGGAAGGAAACATCATGATCTTGGTGGGATTGGCTTCTTGCAGTGCCATTCTATATGCTTTTTTAGTTTTCATTTAATTTTGAAAAAAAAAATCCATTTTCTTTTTGTTTTTTGTTATGTATATTTGAGTAGCTAAATTGATAGATGGTTGAGCTAGATAAGTTAAGTAGATTATTCGAAAGTCAATTGGGTAGTTGGCCTTGGTCAATTTATTAAATATGTCTTTCATTTAAAAGTTTAATATCGATTGCCACATTTTTAGGTTGTTGCCAACGTGGACTTTGATGTTGGCCAACTTTAGATATTGACTGTTGACAAAGTTCATGTCCACACTTTGTGAGTCTTTCTTTATTCTTCTTTTCGTTTTCTTTTATTCCTGTTATCTATTTTGGATAAAGTCAAAAGTAGGGAAAGAGCCATCTCTTATTTTTATAGTGAAAAGGAAAACTCATTTTTTCAAAAAAAAAAAAGTATTTTATTCTACTTTTATTTTAAAAATAATTTTATCCTAATTATTATTATAATGTAGAAAAAAAGTATTTTAATCTAATCAAAATTATTATATAAAAATATTCTTTATCAATTTTATTAAAATTATATAAATTTAATCTAAATTATTATAACATTTTTTTACATGTAAATTGTATATATCAAGATAATAAAAATAAGGGTCGTATTTAAAAACTGTCAAAAAAATATTTCAATAACGATAAACACGAACCTTTCCTTATTGACAATGATCTGAAATCGAAAATAATAAAAGCTTTTCCATCACTTTCAATTGCCAGTATTTATTAGTAGTGGATAAATGAGAATAGCGTTTACAAATGATACTTTATTATAATCTTTATAATAATTGACATTTCAACTAATCTTACGAAAATCAATCGATCTTAATTTTGTAATTTCCAATTAATTATCCACTTGATCAATAAGGCAAAAGAGACAGGATCCCAATCCGGATCGGATTCGGTGGGCCCGGAAACCCTTTAAGTGCGCCCCGAACCACGCAAAGTCGACAATTACCCAGGAAATCGCGATTTATTAGCACTAATCTGGGGGAAGGGAAACCGGGAGTAGCCAGCGAGTCAATAGAAGTCAACGCAGGGTCATCCCGACCGCTGGCCTTTTACCGGCTATGGCCCGTCGCATTTAGAACAGCCAAATTGGAAGAACCGGCTCCATTCCCTCCTTTTTTTCTCTTCCACTTTTCTACCTTCTCTATAAATTGCTCCCTCTTCTCTTTGATCCCCTTCTTTCCTCTCTGTTTTATCGATTCTTCTTCGTCCCCTCTTGCCTTGCTCTGCATCTTCTAGGTTTGTTTCTTCTCTTTCTTCTCGCGGATTTGTTTTCCTCGGCGTTTTTTTTGTGCGATTGTAAGATTTGGGCTGTCTTGATGAAGAAATTTGATTCTTTTTTTTTTCGGTTTTCTTGTGAAAATTTGTGATTTTTTCTATGGATATGGAGGTTAATGCGTCGGATCGATGCAGATCGTCGCGGATGCCTCCCTCGCGAATGGTGGAAGTAGTGGAGAACGGGCGGCGCGACGCGATGGGACTGCGCAAGGTTGACTCGCGCGCCTCGATCACGGAGGCAGACGACCTCGACCTGGCGCGGCTTCCCGATCGGCCGCGGATCAAGATCGAGCGGAAGAGGTCGTTCGACGAGCGCTCGCTCAGCGAGCACTTGGCCGGGGGGAGTCTCCGGCAGGTCGACAGCGTCGAGAGCATTTTCTCCCTCGGAGGCCTGAGATCTGTTCTGGACTCGCCGTCCTCGTTGGGGCACCACTCGTTCGAGCCGCACCCGATGTTCGCGGAGGCCTGGGACGCGCTCCGGAAGTCCATCGTGCTCTTCCGCAGCCAGCCGGTGGGCACCATCGCCGCTCTGGATCACACATCGGAAGAGGTCCTCAATTATGATCAGGTAACAGACTATTGCTAGGGTTTCCATATCACGATGGATAAGGGCAGATCAAACCTATCCTTTTTCGATTCCTAAATCGCCAGACTTCACCTCTTCCATTCTGAAAATTTGTTTGTTTTTTGATCGCTTGATTTGGGGATCCAAATCAAAATCAATCTCCTTTCCCCTCTCAAACGCAGGTTTTCGTCCGTGATTTTGTGCCAAGTGCCATGGCTTTCCTGATGAACGGAGAGAACGACATAGTGAAAAATTTCCTCCTGAAGACTCTCCACCTCCAAGGGTGGGAGAAGAGGATCGATCGATTCAAGCTCGGGGAAGGTGTGATGCCTGCGAGCTTCAAAGTTCGCCACGATCCTATAAGGAAAAACGACAATTTGACCGCAGATTTCGGCGAGAGCGCAATCGGAAGGGTTGCGCCTGTGGACTCCGGTTTCTGGTGGATCATTCTTCTCCGGGCGTACACAAAAGCCACAGGCGACATGACTCTGGCAGAATCACCGGAGTGCCAGAGAGGGATGAGGCTCATACTAGCCTTGTGTTTGTCCGAAGGCTTCGAAACATTCCCGACCTTGCTCTGCGCCGATGGATGCTCAATGATCGATCGGAGAATGGTAGGTCAAACCTTTGATTCTGCTTCACTTTACTGCCGCGCTCTATTGACAAAACCGATCTCGCAGGGAGTTTATGGCTATCCTATCGAAATCCAAGCCCTGTTCTTCATGTCATTGAGATGTGCTCTATCGATGCTCAAACAAGACTCCGAAGGGAAGGAATTCATAGAGAGAATCGTGAAACGCCTGCACGCCCTGAGCTACCACATGCGGAACTATTTCTGGCTTGATTTCCAGCAGCTCAACGTCATTTACAGATACAAAACAGAGGAGTACTCTCACACGGCGGTGAACAAGTTCAACGTCATTCCGGACTCCATCCCCGATTGGATCTTCGACTTCATGCCGAACCGCGGTGGGTACTTCATCGGGAATGTGAGCCCCGCGAGAATGGACTTCAGATGGTTTGCGCTCGGCAACTGCATTGCGATTCTGTCTTCGCTCGCGACTCCGGAGCAATCGGCGGCGATCATGGACCTTCTGGAAGAAAGATGGGAGGAGCTCGTCGGCGAGATGCCGCTGAAGATTGCGTACCCTGCTTTGGAGGGTCACGAATGGCGGATTGTGACAGGGTGCGACCCTAAAAACACCAGATGGAGCTACCACAATGGAGGAAGTTGGCCAGGTGAGTGACCTTCCCTCTCATCGACTTGCAGATTTGAGCTTCGATGCGTTTCTCATGGCAGTTTGCTGATGTTCGTCGCAGTGCTCCTCTGGCTCTTCACTGCCGCATGCATCAAAACCGGCCGTCCCCAAATTGCCCAACGAGCGATCGATCTCGCAGAAAGCAGGCTGTCCAAGGA
The DNA here is from genome assembly GCF_018446385.1 of Zingiber officinale. Lineage (NCBI taxonomy): Eukaryota > Viridiplantae > Streptophyta > Magnoliopsida > Zingiberales > Zingiberaceae > Zingiber > Zingiber officinale. Next base: position 83,283,660 of record NC_055993.1, on the reverse strand, counting down.
CGGCTGGCCCGAGTACTACGACGGCAAGACAGGCCGATACGTCGGCAAACAAGCGAGGAAGTTCCAGACATGGTCCATCGCGGGCTACTTGGTAGCGAAAATGATGCTCGAAGACCCTTCGCATCTCGGCATGATCTCTTTGGAGGAGGACAGGGCCATGAAGCCTCCTGTGAAGAGATCTGCTTCATGGACGATCTGAAAGCCAGGAACTTGGAAGGAGAAGATCAATCCCTTTACACTATTCTTTTTTCTTCTACGCCGATTTGTTCTCTATCTTTTCTTCTTTCTGCAATTGCAAAAGCATATGTATGATATTGTCATCGCAGATAGTCTCGGTGTCATCGTAGCAAGATTTTTAAGTATCGCACTTAAAATGACGTAATTTTCAAAAGGCATATTTAATTTTAAGATTTCTCGAAAGAAAAGCGGTAAATGGTTAGAACCTGACAAGTTCAAATTAATTTTTTAGTAATTTTGAGGGTAGTCTCTATATTAATGATTCATTGTATCTTCTAAGAGACATTTATTGATTAAATCCTATAAGAATACATAATTAATTTAATCTGAATTCTTATATTTTTATTTTTTATTATAAAGATTTCCAACTAGATTTATAATTAAGTTCTCAAGAAAAAAAGGTGAGAATAATTAATAATTAATTTTCTAACTGGTCAGATTCTGTCCATGTAGATACACACATTTGGGACAATGTAAAATGACTAGAATCTGGCAAACTAAAATAGACTTTTTAGAATTTTTTAGGATCATTATTAAACGTATGCTAGTAATATCATATTTTATAAGCCAATTATATTCTTTATCACGTATTTTAATATTTAATTTTTAAAAATTATCTCTCTATGTTAATTTATTGTATTTCCAAGATAACATGCATTTCTAAAAGACATATATCGATTAAATCTTTTATGAAGACAAAATTTAATCTGAACCCTTATATCTTCATTTTCAATGATAAAGATTTCTCAAAAATATGAATGGTGTACAATTCTATTTCAAGTGCTCTCCTCTTATCTCTCATAAAAATGGTTGCACAAAGACAATGGACTAAAGATGAAGAATCTCAATTGCTCTTCTACATGATTTGCAATGGTAAACTAAAAGACACGGGAGACCATACTATTGTTAAGAAACTCATCTTGGCTGCAGCAATTCTAAAATATCCATTCTCTCAAAAGTCTGATCCTTAATGTTATACCGTATTATATTTATCGCAGTTTAGGCATTAGATAGGGCCACCTCCATCGTTTCCTTACCCTTACCCTTATTTTTTATTTGAACCAATCCAAAATCCGTACTTACAATATTTTTTTCATAAATAACAATTCAAGGTACTAATTGAATAAGTTCGATTTGATTGTTCACTTTGATCAGCCGAATATTAGCTTTGGATTTTTAGTTAGATTGATATATATCTTACAAGCTTAATTTCAAAATAAATAATTCGTGTTAAATGATAGCATAAAACATATTTTTATTTATAGCGCAGAAGAACAAAGCAACACCATAATGTAAACTCAAAATAAAATCATTGTGCAGAAGAGCTATCGAAAACCACATTCACAGAGACAAGTTTACGAGCAGCTTCTTCTTTCACACATTCTAAAAACAACTCATACATCTTCGACAGAGGAAAATCTTTCATCTCGCCCTTCAAATCTTTCATTTCCTCCGTCAGCTTCTTTTGTTCCTCCCTAAGATTAAGATACAACGTCTCCATGCTCTTAGGCGATGGAGGAACGGACCACTCGCTGCTTCAAATTTTCTTGATTTGTGTTTTTGGTGATGCTGTGATTTTCAATTTTACGATCAATTTTATTTCTAAACTAATTAAAATCATCATAAAAAAAAAGTAGTATAATTAAGAACTAATTACTAATTTTTTATGGGTAAATGCCATTAAGAGTTCCTAACAAATTTTCTAACTAGTTTCAAGTTCCCAATAAATTTTCTAGCTAATTTTAAGTTCTATAGGAAAAGAAAAAAATGTGAGAATAATTAATAATTTCATTAAGGGTAAATTATTAATTTGTTATACATAAATATTATTAATAATATTTAATTAATTTTCTAGCTAGCCAGATTTTGGCTATATAGATACACACATTTGGGACAATGCTAAATAACTAGAATATAACAGGTAGAATGGACTTTTTAGAAATTTTTAGGGTCATTATTAAGGGTATGCAAGTAATATCATATTTTATAAGTCAATTATATCCTTTCCTACGTATTTTAATATTTAATTTCTAAAATTTATCTCTCTATATTATTGATTAATTGTATTAACAAGATGACATGCATTTCTAAGAGACACACATTAATTAAATCCTTTATGAATACATAATTTAATCTAAACCCTTATATCTTCAATTTCGATTGTAAAGATTTCTCAAGAATCTGAACTGTGTTCTTTTCTGTTTCACGTGTTCTACTCTTATCTCTCAGAAAAATGGTTACACAAAGACAATGGACTGAAGATGAAGAGTCTCTATTGCTTTTCTACATGGTTTGCAATGGCAAATCAAAAGACACGGGAGACCATGCTATGGTCAAGAAACTCATCTTTGGTGCAACGATTCTAAAAAGTCCATTCTTTCAATAGTCTGATCCTCAATGATAGGGCTACCTCCATCGTTTCCTTACCCTTGCCCTTATTTTTGATCCGAGTCAATCCAAAATCCGTACTTATAATATTTTTCTCATAAATAACAATTACAGGTACTGATTGGATAAGATTGATTTGATTATTCACTTTGAGTCAAATATTAGATTTGGATTTTTAGTCAGATTGATATTTGTCTTATAAGCTCAATTTCAAAATAAATAATTCGCGCTGGATGATAGCATAAAACATATTTTTATTCACAACGCAGAAGAACAAAGCAACACCATAATTTAAACCCAAAATAAAATCATTGCACAAAAGAGAAATTGGAAACCACAATCACAGAGACAGATTTATGAGCAACTTCTTTCACACATTCTAAAAACAACTCATACATCTTCGGTAAAGGAAATTTCTCCAGCAACATGCCCCTGACGTATTCATCTGTAGCTTCTTTACAACTCCAAATCAGAAACTCTTTCATCTCACCCTTCAAATCTTTCATTTCCCCAACAACTTCTTTTGTTCCTCCCTGAGATTAAGATACAATGCTTCCATGCTCTTAGGAGATAGAGGAACCGATCACTCGCTGCTTCAAATTTTCTTGATTGGTGTTTTTTGTAATTATGTGATTTTCAATTTTACGATCAAACTTATTTCTAAACTAATTAAAGTCATCATAAAAAAAAGTAGTATAATTAAGAAGTAATTACTAATTTTTTATGGGTAAATGTCATTAACAGTTCCCAATAAATTTTCTAATTAGTTTCAAGTTCCCAATAAATTTTCCAACTAGTTTTAAGTTCTACAAGAACAAAAAGGTGAGAATAATTAACAATCTAATTAAGGGATAATTAGTAATTTATTATATATAAATATTATTAATAATATTTAATTAATTTTCTAACTGGCCAGAATTTGGAACAATACTAAATGGCTAGAATCTGACAAGCTAAAATAGACTTTTTAGAAATTGTTAGGGTCATTATTAAAGGTATGCTAGTAATATCATATTTTATAAGTCAATTATATCTTTTCCCGTGTATTTTAATATATAATTTTTAAAAATTATCTCTCTATATTATTGATCCATTGTATTTCCAAGACAGATGTACATTTCTAAGAGACATTAATTGATTAAATCCTTTATGAATACATAATTTATTCTGAACACTTATATATCCATTTTTTATTGTAAAGATTTATCAAACATCTGAATTGTGTTCTTTTCTGTTTCACATGTTGTACTCTTATCTCAAAAAAATGGATCCACAAAGACAATGGACTGAAGATGAAGAGTCTGAATTGCTCTTCTACATGATTTACAATGACAAACCAAAATATATGAGAGACCATGCTGCGGTTAAGAAACTCATCTTGGGTGCAACGATTCTAAAATCTCCCTTCTCTCAATAGTCCGATCCTCAATATTTTGTCGTGTTAGATTTATTGTAGTTTGAGCATTTGATAGGGCCGCCTCCATCATTTCCTTACCCTTGCCATTATTTTTTATCTGAGCCAAACCAAAATATATACTTACAATATTTTTCACATAAATAACAATTCCAGGTAATGATTGAATAAGATCGATTTAATTGTTCACTTTGAGCCGAATATTAGCTTTGGATTTTTAGTGAGATTGATATCTATCTTACAAGCTCAATTTCGAAATAAATAATCCAGGCTGGTTGATAGCAAAAAACATATTTTTATTCATAGTATAGAAGAATAGAGCAACACCATAATATAAACCCAAAATAAAATCATTGCGCAGAAGAGCTATCGGAAACCACATTAACAGACACAAGTTTACGAGTAGCTTCTTCTTTCACACATTCTAAAACCAACTCATACGTCTTCGATAGAGGAAATTCCTCCAGTAACATGTCCTTCACATATTCCTCTGTAGCTTCTTTGCAACTCCCAATTAGAAATCTTTCATCTCGCCCTTTAGATCTTTCATTTCCTCTGTCAGCTTCTTTTGTTCCTCCTTGAGATTAAGAAACAACGCCTCCATGCTCTTAGGCGATGGAGGAACAGACCACTCGCAGCTTCAAAGTTTCTCGATTTGTGTTTTTTGTGATGCTGTGATTTTCAATTTTACGACCAATTTTATTTCTAAACTAATTAAAGTCATCATAAAAAAAGTAGTATAATTAAGAACTAATTACTAATTTTTTATTGGTAAATGTCATTAAGTGTTCAACAAATTTTCTAACTAGTTTCAAGTTCCAAATACAATATTTTTCTAGCTAGTTTTAAGTTCTACAAGAAAAGAAAAAAGGTGAGAATAATTAATAATTTCATTAAGGGTTAATTAGTAATTTGTTATACATAAATATTATTAATAATATTTAATTAATTTTCTAGCTAGCTAGATTCTGGCTATATAGATACACACATTTGGGACAATGCTAAATAGCTAGAATCTGGCCAAGTAGAATGGACTTTTTAGAAATTTTTAGGATCATTATTAAGGGTATGTAAGTAATATCATATTTTATAAGTCAATTATATCCTTTCCGACGTATTTTAATATTAAAATTTTAAAATTTATCTCTCTATATTATTGATTAATTGTATCAACAAGATGACATGCATTTCTAAGAGACATGCATTAATTAAATCCTTTATGAATGCATAATTTAATTTGAACCCTTATATCTTCATTTTCGATTGTAAAGATTTCTCAAGAATCTGAACCGTGTTCTTTTCTGTTTCACATGCTCTACTTTTATCTCTCAGAAAAATGGCTACACTAAGATAATGGACTGAACGTGAAGAGTCTCTATCGCTCTTCTACATGGTTTGCAATGGCAAACTGTAAAACCCGAAAAATTCCAGAATTTGTTTTAGAAATATAGTATGATTTTTCTGGAATTTTTAGATATTTTTTCGGAATTTTCCGAGTAGCGGAAGCAGCAAAAATAATTGGAACCGTAAAATAGCTTAGGCGGGAATCGAACCCGAGACCTATGGTTTACGGATAAGTTTAGTAACCGGTGAACCCAGCAGGGCCGTGCTGAAAGGAAGGAGAACAAAAAATATTTATATTAGAGTTGGGTTCATTAAACCACTTAATATAAATATAAACTTAAGTTGGGATTTGGGTTATTTTATATTGGTTTTACCGTGACCTATTCCTCACCCTAGCCCTCACGCCGACTCCTCCTTCTCCTCTCCCTCACGCACGGTACACCAAGCCCCAAGGGCCAAGGGAACATCTCCCAGCGACGACTCCAACACAAAAAGGGTCCTTCTCCGCGAGAGGAACGCGAGGACGGAAGCAGTTCGTCGAACGGACAGTTTTCCGGAAAAACCTAGCGAATAGAATCGTAAGAAAACCTTGCGATTGAGGTAAGAAACCCCTCACCTGCAGTATAATTGCTCTCGCTTGTTAGTTTTGGCGTTAGTTCAGAAATTTTACAGTTCTCAGTGTTAGGGTGTGTTTTTAGTGCACACCAAGCATTCGGTAGAATGCCCAGTTCAGAAGGATGCACCAATAGGCGTCCTAACAGCATGTAAAATATATTAGAAACATTTTATTCAGTTGGTTATCAGTTATCACAGCTATATGGATCAGATATCCATTGGGTAGGCTCCCACAGTAGCCTCTAGGTTCAGATAACCTAGCTCTAGGTTCAGATAGCCTAGAACAGCAAAGTAAAATAAAACAGTATTCAGTATTTTACTTTTATTCAGTTGGCACTGTACTTGGATCAGATATCCATGGGCTGGACTCCCACAGTCGTCCCTAGGTTCAGATAACCTAGTAACACTTACTGGATTCGAACTTGCAATCCCGGGTCTCGTAGGGATGCGCGCACAGTGGCCCAACAGCATGTTTAGTATTTTCATCTATTATATGTATAGTTTTCAAATTTGAAACCAGTGATGAGAACACAAATTTAGCGTTCATTCAGTTCAGGTTCATTTACATGATTTGAGTTCGTGTACAGATTTAGATATATGCATGACTAGTTCAGTTTCATGCTCAGTTTATAAGTATACCATATGTTCGGTTTATATGTTATGCCATGCTTTGTGTGATACCATGCCATGCCATGCTTGCATGCTCGCTTTAGTTTCAAACCGCATGTTTTAAAAACATAATCGCATCGTTGCATGTTTTTGTGAGGTAGATGGTTTCTTACTAAGCTTATTGGCTTACAGATACTACTTTTCTTATACTGCAGATACCGGTAAGAGAAAAGTGGATTAGCGGAGGCTGGAGGGCGATGCTACGATGATGTGTGTGTGCAAGGGGTCTGGAATAAAGATCCTTGGGATCTATACGTTTTTATTTCAGTTTAGCACTTATCATGTCTAGTTTGATACTTAGTCTTGTTACTAATTGTTCTAGCTTAGTAACTATGTTTTGTTAGCTTATCATGTTTAGAACATTAGTACTTATATGCTAGAATGTATCTTCATTGTTTTAGAACTATTGTGTGATGTTTTGGCACGCCAAAGTGCTGAAATCAGAACTCTCGAGTGAAATCCTGATCGGTGCCCGGACCGATCAGTGGACTGGATCGGTCCGACCGATCCAGATGATCACTGATCAGATCTCTGGATCGGTCACCGACCGATCCACGATCTGATAACCTCGAGGAAATTTCAGTGCATGGATCGGTCCCGACCGATCCAAGATCGAACAAGAGGCATCTCGGCGCCTCAGGTGCAGATCGGATCTGCGGACCGATCCAGACACACCGATCGGTCTGCCGATCGATCCAGCCTCTGCTGGATCGTTCCGTAGATCGATCCAGCAGGGCATAGAATCGCAGTAAGATTCATCGATCCGTGGATCGATCAGCAGCTAGCGGGGAAGTTAGTTTGAGTTCCTAGCTCAGATGGGAGGTCAAGCATTCTCCTTAGCACATGTACACCAATCGGAAAGGGTCTTGAATCCTTCCTTATAACAGCATGGGTGCATCAGTTATCAGATTAATAGAGTCAGTTAGTGAAAATTTTATTTTACCTAGTTTTCCGCACAGTACGACACAGTAGTTTCAGTAGTTAATGTAGCGATCCGGCTCACAGCCTAGTACCCAGGAGTTGGGTCGTTACAGAGTAGTATCAGAGCAGTGTTCCATACTTCCTACACACACATCAGCATTGTACCTGCAGCTTCCAAGTAAGAACATCTCTCACTCAGTTTTGTTTTCAGCTTTCATATCAGTTATATGTGCTTTCATGTTTGCTCGCATGTTGGTAGTTAATTAATTCATGTTTACAGTGATAGTATTTAACATGTTACCAGTAGTTAACTATAACATGATAGCCTAGTTATATATATATGTTCTCTGCTATTTAGAAAATGGTACGAGGACGTCCAGCTAAGAAAGCACAGCGGCTGAGCCTCAGCATGAGGCATGCAGTTCAGTGCCGCAGTTAGCTGAACAGCAGCAGGAGATAGCCTCCTTAAAGGCTAACCAACAGACTACTCCCCCATCACTCCAAAGCCGAACCTCACGACTCCAGAATCACAGAGGTAGTACCAGTCCCAGTAGCCCCAGTAGCCGGGGCTAAGAGAGAAGCTTACCTTATCGGTGGCAGAGAATTAAGCCCGAGAACTTCTCGTGCACAATGAACCATGGGATGCTCGGGCATGGTTTAAAACACTGGAAAGCACGATGGAGCTTCTAGATTGGCCAGCACGGAAAGGTGAAGTGTGCCTCCTTACATTTAACGAGACGCGCGATGTGGTGGAGCGGATTAAACCGAGTGGCCAGAAACCGATGACATGGGCCAACTTGAGAAAGAATTCTTTGAGGAATTCTTTCACATGCAAGTCACGAACCGACACTATGACGAGTTTACAGAATTTCGTCAGGGCAACCTATCAGTTCAGGAGGCCGTGAAGAAATTCAACAGGTTGGCCCGTCTGTATCCAGAACTAGTCAGCTCAGAGAAGGAACGAGTACGGTTGATGCTGAAAATGCTCAGACCAGAGATCGCAATGAATGTGGCTGGTGGCGTTCATAGGCCACAAACCACAGAGGAGCTAGTGAGTAGTGCTCTGATCACCGAGCACTATCAGCACAGCATCACCCAGCAGAAGCAGGTTTCCACAGAGGCCAAGGGACAAGCTGGCTCAGGTACTCAGCAGAAACAACAGGGACATAGCTCCAACTGGAAGGGGAAACGCAAGGCAAGCAGTGACCCAAAAGGAGGACCAGCTGGAAAACATTCCAGACATCCCAAGTGTGCTACTTGTGGGAAACATCATCCAGGAGTTTGCCGCAAGGGTACGCGAGGTTGTTTTGAATGTGGACAGGAAGGGCACATGGCTAAGCAGTGCCCGAACAAGAACAGTCTTCCTCCGCCTCAGCCGATACATTATGGAGCTCAACCAGCCCAGCTACACCAGATGTATGTTGTCTTAGATGGTCCACAGATCAGTCAGGGCAGATTAGAAGCCCCCACAGCTACCACAAATGCCAGGATTTTCTCACTGACCAGAGAGGACGTAGCAAATGCCTCGACAGTTGTCACAGGTCAGATCAGTATTTTTCAGCATAATGCAACTGTCTTATTCGATACTGGGGCAACCCACTCTTATGTATCCAGGGCATTTGCCGAGAAACTAGCAACACCTCCAGAAGTACTCAATAGTCAGTTTCTGACAACGCTACCCTCAGGAGACATTATGGCGTCTACGCACTGGCTCAGAGCAGTACCAGTCATTATAGCAGACAGGGAGCTTTTTGGTGATCTGATAGTGCTAGAAATGACTGACTACGATGTCATCTTTGGAATGGATTTTCTGATCAGATACGGCGCTTCTATAGAGTGCCGTAAACAGAAGGTCATATTCCAACCTGAAGCAGGAGTACAGTTTGAGTTCATAGGAAAACCAAAGAGAAAAGCCAGGAAGTTTCTCTCAGCATTGAAAGCACAGCAGCTATTGGATTCAGGATGCATGGGATTTTTAGCAAATGTAGTCAACACCAGCCAGGACAAGAACCAACAGCTATCAGAGGTTCGAGTCGTTTGTGACTACCCAGCAGTCTTCCCTGAAGAGCTACCAGGCTTAGCACCAGACAGGGAGATTGAATTTGAGATAGAGCTCATTCCCGGCACAAATCCAATTTCCAAGGCACCGTACCGCATGGCTCCAGCAGAACTAAAGGAACTTCAGGAGCAATTACAGGAGCTTCTTGACAAGGGTTTCATACGCCCTAGTCACTCACCATGGGGAGCACCTGTGTTGTTCGTGAAGAAGAAGGATGGAAGCATGCGCCTATGCATAGACTACCGTGCCTTGAACCAGGTCACAATTAAAAACAGGTACCCTCTCCCCAGGATAGATGACCTGTTTGACCAGCTAAAGGGAGTCACAGTGTTCTCTAAAATTGACCTCAGATCAGGATATCACCAGGTTAGAGTCAAGAAAGGTGATATACCTAAAACAGCTTTCAGGACTAGATACGGACATTATGAGTTCGTAGTCATGCCTTTCGGCGTGACAAATGCTCCAGCTACTTTCATGGACCTCATGAACAGAGTATTCAGAGAATACTTAGACAAGTTTGTCATCGTGTTCATCGATGACATTCTTATCTATTCAGCACTCGGGAGGAAGACAGTTTTGCAGATCCTTCAGAAAAACCAGCTGTACGCCAAATTCACGAAATGTGAATTTCGGCTAGACCAGTAGCCTTTCTAGGTCACATCATCTCCAAGGATGGTGTTATGGTAGATCCCAAGATAGAAGCGGTAAATCGGAAGAGACCCAGAACGCGGTGAAATCGAAGCTCGGGATTAGCTACTACAGAAATTCGTAGAGGACTTCTCCAGGATAGCCTCCCCAGCTCTCACCGGGAAGAACAAGAAATTTCGGTGGACAGAGGACTTCAGCGAACTAAAACGGAGATTGACCAGTGCTCCTATACCAGAAAACACAGACAGCTTCGACATCTACAATGACGCCTCTAAATTGGGATTAGGAGCGATACTTGCAGCAGGCAAGGTGATCGCCTATGCCTCCGCACAACTCAAGGATTATGAGAGGAACTATCCTACTCACGACCTTGAGCTTGCAGCGATGGTGTTCGCTCTCAAGATTTGGAGACATTATCCGTACGGAGCTCAGTGCAGAGTGTATACAGTCTGAAGTATTTCTTTACTCAGAAGGATCTGAATATGCGACAGCGCAGATGGTTAGAACTGGTCAAGGATTATGACATAGATATCCTCTACCATCCAGGGAAAGCTAATAAGGTAGCAGACGCACTCAGCAGGAAGTCTAGTGCTACCTTATTATCTTTAGCAGCTATGTCACCACCCCTAAGGAAGGAGATTACAACTTTTAGTCTCGAAATTATAGTCGGGCAGCTTTCCACAATGTCCTTAGCATCTACCTTGCTTGATGATATCCAGACAGCTCAGGAGCAGGAAATCCAGAAAATCAAGCAAGGGTTAGCAGAATCAGAAAGTGGAGAGTTCAGAGTGTCCGCCAGTGGGGTAGTGTACTGTGGTGACAGACTTTGTGTTCCAGATCAGGAGGAACTACGAAAGCAGATTCTAGACGAGGCTCACAGGACTCCCTATGCGATGCATCCTGGTTCCACCAAAATGTATCAGGATCTAAAGAAACGATTTTGGTGGCCTGGGATGAAGCGAGATATCGCCAGATACGTCAGCATCTGTCTAACCTGTCAAAGGGTTAAGGCAGAACATCAGCGACCAGGAGGAGTTCTGCAGCCGATCCAGATTCCAGAATGGAAGTGGGAGGATATCTCTATGGACTTCATAGTGGGGTTACCCAGAACCACGAATGGTTTTGATGCCATTTGGGTAATAGTCGACAGGTTGACTAAATCAGCCCACTTCTTAGCTATCAGAATATCCTATTCCATGGAGCAACTAGCTCAGTTGTATCTCAAGGAGATAGTCAGGCTGCATGGAGTCCCACGAACCATTATATCAGACAGAGACAGCAGATTTACATCACACTTCTGGAAGTGTGTGCAGTCAGCTATGGGCACCCAGTTAAAATTCAGCACAGCCTTCCATCCTCAGACAGATGGTCAGACGGAGCGAGTGAATCAGGTACTCGAAGACATGCTCCGAGCTTGCGCCCTAGATTTCAAGGGAAGTTGGTGCAAATATCTGAGTCTAGCAGAATTTGCATACAACAACAGTTATCAGGCCACTATCGGCATGACACCTTATGAGGCACTCTATGGGCGGAGGTGCAGATCACCAATCTGCTGGTATGAGAGTGGTGAACAGAAGGAGCTAGAGCTTCAGACAGATCTAGTAGCAGATACCACAGCCGCCATACAGCAGATTCGCCAGAGGATAGAGACAGCACAGAGCCGTCAGAAGAGCTATGCTGATACACGACGCAGACCCCTAGAGTTTTCAGTTGGGGATACAGTTTTCCTCAGAGTAGCTCCCATGAAGGGAGTCATGCGTTTTGGGAAGAAGGGCAAGCTAGCTCCCAGATATGTGGGACCCTACCTTATCACGAAGAGAGTGGGAAAGGTAGCATATGAGCTAGAGCTACCCCAGGAGATGTCAGCCGTCCACAACGTATTTCATGTCTCCATGCTGAAGAAGCATATTCCAGACGCCACCCAGGTGATTGAGCCCCAGATGGTACAGGTCCGTGATGATCTCAGCTATGACAGTCGGCCTATTCAGATAATAGACCGAGCAGTAAAGAAATTACGGAACAAGGAAGTGCCATTAGTCAAAGTCAGTTGGCAAAACCACACAGCAGCAGAGGCGACCTGGGAGACAGAGGCCAGCATGAGACAGAAGTACCCAGAATTGTTTTAAGTTCGGGGACGAACTTTTTATAAGGTATGGGGGATTGTAAAACCCGAAAAATTCCAGAATTTGTTTTAGAAATATAGTATGATTTTTCTGGAATTTTTAGATATTTTTCCGGAATTTTCCGAGTAGCGGAAGCAGCAAAAATAATTGGAACCGTAAAATAGCTTAGGCGGGAATCGAACCCGAGACCTATGGTTTACGGATAAGTTTAGTAACCGGTGAACCCAGCAGGGCCGTGCTGAAAGGAAGGAGAACCAAAAATATTTATATTAGAGTTGGGTTCATTAAACCACTTAATATAAATATAAACTTAAGTTGGGATTTGGGTTATTTTATATTGGTTTTACCGTGACCTATTCCTCACCCTAGCCCTCACGCCGACTCCTCCTTCTCCTCTCCCTCACGCACGGTACACCAAGCCCCAAGGGCCAAGGGAACATCTCCCAGCGACGACTCCAACACAAAAAGGGTCCTTCTCCGCGAGAGGAACGCGAGGACGGAAGCAGTTCGTCGAACGGACAGTTTTCCGGAAAAACCTAGCGAATAGAATCGTAAGAAAACCTTGCGATTGAGGTAAGAAACCCCTCACCTGCAGTATAATTGCTCTCGCTTGTTAGTTTTGGCGTTAGTTCAGAAATTTTACAGTTCTCAGTGTTAGGGTGTGTTTTTAGTGCACACCAAGCATTCGGTAGAATGCCCAGTTCAGAAGGATGCACCAATAGGCGTCCTAACAGCATGTAAAATATATTAGAAACATTTTATTCAGTTGGTTATCAGTTATCACAGCTATATGGATCAGATATCCATTGGGTAGGCTCCCACAGTAGCCTCTAGGTTCAGATAACCTAGCTCTAGGTTCAGATAGCCTAGAACAGCAAAGTAAAATAAAACAGTATTCAGTATTTTACTTTTATTCAGTTGGCACTGTACTTGGATCAGATATCCATGGGCTGGACTCCCACAGTCGTCCCTAGGTTCAGATAACCTAGTAACCCTGCTAGATTTGAACTTGCAATCCCGGGGATGCCAGGGCCCCAACAGCATGTTTAGTATTTTCATCTATTATATGTATAGTTTTCAAATTTGAAACCAGTGATGAGAACACAAATTTAGCGTTCAGTTCAGTTCAGGTTCAGTTTACATGATTTGAGTTCGTGTACAGATTTAGATATATGCATGACTAGTTCAGTTTCATGCTCAGTTTATAAGTATACCATGTTCAGTTTATATGTTATGCCATGCTTTGTGTGATACCATGCCATGCCATGCTTGCATGCTCAGTTTAGTTTCAAACTGCATGTTTTAAAAACATAATCGCATCGTTGCATGTTTTTGTGAGGTAGATGGTTTCTTACTAAGCTTATTGGCTTACAGATACTACTTTTCTTATACTGCAGATACCGGTAAGAGAAAAGTGGATTAGCGGAGGCTGGAGGGCGATGCTACGATGATGTGTGTGTGCAAGGGGTCTGGAATAAAGATCCTTGGGATCTATACGTTTTTATTTCAGTTTAGCACTTATCATGTCTAGTTTGATACTTAGTCTTGTTACTAATTGTTCTAGCTTAGTAACTATGTTTTGTTAGCTTATCATGTTTAGAACATTAGTACTTATATGCTAGAATGTATCTTCATTGTTTTAGAACTATTGTGTGATGTTTTGCACGCCAAAGTGTCAAATCGAACTCTCGAGTGAAATCGAGACATCGATCGGTGCCTGCCGATCGAGTGCAGCTCCATCGGATCGGTCCACCGATCGATCCAACTGTATGAATCGATATCACTGGATCGGTCACCGACCGATCCAATGCCTGAGAGATTTCAGAAGCATGGATCGGTCGACCGATCCAAAGATCAGCGACGATGGATCATGCCATCACTGGATCGGTCTGCAGACGATCCAGACAGGATCATGTCTGCCGATCCAGCCTCTGCTGGATCGTTCCGTAGATCGATCCAGCAGGGCATAGAATCGCAGTAAGATTCATCGATCCGTGGATCGATCAGCAGCTAGCGGGGAAGTTAGTTTGAGTTCCTAGCTCAGATGGGAGGTCAAGCATTCTCCTTAGCACATGTACACCAATCGGAAAGGGTCTTGAATCCTTCCTTATAACAGCATGGGTGCATCAGTTATCAGATTAATAGAGTCAGTTAGTGAAAATTTTATTTTACCTAGTTTTCCGCACAGTACGGCACAGTAATTTCAGTAGTTAATGTAGCGATCCGGCTCACAGCCTAGTACCCAGGAGTTGGGTCGTTACACAAACCAAAAGACACGGGAGACCATGCTATGATCAAGAAACTCATCTTGGGTGCAACGATTCTAAAAAGTCCATTCTTTCAACAGTATGATCCTCAATGTTCTGATGTGTTAGATTTATTGCAGTTTGAGTATTTGATAGGGCTACCTCCATCGTTTCCTTACCCTTGCCCTTATTTTTGATCCGAGTCAATCCAAAATCCGTACTTATAGTATTTTTCTCATAAATAACAATTCTAGATACTAATTGGATAAGATTGATTTGATTATTCACTTTGAGCCAAGTATTAGCTTTAGATTTTTAGTCAGATTGATATCTATCTTATAAGCTCAATTTCAAAATAAATAATTCACGCTGGATGATAGCATAAAACATATTTTTATTCATAGCATGGAAGAAAAGAGCAACACCATAATGTAAACCCAAAATAAAATCATTGCGCAAAAGAGCCATCGGAAACCGCAATCACAGAGACTGATTTATGAGCAGCTTCTTCTTTAACACATTCTAAAAATAGCCCATACATCTTCGGTAAAGGAAATTTATCCAGCAACATGTCCCTGACGTATTTCTCTGTAGTTTCTTTACAACTCCTAATCAGAAACTCTTTCATCTCGCCCTTCAGATCTTTCATTTCCTCCATCAGCTTCTTTTATTCCTCCCTGAGATTAAGATACAACGCTTCCATGCTCTTAGGCGATGGAGGAACCTACCACTCGCTGCTTCAAATTTTCTTGATTAGTGTTTTTTTGTGATGATGTGATTTTCAATTTTACGATCAAGTTTATTTCTAAACTAATTAAAGTCATCATAAAAAAAGTAGTATAATTAAGAAGTAATTACTAATTTTTTATGGGTAAATGTCATTAACAGTTCCCAATAAATTTTCTAACTAGTTTCAAGTTCCCAATAAATTTTTTCTACAAGAAAAAAAAGGTGAGAATAATTAACAATCTAATTAAGGGATAATTAGTAATTTATTATATATAAATATTATTAATAATATTTAATTAATTTTCTAACTAGCCAGATTCTGGCCATGTAGATACACACATTTGGAACAGTGTTAAATGACTAGAATTTGGCAAGCTAAAATAGATTTTTTAGAAATTTTTAGGGTTATTATTAAAGGTATGCTAGTAATATCATATTTTGTAAGTCAATTATATCCTTTCCCACATATTTTAATATATATTTAAAAATTATCTCTCTATATTATTGATTCATTTTATTTCCAAGATGACGTGCATTTCTAAGAGACATGCATTGATTAAATCCTTTATGAATACATAATTTAATCTAAACCTTTATATCTTAATTTTTTATTGTAAAGATTTCTCAAAAATTTGAACTGTGTTCTTTTCTATTTCACGTGCCCTACTCTTATCTCAGAAAAATGATTCCACAAAGACAATGGACTAAAGATGAAGAGTCTCAATTGCTCTTCTACATTATTTGCAATGATAAACCAAATGACATGGGAGACCATGCTGCGGTTAAGAAACTCATCTTGGGTGCAACAATTCTAAAAAGTCCATTCTCTCAATAGTCCGTTCCTCAATGTTTTGCCGTGTTAGATTTATTGTAGTTTGAGCATTTGATAGGGTCGCCTCCATCATTTCCTTACCCTTGCTATTGTTTTTGATCTAAGCCAAACCAAAATCTATACTTACAATATTTTTATCATAAATAACAATTCCAGGTACTGATTGGATAAGATCGATTTGATTGTTCACTTTGAGCCGAATATTAGCTTTGGATTTTTAGTGACATTGATATCTATCTTACAAACTCGATTTCGAAATAAATAATCCAGGCTGGTTGATAGCATAAAACATAGTTTTATTCATAGTATAGAAGAATAGAGCAACACCATAATGTAAATCCAAAATAAAATCATTGCGCAGAAGAGCTATCGGAAACCACATTCACAGAGATAGGTTTACGAGCAACTTCTTCTTTCACACATTCTAAAACCAACTCATACGTCTTCGACAGAGGAAATTCTGTTGGTTGCTACTCGGAAAACCTAATGGTTCCACTGTACAAAAATTTTGTACAAAGGTCTGAACCTTTTCCTAGCTACCATGTGTTCTTTTAAATTAAACTTGGATCGCCTGCGGAACTTAACACGTTTGATCCAAAGTTTAATCTATTTGTTCTTTTAGGTTTTGACTTGGATCTCCTGCAGAACTTAACACGTTCGATCCAAATCACCTAAGTTATTAATTCCATTAAATATTACACTACAAGAAAAAGCCTCATAGACATCGGTGGAACAACAACAGTTTTAAGCAAAAATCGATATCTTTGAGTATTTTACACCGGTTTTTCCAAAAACCGGTGTCTATAAGCGCAGATTTTCGCTCATAGACATCGGTTTTTTAGCCGATGTCTATGAGCGCCTTTTTTTTTGTTAATAGACATCGGTTTTAACAGCGGTTTTTAAACCCGATGTTAATGAACCAAAAATAATAATTTAATTTTTCCACCAGCCAAAATTTATAACACTTCACAAAGTTCCCTCCAAACCAAAACTAATATCGTGCCCCTTCTCTCAGCCTAAACCTAAACCTAAACCTCCGACCATCTCTCTCAGCCTCATCTCCCTCTTCCCTTTCCTGGATCTCTTCCCCTTCCTGGATCGACGCCCCTTAGGATCAAAACCACCTACTTCATCCTAAGCAAAATCGCAGTATAAATCATTCCATTCTGCTTCCTCGTCCGATCCTCTCTTCCTCCTCCTCCTCCTTCCTCTCTTCGCTCTTCCCGGCTAAGGTAGGGGCCGACAAGATCCGAACAGCTAGAGGACGCCCACGACCACCATGGCACGGTTGGTCGGCAACATGAGGGAATCCGAAGGAAGAGAGAACAACACCGAGATCTCTGATCTTGCGTAAAGGGGTCTCCTTCTTCTGAAGCAGAGAGATCGAGTGCAGTACAAGAATAACGAAGTATGGCTGCCTGTTAAAACCCTAAAATTGTAGGCATAAAGGCTCTCCGTGCTTCATTTTCTCCTTCTCGGCCTCTTCGCTCGCTGGGTACACGGTCAAAACCTCTCGTTTCCTCTTTTTATTCTTCTTAATCGTCTGATTGCTAAAGGTTGAGGATGGGGTTTGGGGTTAACCTCTCTATAAAGCGCCGAAGCCTTTTCTTTTCCCCCGACTTTCTCCTTCTCGCGACTTCAGACTTCACGCGACCGAGACCGGCGATTTCTTCTTCTCTCGGTGGCGCCGGCGAAGAGCGGACCTTGGAGCGTTGAGAGGAAGAGAGGTTAGTTACAGCCGAACCTTCTTTCTCCCCGATCCCTTCCTCCCTTCTTTGATCTCGGTGAACAACGGCGACAGATCTCGATCGGTGGATTTCGCCGGCTGTCGGGAGGGAACCAAGGGCATCGGCGTTGGATCAGGCCAGCATCGATTGTTTGGAGGAGGTAACAACCATTGTTCCTTCCCGATCTCTGTTCCTGTTCGTCGGCAAGAACAAGTCGTTGCCCTAACTTCGATCTTGGAGGTAAGGGTTTGGTTTTGGTTGTGAATTCGAACCTTGATCCTTTCTAGTGTTGATTCAGGTGGTTCTTTCTGGGAAGCAGAGACTGGTATTTTGGTCCCGGCCACCACAACTCTGTTGGATCGATCTCTTCTTCGTATCAGTGATCGTCTCCGGTGATTGAAGGGTGCAGAGGTAATGAGGTCGATCTGTTGTTGTTGTTAACAGGTTGTTTTGATGACTTCTTATTATTCTTTCTTCTTGATCCGGTTAGTGAAGATGCACTATGTAATGTTCTGTTTGTAGGGGATTGAGGTACGGTTTAGTTCTTGTTCCTTACCCTTGTGCGATCATTAGTTGCAGTAGATGTTACCTAATGAATCCTGTGTGTTTTGAGCTGGATCCACGACAGAGTCAATAAGAATTTGTTTGTTCTGGTGTTGGAGGTTAAGGGTATGATGTGTTACTAGTTAACAAGGATAAGAGTTGTTATATTGGGTAATTGAATGTTGTAAATAAAGATTAACCTGAATCTGAAATGGTTTCAGTGACATTTAGGTTTCATGTTAGGTGATTATGGAAGATTGTAACCTTGAAGATCTAATGGGAATTTAGATATTGGATGGTTTAGGTTAGAATATAAATTTAATATGGTTATGTTAAAAGAAGGGAGCCGTACCTATGGTTAGCGTTTCTTTTGTATGTTCATTTCCTCCAGGTTTTTGTAATTTAATTTCCACCCTCTAGGGTTTTTTTTTAATTCAGTTTTCGATGCCTAATTCCACCCTGCTTCTTTCTGACATACATTTACACATTGTTTCAGAGGATGCGATGTGCTTATTTTAGATACTGGATTGGGAAGTGCAGAGAATCAAGCAAGGGTCAAGGAGTTGCTTCATGTGGAGGAATCAAAACTAGAGGAGGATGAGGGTAAGTGTTTTTACTCATAATATTATTTTAGTTTCTGTTCAGATCAGTTGGCACTCGATTCTGTGCTTTAGGAAATACCACTCCAGCAGTGAGATGGGTTCGAGATGATAAATATGATTGCATCCGATTAAAGCATTGCAAGGTGAGCTATATTCACTGTGTATCCCCCCTTCAGAGTACATATGTATCTGTATAGTAATTAATTTCAATATAGGCACATCAAATTACCTTAATTGTTTCTGGACATAGACTTAATCCTTTGGATTACTTTATTTTAATTGGTAGAGTATTTGCCACTACCTTTCTCTTATTCATTCTTTTGCTTTGCAGGTTGTGACAAAAATTGATTGGCATCGGAAAGGAGACTATTTCACTACTGTCGTTCCTAGTGATATCCTAATTATGAATTTTAGTTGTACTTATTTTTAGTCATTCCTAGTGCCTATTTTATATCTCAGTTTTGTTTCTTTCTTTTTTCTAATACACACTGACAAATTGGAAATATATAAAAATCATGACATTATACCTAGTTACCTAGCCTTTGAGGCTGGAATCAGGATGAAACCTAAAGTGCCCTGAAAAGTTTAGGCATACCAAATTCTCTCAGTTTAATGACAGAGGTCAGTTGTGTTGCAAACTTTGTTATTTTCCTTGTTTTTCATTTACCGCGTCTAGATTAAGAAACTATGGCTTTCTAACTCAAATAAAAATTGCAATTCCTGCCTATCTTAGACCTAACATTAACTTATTAATTGAACAAGTGTTTTAGATTGTAAATTTCATCCGAGGCAGCCATGGCTATTCACAGCTGGAGCAGATTCTGTCATTAAACTGTATTGCCACTAACGATAGATTCTCCAGGAAACTTTGAAGAATCTCCTCGAGTCAAGATACGTGAGTACTTGCTGATCCTACATGACTACGGTAGCAAGTTCATGTTCTTTGCTTGATAATTTATTCTTTTTTGACCAATTCATTTCCGCAAACCCCTTACCTGTAAGCACCAACTAGTATCCTTATTGTCAAGAATTAATTTTATCAACGACTTATAAGTTTGGTATGCATATTTCTTATGATGTTGAACCTTGACTTTGAGACACATGATGGCTTTGTTTTATTTTTTTTGTTGAATTTTCTATCCTGTAAGTTTCAACTCCACTAGTATCATGTTTCCATAGATGATGCTGTCTTAGATGTTGGAGTCGTGACTCATTCTTTATACTGATGTTTCTGTGTGGAATTTTCCCAGTTGTCCTGTTCATTGTTTGATGTTTCTGTGTGTGTTGTAGCTGAATTTGGTTGTAGCTTCTGCAAGCTTTCTTCACTTTCTTCCCTCCACTATCTGTTAACAAGTTTGATCTTTACAATTCAGTTATAAGAACAAACAATATGACCAAAGGTTGATAACTTTGCTTCATCCTTTTTACATTTCAGTATGTGGATGAAAGCAAATATGTACTGATGTACCTAAATGGATTTACAAAAATATCTTTGAAATGTTTTGTCATACAGATATGGCATCTAGTATAATTTTTTCCAACTTGATTGTTGCATTATCATATAATGAGATTAGGTGCACAGCTTGCAGTCAGTTTATTGTTTTTGCTAAAGATCATTGCTAGTAGGCCGACAAAAGACAGGTCTAAAATGAAGCCTAAGAAAACATGCTTAAGATGATATTTTAAGATTTTCTAAACATTGGATCGTTGCGGAAGGTTGTGATTGGCACGGCAAGTGTTCTAAAATGAAGCCAAAGAAAATGGGGGAGAAAATAAGGTTCGGCTTGAGGAATTTATGCAATAAAGCAGTTTTATATTTGATTCCTTCTTTAATTATATTGCGTGTGTTCCTAAGCTGCAACCTATTAATAATTTTAGTTTTATAATGTTCTTTGCCACTACCTTTCTATTATTCATTCTTTTGCTTTGTAGGTTGTGACAAAATTGATTGGCATCGGAAAGGAGACTATTTCACTACTGTCGTTCCTAGTGATATCCTAATTATGAATTTTAGTTGTACTTAGTGCCTATTTTATTCATAGTCACCTTATTTCAATGACAAGAACAAGGGTTCTCATGGCCAATATGTGTCTATTAATGGGATTTTCAATGTCTTGCTTACCACGCTAATCCTACTTCTGATTGGATTTGCAGCTTCAAGATATCAAACTCTACACCTTCTATATGGAGCTAGATTTGCAAAAGCCATATCCAAGTTTATTTGATACATGTACACATTTGTTTTAGTTATTTGACATATGGTGGATTTATGTGTTTTTACAGTTTACAAATCTCAAGTACTCCAGAGTTGAAATTGATGAAGTGTAGTTCGAGTGGGCTGAATGCATGCTAGATTACATTTGAAGTGCGGTTCTACCTTGATGTGTTAAAAGAATGTTCTACCTTGATTTTGATATCTATTAGCTAGCTTTTGATGTAAAAAGAATGTTTGGGTATTTTATGGATATTGTTGTAAGAAGATTATTTATATAATTTGTGAATATTTGTGTATTTTATGGATATTATTGAATGAAGAATATTTGTACAATTTGTGAATATTTGTATATTTTTTTTTGTTGTTATCGGTTTTAAAATCAAATCTGTGCTGTTAAAAAATATACATATTACATCGGTTTTCCACCGATGTAAAACCGGTGTTATAAAGTAATATTACATCGGTCATTTACCGCTGCCAAAATTGGTGTTATTAACATACAATATTACATCGGTTTTACACCGTTGATGAAACGGTGTCGTTAAGTGATACTACACCGGTTAATAACCGATTCGAAAACCGATGTCGTTAAGTGATACTACACCGGTTTTAACCCGATGTCTAAAATGGCAGACTTTTAACATCGGCTTCATAGACATCGGTCGAAAATCAAATAGACACCGGTGGAAAACCGATGTCTATGAAGGTTTTTGTTGTAGTGTTAATTTCCATAATTAGTTCCCAGTACTGACATGGCGAGGCACATGGCCTTCTTGGATATGGGAGCAACCACCACCGACTAGACAAAACCTTTTAAGGAAAGATAATATTTAATTTCCAAAAATAACTTTAGGTTAACCGAAAGGAACAATCAAATCACAAGGAAAAGAAAAAAAAACAAAGAACACAACATCGAAAATAAATTCGAAATACTAGAATCGCATGCCTATTGTATTTGGTATTATTTCCAAAAAAAACTAGTATGATGCGGAAAGGAAAAATACTAGTTATACCTTTTAGAAAGACCTCTTGATCTTCTACCGTATTCCTCTTATAATCCTGGACGTTGTGTGGACAACGATCTTCCGAGACGAGAACCACCAAACCACCTTCTTCTTCTTTCCTTCAAGTTTCGGCCAAGCAAGACTTTCAAAGGAAGAAGATCCTTTTCCACCAACCAAGCTCCAAGGGATGCAAGCTTTCTCTCCTTCTTCTCCAAGCTAAGATCCGGCCACCACTTGATCTCCAAGAGAAAAGAAGGTTTCGGCCACAAAGATGGAGAGAAGAGAAAGGGAAGGGCCAGCCACACCAAGGAAGAAAAGAGGGAGAAAAATAATAGAGTTATCTTACATAAAGCCTCCTCTACCCCCTCTTTTATAATCCTTGATCTTGGCAAATAAGGAAATTTAAATAAAAATTTCCTTAATTCTTTTGCCATGAAAAGGAAAAATTTATTTAATTAAAAATAAATTTTCTTTTCATTATAACATGGCCGACCACTTATTTCCCCAAATCAAGGAGAGTTTTAATTAAACAAAAATTAAAACTTCCTAATTTGTTTCTAGAAATTTATAAAAATTTCTCCAATAATTTTATCCCTTCATGATTGGTTTATAAAAAGAAAATTTAATAAATTAAAATCTTTCTTTTAAACATGTGGATAAAAAGAAAGTTATCTCTAAAAATTAAAATCTCTTTTAATCTACAAATAAGGAAAGATATCAAATCTTTTCTTAATCTCTTGTAGAAACTTATAAAAGAGAATATTTAATTTTTAAACTCTCTTTTAAATCATGAACGTGTTTAAAAAAAAAATTCTTAAAATTTAAAATCCACCTTTTAATCAACAAATAAGGAAAGATTTCAAATTTTTAAACTCTCTTTTAAACATGTGGATGATTTACAAATAAGGAAAGTTTTTACTAAAAATTAAAACTATCCTTTTAATCTACAAATAAGGAAAGAGATTAATCTCTTCTCTTAATCTTTTGTAGAATGCTATAAAAGGGAATTTTAATTTTAAAACTCTCTTTTAAATCATGATATCCACATAATAAATAATTTTAATAAAAAACCCTTTTAATATTCTAGTGGTCGGCCACCTAAGCTTGGGACCCAAGCTTTGGCCGGCCACCAACTTGGCTCAACCATTTGGTCTTGGCCGGCCCTAGCTTGGGTTCCAAGCTAGCTTGGCCGACCCCATTGGATGGGTAAGAAGGTGGGTATGTGGTGGGTATAAATCTCTATATACAAGAGGCTACGATAGGGACCGAGAGGAGGAATTGGTTTTGGTCTCCCGATGAAATTAAGCATCTTGTGTTCGCCCCGAACACACAACTTAATTTCATCAATAATAATTCATTCCACTAAAGAACTATTATTGAACTACTGCACCAATCCCAAATTACATTTTGGGCTCCTTCTTATTATGAGTGTGTTAGTCTCCCTGTGTTTAAGATAACAAATGTCCATTAATTAAGTAAGTTACTGACAACTCACTTAATTAATATCTAGCTCCAAGAGTAGTACCACTCAACTTCATCGTCATGTCGGACTAAGTCCACTTGCAGGGTTTAACATGACAATCCTTATGAGCTCCTCTTGGGGACATTCTCAACCTAGATTACTAGGACACAGTTTCCTTCTATAATCAACAACACACACTATAAGTGATATCATTTCCCAACTTATCGGCTTATTGATTTATCGAACTAAATCTCACCCATTGATAAATTAAAGAAATAAATATCAAATATATGTGCTTGTTATTATATTAGGATTAAGAGCACACACTTCCATAATAACTGAGGTCTTTGTTCCTTTATAAAGTCAGTATAAAAGAAACGACCTCAAATGGTCCTACTCAATACATTCTAAGTGTACTAGTGTAATTATATAGTTAAGATAAACTAATACCTAATTACACTACGACCTTCCTATGGTTTGTTCCTTTCGATTTTGGCCGTGAGCTACTGTTTATAATTTATAAGGTACTGATAACATGATCCTCTGTGTGTGACACCACACACCATGTTATCTACAATATAAATTAATTGAACAACTACATTTATCATAAATGTAGATATTTGACCAATGTGATTCTTATTTCTAGATAAATGTTTATACGAAAAACTAGGCTTTTAGTATACATCCTAACAATCTCCCACTTATACTAAAAGACTAAGCTGCTATACCTGCTGCCATACATCTGATTCCCAACCCTTCAACATGCCCATCAAAAGCTCTTGCCTTACGGGCCTTAGTGAAAAGATCTATAGGTCATCATCTGATGCAATCTAGGCAGCAACAACTTCTCCTCGTTTATACGATTTCTCGTATTGGGTGGTACTTACGCTCTATTGTATTTACTTGCCTTATAGACTCATGGTTTCTTCGAGTTTGCTACTGCACCACTATTATTACAATAAATTATAATAATCTTTGGACAAACCAGAAATCATATCTAAGTCTATCTTGAGGTTATTAAGTCATTCAGCTTTTATGACTACCTCAGAGGCTTGCCATATACTCAGCTTCTATGATGGAGTCCAGAAAAATACATATGCTTATCACTCTTCCATAGTTATGACTTTACCTCCTAAAGTAAACACAAAACCCTGAGGTTGACTTACTATTGTCCCTATCCGATTGGAAGTCAAAATCCGTGCAACCCACAGGGACCAAATCAACTGCCTTGTAAGCTAGCATATAATTTCTAGTGCCTCTAAGGTACTTCAATATATGCTTTAATGCAGTTCAATGTCCTTGTCAAGGGTTACTTTGATATCTGCTAACTATGCCCTTGGCAAAACAGATTTCTGATCTCGTGCATAGCATACATTAGGCTTCCGATAGCCGAAGCATAAAGATCTGCCTTGATTTCCTCTATCTCCTTTGATGTCTTCGAAGACATCTCTTTAGATAAAGCTACTCCAAGCCCAAAAGGTAAGAAACCTTTCTTTGGAGTTCTGCATGCTTAAAACGAGCAAGGATTTTTTTTTCCGATATATGAAGCTTGGGATAATTAAAATATTCTTTTCTTGCGATCCCTTATTACTTTGATCCCAAGAATATATTCATTCTCCCAAGTCCTTCATATCGAATTGTTTGGACAACCATACCCTTACTTCTGACAACATTTTGATATTGTTTCCAACTACCAAAAATATTATCTACGTATAGTACAAGAAATATCACCACATTTCCATCACACCTTTTGTATACACAAGACTTATCCGGTTACTAAATAAATCCATAGGTCAGGATTCCTTTGATAAACCGGATGTTCCAAGACCTTGAAGCTTTGCCTCAGTCCATAGACTGATTGAGCTTGCACACAAAATGCTCTTTGCCCTTTGCAATGAACCCTTCTGGTTGTTTTGTATGGATGCTTTCTTCAAGACTTCCATTAAGGAATGTTGTCTTGACATCCACATGCTAAAGAATCCGGATAGACTTAAGCATGACTACCAGTGAAAAAGTTTCCTTTTTCATCAAGCCTTGCTTTGAAAGTTTTCACCTTCCTGTCTATCCATCTTTTCCTATTGTAGACATATTTTCACCCAATGGCTTTTACACCATCTGGTGGTTCTACAAGCTTCCAGATTTGATTAGAATACTTATATTCTAATTCTGTATTCATTGCTCTTTGCCAAGATGCTACATCTTTATTTTGGAGTGCTTCATCATATTTCCGGGATCAGACTCGTGTTTATTTGGGATCAAATCCAAAAACTTTCCCAAAACATGAATCCTTTTGGTTGTTTGACAACCCTCCCACTATGATGATGTACTGTCTATAATTGTGTATCAATTGTGATACGTGTTGCAGTTTCTTGTGATATTTTATCTTGTACAGTTGGTACTAGATTAGACATGTCCTTTATAATTTCTTTAAGAACAAATTTATTTATGGGCTTGTGGTTTATTACATAGTCCTTTTCTAAAAATCGATCATTGATGCTAACAATGACCTTCTGATTTTTTAAGACTATAAACCTACTTTCATTTCTCTAGGATCACTTACAAACAAGTGAATTCCTGTCCAACTTATCATTGTCTCTCTTCAGCATATGTGCTGGACTACCCGAATCCGAATATGCTTCAAAATAGGCTTATGCCTATTTAGCAATTCTATATGAGTAGAGAGTTCTGACTTTGGAAGGTACTATGTTCACTTCTGTTTCCAGAGTATATCCTTAAAATAAATTTGGTAATTTTCCAAATAACTCATCATCAATCTACTTATTTCCATAAGAGTCCTATACCTTCCTTTTTCTACACCATTCTGTAGGGGTGTACCAGGTGCAGTTAGTTTGGATTGAATCCCCACTTCTGATAAGTGACTCCTAAATTCTCCCAAGAGGTACTTGCCACTATGATCTCACCGTAGTGTCTTGATACTTTTACTTTGACGTTTCTCCGCATCAGCCTTGTACTCTTTGAACTAATCAAAGTACTTAGTCTTGCGGCACATTAAGTAAATGTATATGTATCTTGAATAGTTATCTATAAAATAGATGAAATATTCGATACTACCTCTTGCCTGGATAGTCATAGGATCACACAAATCAGAATGAACCAATTCCAACATATCTTTGGCTCCATACCCCTTAGACTTAAAAGCTTCTTGGTTATTTTTCCTTCCAAGTAAGACTCGCAAGTTGGAAAGATTTCCACTACTAATGAACCCAAAAGTTCATCAGCTACCAATGAATCCTACTTAAGTTAATATAACCTAGCTTTAGATGCCAAAGATATAATTGGTTCATTTCCGAAGGTTGCTTTCTCTTAAAGTTAGAAGATGTGTTACTAATTTCCATTTGTTTCATCGTGGGAGTTATTGGATTATAAATTGTCAACCAACATACCAGAATAGATAACTTCCCTATTTTTCTTGATAACAACTTTGTTATCAAAATAAACATAATATCTATTCTATAATAGTTTAGAAACTGAAATCAGGTTCTTTCTAAACTTAGTATGTAAAGACAATTTCTAATAATCCATATTTTATTCCTATTAGAGAATAAACCTCTCCCATTGCAACAGCTGCTACTTTTGCAGTAATGCCCATGTGGACGGTGTTTTTATTTTCATTTAGCTGTCGGGTTTCCTGGAACCCTGCAATGAATTGCAGACATGATTAATGGCATCTGTATCTACACTCCAGGTTCTGGTAGATAACACCACTAGACATGTTTCAACTAATGAATTAAATACACCTAAATTGTTCTTAGTTCTAAGAAGACAGTCTACCTTAATGTCCAAGTCCTATTTTCAATCATTACAATTGGGACTACTAAGTCTTTTCTATAGTATAACAACTAGGGGATTGACAAATATTTTAAATCCTAAGAATCACAAAAATATTTGGTCAAGATCAATTCTTTTAAAATCCCAATGAATTTTGTATGCCACGATAGTGTGGACGTATACAAAATCAAAAAAAATTTATCCATTAATTTTATTATCTCGTCAACTTTACTTTATGACGAATAAAATTAATAGTTGATCCGTCTTTGATCAAATATTTGGTCAAAACTTTTTGAATTTAAAATAACATTGATTCCTCAAATAATATTATTTAAATTCACCAACACCTCAAATATCGTGAATTTTGTATGCCACGATAGTGTGGACGTATACAAAATTTAAACATTTGTAAGAGAAGGGTTTTACCCATTAATTATCTTGTCAATAAATCTTTATGACAAAATAAAATTACCTCAAATACTGTGAATTTTGTATGCCACGATAGTGTGGACGTATACAAAATCAAACATTTGTAAGAGGAGTTTTTAATTTTATTATCTTGTCAACTTATTTATTTGACAAATTAATAGTTGGTTTTCTTCGGTCACACAAACAATAGCAGTGACTCCGATGGGGAGGATACTATTAGACGTGCCTAAGTGTATACCATTACTTGACACTAAGTCCATTAATAAGATTGTGCCCCTTCCGATGGGGAAGATCACACGCTCTTAATTAACTTCATATAGTCATCTAAAATGGAAGTTTAAGCTAGTGATCTGCAAACAAGCTCATCCGATATGGAGGAAGGCACTCAGAGCCAACGCGCAAGCTTGTTGCATCACTTATAAACCAGTAATGGAGACCGTGGAATTTAAATAAATCCCTCTCCCACTTAGTTATTTAAAGTGAGGAATTTTGACTATGCTAGCCTACTTAGCATGCATACTAACAAGCACACACAACACAGCATAAAAAGCAATAAATAGAAAAATTAATTTTCAACTATTATGGCTTTTATCTATTGTTGTCCTCCGTGTGTCGCCAACCCTAGCTGCTGCCATCTTTGGCCACCGCCACCGGGTCTAGTTGTCGCATCCATCTTGCTCCTTGTTCCGCTGCGCCTTTGGTCCTCAAAAGGTTCCACGCCTTGCAAGATTCGATCCGCGACATAAATAGAATTTTACATTTTTCGATCCTATATTCCTCGAAGGAATGTACATGTAAACTAGATCAAACATAAAATAAAATTTACATCCATCGATCCTATATTCCATAAAAGGAATGTACATGTAACTAGATCAAAAAATAAAATCCTAATAAAACTAAATATAGCTCCTACTGTATTTTATAATACAATCATGCACACAGAATAAAATGCCCTTGACATGTCCAAGGGTCCAATCACACACATAATAACTATAAGCCATAATAGTTGGATCCTGCATCCACAAAGTTAGCACATCCTACTATTATCCTGCCTAAATTATGTATGACATGTGCATAATTAAACTAATACCAAATACACAGAGGTAAAACCCTAGCTCCGATACCAATTGTTGGTTGCTACTCGGAAAACCTAATGGTTTCACTGTACAAAAATTTTGTACAAAGGTCTGAACCTTTTCCTAGCTACCATGTGTTCTTTTAAATTAAACTTGGATCGCCTGCGGAACTTAACACGTTTGATCCAAAGTTTAATCTATTTGTTCTTTTAGGTTTTGACTTGGATCTCCTGCGGAACTTAACACGTTCGATCCAAATCACCTAAGTTATTAATTCCATTAAATATTAATTTCCATAATTGGTTCCCAGTACTGACGTGGCGAGGCACATGACCTTCTTGGATATGAGAGCAACCACCACCGACTAGACAAAACCTTTTAAGGAAAGCTAATATTTAATTTCCTAAAATAACTTTAGGTTAACCGAAAGGAACAATCAAATCACAAGGAAAAGAAAAAAAACAAAGAACACAACATCGAAAATAAATTCGAAATACTAGAATCACATGCCTCTTGTATTTGGTATTATTTCCAAAAATAACTAGTATGATGCGGAAAGGAAAAATACTAGTTATACCTTTTAGAAAGACATCTTGATCTTCTACCGTATTCCTCTTTTAATCCTGGACGTTGTGTGGGCAACGATCTTCCGAGACGAGAACCACCAAACCACCTTCTTCTTCTTTCCTTCAAGTTTCGGCCAAGCAAGGCTTTCAAAGGAAGAAGATCCTTTTCCACCAACCAAGCTCCAAGGGATGCAAGCTTTCTCTCCTTCTTCTCCAAGCTAAGATCCGGCCACCACTTGATCTCCAAGAGAAAAGAAGGTTTCGGCCACAAAGATGGAGAGAAGAGAAAGGGAAGGGCCGGCCACACCAAGGAAGAAAAGAGGGAGAAAAATAATAGAGTTATCTTGCATAAAGCCTCCTCTACCCCCTCTTTTATAATCCTTGATCTTGGCAAATAAGGAAATTTAAATAAAAACTTCCTTAATTCTTTTGCCATGAAAAGGAAAATTTTATTTAATTAAAAATAATTTTTATTTTCATTATAACATGGCCGGCCACTTATTTCCCCAAATCAAGGAGAGTTTTAATTAAACAAGAATTAAAACTTCCTAATTTGTTTCTAGAAATTTATAAAAATTTCTCCAATAAAGTTATCCCTTCATGATTGGTTTATAAAAAGAAAATTTAATAAATTAAAATCTTTCTTTTAAACATGTGGATAAAAATAAAGTTATCTCTAAAAATTAAAATCTCTTTTAATCTACAAATAAGGAAAGATATCAAATCTTTTCTTAATCTCTTGTAGAAACTTATAAAAGAGAATATTTAATTTTTAAACTCTCTTTTAAATCATGAACGTGTTTAAAAAAAAATTTCTTAAAATTTAAAATCCACCTTTTAATCAACAAATAAGGAAAGGTTTCAAATTTTTAAACTCTCTTTTAAACATGTGGATGGTTTACAAATAAGGAAAGTTTTTACTAAAAATTAAAACTATCCTTTTAATCTACAAATAAGGAAAGAGATTAATCTCTTCTCTTAATCTTTTGTAGAATGCTATAAAAGGGAATTTTAATTTTAAAACTCTCTTTTAAATCATAATATCCACATAAGAAATAATTTTAATAAAAAACCCTTTTAATATTCTAGTGGCCGGCCACCTAAGCTTGGGACCCAAGCTTTGGCCGGCCACCAACTTGGCTCAACTATTTGGTCTTGGCCGGCCCTAGCTTGGGTTCCAAGCTAGCTTGGCCGACCCCATTGGATGGGTAAGAAGGTGGGTATGTGGTGGGTATAAATCTCTATATACAAGAGGCTACGATAGGGACCGAGAGGAGGAATTGGTTTAGGTCTCCCGATGAAATTAAGCATCCTGTGTTCGCCCCGAACACACAACTTAATTTCATCAATAATAATTCATTCCACTAAAGAACTATTATTGAACTACCGCACCAATCCCAAATTACATTTTGGGCTCCTTCTTATTATGAGTGTGTTAGTCTCCCTGTGTTTAAGATAACAAATGTCCATTAATTAAGTAAGTTACTGACAACTCACTTAATTAATATCTAGCTCCAAGAGTAGTACCACTCAACTTCATCGTCATGTCGGACTAAGTCCACTTGCAGGGTTTAACATGACAATCCTTATGAGCTCCTCTTGAGGACATTCTCAACCTAGATTACTAGGACACAGTTTCCTTCTATAATCAACAACACACGCTATAAGTGATATCATTTCCCAACTTATTGGGCTTATTGATTTATCGAACTAAATCTCACCCATTGATAAATTAAAGAAATAAATATCAAATATATGTGCTTGTTATTATATTAGGATTAAGAGCGCACACTTCCATAATAACTAAGGTCTTTGTTCCTTTATAAAGTCAGTATTAAAGAAACGACCTCAAATGGTCCTACTCAATACACTCTAAGTGTACTAGTGTAATTATAGTTAAGATAAACTAATACCTAATTATACTACAACCTTCCTATGGTTTGTTCCTTTCCATTTTGGCCGTGAGCTACTGTTTATAATTTATAAGGTAATGATAACATAATCCTTTGTGTGTGACACCACACACCATGTTATCTACAATATAAATTAATTGAATAACTACATTTATCATAAATGTAGACATTTGACCAATGTGATTCTTATTTCTAGATAAATGTTTATACTAAAAGCTAGGCTTTTAGTATACATCCTAACAAATTCCTCCAGTAACATGTCCTTGACGTATTCCTCTATAGCTTCTTTGCAACTCCTAATCAGAAAATCTTTCATCTCGCCCTTCAGATCTTTCATTTCCTCCGTCAACTTCTTTTGTTCCTCCCTGAGATTATCCTACAATGCCTCCATGCTCTTAGGCGATGGAAGAACGGACCACTCGCTGCTTCAAATTTTCTTGATTTGTTTTTTTTATGATGTTGTGATTTTCAATTTTACGATCAATTTTATTTCTAAACTAATTAAAGTCATCATAAAAAATAGTATAATTAAGAACTAATTACTAATATTTTATGGGTAAATATCATTAAGAGTTCCCAACAAATTTTCTAACTAGTTTCAAGTTCCCAATAAATTTTCTAGCGTGTTTTAAGTTCTACAAGAAAAGGAAAAAGGAGAGAATAATTAATAATTTCATTAAGGGTTAATTAGTAATTTTTTATTCATAAATATTATTAATAGTATTTAATTAATTTTCTAGCTAGTCAGATTCTGGCTATATAGATACACACATTTGGGACAATGCTAAATAGCTAGAATCTAGCCAGGTAGAATGGACATTTTAGAAATTTTTAGGGTCATTATTAAGGGTGAAGGCGCTGGAATTCCGTTCTATTTCAATTTCCCTGTACAAAAATTATACAAGTACAGAACTTTTCCTTGCAACCCGCATATTCGATCAGATATGTGTTTGATCAATCAAGCAAGTTCTTGACGGATCAAAGCACACCTTGATCGAAGTACAAGATCGTTAGCCTCTTGTGTTGGTATCCAAAATCGATACAAAGAAAACTAAACTAATTACGCAGCGGAATCAAAGAACTAGTTGTATCTTTCCTTTGTAGCTAAACACCTCTTGATCTTCTATTGTATTCCTCTCCTCTTCTTGGACGTCATGTGGGTGATGATCTACCAAGATAACAAGCACCCTTCCCTTCGTTGTTTCCAAACCGCCGACCACCAAGAGAAGCTATAGGATAAAACACCTTCTCCTCTTCTTCTTCTTTTCCAAGTCGATGCCTACCAAGGAAAGCAAGAGTCACTGGCCCTAACAAGGAAGAGGAGCCGCCGACCTTAGCAAGGTGGAGGAACCGCCGGCCCCAGCAAGGTGGAGGTGGCGTTGGCCCTAGCAAGGGATGGAGGTGGCACCGACCCTAGGAAAGGAGGGAGGTGGCGCCGACCCTAGGAAAGGAGGAGGCTAACCAAAAACCACAACAACTACTCGTGGATGGGTGGATGGGATGCTTTATATAGAGGCTATAACAGTGACCTAGAGGAGGAATTGATTTAGGCCTCCTGATGGGTTTGGGCTTCCTGTGTTCAGCTCGAACACTCAACTCAAGTCCATCAATAATAACCCATACCACTAAAGGGTTATTATTGAACTACCGCACCAATCTCATATTACAATATTGGCTCATTCTTATCATGAGTGTGTTAATCTCCCTGTGTTTAAGATATTATATGTCCGTTAATTAAATGAGTTACTGACAACTCAATTAATTAACATATGATTCCAAGAGTAGTATCACTCAACTTTATTATCATGTCGGAGTAAGTCCACCTGCAGGGTTTATATGATAATCTTTATGAGCTCCTCAAGGGGGCATCATCAGCCTAAATAATTAGGACACAGATTCCTTCTATAATCAACAACACATCATATAAACAGTAGTATTTCCTAACTCATCGGGCCTATTGATTTAACGAATAAATCTCACCCATTGATAAGTTAAAGAAATAAATACTAAGTATACGTGCTTGTTATTATGTATGGATTAAGAGAACGCACATCCATAATAACAGAGCTATGTTCTTTTATGTAGTTAGTACAAATCAAACAACCTCAAACGGTCCTGCTCAATACACACATAGTGCACTAGTGTAATTTTATAGTCAAGATAGACTAATACAAAATTACAATACAACCGTTCCAATGGTTTGTCCCAATCCATCTTGGTCGTGAGCTACTATTTATAATTTATAAGGAACCGATAACATGATCTTCTGTATAGCACCACACACCATGTTATCTATAATATAAATTAAATGAACAACTGTATTGACATATATATAAATATAAAATACAAACATTTAACCAAAATGATTCTCATTTCAAAATATTTCAAAATAGATGTTCATACAAAAGCTAGACTTATAATATACATCCCAACAAAGGATATGCAAGTAATATCATATTTTATAAGTCAATTATATCCTTTCCCACATATTTTAATATTTAATTTTTAAAATTTATCTCTCTATATTATTGATTAATTGTATTAACTAGATGACATGCATTTCTAAGAGACATACATTAATTAAATCCTTTATGAATACATAATTTAATCTGAACCCTTATATCTTCATTTTCGATTGTAAAGATTTCTCAAGAATCTGAACCATATTTTTTTCTGTTTCACGTGCTCTACTCTTATCTCTCATAAAAATGGCAACACAAAGACAATGGATTGAAGGTGAAGAGTCTCTATTGCTCTTCTACATGGTTTGCAATGGTAAACCAAAAGACACGAGAGACCATGCTATGGTCAAGAAACTCATCTTGGGTGCAACGATTCTAAAAAGTTCATTATTTCAACAGTCTGATCCTCAATGTTTCGATGTGTTAGATTTATTGCAGTTTGAGCATGTGATAGGGCTAGCTACCTCCATCATTTCCTTTCCCTTGCCCTTATTTTTGATCTGAGTCAATCCAAAATCCGTACTTATAATATTTTTCTCATAAATAACAATTCCAGGTACTGATTGGATAAGATTGATTTGATTATTCACTTTGAGCCAAGTATTAGGTTTGGATTTTTAGTCAGATTGATATCTGTCTTATAAGCTCAATTTCAAAATAAATAATTCGTGCAGGATGATAGCATAAAACATATTTTTATTCATAGTGCGGAAGAAAAGAGCGACACCATAATGTAAACCCAAAATAAAATCATTGCGCAAAAGAGCCATCGGAAACCACAATCACAGAGACTGATTTATGAGCAGCTTCTTCTTTCACACATTCTAAAAAGAACTCATACATCTTCGGTAAAGGAAATTTCTCCAGCAACATGTCCCTGACGTATTCCTCTGTAGCTTCTTTACAACTCCTAATGAGAAACTCTTTTATCTCGCCCTTCAGATCTTTCATTTCCTCCATCAGCATCTTCTGTTCCTCCCTGAGATTAAGATACAACGCTGCCATGCTCTTAGGCGATGGAGGAACCGACCACTCGCTGCTTCAAATTTTCTTGATTGGCATTTTTTTTTTCTTGTGATGATGTGATTTTCAATTTTACGATCAAGTTTATTTTTAAACTAATTAAAGTCATCATAAAAAAAAGTAGTATAATTAAGAAGTAATTACTAATTTTTTATGGGTAAATGCCATTAACAATTCCCAATAAATTTTATAACTAGTTTCAAGTTCCCAAAAAAATTTCCAACTAGTTTTAAGTTCTACAAGAAAAAAAAGGTGAGAATAATTAACAATCTAATTAAGGGATAATTAGTAATTTATTATATATAAATATTATTAATAATATTTAATTAAATTTCTAATTGGCCAGATTCTGGCCATATAGATACACACATTTGGAACAATGCTAAATGGCTAGAATCTGGTAAGCTAGAATAGACTTTTTAGAAATTGTTAGGCTCATTATTAAAGGTATGCTAGTAATATCATATTTTATAAGTCAATTATATCCTTTCCCACGTATTTTAATATATAATCTTTAAAAATTATCTCTTTATATTATTGATTCATTTTATTTCCAAGATGACGTGCATTTCTAAGAGACATACATTGATTAAATCCTTTATGAATACATAATTTAATTTGAACCTTTATATCTAATTTTTTATTGTAAAGATTTCTTAAAAATCTGAACTGTGTTCTTTTTTGTTTCACGTGATCTACTCTTATCTCAGAAAAATGGCTCCACAAAGATAATGGATTGAAGATGAAGAGTCTCAATTGCTCTTCTACATGATTTGTAATGACAAACCAAAAGACACGAGAGACCATGCTGCGGTTAAGAAACTCATCTTGGGTGCAATGATTCTAAAAAGTCCATTCTCTCAATAGTCCAATCCTCAATGTTCTGTCGTGTTAGATTTATTGTAGTTTGAGCATTTGATAGGGTCGCCTCCATCATTTCCTTACCCTTGCCATTGTTTTTGATATGAGCCAAATCAAAATCTATACTTACAATATTTTTCTTATAAATAACAATTCCATGTACCGATTGGATAAGATCAATTTGATTGTTCTCACTTTGAGCCGAATATTAGCTTTGGATTTTTAGTGAGATTGATATCTATCTTACAAGCTCAATTTCGAATAAATAATGCAGGCTGGTTGATAGCATAAAACATATTTTTATTCATAATATAGAAGAATAGAGCAACACCGTAATGTAAACCCAAAATAAAATCATTGCGCAGAAGAGCTATCGGAAACCACATTCACTGTGATAGGTTTACGAGCAGCTTCTTTTAAACATTCTAAAACCAACTCATATGTCTTCAACAGAGGAAATTCCTCCAGTAACATGTCCTTTGACATATTCCCTCTGTAGCTTCTTTGCAACTCCTAATCAGAAAATCTTTCATCTCGCCCTTCAGATCTTTCATTTCCTTCGTCAACTTCTTTTGCTCCTCCCTGAGATTATGATACAACGCCTCCATGCTCTTAGGCGATGGAGGAACGGACCACAAGTTGCTTCAAATTTTCTTGATTTGTGTTTTTTGTGATGATGTGATTTTCAATTTTACGATCAATTTTATTTCTAAACTAATTAAAGTCATCATAAAAAAAGTAGTATAATTAAGAACTAATTACTAATTTTTTATGGGTAAATGTCATTAAGAGTTCCCAACAAATTTTCTAACTAGTTTCAAGTTCTCAATAAATTTTCTAGCTAGTTTTAAGTTCTACAAGAAAAGAAAAAAAGGTGAGAATAATTAATAATTTCATTAAGGGTTAATTAGTAATTTGTTATACATAAATATTATTAATAATATTTAATTAATTTTCTAGTTAGCCAGATTCTGGCTATATGGATACACACATTTGGGATAATGCTAAATAGCTAGAATTTAGCTAGGTAGAATGAGTTTTTTAGAAATTTTTAGGGTCATTATTAAGGGTATGCAAGTAATATCATATTTTATAAGTCAATTATATTTTTTTCCACATATTTTAATATTTAATTTTTAAAATTTATCTCTCTATATTATTGATTAATTGTATTAACTAGATGACATGCATTTCTAAGAGACATGCATTAATTAAATTCTTTATGAATACATAATTTAATCTAAACCCTTATATCTTCATTTTCGATTGTAAAGATTTCTCAAGAATCTGAACCGTGTTCTTTTCTGTTTCACGTGCTCTACTCTTATCTCTCAGAAAAATGGCTACACAAAGACAATGGACTGAAGGTGAATAGTCTCTATTGCTCTTCTACATGGTTTGCAATGGCAAACCAAAAGACACGAGAGACCATGTTATGGTCAAGAAACTCATCTTGGGTGCAACGATTCTAAAAAGTCCATTCTTTCAACAGTCTGATCCTCAATGTTCCGATGTGTTAGATTTATTGCAGTTTGAGCATTTGATAGGGCTACCTCCATCGTTTCCTTACCCTTGCCCTTATTTTTTATCTGAGTTAATCCAAAATCCGTACTTATAATATTTTTCTCATAAATAACAATTCCAGGTACTGATTGGATAAGATTGATTTGATTATTCACTTTGAGCCAAGTATTAGGTTTGGATTTTTAGTCAGATTGATATCTGTCTTATAAGCTCAATTTCAAAATAAATAATTCGCGCTGGATGATAGCATAAAACATATTTTTATTCATAGAGCGGAAGAAAAGAGCGACACCATAATGTAAACCCAAAATAAAATCATTGCGCAAAAGAGCCATCGGAAACCACAATCACAGAGACTGATTTATGAGCAGCTTCTTCTTTCACATATTCTAAAAAGAGTTCATACATCTTCGGTAAAGGAAATTTCTCCTGCAACATGTCCCTTATGTATTCCTCAGTAGCTTCTTTATAACTCCTAATCAGAAACTCTTTTATCTTGCCCTTCAGATCTTTCATTTCCTCCACCAGCTTCTTTTGTTCCTCCCTGAGATTAAGATACAACGCTTCCATGCTCTTAGGCGATGGAGGAACCGACCACTCGCTGCTTCAAATTTTCTTGATTGGTGTTTTTTTTGTGATGATGTGATTTTCAATTTTACGATCAAGTTTATTTCTAAACTAATTAAAGTCATCATAAAAAAAGTAGTATAATTAAGAAGTAATTACTAATTTTTATGGGTAAATGTCATTAACAATTCCCAATAAATTTTCTAACTAGTTTAAGTTCCCAATAAATTTTCCAACTAGTTTTAATTTCTACAAGAAAAAAAGGTGAGAATAATTAACAATCTAATTAAGGGATAATTAGTAATTTATTATATATAAATATTATTAATAATATTTAATTAAATTTCTAATTGGCCAGATTCTGTCCTATAGATACACACATTTGGAACAATGCTAAATGGCTAGAATCTGGTAAACTAGAATAGACTTTTTAGAAATTGTTAGGGTCATTATTAAAGGTATGCTAGTAATATCATATTTTATAAGTCAATTATATCCTTTTCCACGTATTTTAATATATAATCTTTAAAAAGTATCTCTCTATGTTAATGATTCATTTTATTTCTAAGATGACGTGCATTTCTAAGAGACATACATTGATTAAATCCTTTATGAAAACATAATTTAATCTGAACCTTTATATCTAATTTTTTATTGTAAAGATTTTTTAAAAATCTGAACTGTGTTCTTTTTTGTTTCACGTGATCTACTCTTATCTCAGAAAAATGGCTCCACA
Organism: Zingiber officinale; assembly: GCF_018446385.1. Lineage (NCBI taxonomy): Eukaryota > Viridiplantae > Streptophyta > Magnoliopsida > Zingiberales > Zingiberaceae > Zingiber > Zingiber officinale. Next base: position 83,244,936 of record NC_055993.1, on the reverse strand, counting down.
AACACAATGGACTGAAGATGAAGAGTCTCAATTGCTCTTCTACATGATTTGCAATGACAAACTAAAAGACACGAGAGACCATGCTGCGGTTAAGAAACTCATCTTGGGTGCAATGATTCTAAAAAGTCCATTCTCTCAATAGTCCAATCCTCAATGTTCTGTCGTGTTAGATTTATTGTAGTTTGAGCATTTGATAGGGTCGCCTCCATCATTTCCTTACCCTTGCCATTGTTTTTGATATGAGCCAAATCAAAATCTATACTTACAATATTTTTCTTATAAATAACAATTCCATGTACCGATTGGATAAGATCGATTTGATTGTTCACTTTGAGCCGAATATTAGCTTTGGATTTTTAGTGAGATTGATATCTATCTTACAAACTCAATTTCGAATAAATAATGCAGGCTAGTTGATAGCATAAAATATATTTTTATTCATAATATAGAAGAATAGAGCAACACTGTAATGTAAACCTAAAATAAAATCATTGCTCAGAAGAGCTATCGGAAACCACATTCACTATGATAGGTTTACGAGCAGCTTCTTCTTTTAAACATTCTAAAACCAACTCATATGTCTTCAATAGAGGAAATTCCTCCAGTAACATGTCCTTTGACATATTCCTCTATAGCTTCTTTGCAACTCCTAATCAGAAAATCTTTCATCTCACCCTTCAGATCTTTCATTTCCTCCGTCAACTTCTTTTGTTCCTCCCTGAGATTATGATACAATGCCTCCATGCTCTTAGGCGATGGAGGAACGGACCACAAGTTGCTTCAAATTTTCTTGATTTGTGTTTTTTGTGATGATGTGATTTTCAATTTTACGATCAATTTTATTTCTAAACTAATTAAAGTAACCATAAAAAAAGTAGTATAATTTAGAACTAATTACTAATTTTTTATGGGTAAATGTCATTAAGAGTTCCCAACAAATTTTCTAACTAGTTTCAAGTTCTCAATAAATTTTCTAGCTAGTTTTAAGTTCTACAAGAAAAGAAAAAAAGATGAGAATAATTTATAATTTCATTAAGGGTTAATTAGTAATTTGTTATACATAAATATTATTAATAATATTTAATTAATTTACTAGCTAGTTAGATTCTGGCTATATGGATAACACATTTGGGATAATGCTAAATAGCAAGAATTTAGCTAGGTAGAATGAGATTTTTAGAAATTTTTAGGGTCATTATTAAGGGTATGCAAGTAATATCATATTTTATAAGTCAATTATATTTTTTCCACGTATTTTAATATTTCATTTTTAAAATTTATCTCTCTATATTATTGATTAATTGTATTAACTAGATGACATGCATTTCTAAGAGACATGCATTAATTAAATTCTTTATGAATACATAATTTAATCTGAACCCTTATATCTTCATTTTCGATTGTAAAGATTTCTCAAAAATCTGAACCGTGTTTTTTTTCTGTTTCACGTGCTCTACTCTTATCTCTCAGAAAAATGGCTACACGAAGATAATGGACTGAAGGTGAAGAGTCTCTATCGTTCTTCTACATGGTTTGCAATGGCAAACCAAAAGACACGGGAGACCTTGCTATGATCAAGAAACTCATCTTGGGTGCAACGATTCTAAAAAGTCCATTCTTTCAACAGTCTGATCCTTAATGTTCCGATGTGTTAGATTTATTGCAGTTTGAGCATTTGATAGGGCTACCTCCATCGTTTCCTTACCCTTGCCCTTATTTTTTATCCGAGTCAATCCAAAATCCGTACTTATAATCTTTTTCTCATAAATAGCAATTCCAGGTACTGATTGGATAAGATTGATTTGATTATTCACTTTGAGCCAAGTATTAGGTTTGGATTTTTAGTCAGATTGATATCTATCTTATAAGCTCAATTTCAAAATAAATAATTCGCACTGGATGATAGCATAAAACATATTTTTATTCATAGCGCGGAAGAAAAGAGCGACACCATAATGTAAATCCAAAATAAAATCATTGCGCAAAAGAGCCATCGGAAACCACAATCACAGAGACTGATTTATGTGCAGCTTCTTCTCACACATTCTAAAAAGGGCTCATACATCTTCGGTAAAGGAAATTTCTCCAGCAACATGTCCCTGACGTATTCCTCTGTAGCTTCTTTACAACTCCTAATCAGAAACTCTTTCATCTCGCCCTTTAGATCTTTCATTTTCTCCATCAGCTTCTTTTGTTCCTTCCTGAGATTAAGATACAATGCTTCCATGCTCTTAGGCGATGGAGGAACCGACCACTCGCTGCTTCAAATTTTCTTGATTGGTGTTTTTCTATGATGATGTGATTTTCAATTTTACAATCAAGTTTATTTCTAAACTAATTAAAGTCACCATAAAAAAAAGTAGTATAATTAAGAAGTAATTACTAATTTTTTATGGGTAAATGTCATTAACAATTCCCACTAAATTTTCTAACTAGTTTCTAAGTCCCAATAAATTTTCCAACTAGTTTTAAGTTCTTCAAGAAAAAAATGTTAGAATAATTAACAATCTAATTAAGGGATAATTAGTAATTTATTATATATACATATTATTAATAATATTTAATTAATTTTCTAACTGGTCAGATTCTGGCCATATAGATATACACATTTGGAACAGTGCTAAATGGCTAGAATCTGGCAATCTAGAATAGACTTTTTAGAAATTGTTTGGGTCATTATTAAAGGTATGCTAGTAATATCATATTTTATAAGTCAATTATATCCTTTCCCACATATTTTAATATTTAATTTTTAAAAATTATCTCTCTATATTATCTCTCTAATATATAATTTAATCTGAACCCTTATATCTCCATTTTTTATTGTAAAGATTTCTCAAAAATCTGAATTGTGTTCTTTTCTATTTGACGTTCTCTACTCTTATCTCAGAAAAATGGCTCCACAAAGACAATGGATGGAAAATGAAGAGTCTCAATTGATCTTCTACATGATTTGCAATGACAAACCAAAAGACACAGGAGACCATGCTGTGGTTAAGAAACTCATCTTGGGTGCAACGATTCTAAAAAATTCATTCTCTCAGTAGTCTGATCCTCAATGTTCTGTCGTGTTAGATTTATTGTAGTTTGAGCATTTGATAGGGCTGCCTCCATCATTTCCTTACCCTTGCCATAATTTTTTATCTAAGCCAAACCAAAATTTATACTTACAATATTTTTCTCATAAATAACAATTCTAGGTATTGATTGGATAAGATCGATTTGATTATTCACTTTGAGCCGAATATTAGCTTTGGATTTTTAGTGAGATTGACATCTATCTTACAAGCTCATTTTCGAAATAAATAATCCAGGCTGGTTAATAGCGTAAAACATATTTTTATTCATAGTATAGAAGAATAGAGCAACACCATAATATAAATCCAAAATAAAATCATTGCATAAAAGAGCTATCAGAAACCACATTCATAGAGACTGGTTTACGAGCAACTTCTTCTTTTATACATTCTAAAAACAACTCATATGTCTTCGACAGAGGATTCCTCCAGTAACATGTCATTGATGTATTCCTCTGTAGCTTCTTTGCAACTCCTAATTAGAAACTTCTTCATCTTGCCCTTCACATCTTTCATTTCCTCCATCAACTTCTTCCTCCCTGAGATTAAGATACAAGGACTCCATACTCTTAAGTGATGGAGGAACGAACTGTTAGGGTCGATTTGTGCTAGAGAGAGGGGGGGGGGGGGGGAATAGCTCGTCGTGCACTCGTTGCTTGTTTTGATGATGATAATATGCAGTGGAAATGCACATAAAGTACACTCACAATGTTAACGCTAGGATTTACTTGGTATCCACCTCAAGAAGAGGTGACTAATCCAAGAATTCGACCCTCACTCACTTATCCACTATGAAACACTTCTTTATGGTAACTATCGAATGCAAAGAAGCCTTGTACAAACTCTCAATACAAGAAGAAAGAAAAGGGAAGCAAATACAAGTAAAATCTTACAAGATTTACAATATGAAACTCAAACCCTAGCTTCTCCTTCTTGTGTGGAACGCCTCTTGATCTTGGAAGTGCAGCAACGTTTTGCTCCAAGAAAGCTTCAAGAATTGGCGTCAACAGCTGAGAGTGATCGTAAGAAGTGGAGAGGAAGATCTGTCGTGGAAGACACTCACCAATGACTTTATCCTGTGTAATGGTCGCCTCCCAATCGATCGACTGATCAATTGGGGAGGTTGAATCGATCGGCTGATCGATTCAGCCCTCTTTTGTGCTCTCGTGTCCGTGCGAGAAAACTGGCCCCAATCGATTGACCAATCGATTGGGGAGCCCAGTCGATCGGCTAATCGATTGGGGAAGCTTCTGTACCCGCGACAATTGCTCCCAATCGATCGACTGATCGATTAGGCTACCATTTGTCGCAGCACTATGCCCAATCAATCAGATGATCGATTGGGCTCGGTCCAATTTGATAACCTGATCAAATTGACCAACCCTAGCTTGCCCGAGTCAAGTCTAAGGTGCCCCAAGCCCAACATCCGGTCAATCGTGACCTGTTGGAACTCCTCGTGCCTAGCCCCCAGTCAACCTTGATCTGCTGGGACTTCTTTACAAAGTGTCCGGTCAATCCTTTGACCCACTTGGACTTTTCCCTTCGTGCCAAGTGTCCGGTCAACCTTGACCCATTTGGACTTACCGTCTCATGCTAAGTGTCCGGTCCTCCATGACCTACTTGGACTTCCACCAGATATCTGGTCACCCTTGACCCATCTGGATTTTCTCGTACTAAGTATCCAGTCAATCCTTTAACCTACTTGGGCTTCCACCAGATGTCCGGTCACCCTTGACCCATCTGGATTTCCCCGTGCCAAGTATCTAGTCAATCCTTTGGCCTACTTGGGCTTCCCGACATCAGGTGCCCGGTCAACCTTAACCCACCTGGATTTCCACGTGCTTGACTTCAGTCACTAGGTCTTTCCATCTGCCTAGCTTCACTCACTAGGACTTTCACCTATCTTCACTCACTAGGATTTTCACCTGACTTCACTCACCAGAATTTTCAATCTGCCTGACTTCACTTACCAGGATTTTCAATCTGTCTAGCTTCACTCACCAAGACTTTCACCTAGCTTCACTCACTAGAGTTTTCACTTGGCTTCACTTACCAGGATTTTCCCACTACCCGACTTCACTCACTGGGACTTTCCCACTGCCCCGCTTCACTCACCGGGACTTTCACCTGCCAAGCTTCACTCACTAGGTCTTTCACCTAGCTTCACTCACCTGGATTTTTCAACTGCCTAGGTTCACTCACTAGGTCTTTCACCTGGCTTGACTCACCAGGATTTTTCCTTGCCTAACCTCCAGTTAAGACTTTCCTAGTCAAGTATCCGGTCAACCTTGACCTACTTGACTCTTCTTCACATCTAACTGATCAGTCTTTGACCAGAGGGGAATTGTATCAATAATCTCTCCAATCGGATGATTGCATCTGTAATCTCCATATATTGTCAAATATCGAAACTCAAACATTAAGATTCAAGCTTGAACTAACTAAAGCTTAGTCAACCTGGTTAACTTTGACCCAGAGATATTGCACCAATACGAACCACTCACTGCTTTGAATTTTCTTGATCGGTGTTCTTTGTGATGTTATGATTTTCAATTTTAAGATCAATTTTATTTCTTAACTAATTAAAGTCATCATCGAATAATTACTAATTTTTTATGGGTAAATGCCATTAATAATTTCCAATAAATTTTTTAACTAATTTTAAATTCTCAATAAATTTTCTAATTAGTTTTAAGTTCTAAAAAAATAATTAATAATTTAATTAAGGACTAATTAGTACTTTGTTACATATAAATATTATTAATAATATTTAATTACTTTTTAAGCTAGCTAGATTCTGGTCATATAAATATACATATTTGTTCCTCATTTTACCGAATCGGTCCAAAAAGGCTGTGGATCGGTTTACTGACCGATCCACAATAATGTCTGTAGTTTCTGCTGTTTCTCTGCAACTTCTGATTCGTCTGATTTAACCATCTGCGGTGAGCTTTTTAATTTACAGGTTGCAAGTATCATGTCAATGCTTAAATTCAAATTAAGATCCATCAGAAGAATAAGACAAAATGTTCTTTCTACTGTGTTTCGCTGCAAATGGTGCAATTGGACCATCAACGTTTACTGGCTGCAATCTGGCTGCGATCAGTTGGCAATCAGCTTGACTTCTGCTTATTGGTGTGAGTTCAGAGAACCAGATGAGGAGGAAGAGTGATTGGCGACGCCTTAGCTTGCAGCAGCGATTCGGTGCAGGTTGACAGCGATTCGGTACAAGCTGAACGCAGTGGAAAAGCAGAGGCATAATAAGAAAGATGAAGAGATTTTCGGACAAGGAACTGAAAAAAAAGAGTGTGCTAAGCTTTGAGCTCTGTGCTGAGAAGTTGCGTCCGTCTTGCGCTCTGCTTTCACTGTCGTCTTCGCGTGGCTGTGAGCATATTTTTCATTCTCTTTAGCCACTGATCATTGTAAGTCTTGTGCTTTATTTACATATCTTCGGAGACTTTGTGGAGAGGTTACTCCACCGAGAAGGAGGAAAACTTTAGCCGGAATCTATCCGGGGTGTGATCTACCAAAGATCAAGGGATCGTCCACCTTACGGACACGCCGAGGAGTAGGGGCAAGTTATCCCCGAACCTCGTACATACTGGTGTTAGTGGTGTTTGTCTCTTTTTCTTGTATTATCTTTTTGTTTGCATATTTCCGCTGCGCTAACGATTTGTAGGAAGAAATTCTTTAAGCTTTTAGAGGAGGCTATTCACACCCCCCCCTCTAGCCATCCGAAGATCCCAACAAGTGGTATCAGAGCCAAGTTCTCTTCATCCGGATTAACACCCTAAAGAGCAAGAAAATGGCTATGAAGGAAGGGTTTAGCACCAATCGTCCACCCTTCTTCGACGGAGCGGACTTTTAATATTGGAAGAGCCGCATGGAATATTATCTCAAGACCGACATCTCAATGTGGTTCTCCGTCAAGGAAGGGTTTACACCTCCGAAGGACGAAGAAGGTAAGGAACTAGACTCATCAAGGTGGTCCACCGAGCAAACTCGCAAAGGACAAGCCGATGCCAAGGCAGTGGTCACTCTACAATGTGGGATAGCCAAGGACCAACTCGTCAAAGTAGGTCCATTCATGAGCGCAAAAGACTTGTGGAACAAGCTCATCGAGCTCCAAGAAGGAACTCGAGACTCTCGGATCGCCAAGAGAGATTTATTCTTAAATCAATTACAAAACCTCACCATGAAGGAGAACGAGACGGTAAGTGAACTACACGGAAGGTTCAAAGAAATTATCAATGGTCTTCATTCCGTAGATGAACGCGTAGAGAATCGCGATCTTATAAGGTATGTTCTCAAAGCCTTTCCGAGGAATGCCTTGTGGTCATCTATGGTAGATGCCTACAAGGTCTCCAAGGACCTTTTAATTGTTAAATTAGATGAATTTTTTTGTGAAATGGAGCTCCATGAATTTGCTAACAAGTGTCAAAAAGAGAAAGGTATTGCCTTAGTTGCAGGAGAAAAGAGCAAAGATGGAAGAAGGAAGAAAGAAAAGAAGAAGGAAAAAGAGATTCCTTCATCCTCATCCTCCTCCGAGTCCGATGATGAAGGTGGATCATCATCAAGCGAGATGACCAACTTTGTAAGGAGAATCATGAGAAGGAGCCGGAGATACAAAGGGAAAGGTAAATCTATCGATCAAAATGTTGATAAAACTAATGTTACTTGTTTTGAGTGTAGCAAGAAAGGACACTATCGGAGCGAGTGTCCAAAACTCAAGAAGAAAGAGGAAAGGGCCAAGAAGAAGAAAGCTCTCAAAGCTACTTGGGATGAATCCTCCTCAAGCTCATCGGAGGAAGAGAAGAAGGAGAAAAGCACACGTCAATTAGCGTTCATGGCAAGGGAGGAACCGGATTCCGGGAGTGATGGTGACACAAGTGACACCTCAACCGCGGCTTCATCATCTTCGGATGATGAAGAGGTAACCTCTCCTCATTTAGAGAAATGTTATAAAACCATTGCACATTTATCTACTTTGCTTAAGAAATCAAAAACTCAAATTAAATCATTAAAAGATGAAGTAGAGCACTTGAGGGCCCTTAGGGAAGATGAGGTTGATGACCTACATCAAGAGGCCCTTGAGGATGAAAACAAAGCCTTAAAGGGTGAAGTTGAGAAACTCAAGAAAATGCTTGAAAAATTCTCAACTAGCTCTAAGACCTTAGATATGATTCTAAATGCCCAAAGGGCGGTCTACAACAAGGTTGGGTTAGGATATCAACCTAAGGAGTCTAGTTTCATTTCGCTAGTGTCTAGAACCCAATTTCATAGATCACATGCTTCTAGGGTTCATGAGACTAGGAAGGTTGTGACCAAGGCATGGGTTCCTAGGTCGTTCATTGTAGATGCATTAGGTCCCAAGATTTGGGTACCTAAAACGTCTATCTTTCGTGTCTTGTAGGCATTGGTCAAGGGGGAGCATCTATCAACTTGGTTTGTTGATAGTGGATGCTCCAAGCACATGACCGGGGACAAGTCACTCTTTACTACCCTTCAAAACAAAAATAGAGGTAATGTGTCATTTGGTAATAATGGTAGCCTTAAGGTTATAGGAGTTGGAGACATTCATATATCCGAATGTCTCCAAATCAAGAATGCCCTTCTAGTCAAGGGGATGACCTTTAATCTCCTATGTGTCAGCCAATTGTGTGATACGGGTTACACAATTGAGTTTCATTCAAGTCAATGTCTGGTCAAACACATTAACACACTTGACACGGTACTAGTAGGCACAAGGGTAGATAACATTTATCAAGTATCTTTTAAAAGTGCTACTAATGCCTCTGCTAAGTGTTTCATGTCAAAAGAAGAAGAATCATGGCTCTGGCATAGGAGGTTGGCCCATGTGAACATGAAGAATATTCGAAAGCTGGCCAACAAAGGATTAGTGCGAGGCCTACCAAGCATTAAGTACCAAAAGACAAAATTATGTGATGCATGTCAAAAGGGTAAGCAAACAAAAGCGTCTCATAAAGGTAAAAGCGCTGTAAGTACATCTACTGCTTTAGATTTATTGCATATGGATTTATTTGATTGCAGTAATGTCATTTCATTGAATGGAAGTAGATACTGCTTAGTGATCATTGATGATTTTACTAGATATATATGGACTTTCTTTTTGAAAAATAAGAATCAAACCATAGATATTTTTGTTTCTTTTTGTAGAAGAACTGAAAATGAAAAATCAACAACAATTAAAACAATTAGAAGTGATCATGGTGGAGAATTTCAAAACCATAGATTATTAGAATTTTGTCAAGAAAAAGGATATAGGCATGAGTTCTCTACTCCAAGGACCCCACAGCAAAATGGGGTTGTGGAGAGAAAGAACCGAGTCTTGCAAGAGGCTGCACGAAGCATGCTCAATGAGTACTCACTACCGAGCTACTTATGGGCTGAAGCTGTAAATACAGCTTGCTATGTGCAAAATCGAGTCTTGATACATAGGTTTTTAGGAAAGACTCCCCATGAACTTTGGTTTGGGAAACCCCCTACAATTAAACATCTTAGGGTGTTTGGTTGTAAGGTGTTTATCTTGAATACCAAGGATCATCTTGGAAAGTTCACGGCTAAAGCTGATAAAGGGATACTGGTCGGGTACTCTCTCATCAACAAAGCCTATCGAGTCTACAACAATAGGACTAAATTGATTGAAGAATCCTCGGATGTAGCATTTGAAGAAATCCTTAAATCAAATGATCAATCGAGGGATGTAGGAGAAATTCAATTTGAATTTAGAAGTCTAAGTTTGAATGATCAAAACATAGAAAGAGTCGAAGTTGACTCCGATGATGATGAGCAAAGGCAACAAAGGGCTCAGGCTGATCTCTTGCCTGATACTGAGTCCTTGTCTGTGCCTAGTGAGACCACTCATGAGACACCGCCAACACCAAGGCAATCTAGGATAGCGTCTAGTCATCCCCAAGACCAGATTGTTGGAGACATCCAACAAGGGGTTAGGACTAGATCATTCTTTAGAAATGAGTCTAATGAGGTCGCCTTGATCTTAGAAATCGAACCAAAATTAGTTGGTGAGGCATTGCACGATCCTGACTGGATCATAGCTATGCAAGATGAGTTAGGTCAATTTGAAAGGAGTCAAGTGTGGGACTTAGTTCCTAGACCTAAGAAGACCACCATTATTGGAACCAAATAGGTCTTCAAAAATAAGTTAAATCAAAAGGGAGAAGTCGTAAGAAACAAGGCAAGACTTGTAGCCAAGGGCTATAGTCAAGTCGAAGGCCTCGATTATGATGAGACTTATGCTCCCGTGGCCCGATTAGAGTCCATTCGTTTAATGCTAGCTTTTGCTGCACATAGAGGCTTCAAGCTCTATCAAATGGACGTTAAATCGGCCTTCTTAAACGGTTTCATTAAAGAAGAGGTCTTTGTTGAACAACCACCGGGGTTTGTGAATACCGAAGCTCCAAACCACGTGTACAAGCTCAAGAAAGCTCTTTATGGGCTTAAACAAGCACTTCGAGCTTGGTACGAAAGGTTGTCAACTTACTTACTAGAAAAAGGTTTTATAAGAGGTCAAATAGATCCAACACTATTTCTGCGTAGAGATGGTGAAAACATATTTGTAGCCCAAGTGTATGTTGATGACATAATTTGTGGCTCAAATAACAAGGGCTATTTGAATGAATTTATCACTCACATGGAAAGTGAGTTTGAGATGAGTCTGGTGGGAGAATTGACATTCTTCCTTGGACTTGAAATCAAACAAACTCGAGATGACATTTATGTCCATCAGACAAAATACACTCAAGAGATGCTCAAGAAATTCAAAATGAGTGACTCTAAGGAAGTATCCACTCCAATGGCGACAAACACTCGCCTTGACAATGATGAGAATGGAAAACCAGTTGATCTAACACAATATAGAAGCATGATCGGTAGTCTTCTATATCTCACAGCTAGTCGACCGGACATACTTTTTGCTGTGGGCATGTGAGCTAGATATCAAGTATGTGCCAAGGAATCTCATTTAATTGCAGTTAAGAGAATCCTGAGATACCTTAAGGGCACAATTAGAGTAGGTCTCTGGTACCCTCGTACTGAGTCTTTTGATTTGATAGGTTATACCGACTCCGATTATGCTGGGTGCAAATTGGATCGGAAAAGCACTAGTGGGGGTTGCCAATTTTTAGGTTCATCATTGGTTAGTTGGTCAAGTCGGAAGCAACATTGCGTTGCTCTCTCCACGACCGAGGCTGAATACATTGCCATGGGAGAGAGTGTATCACAATTGTTGTGGATGATCCACACCCTAGAAGATTATGGGCTTTCGTATAAGGGAGTGCAAGTGTTGTGTGACAACATCAGCACAATAAACCTAACGAAAAATCCAGTCCATCATTCAAGGACTAAACACGTTGAAGTACGTCATCACTTCATTAGAGATCACGTAGCTAGGGGAGACATTGCGCTCACATATGTTGAGTCAAAATCAAACTTAGCCGATATTTTCACCAAACCCTTTCCGGAAAATGAATTTAGTCATTTAAGGAGAGAATTGGGAATGTGTTTGGCTCAATAGGCCATTAGGACTTCATCATGATCAATAAGGACAATTAAAACGACAAGAGAAATTGGGAAATTAATTTGGACAACTTGGGGACATCTCACACAAACTATAAGGTTTAATAAATTATTTTTGTTTGCTAGAAATGGGGTGAGATGCTAGGATCAGCCAAATTATTCAAAATGTATCATGCATCTCTTGAATAATTAGGTTGAAGAGACATAAATCGAGTATGGGGAAGACCATTACATAATTCATGTGTATCTGGTTCCTAGATCTTACTCATATATTACAACCAAGGAAACTTGGTTGGACCTTTACCTAGAAATTATCTAACTTTGGTTGATGTGTTGATTGATACCTTTGATCGATACCTTTCATAATTTTGATTGAAAATAGGACAAGTTGTTGAAGTAATGATAGCAATTTGGATATATTTTAACAAACTCGAAACTGATCATAGCAAGGATGTGTTTTGAACCAGGTAATAAATAGTCTGAGTCTTGATTAATACCTTGGTTCACTATAGATCATAGTTTCAGAAGTTTTTCTGGTTTTGAAACCTTAAGGTTCAAAACGTCTGAACTCTATGCGTTTGGAGTTGGTCTGATTGTTTAAATGTTTGGAACTTTTCGGTTCTGAACAATTTCAGACCGTAAGAGCTCATCTTTCGGAAATATTTATGTTTATAGATTCTTCAGGTTCTAGGTTCTGAATTTGGAAGTTTCTGAACTTCTTGAGTTCTGAATCTTCAAAATTTTCGATAGAAAACTTCTACGAATTTCAGTTACTGAAACTCCTGGAGACTCTTCAATTTGTCAGACACCGATCGGTCTACAGCCCGATCAGGAGAGGCTGGATCGGTCTGTCGACCGATCCAGAACTCTCTGTTTGTTTACTGATCGGTCCAGGGACCGATCAGTACGCAAGGAGGCTTCCTGATCGGTCCACCGACCGATCAGGGTATTCCATGACCGATCAGGAGGTTCCCTGATCGGTCAGGATCTCTCCTGATTGGACAGCCGCCCGATCATATCAACACCTGGATCGATCACCCATCCCTCTTAACTCTTCTCGATCCCTTCTCTTCCCATTGCACGTCGAAGCCTTAGCCAACACCCTCCTACGCCTCAACTCTTCTCTCCGTTCTCCGAAAGATATATAAATGGCACCAAGATAACTCCATTCTCCTCGAGCTCTACTCATTTTGGCACTTCATTTTCATTTCTCACCGTATCTTTGTAATTTGGTTTGGTTCTCGGTTGTTGGTGGCTTCCGTGCTCACCTGTTTGCCCCGTCCGTGTCACATTTTTAACCTTTAGGAAGAAACAAGTTAGTGAGGGAACTTCTAAGTCGTCAACTGAGAAATCTAAATCTAAGGCTCCCTCCCGACCTTAACCATCCATTTCTAGAAGATTTCCAAACCATCACTTTGAACAAGCCTTTCAATGTAACGACCACCCTTCTTACTACTACTACTATCTAACAGTGACCGTTACTTAACTAATAACTCTACTAACCGATATGATTAAAATCACAAGGAAACCCTACCGAAAAATTTTGACAAAGCCTCCCCTGTACCGGTGACCTTAAACTGACATACATACATAATATACACAGCCACAGGTGTCTGGAACATGTAACAGACTCTCACGCAGTTTAATAAATCCAAAACAAAAGATAACAACACCAGAAATCATCACACAAGATTACAATTCTTCTACTATGTCCTAATCACATCAAAATAACAAATACTATCTCAAATACTCCTAACATAGAAAAAGACGATGGAAACTAAAATAAAACTTCTTTCCCAGTCCCAAAGCTTCCATAGTCCTGGCATCACACATCCTTCAACCACCTCCTTGTCGCCTTCCTTTCTATATCTTTTCCTTTCCTGTATCTGCAGTAAGAGGAAGTGCAGTCTATAAGCAAAATTTGCTTAGTAAGCGCTATCTAACTCACAAAAACACGAATATGCATGTATACAGAAAGAACTAGAAACGATATGCTCTAAAAGAAAGTAAAGCATAAACATAACTGCTCATGTCAAACTAATAGCAAAGAAAAGCTAAGAAATCTACTCATGTAATACTAATAGCTAATCATGCTATACAAGGATAAAACTGCATGCTAGGAATAAAACTAAACATGTGAAAGCTGCTCATCCAATAGGTAAACATGAAAAACTACTCATCTACTAAATAAACATGGTAGAATAAAGAACTAAACTTGTTGATTTTAGAACTATATGAAACTTATTTCATTTGTTCAAAACTTATACTTATAATACTTCAAAATAATAATCAACTTCTCTTGGGCCCGGCAACTGTACTTGCTTTTACTTTTGTAACGACCCGACCCATTTGCGGCCCATTTAGCGACCCTCGAGTCGTCGACCGTCGACCGTCGGCCGTGCCGTTAATACTAGGTTATCTAAACCTAGGGACGACTATGGGAGCCCAGCCCAAGGACAACTGAGAGTCCAGTACAGTGCCACTGATAAAAGTAAAATACTTGTTATCTTTTAATACTTCTAATATATAATGTCTCGACATTTTCTTTAGCACCTTGTATGCCAAAATCCCTAAAGTTTTGACTTAGGGATCTACTTAAGGCCTTGGCCTTTTTCTTTCTTTTCTTCATCTTTCTTATACTTGTTCAAATAAAATACTTGCTCTTGTTAATACTTCTAATAAAAGATTGCTTCTTACAAACTGAAATGTTTAAACAAATTCTAACTTTGAAATGCTTAAACCAAGAATCTGCCTACTATGCTAATAAAAATATGCACTAAGACTTAACATAAATCTACACTAATGCTTAACAGAAATCTGTACTAAATTACTAATCTACATTATGCAGTTCCTTTCTTCAAGCATTATCCAGATATATTAAATCATAAGTCTTTTCTTTGTTGACTACAATGTTCATCCTGAGATTCAAGATTGAGATTATATTGTTAATGATGAACATAAATTCTTACTAGTGAAGGTCATTCTTGTTTCTCCTTTTTATTTTATTTAAAGAAAACTAGGAATTGAATCATTCTGCAACCAAGAACCCTTAACCTTCCTTAGCAACCAAATCCCTTGTAATGTGGAAGAACCCCCCTTCACAACAATTACTCCTGTATAATATTTAATTCCTGACCAGCGCAAATAAATTGTTGCATACTCCCTATCAGTCTTTCAAGCAACATCACAAAATATATCATTCCTTCCAATATTAACAATTACTGCTTCATGAAGCTCACTTGAAACTCTTTTTGACTTCACATTCCTTACACTTAGGCATTGGTCTTAATTAAATCGTATCAGATTCCACATTGCAAACTAATTCTTAAGCATGGAGGTCGATCCTCAATCGATTCGAGAATATAAGCAACCTAAGCGCTTGAAGCATAAATGAAAAGGCAACTACTGTATAAATGCCAAGTCCGAAACCAAATGGACCTGCCCCAGCAGATCCAGCCATTAGAAGATGGTAATCAAGTTGTTGAAACCAATTCACAAACACCATGTCATTTCCATAAATTCTTCAACAGAAACTAATAAAACCAACACCGCATTCATCCTATAACCCTCTAAATCTGTTTAGAGAATTAGCCATCATGAGGAAACAGATACAACATTGGAATCAAGTGAAAGCACACAAATCTGTCCAAATCCTAATTCATTAAACATGCCACTGTTGAATTAGAAAGGAGAAAGCAAATCTCTTAAACCTCTAGCAACTCACCTAACCTTGTCTGTCTCAATTCATAGTTTCAAGGTTATTACAAAAATTACTATATGCTTAAAAACTAGGTTCTGTAGTGGTCGGCACAGATGCAACTATGTAACATAGAATCCGATCAAAAGCACAAACCACCTACAATTTATCCCAAAGCTTTTGGGAAAAAAAAAACAATCGGAGCTATCCTACTGCAGGTGAGTAGCAACTTACCATGATTCTTGAATTCAAACCGAAGGAGAAAACCTCTAGGGTTCGCGGAGGAACTTCAAATTTCAACCCTTCCTCGTGCCCACGAGCTCTCTTCAACGAGGAGACCTCGAATCTGTGAAGAATCGACGGAGAGAAGTGCTCGCCGGTCGCCGAAGACGAAGCCCAAGCTTCGTTTTCGCCCGAGAAGGAATCGGCGCCCCGCACGCGTGAAGCAGAGGAGAGGAAGGCTTTGAGAGAGGAAATTTTAGGGCACGGGAAAAACAAACTTAAGCCTTTTCTTATAACTAAGATTTTTTTATTAATTACAATACCTTAAATATTATTCACTCTTTCATTAATTAACACCGGCCAACAGCACAGTTGGTTAGGCGGGTTTTGCTCGGGTCAAAGGCCTCGGCTTTGATCCCTCAGCCGTGCACTTTTTATTCCAATTTATTTCCGAATTCTTAACTACTTCTTAATATACCAGGAACAACCGCCAGCACACCTGGTCGGCCGGGTTTTGACCGAGTCAAAGGTCGTTGGTTCAAACTTCGGTTTGGACATTTTTTTTTGTCAAAACTTCCTTCGTTTAGTAAAAATACCAAACGACCTCTAAAAATTGCATAAAAATACTCTATAAATTCCTAAAAATCTCTAAAATTTTTCTAAAACATTTCTAGATTTTAATAAGGTCTTTTAGAACTCTAAATCATGAAATTTGGGGTGTTACAATTCTCCCTCCCTTAAAAAAAGTTCGTCCTCGAACTTAGAATAATTCTGATCTCTCTGTCTCATACTGTCCTTACGCTCCTAAATAATTTCCTTATGCTTCTGGTTTTAAATAACTTTCACTAATGATACTCTTTGTTCCTTAGTCTCTTAACTTCTCGGTCTTCTATCATTCATATCGAATCATATCCATTAGTGGTCCTTGGAAAGCCTGTTATAAAGTCTCTGGAGACCATAGGTGCACTGGTCACACCAAATGACATGACTACAACTTCGTAGTGTCCATTTCGGATACTGGAAATTGTTCTGGACTCTTCATTCTCCTTTCACTTTAAACTGATGGTTCCTAGAACGCAGATCTATTTTAGAGAACACTATTGCCCTCTTTAGCTAATCAAATAGATTATCTATTCTGGGAAGAGGGTACTAGTCCTTAACCGTTACCTTGCTCAACGCTCTAAAATCTATGCACATCCGCATAGATCTGTCTTTCTCCTTAATGAACAACTCTGGAGCTCCCCGGGGTGAATGACTAAGGCGGATAGAACCCTTGTCAAGTAGCTCCTAAAATTGTTCTTGTAACTCTTTTAACTCTGCTGGAGACATTCGGTAGATAGTACAGGTAGCTCTTCTATAAATACCTCTGGGTATTCGCAGACTACCAGAACGTCTTCCTGCTTGGGTCTTTCTTGTTATCATTGTCCTTATAGTTCTAATTACTTAACTGGGTTTCTGACTCTCCACTGTCTTGTCCTCTATCTTAACATCTAACTATGCCAAGAATACTACTTGACATCTTCTCTATCCTTTCTAAACAAACTTATGTATTTGAATATAAGAGAAACAAAACTAAAATTGTCTCTATTCTTTCTAAGCATATGTATCAAAACATAGAAAATTAAAATATGAATTTTCTTCTTTCCTAAGCACATATAAGCAGATACTCTATACTGCAAATAATAAAGAAAGCATAAAAGAAAATTAAATACTTTCATACTTGAAGACGGCAAGGATGGTGCTGATGTGTGATGCTGGAGAATGGGACCTGCTCTGATACCAACTGTAACGACCACCCTTCTTACTACTACTACTACCTAAGAGTGACTGTTACTTAACTACTAACTCTACTTAACCGATATGATTAAAATCACAAGGAAACCCTACCGAAAATTTTTGATAAAGTCTCCCCTGTACTGGTGACCTTAAACTGACATACATACATAATATACACGGCCACAGGCGGCTGGAACATGTAACAGACTCTCACGCAGTTTAATAAATCCAAAACAAAAGATAACAACACCAGAAATCATCACACAAGATTACAATTCTTCTACTATGTCCTAATCACATCAAAATAACAAATACTATCTCAAATACTCCTAACATAGCAAAAGACAATGGAAACTAAAATAAAACTTCTTTCCTAGTCCCAAGGCTTCCATAGTCCTGGCATCACACATCCTTCAACCACCTCCTTGTCGCCTTCCTTTCTATATCTTTTCCTTTCCTGTATCTGCAGTAAGAGGAAGTGCAGTCTATAAGCAAAATTTGCTTAGTAAGCGCTATCTAACTCACAAAAACACGAATATGCATGTATACAGAAAGAACTAGAAACTATATGCTTTAAAAGAAAGTAAAGCATAAACATAACTGCTCATGTCAAACTAATAGCAAACAAAAGCTAAGAAATCTACTTATGTAATACTAATAGCTAATCATGCTATACAAGGATAAAACTGCATGCTCGGAATAAAGCTAAACATGTGAAAGCTGCTTATCCAATAGATAAACATGAAAAACTACTCATCTACTAAATAAACATGGTAGAATAAAGAACTAAACTTGTTGATTTTAGAACTATATGAAACTTATTTCATTTGTTCAAAACTTATACTTATAATACTTCAAAATAATAATCAACTTCTCTTGGGCCCGGTAACTGTATTTGCTTTTACTTTTGTAACGACCCGACCCATTTGGCGGCCCATTTGGCGACCCTCGGGTCGTCGACCGTCGACCGTCAGTCGTGCCGTTACTACCAGGTTATCTAAACCTAGGGACGACTATGGGAGCCCAGCCCAAGGACAACTGAGAGTCCAGTACAGTGCCACTGATAAAAGTAAAATACTTGTTATCTTTTAATACTTCTAATATATAATGTCTCGACATTTTCTTTAGCACCTTGTATGTCAAAATCCCTAAAGTTTTGACTTTGGGATCTACTTAAGGCCTTGGCCTTTTTCTTTCTTTTCTTCATCTTTCTTATACTTGTTCAAGTAAAATACTTGCTCTTGTTAATACTTCTAATAAAAGATTGCTTCTTACAAACTGAAATGTTTAAACAAATTCTGACTTTGAAATGCTTAAACCAAGAATCTGCCTACTATGCTAATAAAAATCTGCACTAAGACTTAATATAAATCTGCACTAATGCTTAACAGAAATCTGTACTAAATTACTAATCTACATTATGCAGTTCCTTTCTTCAAGTATTATCCAGATATATTAAATCATAAGTCTTTTCTTTGTTGACTACAAAGTTCATCCTGAGATTCAAGATTGAGATTATATTGTTAATAATGAACATAAATTCTTACTAGTGAAGGTCATTCTTGTTTCTCCTTTTTATTTTATTTAAAGAAAACTAGGAATTGAATCATTCTGCAACCAAGAACCCTTAACCTTCCTTAGTAACCAAATCCCTTGTAATGTGGAAGAACCCCCCTTCACAACAATTACTCCTGTATAATATTTAATTCCTGACCAGTGCAAATAAATTGTTGCATACTCCCTATCTGTCTTTCAAGCAACATCACAAAATATATCATTCCTTCCAATATTAACAATTGCTGCTTCATGAAGCTCACTTGAAACTCTTTTTGACTTCACATTCCTTACACTTAGGCATTGGTCTTAATTAAATCGTATCAGAGTCCACATTGCAAACTAATTCTTAAGCATGGAGGTCGATCCTCAATCGATTCGAGAATATAAGCAACCTAAGCGCTTGAAGCATAAATGAAAAGGTAACTACTCTATAAATGCCAAGTCCGAAACCAAATGGACCTGCCCCAGCAGATCCAGCCATTAGAAGATGGTAATCAAGTTCTTGAAACCAATTCACAAACACCATGTCATTTCCATAAATTCTTCAACAGAAACTAATAAAACCAACACCGCATTCATCCTATAACCCTCTAAATCTGTTTAGAGAATTAGCCATCATGAGGAAACAGATACAACATTGGAATCAAGTGAAAGCACACAAATCTATCCAAATCCTAATTCATTAAACATGCCACTGCCGAATTAAAAAGGAGAAAGCAAATCTCTTAAACCTCTATCAACTCACCTAACCTTGTCTATCTCAATTCATAGTTTCAAGGTTATTACAGAAATTACTATATGCTTAAAAACTAGGTTCTGTAGTGGTCGGCACAGATGCAACTATGTAGCATAGAATCCGATCAAAAGCACAAACCACCTACAATTTATCCCAAAGCTTTCGAAAAAAAACAATCGGAGCTATCCTACTGCAGGTGAGTAGCAACTTACCATGATTCTTGAATTCAAACCGAAGGAGAAAACCTCTAGGGTTCGCGGAGGAACTTCAAATTTCAACCCTTCCTCGTGCCCACGAGCTCTCTTCAACGAGGAGACCTCGAATCTGTGAAGAACCGATGGAGAGAAGTGCTCGTCGGTCGCCGGAGACGAAGCCCTAGCTTCGTTTTCGCCCGAGAAGGAATCGGCGCCGCGCACGCGTGAAGCAGAGGAGAGGAAGGCTTCGAGAGAGGAAATTTTAGGGCACGGGAAAAACAAACTTAAGCCTTTTCTTATAACTAAGATTTTTTTATTAATTACTATACCTTAAATATTATTCACTCTTTTCTTAATTAACACCGGCCGCCAGCACAGCTGGTCAGGTGGGTTTTGCTCGTGTCAAAGTTCTCGGCTTCGATCCCTCAGCCGCGCACTTTTTATTCCAATTTATTTCCGAATTCTTAACTACTACTTAAATATATTTCACTTCTTAATATACCAGCAACGACCGCCAGCACACCTGGTCCGCCGAGTTTTGACCGAGTCAAAGGTCGCTGGTTCAAATTTCGGTTTGGACTTTTTTTTTTGTCAAAACTTTCTTCGTTTAGTAAAAATACCAAATGACCTCTAAAAATTACATAAAAATACTCTATAAATTCCTAAAAATCTCTAAAATTTTTCTAAAACATTTCTAGATTTTAATAAGGTATTTTAGAACTCTAAATCATGAAATTTGGGGTGTTACAATTCTCCATCCCTTATAAAAAGTTCATTCTCGAATTTAGAATAATTCTGATCTCTCTGTCTCATATTGTCCTTACGCTCCTAAATAATTTCCTCATGCTTCTGGTTTTAAATAACTTTCACTAATGGTACTCTTTGTTCCTTAGTCTCTTAACTTCTCGGTCCTCTATCATTCATATCGAATCATATTCATTAGTGGTCCTTGGAAGACCTGTTATAAAGTCTCTGGAGACCATAGGTGCACTGGTCACACCAAATGGCATGACTACAACTTCGTAGTGTCCATATCGGATACTGGAAATTGTTCTGGACTCTTCATTCTCCTTTCACTTTCAACTGATGGTTCCTAGAACGCAGATCTATTTTAGTGAACACTATTTCCCTCTTTAGCTAATCAAATAGATTATCTATTCTGGGAAGAGGGTACTAGTCCTTAACCGTTACCTTGCTCAACACTCTAAAATCTATGCACATCCGCATAGATCTGTCTTTCTCCTTAATGAACAACTCTGAAGCTCCCCGGGGTGAATGACTAAGGCGGATAGAACCCTTTTCAAGTAGCTCCTAAAATTGTTCTTGTAACTCTTTTAACTCTCCTGGAGACATTCGGTAGATAGTCCAGGTAGCTCTTCTAGAAATACCTCTGGGTATTCGCAGACTACCCGAACGTCTTCCTGCTTGGGTCTTTCTTATTATCATTGTCCTTCTAGTTATCATTGTCCTTCTAGTTCTAATTACTTAACTGGGGTTTCTGACTCTCCACTGTCTTGTCCTCTATCTTAACATCTAACTATGCCAAGAATACTACTTGACATCTTCTCTATCCTTTCTAAACAAACTTATGTATATGAATATAAGAAAAACAAAACTAAAATTGTCTCTATTCTTTCTAAGCATATGTATCAAAACATAGAAAATTAAAACATGAATTTTCTTCTTTCCTAAGCACATATAAGCAGATACTATATACTGCAAATAATAAAGAAAGCATAAAAGAAAATTAAATACTTTCTTACTTGAAGACGGCAAGGATAGTGCTGATGTGTGATGCTGGAGAATGGGACCTGCTCTGATACCAACTATAACGACCACCCTTCTTACTGTTAGGACCTTCGGATGCGGCTAGAGAGGGGGGTGTGAATAGCCGACCCCAAATTTGCGTTTCTTTCTACAAATCAAGTTAGCGCAGCGGAAAAATAACAACAGAAACATAAATGGAGAATTCAAACCTCAAGCACAGCGATGTAACGAGGTTCGGAGATGAAACTCCTACTCCTCGGCGTGTCCGTAAGGTGGACGAAGCCTATCAATCCGTCGGTGGATGAGACCCCGGAAAACCGGCTAATATGAACTCCTTCTGGGTGGAGAAACCTCGCCACAATAACTCTTGCAACAGCAAGATAGAAGTACACAAAATACAAAGAAGCACAAGACAATATGAATGTAAAACAAACAAGCTTGCCTTCTCGTCTGGAGTCCATTGATGAAGCAGCAGCTTCACTGATGCCAGCAGCAGGGAAGCTCACGCGAAGCTTCAAGAAGTACGAGCTCAGCAAAGCTCGCAGAAGGAACCTGGAAGAACTTGCAGAAGCAAGAAGAATAACCTGTAGAGTCGCTCGACTCTTTATATAGCTGAACCTGCAAACCTGTGAAGGCAGAAGAAGACACAGAAGACCGAGATCTAGCCGTTGTCACTCACAACGGCTAGGCCTGGACCGATCAGGCTCCAACCTGATCGGTCCACACTGTCCCTGATCGGTCTTGGGGACCGATCAGGCTTTAGGACCGATCAGCACGCTTCACAGAGAGTTGCCCAACTCTCTGATCGGTCTGTAGACCGATCAGGACTCAGGTGGATCGGTCCACAGACCGATCCCCCTCTTTCTTCTCCCGATCTTCTTCGCTTCTGTATGATTACTGATCGGTCACCAGACCGATCAGGTAATTCATAGAAACACACTGTTTGGTTACTGATTGGTCACCAGACCGATCAGTCAACCAGCGTATCACTGGATCGGTCACCAGACCGATCCAGGTTTAGAGCTCCCAGCCCTAAACCCTACCTAGTCCGGAGAACGAGCTACCGAGCCCTCTCCGACTTCGTCCGGTCCAGAGAACGAGCTACCGAGCCCTCTCTGACCTAGTCCGGAGAACGAGCTACCGAACCCTCTCCGACTTCGTCCGGTCCAGAAAATGAGCTACCGAGCCCTCTCTGACCTGGTCCGGAGAACGAGCTACCGAGCCCTCTCCGACTTCACATGCCAAGCTTCCATACTTGGACTTTTCCCGTGCCAAGCTCCCTGCTTGGACTTTTCACCAGATGTCTGGTCAATCTTGACCTATCTGGATTTCCCTTGCCTGGCTTCACTCACCAGGACTTTTCAACTGCCTGGCTTCACTCACCAGGACTTTCCCTTGCCTGGCTTCACTCACCAGGACTTTCACCTGGCTTCACTCACCAGGATTTCCCGAATCAGGTCGACTCACCTCGGGTCAACCAGGTCAACCTTGACCAAAGATTGCACCCACAATCTCCCAAGTTTGTATTCTGTCAAACATCAGAATACAACTTTTCTACTCTCGTCAAACATCAGAATAGAACTTTTCTATTCTCGTCAAACATCAAAATACAACTCGAGTCAGGTCAACTTGAGTCAGGTCAACCTTGACCTAAGGTTGCACCAACAATCTCCCCCTTTTTGATGTTTGACAAAAACCATAATCAAGTTAGGTTAACCCGATAACCTAACTTAGGTTTTCCAATGTTCTTCCTTGAACATTCTCCCCACACTCTAATGTTCTTCCTTGAACATTCTTTGGACATTCTCCCATTCTCCCCCTTTTTGACACACATCAAAAAGAGTGACTCAAGGTCAAGAGTTTCTTCCTAATGAAAGTCTCATACTTTTCATTGAAACCCTTAATTTCCCCCTTATACTAAGGTCAACTCCCCCTTGACCATTGCACCAACAATGTCTTGGAGAGTTTCAAACCTTTAGAAATCTAAACCACCAACTTCCATAGCTGAAATTTCAGTCAACAGTCGAAAAATCAGCATTTGGCACGCTCTGATCGGTCACCAGACCGATCAGCCTTCACTGGATCGGTCACCAGACCAATCCACACTCTCCTGGATCGGTCCTAGTGACCGATCCACACTTTCCTGGACCGATCAGAATCCTCTCTGATCGGTCCACAAGACTGATATCAGAATTTCTGATTTTCCTCCCGAAATTCAGAAACTCCTAGAAAATTCCAGAAAATTCTAAAAATTGTAAAACTTTGAGGATACATCCCTCATAACATATACTATCAAGAAAAAATAGTTTTCTATGAAAATAACTTCCATTTTCAAATCTTGATACAAAGTTCAAAAGATTTTGAAATAACTCAAAATTAATCAATCTTTGTATCAACTTACTCAATGATGAATGCTATCACTAGAAAAGCTTCATCAAGGTTTTTCAAATCAACTTTGAAATGATTTTAAACCATTTAATTTAGGACCACAATCTTAGGGCTAAATGTACATGACTTGTACACAAGCTTTCCCTATGATCCTCAATTTCGAATTATGCTCATCTAGGTACAAGAACTATGCACCTTGATCCTAACTCATGATCCTAATATCTCACACACATCTAAGGTGTATCAAACACGTCCAAGTCAATTTTGATGTGAGATATGGGTTTAGGTCATCTTAGGCTAAGTTCTCATGCATTTTCTAAACAACAGTTTGATCTCCATATCAAATTGTGTTTTTGTCCTTAAATCAAATTAATTGATTATAAATGCAAAAGATGATGACATGACATATAATGATATCATAAGTAAAAACATGTGCCAAAGTCATGATGTCATGGCATAAAGTATGAAACTTAAATAGAGCATGACATTTAACTAACCTAAGCATTATCATGACATTTCAAATGATAATAAATTAAATATGATGTCATGACATGGCATATGGCAAACAATATATGGTAAATAACATGTAAAGGTATAGAAGATACCTAATTCTAGCCTTAATTGCCATTTTTGATAGTTTTGATCATTTTGCCATAGGTTCTATATTCCTAAGTGTAATAGACCTAGCATCTTATACCAAAGATTTTTAGATCACTATGTGCCAATTAGATTGACTCTAGTGTGCCAATTAGTTTTGATCATTTAGATCAATATGATTGGCACATCCTAATCACCTTAGGAATAACTTTTCATTTCATTTTCAAGGCTTGATTACACCTTGAAAATTCCTAAAGTGCCACCTTTTGCCATGATTAGGTCAAGACTTGAACTACCTATTCAAGTAAGGTTGGCACACCCTAAACCATCTAGCGTGATGAAATCACGCTCCTAGGAACCCAATACCTATTTGAGCTCATTGGGTTCACTAAATATTCACTAGGGATGACTTCCCTAGCAACCCTCCTAATGACCCTCCTAGGCTTTAAAGCCTTGGTCATTTGGGACTCATCAAGATCAACTCTAGGGGTGACTCCCCTTGTGACCTTGGTGATGGTCTTTCTAGCCCTAGGTCTTGTTCCATAATCGAATGGAACATTGTGATAAGTGGGCTTTGATTTTTGACCCTTAGGCCCTTGAGTTGACTTCTCTAAATTCTTAAGGGCCTTTTCTAAATTATCAAGTCTTGACCTCAAGACTTGATTTTCCTTTTCTAATACTTCAAGTTTTAATTTGTCATTTATCTTTGAGGTATTCCTAGGCATATGTCTAGTTGTTTTGGGATTTCTACCTAGGTTTTCCTTAACCTTAGATGAGTTAATTCTAGGGTTGGTTTTTCTAGTATTGTCCTTATCTAGACTAACATGTTTGGCACCTAAGCACGTGTATCGGTTACTATAGTTATCATGCTTATTATTATTGACAATAGCAATAAGGCTACTAGCATGCATCCTACTAGAATTGCAAGAATGTGCCTTAGAGATTACCTTAGGGTTTGCCTTAGCTCCCCCTATAGACATGCTCGGTCTCTTGTCCTTGTGAGATTGCCTCCCCCTCGGACATTGGCTCCTATAGTGTCCCCTTTGCTTGCATTGGAAGCACACCACGTGCTCCTTACCCTTGCGTATCGGGACTCCGGCTTTCTTGGCCTTTGGCGCCGGTGGAGTCTTCCTAATCCTCCTTGGACATTTACTCTTGTAATGCCCAAATTCCCTACACTCAAAGCACATTATATGTAATTTACAAGAAATTAAATTGCTTGAGTTACCTAGGGTTGAGGATAGTTGTATGCTTTCTTCTTCATCCCTTCCGGAAGTAGAGGCTTCTTCTTCTTGCTCCAATCTTGAAGAAGAACTCTCCTTCTCTTCTTCCTTAGATGTTGAGTAGCCCTCAACTTCTAATTCCTTACCTCCATGAAGTGAGCTACTTGACTCACTTGACTCCTCTTCATGACTTGAATTGGAGCTTCCCTCATGGAACTTGGCCAAGTTGTTCCACAATTCCTTGGCATTGTTGTAACCACCTATCTTACACAAGATATCGTTAGGTAATGAGAATTCAAAATTTTTCATTACCTCGTCGTTGATTACGGATTGGTGGATTTGTTCCTTCGTCCACTTCTTCTTCTCGAGAGGTTCTCCTCCTTTATCCATCGGAGGAATAAAACCTACTTGTACACAATTCCAATTTTCTAGGTTAGTCATAAGAAAATACCTCATTCTTACCTTCCAATACGCGAAGTCGTCGCGATCGTAGAAAGGTGGAATCGTGATGTCTTCTCCAAGTAGATCCATTCTCTAGCTTGTGCTCCCCCGGGTGTTAATCCGACGAAGAGCAACATTACTCTGATACCACTTGTTACGACCTTCGGATGCGGCTAGAGAGGGAGGGTGTGAATAGCCGACCCCAAATTTACGTTTCTTTCTACAAATCAAGTTAGCGCAGCGGAAAAATAACAACAGAAATGTAAATGGAGAATTCAAACCTCAAGCACAGCGATGTAACGAGGTTCGGAGATGAAACTCCTACTCCTCGGTGTGTCCGTAAGGTGGACGAAGCCTATCAATCCGTCGGTGGATGAGACCCCGGAAAATCGACTAATATAAACTCCTTCTGGGTGGAGAAACCTCGCCACAATAACTCTTGCAACAGCAAGATAGAAGTACACAAAATAAAAAGAAGCACAAGATAATATGAATGTAAAACAAAAAAGCTTGCCTTCTCGTCTGGAGATCCGTTGATGAAGCAGCAGCTTCCCATGCCGAAAGGAAGCTCACGCTAAGCTTCAAGAGAACGAGCTCAGCAAGCTCAAAGGACTGCGAAGAACTAGCAGCAAGAAGAAAATCCTGTAGAGTCGCTCGACTCTTTATATAGCTGAACCCGCAAACCTGTGAAGGCAGAAGAAGACACAGAAGACTGAGATCTAGCCGTTGTCACTCACAACGGCTAGGCCTGGACCGATCAGGCTCCAACCTGATCGGTCCAGACCTTCTCTGATCGGTCTTGGGGACCGATCGGGACCTATGCTGATCAGTCCTCAGACTGATCAGCACGCTTCACAGAGAGTTACCCAACTCTCTGATCGGTCTGTGGACCGATCAGGACTCAGGTGGATCGGTCCACAGACCGATCCCCCTCTTTCTTCTCCCGATCTTCTTCGCTTCTGTATGATTACTGATCGGTCACCGGACCGATCAGGTAATTCATTGTTTATTCTTGATCGGTCACCGGACCGATCGAGCCAAGCAGATCACTGGGTCGGTCACCAGACCGATCCAGGTTTAGAGCTCCCAGCCCTAAACCCTACCTAGTCCGGAGAACGAGCTACTGAGCCCTCTCCGACTTCGTCCGGTCCAGAGAACGGGCTACCGAGCCCTCTCTGACCTAGTCCGGAGAACGAGCTACCGAGCCCTCTCCGACTTCGTCCGGTCCAGAGAACGAGCTACCGAGCCCTCTCTGACCTGGTCCGGAGAACGAGCTACCGAGCCATCTCCGACTTCACATGCCAAGCTTCCATACTTGGACTTTTCCCGTGCCAAGCTCCCTGCTTGGACTTTTCACCAGATGTCTGTTCAATCTTGACCTATCTGGATTTCCCTTGCCTGGCTTCACTCACCAGGACTTTCCAACTGCCTGGCTTCACTCACCAGGACTTTCCCTTGCCTGGCTTCACTCACCAGGACTTTCACCTGGCTTCACTCACCAGGATTTCCCGAATCAGGTCGACTCACCTCGGGTCAACCAGGTCAACCTTGACCAAAGATTGCACCCACAATCTCCCAAGTTTGTATTCTGTCAAACATCAGAATACAACTTTTCTACTCTCGTCAAACATCAGAATAGAACTTTTCTATTCTCGTCAAACATCAAAATACAACTCGAGTCAGGTCAACTCGAGTCAGGTCAACCAAGTTAACCTTGACCTAAGGTTGCACCAACACTTACTACTACTACTACCTAAGAGTGACCGTTACTTAACTACTAACTCTACTTAACCGGTATGATTAAAATCACAAGGAAACCCTATCGAAAAATTTCGACAAAGCCTCCCCTGTACTGGTGACCTTAAACTGACATACATACATAATATACACAGCCACAGGCGGCTGGAACATGTAACAGACTCTCACGCAGTTTAATAAATCCAAAACAAAAGATAACAACACCAGAAATCATCACACAAGATTACAATTCTTCTACTATGTCCTAATCACATCAAAATAACAAATACTATCTCAAATACTCCTAACATAGCAAAAGACAATGAAAACTAAAATAAAACTTCTTTTCTAGTCCCAAGGCTTCCATAGTCCTGGCATCACACATCCTTCAACCACCTCCTTGTTGCCTTCCTTTCTATATCTTTTCCTTTCCTGTATCTGCAGTAAGAGGAAGTGCAGTCTATAAGCAAAATTTGCTTAGTAAGTGCTATCTAACTCACAAAAACACGAATATGCATGTATACAGAAAGAACTAGAAACTATATGCTCTAAAAGAAAGTAAAGCATAAACATAACTGCTCATGTCAAACTAATAGCAAAGAAAAGCTAAGAAATCTACTCATGTAATACTAATAGCTAATCACGCTATACAAGGATAAAACTGCATGCTAGGAATAAAGCTAAACATGTGAAAGCTGCTCATCCAATAGGTAAACATGAAAAACTACTCATCTACTAAATAAACATGGTAGAATAAAGAACTAAACTTGTTGATTTTAGAACTATATGAAACTTATTTCATTTGTTCAAAACTTATACTTATAATACTTCAAAATAATAATCAACTTCTCTTGGGCCCGGCAACTGTACTTGCTTTTACTTTTGTAACGACCCGACCCATTTAGCGGCCCATTTGGCAACCCTCGGGTCGTCGATCGTCGATTGTCGGCCGTGCCGTTACTACAAGGTTATCTAAACCTAGGGGCGGCTATGGGAGCCCAGCCCAAGGACAACTGAGAGTCCAGTAAAGTGTCACTGATAAAAGTAAAATACTTGTTATCTTTTAATACTTCTAATATATAATGTCTCGACATTTTCTTTAGCACCTTGTATGCCAAAATCCCTAAAGTTTTGACTTTGTGATCTACTTAAGGCCTTGGCCTTTTTCTTTCTTTTCTTCATCTTTCTTATACTTGTTCAAGTAAAATACTTGCTCTTGTTAATACTTCTAATAAAAGATTGCTTCTTACAAACTGAAATGTTTAAACAAATTCTGACTTTGAAATGCTTAAACCAAGAATCTACCTACTATGCTAATAAAAATCTGCACTAAGACTTAACATAAATCTACACTAATGCTTAACAGAAATCTGTACTAAATTACTAATCTACATTATGCAGTTCCTTTCTTCAAGCATTATCCAGATATATTAAATCATAAGTCTTTTCTTTGTTGACTACAATGTTCATCCTGAGATTCAAGATTGAGATTATATTGTTAATGATGAACATAAATTCTTACTAGTGAAGGTCATTCTTGTTTCTCCTTTTTATTTTATTTAAAGAAAACTAGGAATTGAATCATTCTGCAACCAAGAACCCTTAACCTTCCTTAGTAACCAAATCCCTTGTAATGTGGAAGAACCCCCCTTCACAACAATTACTCCTGTATAATATTTAATTCCTGACCAGTGCAAATAAATTGTTGCATACTCCCTATCAGTCTTTCAAGCAACATCACAAAATATATCATTCCTTCCAATATTAACAATTGCTGCTTCATGAAGCTCACTTGAAACTCTTTTTGACTTCACATTCCTTACACTTAGGCATTGGTCTTAATTAAATCGTATCAGATTCCACATTGCAAACTAATTCTTAAGCATGGAGGTCGATCCTCAATCGATTCGAGAATATAAGCAACCTAAGCGCTTGAAGCATAAATGAAAAGGCAACTACTGTATAAATGCCAAGTCCGAAACCAAATGGACCTGCCCCAGCAGATCCAGCCATTAGAAGATGGTAATCAAGTTGTTGAAACCAATTCACAAACACCATGTCATTTCCATAAATTCTTCAACAGAAACTAATAAAACCAACACCGCATTCACCCTATAACCTTCTAAATCTGTTTAGAGAATTAGTCATCATGAGGAAACAGATACAACATTGGAATCAAGTGAAAGCACACAAATCTGCCCAAATCCTAATTCATTAAACATGCCACTGCCGAATTAAAAAGGAGAAAGCAAATCTCTTAAACCTCTAGCAACTCACCTAACCTTGTCGGTCTCAATTCATAGTTTCAAGGTTATTACAGAAATTACTATATGCTTAAAAACTAGGTTCTGTAGTGGTCGGCACAGATGCAACTATGTAGCATAGAATCCGATCAAAAGCACAGACCACCTACAATTTATCCCAAAGCTTTCGGAAAAAAAAAAACAATCGGAGCTATCCTACTACAGGTGAGTAGCAACTTACCATGATTCTTGAATTCAAACCGAAGGAGAAAACCTCTAGGGTTCGCGGAGGAACTTCAAATTTCAACCCTTCCTCGTGCCCACGAGCTCTCTTCAACGAGGATACCTCGAATCTGTGAAGATCCGACGGAGAGAAGTGCTCGCCGGTCGCCGGAGACGAAGCCCTAGCTTCGTTTTCACCCGAGAAGGAATCGGCGCCGCGCACGCGTGAAGCAGAGGAGAGGAAGGCTTCGAGAGAGGAAATTTTAGGGCACGGGAAAAACAAACTTAAGCCTTTTCTTATAACTAAGATTTTTTTATTAATTACTATACCTTAAATATTATTCACTCTTTCCTTAATTAACACCGGCCGCCAGCACAGCTGGTCAGGCGGGTTTTGCTTGGGTCAAAGGCTTCGTCTTCGATCCCTCAGCCGTGCACTTTTTATTCCAATTTATTTCCGAATTCTTAACTACTACTTAAATATATTTCACTTCTTAATATGCCAGCACACCTGGTCGGCCGGGTTTTGACCAAGTCAAAGGTCGTTGGTTCAAACTTCGGTTTGGACATTTTTTTTTGTCAAAACTTCCTTCGTTTAGTAAAAATACCAAACGACCTCTAAAAATACTCTATAAATTCCTAAAAATATCTAGAATTTTTCTAAAACATTTATAGATTTTAATAAGGTCTTTTAGAACTCTAAATCATGAAATTTGGGGTGTTACATTCATCAAAGAACCTTCAAACTGCTTCCTTGTAGGTCTGTGGATCAAAAATTCATGGATGAATTTTGTCCATCTGTGTCGGAAATACTCGCATATTACAAACTTGATTCTCTAGTCTATTTAGAACGGGACATCAGTTACGACTTAGTATCTGAGTTTTATAATAATTTCATCAAACTAATGATGTTAATTATAAAACTAGAGTTGCTAAGCAGACTATTGATTTCCATTTCTCGGCCTTCTTTGATTATCTAGCTTGCCGGAGGTGTTCAAGAAATGTCTTTTCCATATATCCTGATTTACCATACCCCTTACCTTCTCCCTTTGATGTCTCATCTGACTCCATTTATGAGTATTTCTTCGGACATCCTAGACCGGGTGGACAAGATGAGTTAGATGTTGATTTTCCTACCTTTGCAGCCCTGAGACTATCTGCCCCAGATTACATTCTCTTTAAGATTGTCACAAATTGTCTTCTGCCAATCACATCTAAACCCTTGTCTGAGATCTGACCATATCACTACCTGATGCTTTATGAATTGCGTCGGCGTCTTGATTTTGACATCATGTCGAGCATTTATTCGTCTATTATCTCCTATAGTGAGCCTAACAGCTTCACCGTTTATATGCCTTATGGGCATATAATTACGGATTGGCTCAAGACCCTACAGATTGATGTCTCCAAGGGAAGGATAGTCAAGATGGTGAGGCAGGACTGCAGACTTGGAAAACGTGCATTTTCCAAGTCTGGCATCATAGGACAGTATGGGGTGGTTCGTTGGAAGGACGGGAGAGCACTGGGTGAGTTACCACGGGCACCTCCACGACAGGTTGATGCTGCTCCTGTTGCTGCTCCTCCTCCTGCAGCTGCTGAGTATGGAGAGGCAGATCTTGATATGCGCTGGCAGATCGCTGAGCTGGAGAGCCGCATCGATCAGCACGATGAGCTGCTGGCTGTTGAGCTCCATGGGCTGCGCGTTCGGATTGACCAGCATTACGATGATCTACGCAGTCAGCATTTGGCGACGCAGCAGGTGCTTCTGGGATGGATGACCAGCTACCCACCTCCGCAGTATTTCTCATGTTATCCACCCTCGAGCAGCAGCATGCTGCCTCAGGGACTCATTCCTCAAGCTGATGATGATGATGATGATGCTCCTCATATCGAGGATGTTGATTGATACACCTTGTTTTATGTTGGTCATTTTGATTGTTTATACTTCGGATACTGTTTGATAGATACATGTGTCTGACCTGGATATTAGCTGTTTTCATATATTTATGCTACTCGTTTTTCTATTACTTGCTTCTCTTTATGTTTCAGTCTTATTAGCTATTTATATACTTTTCATATGTCATATCTTGATTGTCCGATAATACACTTAGAAAGAATTCTATGTGGATTAAGAAAGAGACAGTATGGGTTGAGGGGGAGTCCTTTAAGTCCTATTAATTTGCACCTTTTCGGTGTTTGACAAAGGGGGAGAAGATAATTAAGTTTAGAGATGAATGAAGTTTTGATTTTAGGGGAGAGGATAACCTTGAGGATTATTGACTTCCTTACTAACTAAGTTTAGAGATGAATGAAGTTTTGATTTCAGGGGAGAGGATAACCTTGAGGATTATTGACTTCCTTACATAGTATTGTATCCGTCTTAGGGGGAGGATCTTGATTCCCCTGAAATTATGGAAATATGAGCATTTCTGATCTAAACTTAAATCGTGTTGTCAAACAACCAAAAGGGGGAGATTGTTGATACAGTCTGACCTGGCTGTTGTTTTGATGTTGACACTGATTTAAGTTTGTATCAGATATTAATTAAACTCAGATTGAGTACTGATCAAGGTTGATCAGGTGAAAGGGAAAAGTCCAAGTATGGAAACTTGGCACACGAAGTCGGAGAGGGCTCGGAAGCTCGTTCTCCGGACTAAGTCAGAGAGGGCTCGGTAGCTCGTTCTCTGGACCGGACGAAGTCGGAGAGGGCTCGGTAGCTCGTTCTCCGGACTAGGTCAGAGAGGGCTCGGTAGCTCGTTCTCTGGACCGGATGAAGTCGGAGAGGGCTCAGCAGCTCGTTCTCCGGACAAGGTCAGAGAGGGCTCGGTAGCTCGTTCTCTAGACCAAGAAGGCTTTAGGGCTGGGAAGCTCTAAACCTACATAGGCATTTGATCGGTCTGTTGACCGATCCACCTATAGCTTAATCGGTCCACAGACCGATCAGAGCCTTCCTGGACTGATCAGGCTATGGCCTGATCGGTCCAAAAAGGCTGTGGATCGGTTTACTGACCGATCTACAATAATGTCTGTAGTTTCTGCTGTTTCTCTGCAACTTCTGATTCGTCTGATTTAACCATCTGCGGTGAGTTTTTTAATTTGCAGGTTGTAGGTATCATGTCAATGCTTAAATTCAAATTAAGTTCCATCAGAAGAATAAGACAAAGTGTTCTTTCTACTGTGTTTCGCTGCAAATGGTGCAATTGGAGCATCAACGTTTACTGACTGCAATCTGGCTGCGATCTGGCTGCGATCAGTTGGCAATCAGCTTGACTTCTGCTTATTGGTGTGAGTTCAGAGAACCAGATGAGGAGGAAGAGTGATTGGCGACGCCTTAGTTTGCAGCAGCGATTCGGTGCAGGTTGACAGCGATTCGGTACAGGCTGAACGCAGTGGAAAAGCAGAGGCATAAGAAGAAGGATGAAGAGATTTTCGGACAAGGAACTGAAAAAAAACGAGTGTGCTAAGCTTTAAGCTCTGTGCTGAGAAGTTGCGTCCGTCTTGCACTCTGCTTTCATTGTCGTCTTCGCGTGGCTGTGAGCATATTTTTCATTCTCTTTAGCCACTGATCATTGTATGTCTTGTGCTTTATTTACATATCTTCGGAGACTTTGTGGAGAGGTTACTCCACCGAGAAGGAGGAAAACTTTAGCCGGAATCTATCCGATGTGTGATCTACCAAAGATCAAGGGATCGTCCACCTTACGGACACGCCGAGGAGTAGGGGCAAGTTATCCCCGAACCTCGTACATACTGGTGTTAGTGGTGTTTGTCTCTTTTTCTTGTATTATCTTTTCGTTTGCATATTTCCGCTGCGCTAACGATTTGTAGGAAGAAATTCTTTAAGCTTTTAGAGGAGGCTATTCACACCCCCCCCCCTCTCTAGCCATCCGAAGATCCCAACAATATCAAGTTCAATGTGGAGATTTTTATCGATTCTTTCTTATTACATTTCAACACTTCTGAGAAGTTAAAATAAACAATAGATAACATATTTGAATTTCTTGCAACCTCAGAAATCACAAGAACTGAAATGTATGCAATCTGAGTTCTCTAGGTCCATCAGTGAGTTTTGACCGAAATCCACTGATGGACCTAGAGAACTCTGATTGTAACTTTTTTAATTCCCATAGATTTCTGAGGTTGCAAATGTTAGGATCTCTTCGTACGGCTAGAGAGGGGGGGTGTGAATAGCCGACCCCAAATCACTCGTTTCTTCCTACAATTCGTTAGCGCAGCGGAAAAATAAACTAGAAACGAAAGGAAGAATATCAAACCTTAACACAGCGATGTACGAGGTTCGGAGATGATGCTCCTACTCCTCGGCGTGTCCGTAAGGTGGACGAACCCAATCAATCCGTCGGTGGATGAGTCCCCGGAAAACCGGCTAATAAAAACTCCTTCTGGGTGGAGAAACCTCGCCACACTTGTTTGCAACAGCAAACAGGAGTACAAGTACAAAGAATAAGCAAGAAATACAATAAGAATACACAAGTACTCTACCAATCTTGCTTTCTCGTCGACTGGAGTCCGGATGAAGCAGCAGCTTCAAAAACCCTAACAGCAGCAGCTGTTCCAGTCGGGGAAGCTCACGCGAAGCTTTCGGGAGGAACTCAACAGATCTCTTATCGCAGCCCACAAATCTTCAGCAGAAGAGAAGAAAAGAAGGAAGAAGTCGTTGCACCAAAGCCTTGATCTCCTTTTATAACCTGCGAACCTGCACAGCGAAGATAGAAGCCAGCGGAGAAGACGGAGCGACCCGTTGTGACTCAACGGTCGAATCGTGGACCGATCAGGCTCCACCCTGATCGGTCCAGAACCCTTCTGATCGGTCCGGGACCGATCAGGCTCGTCCGATCGGTCCCTAGACCGATCAGAACTCAGAGTGGCCCAACTTTGTTTCTGATCGATCTGATCCGTGCCAGTCCACGGACCGATCCCACCTCTCTCTGCGTCTCCGATCGGTCGTGGAGACCGATCGAGCTTCATCCGATCGGTCCCCGACCGATCGGTAAGCTCCTGAATGCGCTTTGCCTTGTTATCGATCGGTCACGGATCGATCGGATACACAAACGTATCGCTGGATCGGTTTGCGATCCAGAGCTTGGTTTTGCCCAAACCAAGTCCCAAACCTTCAAACCAATATCCGGTCAACCTTGACCTATTGGTACATCATGCTTAGCATCCGGTCACTCCCTTGACTTGCTAAGACTCCCCACAGTGTCCGGTCAATCCCTTTGACCCACTTGGACTTTTCTCTTCGTGCAAGCATCCGGTCACTCCTATGACCTACTTGGACTTCTCATCACCGGATGTCCGATCACCCTTGATCCATCCGGATTTCCTGCCCGGCTTCACTCACGGGACTTTCACCTAGCTTTACTCACTAGGGTTTTACTGCCTAACATCCAGTTAGGACTTTCTCACCGCCTGGCTTCACCCGGACTTTCCAACCGCCTAACATCCAGTTAGGACTTTCCCACGCGGCTTCACTCACCAGGACTTTCCAACTGCCTAACATCCCAGTTAGGACTTTTCCGTGCCAAGTCTCCATACTTGGACTTTTCCAGTGCCAAGTCTCCATACTTGGACTTTCCCTGTGCCAAGTCTCCATACTTGGACTTTTCGCGTGCCAAGCTCCCTGCTTGGACTTTTCCAGTGCCAAGTCTCCATACTTGGACTTTTCTAGTGCCAAGCTCCCTGCTTGGACTTTTCCGTTGCCAAGTCTCCATACTTGGACTTTTTCCCGAATCAGGTCAACCAGGTCAACCTTGACCTACGGTTGCCCCAATAATCTCCCAAACATCTATTCTTGTCCCATATCAAGAATACAACTCTTCCACGAGTGTCAAACATCAACATGCAACTCAACTAGGTCAACCTTGACCTAAGGTTGCACCGACAATCTTCCTAAGTCAAATATCAAAATACAACTCGAGTCAGGTCAACTCGAGTCAGGTCAACCAGGTCAACCTTGACCTAAGGTTGCACCAACAGTAAAGAGTTCAAATATGTTATTCATTGTTTACTTTGACTTCTTTAAATATATTAAAATATTATCAAAAAAATAACTAAACGTTAGATGTCATGGATATGATATGATTTTCAGACTTACGTTATGTATGCATGTAAAAAAAAAAAAAAAAACAGAGAGAAAAAATAAAAGAAATGGTATAGAAGAGAACAAAGAGAAAAATAATAAAAAATTTTTTAAAAAAAACAGATTTATCATAAGGATGTAACTATAAATGCACTTAAAAGTCTTTGATGAATACGAAAGTTGCATGCATTTTTTTTTTATTAATTCAGAAATTGCGTCCAGAGTAAAATATTAAATGAAATTAATAATTGTTCTAAAATAATTAATAAATATTATTAAAAATAAATATGCTATTATTTATGTCAGGATTTTAGTGATGAAGTAATTATTGCGATGTCAGTGGGATGACATTAATGCCCTTCACCCCGTCACCTATTCCGTCATACCACAAACGTAATTAATACGAGACCCAAGGGCATATTGAGATTTTGACCTTACCTTCTCCGACGACCCCATTTCTTTCTCCTCCATCGGTAACGCGAAAGGTTTAGGCTTTTGCAGGATTCGTAGGGTTTCCTTGTTCTTTCAAGCGGAATCATGTCTTCCTTCAGCGGCGACGAGACAGCTCCATTCTTCGGTTTCCTCGGCGCCGCAGCCGCCCTCGTTTTCTCCTGTGATCCCATCATCCCTCAATCTTCGCTGTTATGTTCTGACTATGTTTTCGCTATTTACTTTTGTTGATGCATTGAGCATCCCTTTTTAGGCATGGGAGCGGCGTACGGGACGGCGAAGAGCGGCGTCGGCGTGGCGTCCATGGGTGTGATGCGGCCAGAACTGGTTATGAAGTCGATCGTGCCCGTGGTCATGGCAGGAGTGCTCGGGATCTATGGGTTGATTATTGCAGTAATCATTAGCACCGGGATCAACCCCAAGGCAAAGTCGTACTACCTCTTCGACGGTTACGCGCATCTCTCTTCCGGGCTCGCTTGCGGTCTTGCCGGTTTGTCTGCAGGCATGGCGATCGGGATCGTCGGCGATGCTGGTGTCCGGTATTTTTCTTCGGATCTGTTTTACTTTACGTATTCTGTTATAGTTTGGCATTTAGATATGAATTTTAAATGCGTTCGTCTAAGCTTGATAGTTCTTTAAATTTGAGTGATTGTGCCGGTTTCTAAAATCTGAGGCATGATTCTGGTTGTTACTGCAGAGTAGATGACTTCAATAATCTGCCATGGTAGTTCATTGCAGGCCATTATATCTTTATGCTATGCTTTATGATGTTTCACAAGACTTATTTTGTTGATGCATCTTTGATTTCTCCTTGTGAATTGAAGATTATATGGAAAATTTTTGCTTCTGTGTTTGAACGTGAGATGTTTTAGACTTGTTTTTGTCCGAAAGCGGAGAAGATAACAAGTTGAGGATGTGGTTTGACGGTTGATGGGGTGAAGATTCCACGTGGTCCTGCAACACAAAAGTGTCAGTGCCGGACTGGGAAGGGGTTCCTAGCGTTGACCCTCTGATGCACAAATCAGTTTCTGGTGATGTGGAGAATAGTGAAAATGTTGTAGCAAAGAGCGTGTAGAATAATAAGGTTGCGCATACCTCCACTTGTAAATGGGAATCCCCTTTTATAGTGCCACTGTAGTGTCTGTGCACGCATCTCAAAGCGTGTGCACATTTTTCTAAGCATCCTATGAAAAGACAAGTCAAAAAGTGTCCCTGACACCTTGTTTTAAGTGAGCATGCAAATCTCTGATGCGGCAGGTTGGAAGCTTTCAAAAGTACGATTTGCTTGTGGAACATGCTCTGTTGTCAGTGACACAAACCTCCAAAAGAGTACGAGGAGATACATGGATAGGTCCCACTGTAGGCCGATCTGCGTCCGCTAGGCTAGGACACCTCCGCTCAATCGTGCTGACCAACACAATCTTCCTTTACTTATCTTTTCTGTTGTCGGAGGGTTGTCTCTCATTTACACAGACACGCCTCCCGCTCAACAAGGACGACGACCGGGGGATGCATTGCTTGTTTGTCTTTTAACCTCGAGTTATCCGTTTGACCTTGCTCGTCCACTTGGCTATGCTGTCCACTCGGTCGTAACTGGCTAGCTCAGCTGACTTTGACTCATTCATTGACTTTGACTTCCACGTCAATCGGTCTTCCTTGTTTTGACCTATCTTTGGTGGGACCCCTCTTCATCACCGTATCATAGAGCATCATATCGCTTCTATTATTTGACATTCTAGCTTTATCAATTATATCTAACACATCTGGAATCTTGATTATTAATTGCTGCATCTTTAATGGTGCATTTAGCTTTTCTTCTCAATTGGATCTTGTATAACTCATCAGTCATCATGTGGAGTTGGAACATAGCTCATGGAAACATTAAATACTATGGACTTTCTTTGTGGTTCTATGTTTGTTCTCCTTATTGTAATTTGATCTAGGGAATTGCATATTGTTTTTTTCTCGTCATTTCCCTTTCCATTATTTAGTTCATCCTTTTCTACACATCTATCTTACATCTTATTGTAGCAACTGATCTTCCTCTTAAATTTATTTTGTTTCCTTATGTATAACATCATTAATGGGGGTTAAGATCAGCCTTTCTCTGCTGTTGACCAATATTCCTTTTTCTTTTGGGTTTGTGTACTTTGGAACTCTCTTTCCTAAAGGTCCTTGTGACTTTTTTTTTTCAAGTGAACCTAATCATATCTTGGTGCTATTTTTAGTAATATATAATGATGCAGCACTGAGCTGTGGAGGACTGAACTTGAAGAAGGATGCAATGGGTGTTGCAGTGAAGAGCGGTGAAACAGAGATTGACTTGAGGGATTCATGTTGGTGGTTCAGAGGTGAAATTTTTTCCTTCTCTGATCATGGACTGCTGCAATGGGAGAAAGATCTATCGACTATGAAAGGGGATTGATCAAAGAGGGTGGAAGATGGAGGAGGCAGTGTGGAATGGAAAAGCGTGAGGTAGAGCAAGCATCTAGGAGATAGAGCACAACTAGTAGACATTAGCTTGATGGAGCAATTAATGGGTGTGGAGGTGATGAAGGACAATGCTATATATGGGATGGGCTAACTAGTATTGAGATTGAACCATCATACTTTAGCTCTGATAAGATTCATGTAGCACCAAGTTGTGGAGGAACGAACTTAAAGTGCTGGGCTTCCACAACAATAACCTTATTGAGAAGAAAATGTGTAGCATGGTATGTAGCATAATTTTATAATTCAATGGAGTAATCCGTAACATAGTACTTGTAATTATCTTCTAATTATATTTAGTGAATATTAATGTGTTATGGTATGAAAATTTATCCTAATTCCAGAAAAAAAAAATGTCAAGATAGTTGGTTGCTGATCAATTTGTTGAATAACTTTCAACTAATGCTACAAAATTGTGAATAGAGTTTCTTGTGTAAAATTCAACTTTGTTGAGAAAAAGCCCACAATGCATCAAGATATGGGCATTTCTATGAAATGAGGTATGTAGATCATAATAATTCTAAACATCACTAGATTCTTAACTAGTTGTTGGAGGTACTAGAAATGACACATTGAATATATGTTTAAATAAATTCTTCATTGGCGAAACCTGTGTTTTCCCATCTAATTGGAGTTGACATATGTTATTCCATATGAATATGCTTCGGCTATATAAATATCTCATAGAGATGAGAAATGAATTTATCAGCCATTGCAAAACTTAGGAAATAATTTGGACAACAGTCGAAGCCCAGAAATGGCCGATCCTTCAGAAAATCAAAACTATGTTAAAGGGTAGTGAGATCCAAACCGGAGGCATGTCTTGGAAACTTGTTCCATAGATGTCTAAACTTCGGAGGATGTTGACCAGATTTTTTTCCCAACATTTTGAGCTTAAAGAATCTTAGTTTTCGTCACTACTTATCAAACATTCATGCTAACATTTTGTTACTGTCTCAAAGAAACTAGTAACCTTACTGCCTTGTAGCATCGTGAAGTTGATATTTCATTCTGTAATTTGCAGCAATTACAGCTTTATCGTAACTGTGTGTCAATTTCAGGGCCAATGCACAGCAGCCAAAGTTGTTTGTCGGCATGATTCTTATTCTTATTTTCGCCGAAGCACTGGCACTCTACGGCCTCATTGTCGGTATCATTCTTTCCTCTCGTGCTGGTCAATCCAGAGCAGACTAGTCACCCAAACGGCTGCACCTTGCACTTGTGGCTTTTTCTTGATGGCTATGTCTGTACCAAGATAACTTTTTACAAACTGTATATTCCGACCGATCTTGTTTCGGTTAATATGTGCAAATCTCTGTTGTAGGCTTGACTACTTCCGAATTTGCTACATAATCCGTGATGGATTAGTAAATGGTTTCTATTGTTATGAGATTCATTCAATGATGCTGTGCTTTCTGTTGGATTCATTTAATTGATTGAGAATTTTGTTAATGGACTTTCTTCCAAACTTGTTACATCCTTTCCAGAGAAATAATATCGCGAAAGGGATGCCTTCGACTCGTTCGGTCGCCTACGGTAGGGACGCCGCCGGCTAGGTGTTCGGCCGAGGGTCACCAGGGCCGGCCCTGACTTTTCGGGGCCCTTGGGCGAAAAGAGAAAAAGGGCCTCTATACGAAAAAAATATATATACTAACGTACAATTTGAATACAGTTTAATAGAAAAACTTGAAAATTAATATATTTCATTTAAAATATGATAAACTCCATACAAAATATATTTCTCAAGATTCTTCAAAAAGTACAACACCGTACAAAATATATTTCCTATGTTTCTCCAAAAAGTGTAATACCTATGAATACAAAAAAAATAAGTATGAAATAATCATTGAAAAATCTATATCTTCTAGCATTTTGAGAAGTAAAATCGTCAATAAGATTTTCAAAATCAAAATTTTCTAACATCTCATTTTCGATACATAAAATTGTCAAGCCATTTATATGCAAATCATTACCATGATCTTCTCTCTATTCTTCTTGCTCATTTGTTGCATGATTATGATCATCATTTTCTCTCAATTATTCTCGTTCATTGATTGTATTATCATTTAGTTCTTTTTGATTACTCAATTGTTGTTCATTTGTTGTATAATTATTTAGTTCTTCTTTAATTTTTTTCTTGCAATTCATCAATTGAATCTTCAATTGAAGAGTTAGCTTTAAAAAACTTACAAAGAATACCTTTGTGAGTTTTAGTAATATGTTCCACTCTTTATCTTGTTTCTTTTTTGACTCCAAAGTTGATATTTCTTTGAAAACATGTTTGTACTACCAATTTCAAGTGTAAAAATAAAACACACAAAACCAGCAATAAAGTTGATAATGAAACAAACACAAGTAGTGAAAATAATAGTTGAAGAACAATAAAGCTTGGCTTATGCTTGAAGCAATCGATATAATCTATTTTATGATGATTAAAATTGAGATGATTTATTTTAAGTCTTTCAAATATGTAAGAAAAATCATAAAATATTGACTCCAATTTAATATTAAAAATCAATATTGAATATTGACGATAAAAAAAATATATAGAAAAGTAAGTAACTTACGTTGTAAGTTTATATATTGATCAATGATGATATTGATGAAACTAAAATTTCAATTGGAGAATAAATTTTTCTAATTTAATTAGAAGAGATTCAATGGAGAAGAAAGGAGAAAATTAGCGTTATTCATACTTTTACTCTTAGGAGTCTTATGTCTTCTATAAACAAATTAATGAAGAAAGAGTTGAACAAACAATTAAATCTTGGAAAAAGAAAAAATGATCATTTACCTTCCTTCTTTTTTTCTTGGATCTTTATTAAAATAATCCAATAATTTTTTAGGGGGTTTTTATTAAAACAATCTAATTATATATATATATATATATATATATGTATGTCAAATTCAGGGCCCCTAAAAATCGAGGGCCCTTGGCCGTCGTCCCCGGTGACATG
This sequence comes from Zingiber officinale, assembly GCF_018446385.1. Lineage (NCBI taxonomy): Eukaryota > Viridiplantae > Streptophyta > Magnoliopsida > Zingiberales > Zingiberaceae > Zingiber > Zingiber officinale. The sequence continues at coordinate 83,202,509 of NC_055993.1, read as the reverse complement.
CCTCAGGGCCGGCCCTGAGGGTCACTCGTCGGTGAGTTGAATAATTATTAAATTGAAAGATGATCCATTGAATCATTATAGATTTTCCCTTCTTAGAATTCATTATAGATTTTAAAAATTTGTACAAAAATCATGCAATATTTTATTAATAAATCCGATAAGAAAATTAATGTTAGCATAGAGATTACTGGATGAATTGCCAATATAAATCTACATCTCTTCTTGTCTCCAGTCCGGATCCGGCGCCGGCGATCTCTCTCACAGCCACCGCTTGCTGGCTGCAGCTGCAGTCGAGGGATTGCCCTCGAAAAGCTCGTCGATCATGTTCTCGATGTCTTCCGCCGCGAACTTGACGTACTTCTCCGTTTGCCTTCCGGGGTAGAAGTGCTGCGCGAAGCGGCCGAGGAAGGAGCGGTAGGCCGGCACCACCACCGCCGACACCGACACCCGGAGCTCCGACTGCAGCTGCTCGTCGTTCACCACCCACGTGCTCTGCGTCTTGTGGATCTCGTCGATCATGGCGTTGAAGCTCTTGAACCGCTCCTTCAGTGCCGGCTTCGCCACCCCGCTCTTGCCGTGCGTCGTCAGCCCCTCATCCCGCAGGCACGCCAGCACCCGCGACCACGTCTCCCGCTGGTAGTTCTTGTGGTACTGCCGCAGGTCCGTCGATCGCCTCCGGTACCAGGTCTCCCCTAGTAGCTGGTGGATCTCCGGCGACTCTTTCACCTTCTTCGCCACGTACCGCCCGTTGTTCATCAAGAAGATGTTGCAGAGCGCCGGGTCTTTGTAGAGGCGCGACTTGGCCTCCAGGTTTGAGTCCAGCAGGTTCATGGTCTCCACCAGCTGCGCCGCGAATGGGTTATGGTTCTCGGCGTCGCCGCCGCTGCTCTCTTCGTCGTCGTCGGAGTGCTTGTGCTCTATAAATACTTGCTCCAGCGTGCCACGGTACTCGTCGGCGTTCTTGAGGTAGTCCATCACGTGGCGGGTGACTAGGTGCACGGCGCCGCCCGGCAGCGGCGTCTTGCCGTGATCCGACTTGATGCTGCTCTCCAGATCGCAGAACATGGCCACGGCTGCCTCCCCCAACCGGCATTTCGCCACGGCGATCTCCGCCTTGGTGTTGGAGATGAACTCGGAGCAGGAATCGGAATCCTCGCCTTGGTCTGCTTCCGGTGGATCGGGGAGCAGAGCGTCGATGCCCGGCGATGCGTCGCGCAGCGCTTCGTAGATGTCGAGCACCTTGAAGAGCTTTTCGGCGGAGCGTTTGGTCATGGAGACGGCCTCCGCGAAGCTGAGCAGCTGGAGGACGGCGCTGCGCATGAAGACGCGGAACAGGCGGTCGGAGACGTGGTGGTCACTGGCGAAGACGGCCTCGCAGATGGCGTGCTCGGCGGGGAACGCGAGCGTGGTGGCGTGCTTGAAGGCCTTGGTCCACGACGCCACCTCGCCCTCGAGCGCCTCCCACGCCATCTTCGTCACGTCCTCAATGCTCACCTTCTCGAAGCCGAGCGCCGCCTCGAAGGCGTTCCGCCGGGCCACCGTGAACACCTGACAGCACTCGATCGAGTACCCCACGCCGATCATTATGCTCGCCACCGCCTGAAGCTTCGCCACCTTCTCCGCCGGATACGGCGGAGGCAACTCACCGGTATCAGAATCTACCTTATTGGCGCAGGGATCGTGGAGCAGAGCGTAGAGCTGTCCTTCGAGGAAGCACATTGCCTGATGGAGCACGCCGCCTGCGCGGTTCATGGCCTGCTGGTACCCTGGATCCAACGAGAACCTCGCCACCGCCGTCGTCAGCTTAAATGTCCTCTCCACCGCATCAAAAAGAGCCGACGTCCCTTCCTCCTCCAGATTCGCCTCGCCAGCCTCACACCTCGCTATCTCCTTCTCCACCAGCTGCACGAACCTCTCGACGGAGGATTCAGGGATGCTGGGAGGCTCGCCGCCGTCTTCGACGGAGGGAAGGAGGGCGATGAAGTTATCGACGTCGGCGGCGATGGTGGTGGGGCTGGCATCGGGTTCCTCGGCATTGGCTTCCTCTGTTTGGTTGTCTTCTTCCTCTCCCTCTTGAATTATGTCGTCGCTGCTCCTCTCCTTCTTGTCGTCGCATTCTTGCAGCTTGATGGCGCCCAAGGAGAGGTTGCGGTCGATCTCTCGATGCTTCTCGCCGCGGACGGAGATGAAGCTGCTGGATTTTTTAGGAAGATGAGGGTGGTTGCTCGCCATTTGACAGAAGGTACGACGAGTGTTTTTTTTGGATACACAGGGGAAAGGCGATGAGAAGAGAAAGAGGACAAGAAAGAACAATTCAGATCAAAACAAAAGCAAAAACAAAAAAAAAAACAAAAAGAAAGAAAGGAAGAGAGAACAAGACGGGGGCGTTAGTGAGGAAAACTAGGAGAGTATGTAGATTTAGTCATGGTGTTATTAGCTATATTTAGACAAGGAGATTGATCGAGTCTTCCATTGTTTTAATAACCAGATTTATAGTTTAATTCGATGGGTCAATCATCGGATCCAGAAAAGTTCCTCAAAACTTGGCGGTGAATTGAGCTTCATCAATTAGTTCACAGGTACAATCCGTTAATAATTGACTCGAAATTGAATAAATTATATTTATTCAAATTAACCGAACGAATCGAATTTTCTTATAAAAATTTAATTTTTTAAAAAATGAAATAATAAAAATTTCCATCATTAGTGGTCGGCAGATGATGATGGACAGTCAGAGTCCATCAATCGCTTGAGATGGAAATATCGTCGTGGTTTGGATCATGAGTAGATGATGGTGTTCAATTTAAACAGTTAAAGCGATATCCTAAATCCAAAACTGAACTAATTGATATTTAAAAAAATAAATTCCTGAATTAAGAACTAATTAACTGATTTTATTATTATAAGTCGACTAATGATCGAGTCCATCACTCGCGTGAGACAAGGAGATTGTTGCAGTTCGAGGTCACTATATATAATAGTTTGATGGTTGTTCATTTCGATTTAATCGATTAAATCAATATTTTTTAAATCCTAAATCTGAAATCGTACTGAACTAATCGAATTAATTGATTTTTTTAAAAATAACTTTTTAATTAATTAAACTGAACTTCTAATTTCATCTTTTAATTTAATTTGACTCATATTTTGATGAGCCCTAAATTTGATTCAATTTAATTAATTTAATTAATATTTTAAATCTGAAATTGAGTCGAATTAACCGATATTTAAAACAAAATGAATTTCAAAATTAGTCAAACGGAACTTCTAATTTTGATTATTAATTAGGTTTGACCCATATTTTCTTGAGCCCTATATCTAAGCCTTTGGATGGTTTGGATTAGATTAAGCACATCATGATGACGGATAAGACATTAGTTCACTAATAATTGTTGGACACTTAAAAAAAAATTAATAACGTTGAGTCTGGGGTGATGACTCTACGAAAATTTTCCACCGACCATCAAGATAAATCGGGAAGCACTCGCAGTGGGCAGTCCAGGAGCTTAGCATCCTTTAGTTGCGTGCCCCATTTAGAAAAAAATTCTTATAAATTCGTTATAGTTGAGGTTTGAATCATGAATATCTGAATAATAATTTAGATATTTACCATTGCATCATAACTCCGGAAGTCTCGTTGCATCATAACTCCAGAAGTCTTGTTGTTGGGCACTCAAGAGGCTTGATGTGAAGATAAGCGGATTGACACATTTCTCAAATGAGTATTCAATTCCCAAACAGTGCAAATAAACACTTACGGTACCCAAACCACTTTTGGTGTTGGACCATCCATGACCCATCTATACTTCTCGGATTTATCGGGTGACAACTCGGATTTATCAGGTGACAAATGAGAAACTTCTATGGACCAGATCAATCACCTCCACGTGAATGAACACCTGGGGCTTCATTAATACTTACTGGACGAGTTCAATTGGATTCGCTAGAGTTCTGCACCAGCTAGATTCTCCTCAAACAAGAACATATAGAAGAAAATATTCAAAGTTTATATTTGGACCTTCTAGCGAAACAATATATGAGAATAGAAATGTAAGTTTACAAATACAAAAAGCCAATTTTGTTGCCTTGTCTATGCTACTTTACAGTGAAATCGAGATGCAAATCATGAAAGACACAAGGGTGACAGCAAATGCAGATAATTAAATGCAGAGGCTAGACACATTGCACGACCATGCACTCAAAGCTAAAAACAATAATTCCTATCGGATCTGCCCAACAGAGTTTGCAAATACTTTGCAATAATGAGAGAATGGAATCACACGTCTATTTTCTCCTGGACCGTTTTATCTCCTTGTGTGGAAATGGGTTCCATCTTCTCCATTTTAGCAGTGTCGATAAAGGTTTTCGCTTCTAAGTCCAATGGTTCCACATTGGATGCATATGAATCACAATTTGTTGATGCAGAACGAACAGAGGTCTCAAGTGCCGTAACCTTTATAGTAGCTTCAGTAGTCTCAGGTTTAATAGATTGGTTTTCTATTTCAAGTTGCTCTGCTGCGTTCATTTCAGGTTTAGATAGCTTAGTTGAAGGTTCTTCAATTTCACGAGGTTCTGCTTCCTTTCTTTCAGCTTCGTATGCTACAGTAGCTTCTTCTGTTGTTCGTGATTCTCCTTGTTCCATTTCAGCTTTAGATCCCACAGTAGGTTCTTTTTCTATATCAGTGGGGTTTTCATTTGTACTTAGTTCTGCTAGCTTTGTTTCAGCATTAGCAACATGTGGCTCTGCTTCCTTAGTTTCTGGTTTAGAAACCTCAGTATGTTGTTCTTCTGTGTTATGTGGTTCAGCTTCGCTCATTCCAGCACTAGATACCTCCATGGATTGTTCTTCTATTTCATGTGGTATTGCTTCCTTCATGTCAACTTTAGATACTTCATCATGCTGTTCTTCCTTTTCATCTGGTTCCACTTCAGTTTCTTCTTTAGATACCTCAGTAGGTTGTTCTTCCAAGTTATGTGGTTCAGCTTTGTTCATTCCAGCAGTAGATGCCTCAATGGATCGTTCTTCTATATCACATGGTACTGCTTCCTTCATGTCGACTTTAGATACTTCATCAGGCTGTTCTTCCTTTTCATGTGGTTCCACCTCAGTTTCTGGTTTAGATATCTCAGTAGGTTGTTCTTCTATGTTAGGTGGTTCAGCTTTGCTCATTCCAACACTAGATACCTCAGTGGAATGTTCTTCTATTTCATGTGGCATTGCTTCCTTCATGTCAACTTTAGATACTTCATTAGGTTGTTCTTCCTTTTCATGTGTTTCCATCTCAGTTTCTGGTTTAGATACCTCAGTAGGTTCTTTTGTGTTATGGGATTCAGTTTCATCCTTTCCAGCGTTAGCTACCTCAGTAGATTGCTCTTCTGTTTCATGTGGTATTGCTTCCTTGGTGCTGATTCTAGATACTTCATTAAGTTGTTCTTCCTCTTCCTCTTCTGCCTCTGGGATTACAGATTTAGATAATTCAGTAGATTGCTTGCCTGTTTCATGCCGTTCTGCTTCCTTCTGTTCAAGTATAGATGTCACATTAGGTTGCACTTTGGTTTCATGTGGATTTTCCTCCTTCACTTCCACATTAGATATATCAACTGGATGTTCTCCTGCTTCATGCGGCACAGCTTCCTTCATTTCAAGCTGTTCTGGTTCATGCAGCTCAACTTCCTTCTTCTCAACACGGTGTTCTTCAGATTTGTGCGGTTCTTCTGTGTTTGTTTCAGGAATAATCTTAGTAGGGTGTTCTTCTGTTTCTTTCTTTTCCGCTTCAGTCATTTCCAGATTATATACCCTAGTATGTACTTCTTTCTCCTGTATGACTGTTTTGTCGATTGTCCTCGACTTGTCCACATCTTCCTTTGCTACCATAGGTTCTAGTAAAGTAGTTTCCGATGCAACACTTGTATCAGTCTTAGTCTCAGAGGGTCTGACCGTCTCTTCATTCTATGGAGAAAAAAATACAATTAGTATATATTTAAATGAGGTTATACGAACTTTGTTCGGTAAACATATTGAACATTTCATCCTGCAAGTATGTCACTTGTTAACAGTTATGATTGGAATGACAAACACTGACCTATAATGGAATCTAGAACTACACTGATACATAAAATTTCTTACAAGAAACTGAAACTTAGATCAGGACTATATCTAGATGGAATGCCTTTACAATTAGATGGAGGAATCAAGTTTAACAAGATAGTGAAACTTTTCTGCAAGCCACACTTGTAATCGCACTATTAGAGTTGATTGGCCACACTTATCCCAAAGGCTCGAGCTATTAGAGAAAGGATTAATTTATATTTATATCGTTAGCAGTTAGATATCTCAAACCCCATTATGGATACATTGATCGTTTCCTTTGACCAAAAAGAGAACAGAAGACCTGTAGAATTTTGTCGGCCAATATGCAGCATTTAGATTTAAAGTTCTAGGTGAAGAATAGCAATAGCAAGTTCAGTTGGTGAGTTTGTTAAAGTAATCCAACCAAGCTGTGAGATACAAAGAAACATCAAAGTAATCAAAAGTGGTAATCATGATCTATTTTGTTAAGCATGTGTGCATGTGCCAGAATTTGAGTATGAAAGATCTTTACAAGTAAAAAAAATAAGAAACGCCAGCTATCAATCAATCTTAGTGTCTCAGTTAAAGTTTAGAGGACAACCTGGAGTGATAAACACAACTAAAACAAATAGCACAATTGATATTTTGGATGCATAGTAATGAGACGGTAAGAGATTGTATCATTATAAAGGCTATGCCAATATTTGGTTGCTGCAGGAACTAAACTTACTGCCTCGTGTAAAAGTGGGAGTGGAACACTAAAAGTAACTATATGAATCCAAGATAAAACAACAATAAACCATGAAGCATAGAATTCAGGGATCTTGAGCAAAGTATTTCCTTCATGAGATCTTGAGCAACGAAGGTTAAAAAAAGTAATAAAAAAACTAAGTAGCACTAGAGAGAAAAGTAGACCTTGGTATACTCATTTGATCTGTAGTAAATTTTTGTGAATCTATGAATGTTTATAATGACATGTAATATGGTGAGCATTTATATTTGTACTTAGATTTACTAGTATAACTCAGGGCAACTATGCAAACTCTATGAATTCTGTGCAAATGACCAAAGCCAATTATTATGAAGAATCACCTTATTATTGTCAGTACTGAATCAGTTGCGATCAATGACAGCTTTCCATACACTAGATGTTGTCGTATTGCTGAGTTTATATGCTCATTTGAAATATTGTATTCCCAGAGAAAGGAAGAGAGGGGAAAACTACATGAATTCTGCCAATGTGTGATGAAAGTTCCAGATATGAACAACCTGAACTTAAGGATCTTACAAACACAAAATGCAAATTAGCTCTTTTTTCTGTTTAAATTTACAACTTGAGGGGTATGAAATAGTACTCCATCAATAACAATGCTGATCATTTGTAGAATGGTCGATGTGCCATGAAAACTTTGGAAGGAGGTGTTCTTCGTGAGTTCCATTGTTTCTTTGGTTAGAAAAGAAGCAGAAAAAACCAGAAAATTGACTAGTACAAAAAAATAAATAAAAAAAAGGAGAAGATTTATATCGATCAAACTGAAAGAAGGTTAAGATAAAGAAGCATGTTCCTCGATCTAGATCATATATATCTTAAATATTTTTTTACCAATTTATCTGCTTCAAAGAAGAATTACCAAACAGCTACTGTACTATAATTAGCATACTTTCAGATCATACTATTGTTTGCAAATGCAGAGAGCGAACCAATAATTCGCAAGCATGTGATCTCGCCTGACGAAATAAATGCAATCACTGACATCCAAATGATATGCATTTTGTCTTTTGTTTTCGCCATGCCAGTGGAGCCATTTACCAACCAGCGGCGTTGGGATGAAAACACTGACCCCTAACTACCAAAAGCAAAGGGATCGATGTTTATACACAGATCAACCAATTTTTCTCCTAATTAATGCGCAGAAATGGCGATCCAAAGAAGAAGAAAAAAATGAATCCAGCTTTTCCCCCTCACTTTCGGCCAAAAAGGGGAGGTTCTGACAGATTAATAACTGTACCGCACCTTGAACAAGTCGCCGAGCGATTTCCGGCGAGTCTCTTCGGGCGTCGATCCTAGGTCGGCGCCTTGTTCCCCGACGCCGTCCTCCGCGGTCGGATCCGGCGGCGGGGGGGCATCCGGTTGCGTCCTGGGCTTCGTCGCGCACGCTCCCATGATCCGGACCCTCGCTGTCGCCCTGCGATCGCTCTACCCGGCTGCTGCTGCTGCTGCTCCTGCGCCGCTCCGGTGAGCGAGAGATTGTGAGAAAAGAGGGACGGAAGTGTAAATTTAAGCGAGTGTGGGAGTGGCGCGAGCTGCGAGTCAATCCCGCTGTTTCCAGCAGCGTTTGGCTTCCAGCGCATGCTATTATTTTTATTCATAATGATGTGACGTGATTATTCTTACCTGAATGTGATTTACCCATAAATGGCGCACGCTGTCGCTCGCCGGACGGAAGGTGGGACAACTGGAAGGAACAGCAGGATTCAGCCGGGTTTACCAAAAAGTACCGATTCTCCAAAAGTGAAACGCCTTTCATCTTTTTTTTCTTTTATTTTTCTTTTTTCTTTTATTTTCTTTTTTTATTTTTTATTCATGTGTCTCAAACATCATTAGTAAATTTATTATTATGGCATCCATACGGAGACTCGTTCATTATCACATCCTTAACTCAAAATAAAAAATTTCACAAATCTTTTCTTCATATTTCTCTTTTTTTTATTTCTTTAAATATAAATAAAAAGATATTTAATAAATAAAATAATAATAATATAAACAAGAATCAAGAAGTGGCTCCATCGTCGTTTGCAAAATCACGATCCGGATCGTAAAATCGTACGATCCTATGATCCAGAAATCCAAAATCGATTCAGAATCGTGCAGAATCGCTTTTTGCAGTAGGATCGTAGCAGGATCGGTAGGATCGGTACAGAATCGGTAGGATCGGAGCAGAATCGATGGAAGCTTTGAAACATGACTCGGATTGAACCACGGGGTCTATAATATATCAAATCAAAGCTCATTCAGAAATCTTTAATAAATTTAAAAATTTATCCTTAACCATATTATTTCAAACTCAAAAAATATCATTTAAATCATTTTCGAATGTCTAGAAGATTTTATCTTTTTTTTATTATCTTTTTTTCATCTCATTAGGATTTTAAATTAATTAAACATATATTTAATTATTTTTAAATTAGTTTTTTTATCAATAATATTCTGTCATTTCTTTTCTTCAAAATAATAAGTTTTTGAATGCATATTGTCTAGTATTGTGTGATATCAACCAGTTTTTAGAAGATTATTTCCGACGTTCATATTTTAATCAAAGGATTTAATAACTTCTGTTATATACGTTAGGTGTTTTGTTGATCTTTAAATTGAATTATCTTATAAACCAAGGAAATATTTTTGATATTGAATATGTTATTATTATTATTGTGTTAATAGAAATTTTATATTCTTTCATTTTATGATATGAAAAATATAAATATTATTACTATGCGAGAATGATAGTTGAATTATAAGTTAATTTAAATTTGTACATGTAGTAATATAATTTAAGTGTTGAGTGTAAATGATTGTATATATATACAAAATTAGTTATTTATTTATATGTAAATGAATTTTTAGGTATTTTTTCTAATTATTAATCATGTATGATAAGATTTTAAAGGATTTTGGTAGGATCGTACGATCTTACGATCCGATCCTAACCGATCCGATCCTGACCCTAAATCAATTCTACGTAAGATCACGATTCTACAAACTATGGCTCCATATTCACGGAATTACTTCCTCGAAATGAATGATGGAGTTCTCTTCAACTATATTCAAGAGCTCCCATTCCATTAAAATGTAATAAATATTTGATAAAGAATTTATATTAGACAATATTAATTTGTTTCATTGCATCTGTATACAACTATAAGATTATAATTATTATATAATTATAGTAGTTGTCATAATTACTATATAATGGTAAAGTTATGATTTAGTATTTATTATAATTATACAATTGTAACAATTATAATTTTATAGTTGGTAGAATATAATCTTGGCTATCGACTAATGTTGATCAATATTGAAGAGATGAAGTGCTACTATAACATAATTTTTTATATTGATCAGAATTGAAGTATGTATAGTAACTATAAAACGTAATTGCATTCATAACTACTACTACTACTATTATAATAATAATAATAATAATAATAATAATAATAATAATAATAATAATAGTTTTTAAAAGTAAAATGTATAAATGAGATGGTTTTTTTATAATAAATTCAAAACATGATTTTTATAAAAAGAGGCGTGTTTTCTTTTTGGCCATTTCTTCTTTTATCTTTTTTATTTTATTTTATTTTTTGTGTGCGAAAGATGATTACATTTGGATTTGGCATTAACACTCCACTAAAATTTGATAAAGAATTTATGTTAGACAATATTAATTTTATGTTATTTAGATTTGGGACTCCATTTTTATTATTAAAAGGTCTTATCCCATCTTTTTACATTTTATATTTTTATATTTTGAAACTATCATTTTTTTTTTATACTATTGTAAAAATTATGAGATTATAGTTGCTACTCAATTGCAGTTAAGATTCTATAGTTATTATTGCAGTTATAATTTTATTATATTCTCATAGTAGTTAGAAAATGATATTAATTGGTTGACTAATATTAATGAGAGTTATATATATATATATATATATATATATATATATATATATATATATATATATATATATATATATATATATATATATATATAAAATATGAGATCATAATTGTTACAAAATGGAAAATAAAGGTAGTTTTTAAAAAGTAAAAATATAGATATAAGATGTTTTTTTTATGATAATAGAAAAAGACGTGATTTTCATTAAAATGAGGATTAGATAATTCAACTTGATTGACCCGCTTAATTAGTTACCTACTCAACTGGACTGATAGAGTGATTGGCTCGCTAAATTGGTAAATTAATCAAATGAATAAGACTAAACTAACCTACTTATAATTGAAGTATATGATTTGGTTGATAATTTTGACCTGATCAAATTAATCAACTTAACCAACCTACTCAATCTAATTGATGGCCTGAATTGGAGCTAACTTAATTAGTCAACTCAACTAACTTTGTTATAGTGTGTGATGATCCATGTCAAGAACATTACTAAGAAATTTCACATAATTTTAATACCTCACCTCTATTTTCTTTTAATCAAGGTGTCCAGACGTTCACAGATCCGACTAGTCTTGAAGGTGAGGAACTCTCCTCCCTTTTGCTCACTGAGCAAATTTAGAAGTGCTCTCAGTAGTGTGTTAACAACCGACTTCCATAGTTCATCCATTAGGGTTGCGCAGGCTCTGAATTGAGTACTCGAACGGTGGATCCCTTAACACAATCTTTTTCTCCAAATTAAGTGTCTATGTATGTCTCAATTGAGGATTGATCCATGACAAGTATCCACCTTGATACCTCGCGGCTACACCGTGCCCTGGGGCCAAGACCCCACCTCTATGCTGCAACCTATGATGTGTATGCATCACCTTTGGAATTCACTTTTTTATCATCAACTTACAAGAAACAATGAGACAAGCCTCTACACACCCAACCAATTGTTACTCACACGATAAAAACTTTGGAGAAAATAAGAGGGAGAAATTAATATTGCTCTAATAAAATTTATTTATATATCTTGTTAGAAAGAGTCTTAGGATGCAAATGAAGTGTCACAATGTACAAAATTCTCACCTTGCCTCATCTACACCCTCGCCTTTTTCTCAATCTCACAAAGGAATTCTCGATAGTATCTTATCTACGCGAAGGTTCTCAATTCATGTTGCTAAATACTTTTGACCTTTCACCTTACTCACAAAGGATCATGATACAGGCTATTCAGGCTATTCAATCTATTCAGAGTTGCCACGGGTACAAATGACATCAATTGACGTGCGGCATGCTGAGCTGGCTATTAAAGTCAAGGGAGGTCAATAGGACCGTCCCCTCCATAGCGGCTTCCTCCTTGATCGGCAACTTCCGTCGAACGATCAACAACTTCTGTCGCCGGACTTGCCAGTCTCCCTAGCCGAGATGACTCGTCACTCATTTCCGGTGAAAATTGACATGCCAATCTTTCCTGATTGATTAGCAACACATGAGTCCTACCATTAATACACAGGGAAGATAGAGTTGAGAAGATATTAGGGTATTTTCAATATAAGATTTATGAGAGGTTTATAAAATCTAAAAGGCTGAATAAAATATCTTGAATCATCGTAAAAGTAAAGTTTGAGGTTTGTAGTTTAAGAGCATTAGTAAAAGGATAGTGCTAAATAATTAAAATCTTATCAGCCATAATACATTTAATTTTGTAAGCCATCATCAAAGATATTTTAATAATATCATATTTATATATTAATTACATGTATACATTATAATTCATTTCTAGCTAGTCAAATTTTGGCCAACAAAATTTACTGTTAGTGAAAATACAAATTTACTTTTTTATCTTGAATTTGATGTAGTATGTATGAAGTCATGTAACTCATGCTATGAATGAGATAAAAAAAATCATTTAGAGTTTTAACAGGAGATATTTTAATAAGCTTTCATATTATTGATGTGATATATTGAAATAATGAAAAAAAAAAAATCTTATTTAGAGCTCAAATCTTATTTGGAGATGTCCTTATGCACCATTAGTACATAGGTAAGACAAAAAGTTGAGAAAGACATTATGCACAATTAATACAGAAGATAAAGAGTTGGGAAGACATTATGAAAGAGACTCACTAATGTAGAAGGAGGTATGCTTTGGGAGCAAAAAAAAAAATTACTACTATTCATCTTCCTTGACGAATTCATCGTCTTCCCTCTAAGACTGACTTAAATATTAGAGGATCGAAGTCGGTCCCTCAGTTTTTGTCCTAACCTCTCTTGCATTCTTTTACTCTTCACAAGTCTTTTCCGACAACCTCTTTGTCTTCAAGTTTGTGGTGATTTTATCAATACCTCTAAATCACCGATGACTTTTTCGTTGACGTGCCTCATAGTAAGATTAGATAATAACTCATGTTTCTAGGCATAATTTAATTCACTACGGAAGTAAATACTATTTTGAATTATCTCATATCCCTTATCAATAAAAATTGCTCAATGAATAATCCACATAAAACTCATATTTGATCTCCTAATTTATCTAGCCAAATTTAAAAAAGAATGAAGAAATTATAATATATTTTCTTAAATACACAAAATAAAAAATTCATTATAATTGTTGAAGAAACTATAATAAGGATTATTGCTTAATAGGTATGAATATTCTAAAAGTTGGTATCTGACTATAAGTTATATTCCGGATTTAACATAGACAAAATAGGGAATGTCATTGTCATCTATCTGTTATTATTTTTAATGTATATATTAGATGATGACTCAAAATATAAAATCGATTTTAACCCATTACAAGCCCAATTAGTCCTTTTCGGCCCAAGTTGCCTTATCGAAAGACAGTCCGGAAGATGAACCCTAGATTCAAGTGAAGGAGCGCAAAAATTAAGCGTCCTCTAACCTCCGGCGATCTCACGAATACTCTATACGGCGGTCCAGAGCGGAGAGAGTGCTCAATTCCTGCAGAGATGAGTGCATATATCTCCAGGAACGTGCTCAGATCACGGGAATGGAGTCATCGGCTGCCGCCGATCCGTTGCGTACTGTTCCATTCCTCTCCGACCTCCCTCTCCAGGCGCAGCTCCGATCGATCGGATAGCGAGGTCAGTGGTTGAACTCCTCTCGGCTTTAGTTTCTGCATGAACTTTATTTTTTTTCCCCTGCTTGTTTGCTTGGGCTTTTGGCGCTCGTTTTTACACGAAATTCTGAATCTGAGAGAGAGAAGAGAAAAGGTCCTCAATTTTTAGTCAACCTTGGGTTTGTATAAATTGATTCGTTGCCAAAAATGTATATTTTTTTAGGCTTTTTGTATGCTGTCTCTAACCTTCAAACATACTGATATATCTCCAGTGTTATCTCTTCCTTTTAGCATCCGTAAATAAATGGAGATTTAAGGAAGAAAAACAGAACTGAATAGTATGAGTTTCATGCTAAAGTTGTAGCTGTATAATTTGCCTGCTGAAACACTCCACTGTCTTCGAATTGAGAATTTTCAAAGATGCATCCGTTTAACTGTGGTAAACTCATTATTTTTTCTCTTACATATGGCAAATGCATATCGAAGCTTATCTATCTAAAAAATTCAATTATTAGCTTGATCTTACAAATCACAATAATTGTGTTACACTTGACTTTTCTTACATACATTCCTGTATTTATCTCTGTAACAATCCGTCCATTAACAGAATAAAATCAGGTTTTCAGTCCGTCTAAAGCGATCAGATGCAAGGACAGCTGTTAGAAATATCTGTCTCAATGGAACTTCCTCCAAGCAATACATTCAGGTACAACAGGCCAATTTCGAATATTCAATTGTCACTTTGTCTATGCATCCTTGGCATCCCAACAGTGACACCACCTCTACTGCAGTTGCAAAAATGGTTCACTGAAAGCAATCTTCAGAACAATGATTGCATATAATGCCTCCATTAGTAATTACGTTATTCTCTTCAAAGCAGATGGGTTCCTAATCTGGTTTATGTGAAACATAATGCAAATGTGATCTTCATCAGTAATTGTGGATGTTCTCTATTGATGCATTCTTTTAGAGCAGCTAGGTTCATCTAACTTTGGCCTTATTTGAGTCATTGAGAGAAATATTTGCAGGGTGAAGATATTGGTTGGTTTGGTAACAGAAAAGGCAGTAGAAATTTCAAGTTACAGGACAATATGGGTGAATCAAACAAAAATCAACGGCCAAAGAGTAAAGATAAATCAAAATATCAAAGAGTATCAGACTGTTGGAAAAGTAAACATGACAAAAACAGGCGTAAGTTACTTTTCTGCAACAAGTTCTTACTGAAATTTAATCTTGGTTTCACCATTGCTTTACACAGTTCGATTATTTAAATACCAAGGGTTAATACAAGTTTTTTTCAGAATCAAAATACTATGTAAAAATGGTGATTGTAATATCCTAGAGTTTAATTTAGGAAAAAAAGGAAATATATTTGAAAAATTGTACATAGGTTTAAATTTAAAGATTGAATTGCAACAAAGGATAAATTACATAAATGATACATAAACTATGTCTTAGTTTTCAGAGAATTGTAAGTAATTAAAATGAGGTGCAGAACACTTTCTTTTGCTTTTAAAGCATGATAAGTAGTAGCTGCTAAAACTCAACTTAAGGGAGAAATCTAAGTAATTGAAAGGAGGTGAAGAACAGCTGAATCTGCAGCAACTTTGCCTGGAACAAGTATTGGTGTTGCTACAGTTGGGCAGGTTTATTATGTAAACATATTGTCTACTTTCCTTGCATTCATTCTGTTACCCTAGATAATTCTTGGCACAAACAAACAATCTTCATGCTGTTTAGATAGGCAACGTGGGCAGAACTTTGATGATGATGATGATGGTGGTTATGAGCATCATAGTACCAAGTTCAACAGATTTGGTGGACAAAGATCTTTTACATGGTCTTTTAATTCAGACGAAAAACTTCATTTCAACAATTTTTGTGGTGGATTTGAGTGGAGAGATTGTTCACAGAAGGCTAAATCAAGGACTCGGATATGGAATGAAAGTGATCTCGAAGAAGAAGAAGAAGAATCAATTGATGTAAGATTGCAATCCCATAGAAGAGTTCTGGAATTGCCACTGACAGGTCCCTTGACACTAGATGCTATCAAATCTGCGTAAGTTGCTTTCTAGACAAAACTAACTTAGTTTTAAGTTTCTTTGTTTCCATTTGCAATTTCTGATATTCTACAAGTTCATATCTGACTTACTCTTGCCAGTTTCCATGCTCATGCTTTAAAGTGGCACCCTGACAAGCATGGAGGCCCTTCTCAGGTCTGCTTCTCAATATTTAGCACAAGTGTATTTGGGTTTTATTTGAAATTTTCTTTGCAGAAGTCATGCTTTTTTCTTAATAATTTTGGCATCTCTAGATTTCAAGTCACTTAGTCCAACTTTGTCCTCTATAGTTTACAAAATGAATTCAAGTTATCACAACATCAAACCAATAACCTTAATGCTTTCTCTTGAACCTCTAGTGTGATATTAAGAATTCATTTTTTTGAGAAGTTACAAGAAGTACCATTAATTCAATTTATTTATATATCTGTATTGTCTAAATGACAAAAAAAAAAACCCTTAGTCATCTAATTGACCGCTTGCTACCTTTATTGATTAGTGATTGTTGGACTAAATGATGACACGTGAACTGGAAGGGGCATAGTGAAACACGATAAACTTCAAAGTCTAATTGATTTAAAAAAACCCTTAAATATTTAGTTGCTGAGAGGAAATGTGTACCTATAAATTTACTACACAAGCTCCTATGGTAGACAAATGGATTTGGTTTCCCGTGGTGGTTTTTTTCTCGACTACAAAAATGTTTTGCATTGGGATATGCATTTTTGGGATCACATTGCTGGGTACTCTTGTGTTTGTGCTAATTGTGAACTTATTACCCTTTTTTGTTTCGCATCGAGGCTATTTTTAAAACACCTTGAAGGAGAATAATCTTTTGTTACTGCAGGTTATAGCAGAGGAAAAGTTCAAGGTTTGTGTCGATGCATACAACACGCTTCGCAATGCCCTAAAATGAAGCAGAGATTGTGCACAACACTCATCAATTGCTAAAGAAGAAGCTTGCACATTTCCATTTTAGCTGCACGTCTTCTTTTTTCACAGTTGTTCTATGGTGGAGTTGTATCGCAAGTTGTAGGACACTAGGGCTTCGAGACTGTTGTTTAGGATCAGCCACAGGAAGAGATAAGGGATGTAGATCGCTTACTATTTGATGCGATGTAATTATCTTTAAAATGCCTGATATTGCCAGGAAACACATACATCCAACTATAAACATTTACATTCTTCAATACAAGTGATGCATAATTATCCTCCATGGATTACGGGCATGTCTCATTTTGCACTCCTGTGGCGCTCCATGATCGATTGTAACTTTTCTTTTCAATTGTAAGTACATTCCAGCATCATGATCTAATAATCTTCAATAGTAGAAAATAGTACATATAAGGAATTCATTAGCATTCAGCAAGACCATAAGTTTTTTTTTATATATATATTTTTTTTATATTTTAGGTATCTTAATTTCGCCCTACTAATTTTGAAAATAGAAAGTTTTTCTTTTTGATTGATAAATTTATACGGATTTGGAGATTAATTTCTAGAAAATTCTTTTTTTTTTATTGAGATTTGAATTGTAATTCTCTAATTTGTTCCCCTAAATGAAGCCGCCTATATTTGCACATATTGTCCAAAGTGTAAGGCGGAAAAAAATACTCAAGGGTCTTGGGATTTAAAGCGCAAGGTGAAGCACGGGCTTTAGGAATATAACATAATAAATAAAGAAAAATGATGTGCAGAGAGAAAGAATCTCATAGAGAAGTTCAAAGATAGACACATAAAGTGATGGACCCATAAAAAGTGAAAATGGTGGGTCATAACTTTATATGTTTATTCCTAAACTTTTCTCTGAGATTTTTTTTCACTCTGCGTATCATTGCTCATGAATAAAAGGATTATTGTATTTATTAAAAATCTTTAAAAATATCTTTGAAAAATCTAAATAACTATAAACAAAATATTCTTTGATAAAGTTATAGATTATTGAAAATCAAAATCTTTGAAAATATAATAGATGAAATATCAAATATCAAAATAATCATCTTCTTCATCTTCATTGTCTAAATCTATGTCATCAGCTCCATCGCTTGATTTGTATCCATCAGTATCTTCTTCTTCAATTTCATCATCAAGATTAATTTCTTCTTCATTTACAAGACTAGTTTAAACTGAAAATTATTTTCTTTTTGTTGATGCAGATGATGATGACCCTTTTGAAGAAGACACACTTCGAGATCGAAAGTCATATGCACTTTCACCAACCCTAAATGCTAGTGCTACATCACTCTAACACAAATCTTCACCTTCATTGTCTTTATCACTATCATCCAATTTTCCCAACAACCAGTCATTACTATTATCTATCTCTAACAAAGAAATATGATCAATTTTATCTCGCATGTCATATCTTCTCCTCAAAGCTCTATTGTACTTGATATATATTAAATCATTCAATCGTTGTTGAGACAACCTATTTCTTTTCTTATAATGTATTTAAAATAAATAAAAGTAAAAAGTTAAGTCCATAATATAAATTTTAATATATATTAAAAAAACTCCAACTTACATATTCAAAAACACTCCAATTACATTCATAACCTGAAGAAGAGCATGTGAGGTTTAAAATCTTCCTTGCAAATATTTTTAATTCAAGCGTTGATGCACCATAAGAAGACCACCAATTAGCTTGAGATACAAAAACATATAAATTATAAGATTAACTTTATTACGATAATACCATCTAATATTGATATTGCACAATATATGATTTACAAATTTACCTGGTGATTTTAAAGTTCTTTGTCGGATATCCATTGAGAAACCAAAAAGTTCTGCTTTCTTGTATTTTTTCAATTGATTTGTGATCTTATCTTATAAATCCTCACCTCTCACCAATCTAGATATGAACTTGTACAAACCCTCAATTACTTCTGTATCATTTTCTATGTCAGAGTTTGAGTAAAAACACTCTAGATTCAAGAAATATCCGGCTACGTGCAAAGGTCGATGGAGTTGAACGTTCCATCTTTTGTCAATGAAGTCAAAAGCGCTGCAATATTTCTGATAATTATGTTGGTGCAGGGAGCACCAGACGATCGAATCCGTGTTTTGATTATGGCAAAGGGCTCAAAGTTAAGATGTATTGTGATCTAACAAGCGTGAATGAGCTTACAGGAAAGTCTTAAGTATTCTTAGGCAAAAGTCTTAGTGGATTCTAGGAAGGTGGAAAATCCTAGGGGGAGGTAACCCTAGGTTATGAAAAGTCATACCTGCGGTTAGGCAATGAAGTTCTGGTCTGAGGGACTGGGTGAAGTTTTTTCGGATCGAGCAGTTTGAGTGAAATTCCAGAGTCGGGGGCTCTAGGTGAAAATTCTGGTGGTCGCGGACCAGGCGAAAGTTTGGACGGGTCATGGAGCGGATGTTCAGCATGAAGACCTGAAGTCTCAGACACTGAGTAAAAGTCCAAATGGTCTAGAGGACCTGCCTGGTAAAAGATAACTTCTCCTGAGAGGAGTAGGTGAGGATGCGTTCCACGTTGAGGGAACAATAGGTGTCGATTCAACTTAGGATTTTTGGGGAAATCTGAAAGTCAGAACCGGACAGTCCGAAGACTGTCAAAACTGATTTTACTTCACATGTTATTTGCCTATTTTCTAAACTTTGTTTTGTAGGAAACTGACATTTTGTAGGTTGAAGTTTCAGCCTTGATCGGCCGACTGAACCTCTAGATCGGTTGACCGAACCCCCAAGCAAAAGGATCAAATTTCCAGAGAGTTAATCGGGTTCGACCAAGGGATCGGTCAATCGAACCTTGGGTTCAATCAACCAAACCGTGGGTTTAGTCGACCGAATCGTGGATAGATGCTAACTCGATCGAACCGGGTTGATCAAACCAGATAAGCTAGCGAGGAAATCAGGATCGGTCGATCGAACGACAGGATCGGTCGATCGAACGAAGGCTCCATCTGAAGTGACAGAATTTGGACGGGAAGCTGGGCAGGTGCAGAAGGTTCGGAATATCAAACACCTGGATCGGTCGACCGATCAGCGTCGAGTCAAATAGTGATTTAGAGATCAGTGGATCTGGATCAAGTTTGTCTCGATAAAAAATAATAAAAGGGACCTCGACCAACACTTCGAGAACTGATACTGAACGACTTCTGCTCTCTTGTGCGTTGCTCCAACGCTACTCCGACAATCGACGAACAACTTCTAATCCTTTGTTGTCGGTAAACTTTGTTGTTAATTCCAAACTTGTACTTGCCATCTTTTGTAAAGATTTCTCGAGCTTATAATGATTTCCCAACAAAAGCGATCAACAATCGTGGGCTTTGGAGTAGGAGTCGTCACAAGATCCGAACCAAGTAAAAGAAACGTGTCAACTATTGCTTTATTTTCTTTCTTTCTTTCCTATCTCTATTCTGCTACGTTTTACTCTGAGATTGTTTTAAAAGAATGCGATAACCACGAGCACTATTCACCCCCATCTAGCGCATTGATCCTACAATTGATATTAGAGTAGGCCGCTCTGAATTAGTGAAACAATCAATCGAGCGGGGGTTTTTTTTTGAAAAAGAAAATTGTGTATTGTTTGTGTTTAAAAAAAAATTCTTATGCCTTTCTTTTTTTCCCTCCATTTTTTTTTAAAATTTCACTTTTATTTTTTCACCATTATTTAGAGTTGGCGAAATATCGCATTTAACAAAATTTATCATAATATTTATTATTATTATTTTATTATTTTTTTCTTGAAATTCATGAAACACCCTTATTTTACTTTTCTCCAGCACTACTAATCCAAGACCAAGTTTTGGGACATTTGTCATTTTTTATTGTGTGCAAGATTTTCTTAATGGCCCACCAAGAAGGCTACAGTAATGCTCGCCCACCACTATTTTTCGGTGAAGATTTTAGGTACTGGAAAGACCAGATGGAGTGCCAATTGAAGACCCAAGTGGAGATATGGATTATAATCCATACCAGATTCATACTCCCCACAGAAGAAGGTGTGCCCATTGCCTGTGACAAGTGGGATGCACAAACAAGGAGAAAAATCGAAGCTGATGCAAAAGCAACATGTACTCTCCTATATGGACTGTCAAATAAAGAGCTTGATCGAATTGGAAAGTTCAATAACGCTAAGGAGCTTTGGGAAAAATTGATTGAGCTTCATGAGATTTCGTCAAAACCAGATGACTAAGTTGAACCTGAGTTCGATTCTGAGTATGAATCCTCATCGTTAACCTCTGAATTAGACTCAAAGGAATCAGACTGATTTCATAGCACTGATGACCAAGGAAGAGATAGCTGAATCTGAGTCCAAATTCGAGATGCCAACAGTCAAGGGGGAGAATCCTATCATGGATCTAAAAGGTAAAATTGTAAATTCAAATTTTAAATTTCACATAACTTATTTTAAGTGTAGGGAGAGACAACACCACAGAAACCAGTACCCTACTTGTAAGATTCAGACGACACAACTAGAGGAGAAGTAGAAATCGATGCTAGGAGTCCGGAAAGGGAAGGAGCACATTGAATGCTTCAAGTGCAAACGGATGGGTCACTACAAAAGTCAATGCCTAAAAAGAAGATCCAAAAACCCATGGGGAGAAATCAAAGTCAGTAAATTTACATTATATGAAATTCAATTTTTGCAACACATGTCGGTACCCTAACTAATCCTGATTGCTCTAGTTTAGATTTTTCTTGAAAATTAGATATGTATGCTAATAATACAATGAATAATGTTGATTCAAATAAGAATAACTCAAAATTATTTAATAAAGATAAGAAATTAACTTTTATAAAATTAGTAAATTAAAATAAAAAATTAAAAGATAAAATTGATAAATTAGAAAAGATTATTAATAACTTAAGCAATTCACAAAATCTAGACTTGGGTTATAAGTCTAAGGTGAAACTTAAACTTTACAAACCAAGCTATAATCAAGTGCCTTTTAATTATGAAACTAATCAATAAACCATAAATTAATAACTTAAACTCAACTTAAAAGGTTAACTTAAACTTGTAACTTAAAATTAACTAATAAGTGCTTGACTTGTTTGATCAATGCATAATTACTATGAACATGCATATAATTAATTAATTAATTAATAAATATCAGTCATGATTACTAATTGCTTAATTTAAAATGTTTAGATAAGGACTTAAGCTTGATCTACACTTGACCAGTTAGACCTAGGATTTTCAGGAAAAAAAATTAAATATTTAATTTCTTTAAAAGACTTTGTCTAGAAGTGGTTGATAATCCAATACCTAAAAAGGTCTAGATAAAGATTTTCAATTCTCTAGATTAAAATCAACTTCAAAATTAAGAGTAACTCCATCTCACACAAACTCATAAACTAAACATGTTTGATAACTTAGAAAGAGTGAGATGGAAAATCAGGAAAATAGATAATTACTTTTATCTTATTTTTTTCATGCTCGGACTCTAAGACCCTTAAACTTAGATAATTTACTTAAAATTTTTTTAAGGCATTAATCAAGGGAAAGGGAAAGTGAAAGGAGTTAAGTTAAACATTTTTTTTGTTTGTTATTTTTTTTTTCTCAAAGTATTTTTTAATTAGTTAATATTTTTCAAAATATCAAAATTAAATATCTCTTTAACTTAAAGTATTTTTTTTTAAAATTTAAAAGTTAATTTTTTTAAAAGTATTTTTGAAAAAGGAAGTTAAGTTTTTAAATGTTTAAATATTTTTGAAAATAAAGTTTAAATCATTTTAAAAAAAAGTAAGTTTAAATATTTTTTTGGCTAAGGTTGTTTTGAATATTTTCAGATAAGTACTTAACAAAGTTTTTTTTTAATCTGTAACTGTTGGTTGCTACTCGGAAAACCTATAGGTTCCACTGTACAAAAATTTTGTACAAAGGTCTGAACCTTTTCCTAGCTACCATGTGTTCTTTTAAATTAAATTTTGGATCGCCTGCGGAACTTAACACGTTTGATCCAAAACTTAATCTATTTGTTCTTTTAGGTTTTGACTTGGATCTCCTGCGGAACTTAACACGTTCGACCTAAGTCTCCTTAAGTTATTAATTCCATTAAATATTAATTTCCATAATTGGTTCCCAGTACTGACGTGGCGAGGCACATGACCTTCTTGGATATGGGAGCAACCACCACCGACTAGACAAAACCTTTTATAGAAATCTAATATTTAATTTCCTAAAATAACTTTAGGTTAACCAAAGAGAACAATCAAATCACAAGGAAAAGAAAAAACAAAAGAACACAACATCGAAAAACATATTCGAAATTCTAGAACGTAAGCCTCTTGTATTTGGTATTATTTCCATAAATAACTAGCATGATGCGGAAAGAAAAATTACTAGTTATACCTTGTAGAAAAACCTCTTGATCTTCTACCATATTCCTCTTCTAACCTCGGACGTTGTGTGGGCAACGATCTTCCGAGATGAGAAACCACCAACCACCTTTTTCTCCTCCTAGCTAGGTTCGGCCACAAAGAAAGAAGCTTCACCAAGGAAGAAAATCAAAACACTAACCAAGCTCCAAGAGATGCTAGCTTCCTCTCCTTCTTCTTCTTCTTCTCCAAGTAGTATCCGGCCACCACAAGAGCTCCAAGCCTTTGAGAGAGGTTCGGCCACCACAAGAGGAAGAGAGGGAGATGATGATGATGGCCGGCCACACCAAGGAACAAAAGAGGGAGAGAAAATAATAGAGGTTGTGTCTCATGAAGGCGCCCCTACCCCTTCTTTTATATTCCTTGGCCTAGGTAAATTAGGAAATTTAATTACAATAAAATTTCCTAAATTTCCTTGACATGATTTAATTGAGAAAAATAAAATAAAATTTCCCAAATCAAAACCAATGGCCGGCCACATCAATGAAGGAAAAAATTAGACAAGTTTTAATCAACAATTAAAACTTCCTAATTTGTTTCTGGAAATTTTAAAAATAAATTTTCTCTTTAAAAATCTCTTCATGGTTGATAAAAGGAAATTTCTATAATTTTAATTTTATCAACATGTGAATAATTTTAAAGAGAAAATAAAATATCTCACCAATCTACAAATAAGGAAAGAGATCTAATCTCTTTCTTTTATCTTTTGTAGATCTTTTACAAGAGAGATATTTTAATTTTAATTCTCTTTAATAAATTATTTCTTCCACATAATAAAAATTAAAATTAAAATCCCTTTTAAATTTAATTTGGCCGGCCCCCACTAGCTTGGGTTCAAGCTAGGGCCGGCCACCCAATTTTATACCTAGGCCGGCCCTAGCTTGGTTCCCAAGCTAGTTTGGCCGGCCCCCTATTGGTGGGTATAGAAGGTGGGTATAGAACTCTATAAATAAGAGGCTACGATAGGGACCGAGAGGAGGAATTAGTTTTGGTCTCCCGATAAAATTAAGCATCCTGTGTTCGCCCCGAACACACAACTTAATTTTATCAATAATAATTTATTCCACTAGAGAACTATTATTAAACTACCGCACCAATCCCAAATTACATTTTTGGGCTCCTTCTTATTATGAGCGTGTTAGTCTCCCTGTGTTTAAGATATCGAATGTCCACTAATTAAGTGAGTTACTAACAACTCATTTAATTAATATCTAAGTCCAAGAGTAGTACCACTCAACCTTATCGTCATGTTGGACTAAGTCCACCTGCAGGGTTTAACATGACAATCCTTATGAGCTCCTCTTGGGGACATTATCAACCTAGTATCTCTAGGACACAGTTTCCTTCTATAATCAACAACACACACTATAAGTGATACCATTTCCTAACTTATCGGGTTTATTGATTCATCGAACTAAATCTCACCCATTGATAAATTAAAGAAATAAATATCAAATATATGTGCTTGTTATTATATTAGGATTAAGAGCACACACTTCCATAATAACTGAGGTCTTTGTTCCTTTATAAAGTCAGTATAAAAGAAACGATCTCAAATGGTCCTACTCAATACACTCTGAGTGTACTAGTGTAATTATATAGTCAAGATAAACTAATACCTAATTACACTACGACCTTCTAATGGTTTGTTCCTTTCCATTTTAGTCGTGAGCTACTGTTTATAAGGTACTGATAACATCATCTTCTGCATGTGACACCACATACTATGTTATCTACAATATAAATTATATGAACAACTACAAACAAATGTAGATAATTTGACCAAATGTGATTCTTTATTCAAAACAAATGTTTACAAAAGCTTAGGCTTTCAGTATACACTCCAACAATCTCCCACTTATACTAATGACTAAGCTGCCATATCTTCTACCATACATCTGATTCCCATTCCTTCCACATGCCGATCGAAAGCTTTCGCTAGAAGGGCCTTAGTGAAAGGATCTGCCAGGTTATCCGCTGATGCAATCTTGGCGATGACAACTTCTCCTCGCTTCACGATATCTCGTATCAGGTGGTACTTGCGCTCTATATGTTTACTTGCCTTATGGGCTCGTGGTTCCTTCGAGTTTGCAACTGCACCACTATTATCACAATAAATTGTGATGATTTTGGGCAAACCAGGAATCACATCTAAGTCCATTAGAAAATTCCTGAGCCATACTGCTTCTTTAGCTGCCTCAGAGGCTGCTACATACTCAGCTTCCATGGTTGAGTCCGAAACGCATTTCTGCTTAACACTCCTCCATGAAATGGCTCCACCTCCTAAATTAAACACATAGCCTGATGTAGACTTACTATTGTCCCTATCTGATTGGAAATCTGAATCCGTGTAACCCACAGGGAGCAAATCGTCTGCTTGGTAAACTAGCATATAATCTCTAGTCCTTCTCAGGTACTTTAATATATGCTTTACCGCAGTCCAATGTCCTTGTCCAGGGTTACTCTGATATCTGCTGACCATGCCCACGGCAAAACAGATATCAGGTCTCGTACATAGCATTGCATACATTAGGCTTCCTACAGCCGAAGCATAAGGAACTGCTTTCATGTCCTCTATCTCTTTCGACGTCTTTGGAGACATCTCTTTAGATAGAGCTGCTCCATGTTTAAAAGATAAGAAACCTTTCTTGGAATCCTGCATGCTAAAACGAGCAAGGATTGTATCTATATATGAAGCTTGGGACAAACACAACATTCTTTTCTTACGATCCCTTATAACTTTGATCCCAAGAATGTGTGCACAATCTCCTAAGTCCTTCATATCAAATTGTTTGGACAACTATACCCTTACGCCTGATAATACCTTGACATTGTTGCCAATTAACAAAATATCATCTACGTATAGTACAAGAAATACCACCAAGTTTCCGTTACACTTCTTATATACACAAGACTCATCCGGACTTTGAATAAATCCATATGACTGGATTACTTCATTAAACCGGATGTTCCAAGATCTTGAAGCTTGCTTTAGTCCATAAATGGACCGATTGAGCTTGCACACTAGATGCTCTTTGCCTTTTTCAATGAACCCTTCTGGTTGCTTCATATGGATGTTCTCTTCAAGACTTCCATTAAGGAAAGCTGTCTTGACATCCATTTGCCAAATCTCATAATCCATATGAGCAGCAATGGATAAGAGTATCCGGATAGACTTAAGCATGGCCACCGGTGAAAAAGTTTCCTCATAATCGATTCCCTCTTTCTGAGTGTACCCTTTCGCAACAAACCTAGCTTTGAAGGTTTCTACCTTCCCGTCTGCCCCTCTTTTCCTTTTGTAGATCCACTTGCATCCAACGACTTTTACACCATCAGGTGGTTCTACAAGCTCCCAGACCTTATTAGAGTACATAGACTCTATTTCAGAATTCATTGCCTTTTGCCAAGATGCTGCATCTATATCTTGGAGTGCTTCATCATATGTTTGTAGATCAGGTTCATGTTTACCCGGGATCAAGTCCGAAGACTCTCCCAAAAACATGAATCTTTCAGGCTGCCTTACAACCCTCCCACTACGACGAGGCACTGTCTGTGGTTGTGTATCATGTGTGACACGTGTTGCAGTCTCTTGTGGTACTTCATCTTGTACTGTTGGTACTGAAGTAGACATGTCCTCTCTAAGTTCTTCCAAAACAACTTTGCTACTGGGCTTGTGATCCATTATATAGTCTTCTTCTAAAAACTGGGCATTGGTGCTAACAATGACCTTCTGGTCTTTAGGACTATAAAATAAATCACCTTTCGTTCCTTTGGGATATCCTACAAACACGCGAACTTCTGTACGGGATTCTAACTTATCTGCATCTGGTTTCAGCACATGTGCTGGACTACCCCAAATCTGAATATGTCTTAGACTGGGTTTTCGCCCATTCCACAATTCTATGGGAGTAGAAGAAACTGATTTAGAAGGTACTATACTGCTGTTTCCAGAGCATATCCCCAAAACGAATTTGGTAATTCTGAATAACTCATCATTGATCTAACCATCTCCATAAGAGTCCTGTTCCTTCGTTCTGCTACACCATTCTGTTGGGGTGTTTCAGCTGCAGACAATTGGGATTGAATCCCGGCCTCTGATAAGTAATTCCTAAACTCTCCTAAGAGGTATTCGCCACCACGATCAGACCGTAGTGTCTTGATACTTTTACCTAGTCGTTTCTCCACATCAGCCTTGTATTCTTTGAACTTATCAAAGCACTCGGACTTGCGACGCATTAGGTAAATGTATCGATATCTTGAATAATCGTCTATGAAAGAGACAAAATATTCAAAACCTCCTCTTGCCTGAACAGACATAGGACCACACAAATCAGAGTGAACAAACTCTAACACTTCTTTGGCTCTATACCCCTTGGCCTTGAACGACTTCTTGGTCATTTTACCTTCCAAGCAGGATCCACAAGTTGGAAAATTTTCCAACTCTAATGAACCCAAAAGTCCATCGGCTATAAGCCTCTGAATCCTACTTAAGTTAATATGACCAAGTCTTAGATGCCAAAGATATGCTTGGTTTATTTCCGAAGGTTCTTTTCTCTTATTAGAAGATGAGTTATAAATTTCCATGTTTTGCTTTGTGGAAGAAATTGGATTTAAAGTATACAAATTGCCAACCAATGCACCAGAACAGATAATCACATTATTTCTTTTAATAACTACATCGTTACTGAAAGAAACAGAATATCCATCTAAAAACAGTTTAGAAACTGAAATTAAATTCTTTCTAAAACTGGGTACATAAAGACAATTTCTTAAAACCAAATTTCTATTTCTACTAAAAGATAAGTAGACATCTCCCACTGCAACAGCTGCCACCTTAGTAGCATTGCCCATGTAGACGGTAATTTCTCCTTCAGATAGTCGTCGGGTTTCTTGGAACCCCTGCAAGGAATTGCAGACATGATCAGTGGCTCCCGTATCTACACACCAGGTGCTGGTAGATAACACCGCTAAACATGTTTCAACAACTAGAGCATGAGATATACCTTTGTTTTGGTTCCTACGAGGACAGTCCGCCTTCCAATGTCCTGCCTGCTTGCAGATGAAGCACTTGCCCTTGGGCTTCTTCACTCCAGCTTTAAATCCCGTACTCTGAGATTTATTCACTTTCTTTGCTGAGCCAGCTTGTTTCTTCTTCTTCTTTCCTTTCGGTTTAGAAGTAGAATCATTTTCAGCATAGTGAATTTGAGAATTGTGATGAAATAATCCTTCTGCTGCTTGAAGTTCTGTCAGTAGTTCCCCTAATGAATAAATCCTTTTATTCATATTATAGTTCAGGCGGAACTGCTCAAAACTTCTAGGTAGCGTTTGGAGGATCATATCGATCTGGGTTTCCCCATCAATTTCTCCTCCAAGGATCTATATCTCGTTCAGATAAGTCATCATCTTTAGAATATGATCCCTTACAGGAGTACCCTCTTGCATGGTGGCTGTCATTATCTTTCTCATAGCTTCTTGTCTAGAAGCCCTATCCTGATGACCAAAGAGTTCCTTGAGATTGTTCATAATATCATAAGCTGTTGGTAAATCTTGATGCTGATGTTGCAATACATTTGACATTGAAGCCAAAATGTAACACCGCGCCATCTCATCTGCCTTTACCCATCTCTTATGATATTCAATCTCCTCTTGGGTAGATTCACCAGTGGGTGCATCAGGACAAGGTTCAGTCAGTACAAATTTATAGCTTTCAGCAGTCAGAACAATGTCCAGGTTCCTTTTCCAATCTATGTAATTAGGTCCAGTAAGTCTATTTTGTTGAAGTATGATGGACAATGGGTTGAAAGTCATCCTAAGAATCACAAATAACTTTTGGTCAGAACTCTAAATTTAGAATAATATTGATTCCTCAAACAATACTATTTTAAATTAACCAACACCTCATAACACCGTGAATTTTGTATGCCACGTTAGTGTGGACGTATACAAATTCAACATTTGTAAAAGGAGGCTTTTAACCCATTAATTTTATTATCTTGTCAACCTAACTTTTGACAAATAAAATTAATAGTTGGTATTATTTGATCACACAAATAATAGCAGTGACTCCGATGGGGAGGATACTATTAGATGTGTCTAAGTGTATACCATTACTTGACACTAAGTCCATTAATAAGATTATGCCCCTTCCGTTGGGGAAGATCACACGCTCTTAATTAACTTCCTATAGTCATCCAAAAATGGAAGTCTGTTCTAGTGATCCGCAAACAAGCTCATCCGTTATGGAGGAAGGCACTCAGAGCCAACGCACAAGCTTGTTTGCATCACTTACAAACCAGTAATGGAGACCATGGGATTTACTTAAAAATCCCTCTCCCACTTAGCTATTTATAAATGAGGAATTTTAACTATGCTAGCCTACTTAACTTGTAAACTAACATGCACACATAGCACAATATAAAAGCAATAAATAGAAAATCTAATTTTCAACTATTATGACTTTTATCTCTAGTTGTCCTCCGTGTGTTGTCTTCCCAAGCTGCTGCCATATTTGGCCACCGCTACCGGGTCTAGCTGTCACATCCATCTTGCTCCTAGTTCCGCTGCGCCTCTGGTCCTTAGAAGGTTCCACGCTTTGCAAGATTCGATCCGCGACATAAATAGAATTTTACATTTTTGATCCTATATTCCATAAAAGGAATGTACATGTATCTAGATCAAAAATAAAATCCTAATAAAACTAAATACAGCTCCTGCTGTATTTTAATACAATCATACACACACATATAAATGCCCTTGACATGTCCAAGGGTCCAATCACACACATAATAACTAAAAGTCATAATAGTTGGATCCTGCATCCACAAAGTTAGCACATCCTACTATTAACCTGCCTAAATTATGTATGACATGTGCATAATTAACCTAATACAAAATACACAGAGGCAAAACCCTAGCTCTGATACCAATTGTTGGTTGCTACTCGGAAAACCTATAGGTTCCACTGTACAAAAATTTTGTACAAAGGTCTGAACCTTTTCCTAGCTACCATGTGTTCTTTTAAATTAAATTTTGGATCGCCTGCGGAACTTAACACGTTTGATCCAAAACTTAATCTATTTGTTCTTTTAGGTTTTGACTTGGATCTCCTGCGGAACTTAACACGTTCGACCCAAGTCTCCTTAAGTTATTAATTCCATTAAATATTAATTTCCATAATTGGTTCCCAGTACTGACGTGGCGAGGCACATGACCTTCTTGGATATGGGAGCAACCACCACCGACTAGACAAAACCTTTTATAGAAATCTAATATTTAATTTCCTAAAATAACTTTAGGTTAACCAAAGAGAACAATCAAATCACAAGGAAAAGAAAAAACAAAAGAACACAACATCGAAAAACATATTCGAAATTCTAGAACGTAAGCCTCTTGTATTTGGTATTATTTCCATAAATAACTAGCATGATGCGGAAAGAAAAATTACTAGTTATATACCTTGTAGAAAAACCTCTTGATCTTCTACCGTATTCCTCTTCTAACCTCGGACGTTGTGTGGGCAACGATCTTCCGAGATGAGAAACCACCAACCACCTTCTTCTCCTCCTAGCTAGGTTCGGCCACAAAGAAAGAAGCTTCACCAAGGAAGAAAATCAAAACACTAACCAAGCTCCAAGAGATGCTAGCTTCCTCTCCTTCTTCTTCTTCTTCTCCAAGTAGTATCCGGCCACCACAAGAGCTCCAAGCCTTTGAGAGAGGTTCGGCCACCACAAGAGGAAGAGAGGGAGATGATGATGATGGCCGGCCACACCAAGGAACAAAAGAGGGAGAGAAAATAATAGAGGTTGTGTCTCATGAAGGCACCCCTACCCCTTCTTTTATATTCCTTGGCCTAGGTAAATTAGGAAATTTAATTACAATAAAATTTCCTAAATTTCCTTGACATGATTTAATTGAGAAAAATAAAATAAAATTTCCCAAATCAAAACCAATGGCCGACCACATCAATGAAGGAAAAAATTAGACAAGTTTTAATCAACAATTAAAACTTCCTAATTTGTTTCCGGAAATTTTAAAAATAAAATTTCTCTTTAAAAATCTCTTCATGGTTGATAAAAGGAAATTTCTATAATTTTAATTTTATCAACATGTGAATAATTTTAAAGAGAAAATAAAATATCTCACCAATCTACAAATAAGGAAAGAGATCTAATCTCTTTCTTTAATCTTTTGTAGATCTTTTACAAGAGAGATATTTTAATTTTAATTCTCTTTAATAAATTATTTCTTCCACATAAAAAAAATTAAAATTAAAATCCCTTTTAAATTTAATTTGGCCGGCCCCCACTAGCTTGGGTTCAAGCTAGGGCCGGCCACCCAATTTTATACCTAGGCCGGCCCTAGCTTGGTTCCCAAGCTAGCTTGGCCGGCCCCCTATTGGTGGGTATAGAAGGTGAGTATAGGTGGGTAGAACTCTATAAATAAGAGGCTATGATAGGGACCGAGAGGAGGAATTGGTTTTGGTCTCCCGATAAAATTAAGCATCCCGTGTTCGCCCCGAACACACAACTTAATTTTATCAATAATAATTCATTCCACTAGAGAACTATTATTGAACTACCGCATCAATCCCAAATTACATTTTTGGGCTCCTTCTTATTATGAGCGTGTTAGTCTCCCTGTGTTTAAGATATCGAATGTCCACTAATTAAGTGAGTTACTGACAACTCATTTAATTAATATCTAAGTCCAAGAGTAGTACCACTCAACCTTATCGTCATGTTGGACTAAGTCCACCTGCAGGGTTTAACATGACAATCCTTATGAGCTCCTCTTGGGGACATTATCAACCTAGTATCTCTAGGACACAGTTTCCTTCTATAATCAACAACACACACTATAAGTGATACCATTTCCTAACTTATCGGGTTTATTGATTCATCGAACTAAATCTCACCCATTGATAAATTAAAGAAATAAATATCAAATATATGTGCTTGTTATTATATTAGGATTAAGAGCACACACTTCCATAATAACTGAGGTCTTTGTTCCTTTATAAAGTCAGTATAAAAGAAACGACCTCAAATGGTCCTACTCAATACACTCTGAGTGTACTAGTGTAATTATATAGTCAAGATAAACTAATACCTAATTACACTACGACCTTCTAATGGTTTGTTCCTTTCCATTTTAGTCGTGAGCTACTGTTTATAATTTATAAGGTACTGATAACATCATCTTCTGCATGTGACACCACATACTATGTTATCTACAATATAAATTATATGAACAACTACAAACAAATGTAGATAATTTGACCAAATGTGATTCTTTATTCAAAATAAATGTTTACAAAAGCTTAGGCTTTCAGTATACACTCCAACAGTAACTAAGTACTTACCTAAGTTTTTAAAGCTAAGTACTTATTTGAGTTTTTCTTACCAAAATCTTTTTAAAGCTAAGTATTTAACTAAATGTTTTAAATCCTTTTCAAAGCTAAGTAAAATTTTCAAGTTAAAACTGTTTAAAGTAATGAATTCAGGGGGAGCTTAAATTTAAAATTTTAAAAGAGATTAGAAGTTATATTTTTTTAAACTATCTTTACAAATTAATTTTCTCTCTAACTTAGTATTATTTTTTTATGTATGTCAAAGGGGGAGAGAAATATTAAAGTTAAGTTAAACATATAGCTTTTTATTAAGGGGAGCGTAAGAGTTTTTTTTTAATATGTCAAGTTGTTATGCTAATGCTCTAATTCCTTATATTACATTAATTTTTATTATGCTTTACGTAACTTTGAACTACGTTGTCATAATACAAAAGGGGGAGATTGTTTGCATAGGAAGCACCAGACGATCAAATTTGTATTTTGATTATGGCAAATGGCTCAACGTTAAGATGTCTTATGATCTAACAAGTGTGAATAAGCTTACAGAAAAGTCCTAAGTGTTCTTAGGTAAAAGTCTTAGTGAATTCTAGGTAGGTGGAAAATCATAGGGGGAGGTAATCCCAGGTTATGGAAAGTCTTAGCTACGGTTAGATAACGAAGTTCTGGTGTGGGGGACTAGGTGAAGTCTTAGCAGGTTGAGCACTTTGGGTAAAATCCTAGAGTCAGGGACTCTAGGTAAAAATTTTGGTGGTCGCAGACCAAGTGAAAGTCTGGACGGGTCGTGGAGCGGATGTTTAGCATGAAGACCTGAAGTCTCGGATGCTGAACAAAAGTCCAGACGGTTTGGAGGACCGGTCTGGCAAAAGTAACTTCTCCTGAGAGGAATAGGTGAGGACGTGTTCCCCATTGAGGGAACAGTAGGCGTCGGTTCAATCTAGGGTTTCCGGGGAAATCCAAAAGATAAAAGAATCAGATAGTCTGAAGACTATCAAAACTGATTTTACTTCACATGTTATCTACTATTTTCTAAACTCTATTTTGCAAGAAACTAACATTTTACAGGTTGAAGTTTCGGCCTTGATCGGTCTACCAAACCTCTGGATCGGTTGACCGAACCCCCAAGCAAAAGGATCAGATTTCCAGTGAGTTGATCATGTTCGACCAAGGAATCGGTCGACCAAACCTTAGGTTCAGTTGACCGAACTGTGGATAGGCTCTGACTCGATCAGACCGGGTTGATTGGACCAGATAAGCTAGCGAGAAAATTTGGATCGGTTGACCAAACAGAG
The DNA here is from genome assembly GCF_018446385.1 of Zingiber officinale. Lineage (NCBI taxonomy): Eukaryota > Viridiplantae > Streptophyta > Magnoliopsida > Zingiberales > Zingiberaceae > Zingiber > Zingiber officinale. The sequence goes on along the minus strand of NC_055993.1, from coordinate 83,168,645 downwards.
AGATCGGTCGACCGAACGAAGGCTCTATCCGAAGCGACATAATCTGGACAAGAAGCTGGGCAGGTGTAGAAGGTTCGGTCGACCGAACACCTGATTGGTCGACCAATTAGCATCGAGTCAAACAGTGATCTCGAGATCAATGGATTTGGATCAAGTTTGACTCGACTATAAAAGGGACCTTAACCAACGCTTCAAGAACTGATACTAAATGACTTTTTCTCTCTTGTGCGCCACTTCAATGTTGCTCTGACAATTGATGAACAATTGCTAATCCTTTGTTGTCGGTAAACTTTGTTTTTAATTTCAAACTTGTACTTGCCATCTTTTGTAAAGATTTCTCGAGCTTATAGTGATTACCCAACGAAAGCGATCAATGATCGTGGGCTTTGGAGAAGGAGTCGTCACAGGCTCCGAACTAAGTAAAAGAAGCGTATTGGCGATTGCTTTATTTTCTTTCTTTCTTTCCTATTTTTATTCCGTTGTGTTTTACTCTGAGATTGTTTTAGACGAATGCGATAGCTACGAGCGCTATTCACCCCCCTCTAGTGCATCGATCATACACATTATTGTTAAATGACGCAGCGATAACTTCTTTGGCCCTGTCCATTGACTCATAAATATAACCTATAGGAGATCTTTTTTCGTTGTCTACCAACCGTAATACTTTCACTAATGGACCACCAACTTTTAATACAAAAACCATATTTCTCTAAAAAGAAGACATCAATATCACTTCTGTTACATGTTTTCCTACAGTCTCTTTAGGAAATCGACTATTTGACCACTTTTCAGATGCAAAACATCTTTCTCTCATTTGCTTATTGTACATGAAACTGCTTTAAAGTCAAAAAGGCGGTTGCGAAATGTGTCTTTGTGGTTCTTATTGTTGGATCAATTACGTACGTGAGAGTAAGGGGGGGGGGGTGAATCATGTGATTTTCAAAAACTCATATTTTTTTGGTTTTGAAATCACGACTATACGCAGCAAAAATTAAAAGGGCGAACAACACAGGAAAACATGAGTGATTTTACTTGGTTCGGAGCCTTCGGCGACTCCTACTCCAAGACCTAGGTCCCGTAGACCTATCGATGGGTAATCCACTAAAAACCTCTTCCAGTACCTCCGGAAGAGGGCATTGAGTACAGAGAAAGTTTGTAGAAATGTAACAGACTACACTTTCTATTTACAACATTTAATTACAATTAGAAATCTTGCTATCGACACTTTAGGAATTGATGTGAAAGCACTCGTGTCGGAGTCGGTCTGCCTATCATGATTGGAAGTCCTTGGAGTAGTTGTCGGACGCAGCAGCTTTGTAGCATAGTCGTAGCAGGTGCCCGGAGCAGTCGAAGTCTCAAATGGACGCGTAGTAGCTCGTATATGTGTTGTCCTTGGTTGCTTGGTCGAGCCTACCTTATATAGGCTGTGGAAGGCGCCTTCCATAGGAAAGGAAGGCACCTTCAACTGGTTAAACACTATCCCGAACGGCTCGGCTCTTATCCTCGATGACGTCCAAGTTTATCCCATGGAAGACACCTTCCATGGTCATGGAAGACACTTCTATGAACAGTGCGAAGGCGCCTTCTATAACGATGGAAGGCACCTTCGGGCACTGTTCACCCAAAGGTAATTTCCCTCTTTTGTCCTACAAAATAATGTTAGTCCAATAAACCTGCAAGACAAGTGTTAGCATAATTATAATTAAAAAGTAGTAATTAGTTCCTGTCATCCCTGGACTAGGAACTAATCAAGATCTTAGTTTAGGGATCCCAAATGGACCTAAACTAGATCAACACCTACTGCCCCACCAACTAAGACACATCCTCACTTGGTCACTCTTCTCTAGTGACTTACCTTAATTTACCAGTTTGCAGTCATCCAATCAGCTCATCGGCCTGTCTGGACTTCATGCCAGCTATCCGATCACCCCGTTGACCTAGATGGACTTCTTGCCAGATATTCGATCAGCCTGTTGACCTATCTGGACTTCGTACCAGCTATCTGGTCGATCCGTCGACCTAGCTAGATTTTGTACCAACTATCCAGTCGACCTGTTGACCTAGCTGGATTTCATACCAGCAATCCGATCGACCCGTTGACCTAGCTGAATTTCCTACACACTTAATCAAGTGGTTAGATCACAACAAAACCTAACTTAACTTACTTGTCATTCATCAAAACCTGAGTTAGACCGTTAGTCCAAAATTGTACCAACAATCTCTCCTTTTTTGATGCTTTTTGATGCAATGACAACCTGAGTTACGTTAGGAAAAATACACAAAAAAATAGACAAAGAATATGGTTTAAGTTATTCAGATTTAATTCATTTTAAAGTTTGCTAACTTAATCAACTTAACCCCTTAACACTCCCCTTTGGCATTCATAAAAAAAAATAGGAATATATATTTAAGCAAAAGATGTGCTAAGAAAAGTAAAAAAAAGGAAATTTGTACAATAAATAGTTTTTAGGATTACTTGAGGGAGAAAACAATGTATAACCATAAAAACTTCTCAAAGAATATATTTTATAAAATATATTCAAAGATAGTTTTGAAACCACTTAGCATTTCAAAATGATAAAGAAAACAACTTATTAAAAATTCCAAAGTTAAAAAAAAATAATTTTGAAAAGAACCTTTTCAAAAACTTTTTCAAAGTATTTTCAAGACATTTTGTAAAGCAATTTTTTTTAAAAACCATTTTTTAAAACAAATTTTAAAAACATTGTATATTAGTATTTTCACAAGACTAATAAAGTTGAAAATACTTCTAAAATCTACTAACTTTAGAAACTTTAAGGGTTTCCATTAAGAATTTTGAAAATGCCAAGTTTTCTAAAAAAAAACTTTAAAAGCTTTTAAAACAAAATGTTAAAATACTAAGTGCTACAACATTTAAAATTATTTTTAAAGTAGTTTGGAAAAATTAAAATATTTTTCAAAACAATTTTTCAAAATATGTAATAATTTTAAAAATGCTTTTTGAAAGAGTAAAACAAAATTTTGTTGACTTATTTATCCTCCCCCTGAACCTGAGATTACTCTAAAATAATTTAACCAACTATGAATTGTCCTTAATTGTCTAACTGTTAGTTACTAACTAACTATTAGAAGATAGGAGTGTTCACTTGGTTAGTCAGGTTAAGTCATTTTATCCAATTAGTGTTTGACTAACCTGGATTACTTAACCTGATTGCTATATATTTGGTATTTAATACTCTGACTTATGCTGATGTACTGATATAAGCATCTTAAGTCTAGGCAATATGCCTATGCATGTCACCCCTTTTCTAAGTTTGACAATTATAAACAAAGTAGCCCTAATGTGTTGGTGAAATGCTCAAGTCCTAGATCTACAGGGACATACTTTCTAAGGATTTGATCTAGACTAAGGCTAAAATTAATTTTGAAAATTCTAAAAATAAGGAAATTTTGAGAAAAATAAAGAATTTTGCCCTAGAATTTGGAAATTTTGAAAATGATGATCCTAGTCTATGAAATACATTCCTAATTTTAACAATCATACACAAAAAAATTAATTGAAAATAGTAAGTTAAGTCATATACAATGCATAATAATGTATGTAACACGATTAGGTTTGATCATCGTCAGCAGGTGGTGGTAGGCGTCGCTCAGGAGCGCGCAGAACCTAAAGAATCTGTTCAAATATGGTGATTATGTCGTCTCGTAGAGAAGTAAATCTAGTGACCATCTCTCCCCGGAGTGTATTGAATCCATCCTAGACTAACTGCCAAAACTGCGCAAAGGACTCCTCAAGTCGAGTGAGTCGATCCTCGACGGATATAGAAGTCGAGGGTTTGGTCGATGTCGAGGGCTGGTTCGAAGTCGGAGGATACCCAAATATCTCCTCAGTCGTAAACTCTGGCCACTCCTCTCCCTCGGCTGGAATAGGTAGAAAGTCATCCTCGGTCTCGATTAGTATGGCTGGCTGCGACTCACCTCTCTAGGCTAGAACCCCTTGAGCAGTGATGTCTATATGCACTAGGGCCAGCTGACACTGACCAAATTCGTCATATGCACTAAGGGAGCTAGACGTACCTTGGATCATATCTACTCCTATGGTCGAGAATATGTATGTCAAGATGTGATAATAGGGCATATGAACCTGACGCCTAGTGATGAGACTGGATGCATGTATGACATTATGAAACACTTGTAGTGCAATGTCTATATCTAGATGCTGACAACGAGCATACAAAAAGGAGTGGGAGGGTCGCATCATTACAACGTCATGAGATGTGATCGGTAAAATGCAGGTAGTCAGGACTCGATATAGAATATAGTCCTGTACCCTGAGAGAGAGTGACCTAAAGTCAGTCACTATAGGTAGTCTCTCCTCCCCCAAAAAATACATATAGATAGTATCTAATGTAATATGAGAGTAAGACTCACCAAATGGTAGATCCCTACTAGGGTAACACAAAAATGGGAATGCTGACATCCTAAGTCCTAAACTATTGTATAATAAGGTGAGGAAAAAGTGAAAATCCTTTCCACAAACTTTGATGGAGTAGGTCAGGTCATCTATCTTTTCTATGTTGTTATAGAATTGAGCACATAAATCGAGATTTACTGCATGACTGCAGTAAACCAATTTATCTAATTGGTAATGCTCAATGACCTGTGTGATAGGAGTGCAATACTGGGTAAAAAATGTCCTATTTAAATACCTAGATTTCAATAGAACATATGTATGCTGTAAAAAGGACACCCTAAGCTGCTCAGTATTGCTAGGCCTAGGGGGAACATATCGTCTTTTCCTAATTTTATACACATATAAGCATAAAGAGATAAGAAAATGCATATAAACTAAGTATTGAAGATATATATTGAGGTAAGGTATACCTAGGAGACATTTTTGAGATTTTGAGGATGAAAATGTTGAGAAATCTGGGCTGGAAGGCGCCTTCCATACCTTATGGAGGGCACCTTCAAACGGCTGAAGGTGCCTTCCATAGTTTAGGTGGGATTTTTCTCGCCTCTCTGGGGGTGCCTGTTAATGTTCCGTAAGTGTACGGATACATCGTTAGTAATAAAGAAAGATATCGTATCTATAGGGACTGGTTATAACCACTAAAGATATCTCAACACGAATTAGCTAAACAACTAATCAGTTGATTTATAAAACTAAATGCAACTATGAAAAGTAAAGCATAGAAGTAGAAGCATAGAAACAAGAATAAGAGCTATGATAAAAGGATGTTCTAGGAGTTTTGGTTTCTTTGTAATGTTATTCAATGTAAATGATCTACCAAATCTTATTCCTCAATTGTCCATCATTTGTAGAAAGTTGCCGATTTTCTCTTGCAATAGACAACCAACTTAGGACTAAAATCTATATCTAAATGTGATCAATTAGGAATGATTCCTATGATGTCCTTACACGGGCTTGCTTGTCACGTGCGTTCCTCGGATAATCAACATAGAAATTCATTACTTCTCAACCCATATCAAGATATAAAAGATTAATGCATACAATCTATCCTACCCCGTTGAATGACCTTATTTCACCTTCAAGATTATCCCTCAATCGTCCTTACATGGGCTTGTCTGTTACGTACGCCCCTCGGATAATCGAATGAGGAATTACCTCTACAAGATCCACAAGATACTCAAACATTTAATCAAGTATGGTAATTAAGTCCAATCACAACAATCCACACAAGATCAAATGGATACAAACAAGACAAAATCATAGAAATAGGAAATTAATAAATCCATAAGAGTTTACATCAAATTATATTACAAAAACTCCCTCCATCCTAGAACAAGGAGATCTAATCCATAGAACAAGAAAAGAAATCCAAAGACAAGAAGATCATAAGCATCTTGATCCTAAAACCCAAGAAGAGAAGGGGAAGAAAAGCTTATCTACGATGAAGAAAGGTCTTCGGATCCAATCCTCGATCTCAGAGTCGATTCGTTGAAGATATGCCCTTAGATCGCCGGAAAATCCCTCCAAGAAGGTGAGGAATCACCCAAATCTTGTTCTCTCCCAAAAGGGAGAACTCCCCCTTTAAATGATGAAAGAAACCCTTATATAGAGCAGAGATTTTGGGCGCCACACGACCCCGAGACCCACCCGTGTGTGAGACACGACCTAGGTCATTCTTTTCACTGCCCATCTCACACGGCTGTGTGATGCACACGACCATGACATATCCTGCCACTGCCAACCTTGTACGACCGTGTAGATCTACACGACCCGTGCTGCCTCCAGTTCTGGAACTCATGCACGACTGTGTCTGGGACACGGCTAGGGCTTGTTTGGCTTTTAGGAAAATTACACGACCGTGTACTGCTTTGGCTCTGGAAGGCTTGCAAATTGGCATGACCGTGTGCTGCACACACGGCCGTGACCTTCTCCTTTTCTGCAACAACTACATGGGTGATCATCACGACACGGCCTGGACATTGCCCTACTCTACCAATACTGCATGGGTGAGCATCACCACACGACCTAGGTCACTCACCTAGACATGGCCGTGTGGCACTCCAAGGTGGTGTCTTCCTCTCGTTAGCTTGCAGATTTGACCTCGATCATAAATTCTTCTCCAAATACAACTCCTGCGTACAGAAAATGCACAAAAGTAGATCTCCGAACAAAAAGAGTAAATATGCTAAAAGCAAAGCTAGAAGTATGAAAATGCATAGATAAAGCATGTGCAAAATACATGAATGTGCGTCAAAACATGCTAAACAAGTGTATACAATCTATGCACATCATTACCTCCGTTGGTTTCGGAGGCACCTTCTGGAGATTTTTTATTTTTAAGTTTTCAAGTTAAATTTTAAATTTTAAATTTTTTAAGTTTAAGTTAAATTTTTATTTATATATTTTTTTTTAAATTTTAAGTTAGTTTTTTATTTTTTTAAGTTTAAGTTAAAGCTAAATTTTAAGTTAAATTTTTAGTTAGATTTTTATTTTTTTAAGTTTAAGTTATTTTTTTAATTTTAAGTTAAAATTTTAAGTTAGTTTTTTTATTTTTTTTAAGTTTAAGTTGAATTTTTATTTTTATTTTAAGTTAGATTTTTATTTTTTTTAAAGTTTAAGTTAATTTTTTTATTTTTTTAAAGTTTAAGTTAATTTTTTTTAAAATTTTAAGTAAAATTTTTAAGTTAGATTACTATTTTTTTTTTAAGTTGAAGCTAAATTTTTATTTTTAATTTTTTAAAAAAATTTTAAGTTAGATTGTAAAATACAGCACCCAAATAATAATAAAATAATAAGGTTATTCTCGAATAACCTTAATGGAATTTTTAGAATTTTTTAGGAATTTTTCGGAACTCGTATGATGAGTTTAAGGGGATCAATTATTGGGCAAAGGGAAAGCTTGTTTAAACCACCCCATTTAAACGAGGAAATATTGAATTTCTTTAAATAATTTTTATTCCTTTTCTCTTTTCCTTCATTTCTCACCTCCGTGCCCTAGCCATCCTCGCGCCGAGCCTTTCCCTTCGTCTCCCAACCCGACGCCGCCTCTCCCTCACGCGACGTCGAGCCACCGCCGCCTTCTTCCTCCCGATCTCCTCTCCCGACGCCGACCATCTCATCATCTTCCTCAACCCAAGCCCTCTTCCTCTGCCCTAGCGCCGACCGCCTCTTCCTCTGCCCTAGCTCCCGATCCACCACCGATCGAGATCTCTCCACTGTCACCTACTCGGCCGACCACCGTCTAGTGTCGAGCCTTCCTCTCTCGATGCTCTCGGTTTATCCTTGCCTCACATCGCCAATCTCTACAGTCGCCTGACCTAGGCTTGGTGGGAGAAGAAGAGGAAGAGGTAATCGGCTAACCCTAGCTCAAGGTAAGGGTTTGGTTATTCTTACTGCTAATTGGGGTGTTTGTGTTAGATATCAATGTCTCTACTATGGATCCGAGCATCACCATTTGAGGGTGACTCACAACTCCGACCACAATTTTCAGCTGCAAAGTCTTTGGCAGCAATATCTTCCAGCAGTTGTCTCTGGTAGTAGGATAAGGGATCTTTGGTTTTGGGTAAGAAATGCTTGGCATTAGATTTAGCATCGATTTTATTTCATTATGGAATGTTATGCTAACTAGGAGTGATTGTTGTGGCAGTGGCTTCGTGGTAGCTTAGGCCACAGGTTTTCTGGCAGTAACCATCCTCAGCTGTGAATCGACCGTAAGGCTCTAGATTCAGGTAAGTTTGGAAATGGTTTATGGTTAACCTAACCTAATGTGATCGAGCTAACTCTACTTTGATCGACCGATGTGATTAAAGGAGTTAAACAATTATTTATGGATTAATTAATGATCGTTAGCTAGAGTTTTCCCTAAATAGTTTGGGATTGAATTTAGCTAAATGTTGTATATATACTTAGTTAAATTATTCATGTTGTTACAGGATTTTTATTCGAGATGTGTGTCTCGACGTGAGATTTATTTCGGATACAATCTTTGCTTTGAGGTGGGTACTTCTTACTTTGACTCTATTTAGTTCTTTGAAACTTGGTGCATGAGCTATTTTTTTTGGATAAAGACTGCTTTACCTTGACTCCACTCGTAATATTTCCTGTGCTTGATACTTCCACTCAAACCTTTAAGATATTCATTTCTATATCCATATAGTCTCTTGATACCATCTATGATATTTAGCAGATATTAGATACCAACCTTGTATGCTTTGATTGTTGTTTATTTATGTACCATATTGAGCATGCTGGCTTCATGTAGCATACCTGATTCTTGTTTATATGTATATGCTGACTGTTGTATTTTGTGCATCATATCATTGCATGCATGTTAACGATAAATTCTCTCTTGCGATCGAGAGAGTCGTTCATTAGGGCCGCACGCTCGGCCACTCGAGAGAGTGGTAGCTGGAGCAGATGTCGCTTGTACTGTCGTGCCCCCACTCACTCACTCATGAGTAGAGAAAGCTGGAGTTGCAAGCAGCAGGGACCCCCGTCACAGATGTAGCTAGTTAGCTACTATGCAACTGTCCACTTGGCCACTCGAGAGAGTAGTAGCTGGAGTGTTGTACAGTATGTCACTAACCCAACCTCTCGACCATATATGGGTCATGGAGCACAGGGGTGGACGGGAGTGACCATCAGTGCATACGTTTTTATTATTGTTATACCTGCCTATGCTGTTGCTTTCTTATGTTTACAGTTGTTCATTGTGCCATGTGATACATTTATACTTGTTGAGCTATATATGTATTGATCGCATGTTGTTCGACTCCGGTTTACTTATTGATAGAATGTCTTTACCTCACATGATACCTTCGTAGTGATAAACAGTTCAGTAGTCGATCGGTATTACTCCTGATCTTCTATTACCTAGCCTAGGATATGGTTTCAGGTATGAGCATATATTATGGTTTTATTTTAGTATCTGCTATTCCTCTTATGAGACTGTATATCATTTGCTCACTCTCTATTTGTATAGTATATTATGTTCATGCACTATATTTCCTTTACCCGCTGAGTCCCAACACTCATCAACCCATAAACTGGTTTTTCTTTCGCCAGGTAGTAGGTAGATGAATCAAGGATGCTTGGAGAGTCCTAGCTGCTAGCCCCACTACACATTCGGGGACAGTTTTCCTTTCGATCTTATTACTGTTTGGGTGGTATATTGATTTTGCATATTTGTTTTCTAATAATTTGATGTGGGTTTGGAGTCTAGTCTGGTGGTTGCAGGTATTTTGATTAATGACTTTGTTGGTCTTACATTCATATTTTTTTTTGTGATTTTCGTTATGTTTACTTCCAACCGTGTGGGCTGTTTATAAACTGTGTGGTTGTGTTTACTTCCAGCCGTGTGGGCTGATGATTATTTTCTTATGTTGAGTGTTGATGTATACTGGTTCCAACTATTACTGTTACAGGGGAGGTGCTGCCCGATTTTTGATTGGACAACCTTACCCTTGGGGCGTGACATAGATTTTTAATTTTTTTTTTAAAGTTTAAGTTAAATTTTTAATTTTTAATTTTAATTTAAAATTTTAATTCCTTAGTCATCTTACCCGATCTATGTTTTCAATCAGGGAATCCTATGATTTTATGAGATGAGTTAGGTTTAATTTATGAGTTTGGTTTAACTTTGTGTTAGATTCAGATTTAGCTTTAGGTTCAACAAACAAACATTTTTTATATAATCTTCTGGGATATGATGAGTCACTTGGACATCATTAGAGTAACTATACCTTCAAGGTTTTCTAAATAGTCCTATCCACTGAACTTAATATAAAACTTTGGTCTAACTGGTTAGGATTCGTATGAGGTAGCTTCAATTAGTTCCACTAAGCCAAATGCACTAGGTCGAAGTCATATCTTCCTAGACATGCATATACATAGTTTCTCTAACCTACTACCATCCAAAATTTCACCAGTACTTTTGTCAAGTTAAATTGTTATCCCTATTTTAGCTAGTCCTAATTACCTTACCGGGTAAATTATTATTTTGGAGGTGCCAACTAATTTAGAGTCTCCCCCTGAATTATTGAATCTTTTGGGTTAAGTTTTGAGTTTATGTCAATTAGTTTTATAGTTGTAGTATACTTGGTTATAGTTTTTGTTTATATTATTTTATTTAAGTTAGGTTTAAATAACTTAGGGGTTTTCTTTTGTTTTTTATTTATTTTTGAAGATTTAACTTTAGAGTTTAAGGGAGAGTCTTTTGATTTATATAATAAATTTTATCTTTAGGTATATAATATTGATTGAGTCCTACTTGCGTGGTTAGACACGTTTTCGGAACCCAAGCTTTACTTTAATTTTTTATTTTGGTTAACTAAAGATATAAAGGATTTGTTGGTTGAGCTGGGTTTATATCCGAGTCTGGACTTGTTGTACACAACTCTTTGTGATCCAAGTATCATGTCATGTCAAGGTACTTGGATCTAGTTGTGAATTTTTCAAGTAATCCCTTTAGCTTAACTATTTCATTTTTTAATCTGGAATTATCTTCCTCAAGTTTTGCAACTTAAGTTGGGATTTCAACTTGAATTGGTTCAATCATTGCACTCAATTTTAATTGTTCATTAAATTTATCATTTTCTTTTGTTAGTTCGTTTATTTTATCCTCAGATATAGTTAACTTTTTATTCAAGCATGCAATAACTTTAAAGAACTTTCTGCTTAATCCAAAGTATACCTCATCGGAACCTTCGGAAACGAATACAGACTCGTGGCTTAATTCGGGTTCGAACTCGTCTTTTGATTCGTTCTCTGATTTTATTTCTTAAGCCATCAGCGTGAGGTAGTTGGAGTGTTTCGGTTCTTTGCCGTCTGATTCATCTCCGGACGATTCATCCCACGTTGCTTTGAGGGCCTCCTTCTTCTTTAGATTCGGGCAGTTGGTCTTGTAGTGCCCCTTCTTGTTGCATCCAAAGTAGGTCACATTTTTGTTGTTAGAGTTGGAGGTGGAGTTGATCTTTTGCACCAGTGAAGTTCTTTTTTCTCCTGGAGAACATTTTTCTTACCAAGTTCATCAGGTGTTCTTCATCATCTGAGTCTAGGTTAGACTTGACATCAGGTTCCGGCTTGGATTTAGACTTGTCTTTTGATGACCCTGCAATAAGAGCAAGACCTTTCTCGGATTTGGCGTTAGTCTGCTCGTGTAGTTCTAGTTCACAGAATAATTCATCTAGTTTTAACTTTGACAAGTTCCTCGAAATCTTATAGGCATCCACGATGGATGCCCATAGTGCATTTCGAGGAAATTCATTTAAGACATACCTTATCATATCCCGGTTCTCTAATTGGTGGTCGATTGTGTGGAGTCCATTGAGGATGCCCTTTATCCTCGCGTGCAATTGACTGACAGTCTCATTTTCCTACATTTTGACATTAAATAATTTATTTAAAAATAAATATCTTTTTGTTACCTTTGCGTTGTTGGTTCCCTCGTGCAGTTCTATGAGCTTGTCCCAAAGTTCCTTTGCATTTTTGTGTTGGCTGACGCGGTTCAACTCTTCTTTTGTTAGCCACACTGGATTGTGTTGAGGACTTTGAAGTCTGTTAGTGCAGTTAGCACTAACGATTTAACCCAGGTTTTGATGAATGACAAATAGGTTAAGTTAGTTTTGTTGTTGTCTGACACTTTGATCGAGTGTGCAGGAGAAGTCCAGACAGGTCGACGGGCTGACCGGATGTCTGGCACGAAGTCCAGCTAGGTCGACGGGCTGACCGGATAGCTGGCAAGAAGTCCAAGCAGGTCGACGGGCTGACCGGACGCTTGGCGAGAAGTCCAGCTAGGTCGACAGGCTGACCGGATAGCTGGCGAGAAGTCCAAGCGGGTCGACGGGCTGACCGGACGCTTGGCGAGAAGTCCAGCTAGGTCGACGGGTTGGCCGGATAGCTGGCGAGAAGTCCAGACGGGTCGAAGGGCTGACCGGACGTCTGGCAGGTAAGTAAGGTAAGTCACTGGAGGGGAGTAACTGCGAGGACGCGTTCCCGGGAAGGGAACATTAGGCGTCGATCCGGCTTAGATCCATTTCGGATATCTAAGTCGAGATCGTGACTAGATTCCGGTCTCGGAAAGATGGAATCTAAGTCATACTATTTTTGCTAATTCATACTCACTTTGCTTTTGCTAACAATCTGTGTTGCAGGGTAAATTTGCCTCCGGACTAACGTTTGTCTTGCAGGATGGATTCTGCGGGAAAACAGGGTCCGGGCGCCCGGAAGGAATCCGGGCGCCCGGGAGGGAAATTTCATCCTGATCACGCGTCGCCACGTGGAGCTCGCTGGTTGGACTTGCCACGTCTCACCAGGGCGCCCGGAAGGCATCCAGGGCGCCCCGAGCCTCATATAAAAGAAGGGTCAGAGGAGAGCTTCAGAACAACAACGAAAAGAAAAGTCTTCCACTGCTCTGCACTTCTGCGACGCTAACAAAGCTCCGACACTACGCTCCTTTCTTGTCTTTATTGTCGGTATTTGCTTTTCATTTTCATTAGCATTCATTGTACTGGTTTTTGTAATCATTATTTCGAACTGCTAGTGAATTGCCCAACGAAAGTACTCACGGAGTACGGGCCTTCGAGTAGGAGTCGTCACAGGCTCCGAACGAAGTAAAAAAATACTGTGTCTATTTTACTTTACCGCTGCGTTTATACTCTAAAATTTCTAATCGATATTCACCCCCCCTCTATCGAATCTAACGGTCCTACAAAGTCAATTTGTATTTTTTTCTTCATTTCTGGATTTCAATTTTCTGGGTCCATTGGAATTCGGTGTTGTGGTCGATTGGAGCCTTGTACCCTTTGACGTTGCTGAACCATTGGTCGTAGTTTGTTTTTAGGTACACCTCCATCTGCTTCTTCTAGTATTGGAAGTTGTCACCATTGAATAGCGGAGGACGAATGGTACTGTACCCTTTAAGTTGTGCCATTTCATAGATGTAGAAAAAAAAAACTAAAACGGGGTACTAAGACTTGGTCTTGGATTAATAGTGTTTGAGATATATTTAAAAATATAGAAAAATTTGAGAAGTATTACACCAATCTCAAATTAAAACCGAATGAAAATATTATATGAACAGGTAAAGTTTTACCAATTCAAACAGAATGTAAAAAACAAAGAAATCTAAAAACGATTCCCCCGGCTTGATTGGTGGTTGCACTAATTTAGAGCAGAACCTGCTTTAATACTACTTGTTGGATCGATTACCACGTGAGGGGAGGGGGTGAATCACATGGTTTTCAAAAACTCGTAATTTTTAGGTTTTGAAATCATGAGTATGCGCAGTGGAAATTAAAAGGGTGAACAACACAGGAAAACACGAGTGGTTTTACTTGGTTCAAAGCCTTCGGCGACTCCTACTCCAAGACCCAGGTCTCACAGACCTATCGATGGGTAATCCACTAAAAACCCCTTCCGGTACCTCTGGAAGAGGGAATCAAGTATAGAGAAAGTTCGGAGAAATGTAACAGACTACACTTTCCGTTTGCAAAATTTAATTACAACTAGAAATCTTGTTACCGACACTTTAGGAATTGATGTGAAAGTGCTCGTGTCAGAGTCAGTCTGTCTATCATGATCGGAAGTCCTCGGAGCAGTCGTTGGACGTAGCAGCTTTGTAGCAGAGTCGGAGCAGGAGCCCGGAGCAGTCGGAGTCTCAAATGGATGCGTAGTAGCTTGTATATGTGTTGTCCTTGGTTGCTTGGTTGAGCCTGCCTTATATAGGTTGTGGAAGGCGCCTTCCATAGGCGTGGAAGGCGCCTTCAACTGGTCAAACTCTATCCCGAACGACTCAGCTCTTATCCGCGACGACACCCAAGTTTATCCTACGGAAGGCACCTTCCATGGCCATGGAAGGCGCCTTCTATAAATAGTGTGAAGGCGCCTTCCATAGCCATGGACGGCGCCTTCGGATACTATTCACCCGAAGGCAATTTCCCTCTTTTGTCCTGTAAAACAATGTTAGTCCAATAAACCTGCAAGATAAGTGTTAGCATAATTATAATTAAAGAGTAGTAATTAGTTCCCGTCCTCCCTGGACCAAGAATTAGTCAAGGTCTTACTTTAGGGATCCCAAATGAACCTAAACTGGACCGAAGCCTACTGTCCCACCAACCGGGACACGTCGTCACTTGGTCACTCTCCTCTAGTGACTTACCTTAACTTACCAGTTTGCCAGACATCCGGTCAACCCGTCGACCTGTCTGGACTTCATGCCAGCTATTCGGTCGTCCCGTGACCTTGTTGGACTTTTTGCCAGATATCCGGTCAACCCATTGACCTATCTGGACTTCGTACCAGCTATCCGGTCGGCACGTTGACCTAGCTAGATTTTATACCAGCTATCCGGTTGGCCCGTTGACATAGCTATATTTCGTACTAGCTATCCGGTCGACCCGTTGATATAGCTAGATTTCTTGCACAATTAATCAAGTGGTTAGATCACAACAAAACATAACTTAACTTACTTGTCATTTATCAAAACCTGAGTTAGACCATTAGTACAAAATTGCACCAACACTTACCATGTCTCTCTATCCAATAAATTCTCTCATCATGCTCAATACTTGTGGTATGTTGTAAATATAACTATTCACGATCAATGCTCATTCATGTAGTTTTTTGAGATGAGGAATTTTGAATATATCTTCAAGCAGCAAATCTAAACAATGAGCTGCATAAGGAGTCCAGTACAAGTGTGGAAACTGGTTTTCCAAAAGACGATCTGAAAAAAAATAAATAAATTTAGTTAAAAAAAATTAAATATGATCCAATTATTAATTGAAAGTAACTCAAATTTAAAATATTATCTGCATTGATATTGCAACTTGCATTATCTGTTACAATCTGAACTATATTTTTTTTTCTCCAATACGATCACAAATTTAGAAAGTAACTCAAACATCTTATCAACTGAGTGAGAATAGCCTGAAGTATCAATTGATTCAACAAATACACTTCCTTTAAGACCATTCACTAAAAAATTTATAAGAGTCCTACCCTTTTTATTGGTCCACCCATCTGCCATGATTGTGCACCCAAACTTAGCTAATCCTCTTCGTGGGATTTGAGAAGTGAGTTCGTATTTGTCAATTCCTTCTTTAAGTACTTAACCCTCACTTCATGATATGATGGAGGTTTCATCCCCGATCTAAATTGTCCAATAGGTTCAATACAAGCCTCAAAAGAATCATATTTAACAGCATCGAAAGGAATTCCAACATCATACATCTATCTTGTAAACTTCTCAACTGTCATATCTCTTAACTTCTTTTTATTTTCATCAAATTGTTCTTTATTTTTTGCACGTGTTTGTTTGACAATTTCATCAACATCTTTCATAAAATAGAAATTAATAAATCCAGTTTGTTTACACTTTTTAGTACCTTGAACTGTAGGATAGATGCTTGAATCGGAGATTGGTTATTTCCCTTTCACTTTAATTTGATGATTATCATGTTCTTCTAAATCTTCAAACTCATCAATATCATCAGAATGAAGAATTTCATCCATTTGATTCTTCAAATTACTATTTTTTTTTTTGCATGAACTCTCTAATTTATTTTTTAACATGCTTAGGACATTGCAGATAAACTTTCACATTTCTATTACCTCCAACTAAATCTAGCTTGTGTTGATAAATTTTGTCATTTTTTTTATTTTACCAAGAAAAAACAACTGACAATATTTAAGTTTTTAGGATATGAACATGTTGTATAATTTCGAACAATATCCTTTCGAGTTGATGGAATTGTTATATTTGACATGGTTAAGAACCACGATTGTTGAAAATGAAATCAATAATAATTAATCAATAAATAAAATATAAAACAAGAAAAAAAATTAATTATAGAATATAAATTTGATTTAAATTTTAAATCTGATTCATTTGAATTCATAAAGTTTTTTATCTTTTTTTAAATTTTAAATATATTTTTGTATATATTTAAATCTGATTTATATTAATTAATTTTTATATTTAAAATATATTTTATAATATATTTAAATTTAATTAATAAAATTTATCAAAATTTTATATTTTAAATATATTTTTTTATGTATTTAAATTTCAATCTGATTTACAGATTTATTTGAATTAATAAAAAATTTTAATTTTAAATATATTTTAAAATCTGATTTATATAAATTAATTAGTTTTTTAATATTTAAAAAATATTTTTTTATAAATTTTAAATCTGATTTATATTAATTAATAAAATTTATTAGATTTTTTAATTTTAAATACAATTTTTTATAAATTTTAAATCTGATTTATATTAATTAATAAAAATTATTAAAATTTTTAATTTAAATATAATTTTATTAAGATAATTTAATTAGACTTTATAAACACTTATGAGAAATATTGCATTTAATTGAGGAGTTCTTTAATTTAATTAAATCCTTAAAAAAAATAAAAAAAATGCATAGAAGAGCTCATGCGCGATCGCGATGCCTCGGCGTCACCAGAAGCGTTGAGGGACGTTGCTAGCGTCGCCGGAGGCATCCGAAGACGTTGTCGGACACCTCCGACTGTGTCTCATGTCCCATGATTATGTAATAGCGGGATTTTCTGCCAAAGACGTTAGAAAAATTCACAGATAACATAAACAATAGAAGAGACAAAGCATTTACCTGGAAGAGGCAATCGTTCCAGGCGATCGAGAAGCATAGACGACGATCGAAAAGCATAGATAGCTAGAAACAGACGAAAAGACAACGACAATTTAAAACAGATAAAAACTGAAGAGGTTTATGGTTTTAAACTTATATAAAACAAATAAAAAAAACAACCAAAAATTGATCAAAAAAGGAAAGTCGTGCAAAAGCGAACACTTCGCTTTTGCACAAAGCGCATGCTTCCTGAAAGTCTTGCACTTTCGAATTCTCAAAAGCGTAACGCTTGCGCCTCGCACTTAAGCGAGCAAAGCCAAACGCTTTTTACAACTATGACCTAAACTAGAAATCACACTGGAACTCTAATAGGAGAGAAAAGCACTTCAGTATTACAACCAATCAAATGGGAGAATTGATAAGATAATGGGAGAGATAATGAGTTATAAGATACAACAACAACAATAACAACAACAACCAAGTCTTTTCTCACTAGATGGGGTCGGCTTCACTAGATATAAGATACTTCATTTATAAGGATTAGTTGGGCATTCACTAGATGAGTTATAAGATACTTCATTTATAAGGATTAGTCGGCGAACACTAGATACATCTTTCGGTATTATAACAAGTCTATCGGTACATTTACTAGCAAAAATACCCACAAAACTTGGCCACAAGTAAATGAGTTGAATCGCCTATGCTTATCTTATTGGTGCAAAATCCCGAAGTGTCAAATGAAAATC
Source organism: Zingiber officinale (assembly GCF_018446385.1). NCBI lineage: Eukaryota > Viridiplantae > Streptophyta > Magnoliopsida > Zingiberales > Zingiberaceae > Zingiber > Zingiber officinale. The sequence continues at coordinate 83,150,831 of NC_055993.1, read as the reverse complement.
ACTAGGTTCTTTTCAAAGCAAGATCCATTTCTATCTCCTTTTGTCTTAATTCAAGAGAGATATGTTCATTCTCAAGTTTCATTCGTTCATTTCCCATCCTGATCCTGTTTAGTTCTCCGTCTTTCTTCTTAACAAACCTTTGCCACTTGTAACGCTGCTTCTCGAGTTCCAACATCCCGGCTTGAATCTGCAACCGCTTCTCTTCAAGCTGAAGTGAACAAGAATTATCCCAATGTTGCTGTACTAGTGTGGATTTAGATCCATTTGGCAAAACCTGGTTCATATCGACTGTTAAACCTTGAGAATGGAGGCTGCTTCTGCCACAACTGTGTAAACTTGAAGGAGCTCCAGAAACTGCTGCTTCACGATTCAGTCCAAGCTTCATCCTCTTCCGAAAGCATGATAAGTCACAATGCACAGCATTATGGTCTTCCGCGTCACCTTCCTCGTCACTATCAGCATTTCGATCACCTTCATCTCGACTTTGTAGTGCCAACTGAAGCGAATGCTGGAGTGCTGGGTCAGCGGGTAAATTCAACCGGTTACAATTATGATACGAGCACATCTCCTCATAGAAAAGATGTTTCGAGCTCAAAATCTTCCTCACATTTTCCTTCATCTTTTCAGAGAGGTTATTCATGTGGTTCAGCAAGGCTGGATTCTCAACAACCTTGCACGATGTGCCCCGGCCAAGAATATCAGTGAGCCTCTTGTACCTTTTGTTTAGATCATTGAACTTATCTTCGCATTGTTGAGGCGAAACATACAAGACTCTCTCCTCCATGACTTTCGATATTGCCTTCCACTTCCCCTTTTTCTGTAATATTGAAGTAGAATCTTCTCCTATGTATGAAACAGCAGTTATCAAAAGCCTAACCATCCTATCGGTCCACTTCACGCGGTGCCATGGCAATCCCCCCTTCTTCCCTTTCTCACCTGCATTGTCATTGAAGCTCAGTTCATCATCGTCGCTCAAGGAGGCCTTGTTATGCTGTCCTTTGCTGTGATCCATGAAAGAAGCCCCTACTCGATGATCAGATCCTTGCAAGTGATTGTCTGACATTGGAAGATCACCATGCTTCGACTGGTGGATCACTGACTCTTGATGGCTGTTCATGTTCCTTTGCAAACCTAGCACACTGTAAGAAATTCCCGGAATCATGCTTCCACCAGCCAAATTCGCCTTCATTTTTCCTCGCAAAAAAGGGAAAAACAAAAACAAACCCTACGATTCTTCACAATTTTCAGGCCTGAAAAGGGACCTCAACGAAGATCCACGTTTCCTGCAGCTTCTGCTTCAAATCAACCTAAATCGAAAAACAACGCCAAAAGTATGCTTCGAAATCAAAAGTTTAACAGATTCCCAGAAATAGGGACCAAACCCTAGAGTGAATCACGTCAGAAAAACAGATCTTTACGCGAAACATCGCACGAGTTCCGCCTTGAACATGACCTAATGTAGTTTCCGATTTCAGAAACCGACTCCGATGAGGCATATCCCCAGACTTAACTCCGGATCACGGCACCGAGAGTGAGACAACGAGAAAGCAATGGGAAACGGAGGAGAGTCGAACTCATCTGGATTCCGCGAGGTGACAAATCGAAGCCTCCGCCACGCCGCCGACTGCTATGCCGAGCAGTAGAGGGAGGAGAGGACCATGAAATACCAAAAGACGGCCTTTTCCTTTTTGTTCCACCGGAACAGGAAAAGAGGCGGCTAATAATTGAAGGGGGAAAGGAGAATGCAGTGTATTGGGGAGAGGGAAGTGATATATATAGATATATAAAAGACATAAAAAATATGAAGGATTTAAACGTTACTCAGAACTTTACCCGGTAAACTACTCCAACAGTGCGCGTGCTTTAGAAGCCTAAAGTAACGCAGTGCTAATGGTTTGTTGGTACAAGCGCAATCACGTGAGTTTGGAAACCGTGTTTTCTTATATTTTAACCCCTATGATTTTAAAATTCCACCTCGATAGTTTTAATATGGCAAAAAATAATATATTTTTATAATACATTATATTTAAATAACAAGTAATAATGGAGCTCATGGAAAGGAATTGATCTAAATGGTTGGTGATGGTTCAGGAACTCTCCACAATGTTCGAAATTATAAATAAATGAATAAATAATATATTTCAACTGCTGCTTGTTAGGGAGCGAATCGTTTTGATGATGTCATCATAATAATAATAAAAGTATATTAATGACACCAAGGCTAACAGGTGGATCCGATCATGGTTCAGAATTGACGATTCGACGATTTAGAATCATCGATTTGACGGTTCCAGACAGGTCGATCCTTAACCTTAATCACTCAAGACGATTATGATTCACGGTTTCTCACGGTTCGCCATGGTTCAAGATTATTAGGTTAAAAAATTAAAAATTATAAATTAAACATTACAAATTACAAATTACAAATTAGAAATTAAAATTTATTGGAAAAAGGACTTGCACTTATTTAAGTTGCCTACGTATCCCTTTAAGGGAATCAAAACTCACGTAGTTCTTTTACATTTTGATCCTTTTATATTTTCACTCACTTCCATTTCCTGTTCCTGTTGTATTTGTTCCTTCAGTATCAAAATCTTCAACTTCGTCATCTAAAAGTTGCATTCCTTGGATTCTTTTCTCCGCTCTGGTCCAATCGTCCAGTAATGCTTGAGCTTCAATGAGTCGACAGATAAAGTTGATCGTCGTTCATCTAATATGTTGCCGTCGGCACTGAACGTATGCTCCATAACAATAGTTGACACTGGACAAGCTAATATTTCTTTGCCGATCACGGAGAGAACGGAAAGCTTTGAGCCTTCTGTGACCACCACTTTAAGATATCGAAATTTTCGCTATCTGCTTCATTAAAATCAAAAGAAGTCGTAAAATAATTCTCAAGTTCCTGTGTGGAACTTAAGGATCCTCGTGGACGTTTTGTCCGCTCTTTTAATAAGAGTTGTGCTTTTGTAAGTTTTAAATTACTACTAGTAGTTTGTTGTATTTCAGAAATATTAATTTGTGTTCCATATTTTGCATGCATAATATTGATTATAAATATCATATAAATAAATTCTAACATTATATATAATATTAACTGGATCAGGGGAAGAAGAATCTTTAATTGAAATTAAAGCGTCATAATATAAAGTTAACATTTTTTGTAAAACTTCTAATTTAAATCTAGGATTTAAAGCGAATGCAATTAAATAAATTTCAGGAATTAAATACAAATATTTTTCCCATTTAGTTTTCATAGCTAAGATGCAAGGAGATACAGATTCATTATTAATATGTTCATTTAAAACTAATACTATATTAGAAACATTTTCTAAAACTAATTGAGTAGTGGGATAATAAACACCGGAAAGTTGTTCGGTTGCATCATTAAATACTTTTAAAATTTCACAAATACTACTACAAATATTCCATTGTTGTGAAAATAAATATATATTAGTATTAATATTTTGTGCAAAAAATGAACATAATCATTCTTTGTATTGAAATGAATCTTGTAATAATTGATATGTTGAATTCCAACGTGTTGGTACATCACGTGGAAATTTTTTAGGTTTCATTCCATTAATTTTACAAAACCTACCACATTGTTTCATTATAGATGGATGAGACCATAAATAAGAAATTACAATTCTAATTGGTTTAATATAACTTTCTAAAATTTTTAAACCATCTTGAACATATAAATTTAAAACATGGCATACACAACGAATATGAAAAAATAAACCGCCAATAATAGGTTGACAAATAAATTTTAGATCATCTATACAAGCGGTATTGGAACTAGCATTATCCAATGATATTGAAAATATTTTATGAGTTAAGCCATATTCTTCTAAAATTAAATATAATAATTGTGCGATGTTATGAGCATTATGTGATTCATCAAAAACTCTATAAGCTAACAATCTTTTTTAGAGGTTCCAAGAGTTATCGATCCAATGACAAGTCACACCCATATACGAATATGTTTGCCAATGATCACTCAAAATATTGGAACATAAAGAAACTTTATTATCTAATTTACTAAATTCATCAATTAAATTCTTTTTTCCTTGTTTTACTAATTTTTTAATTGTACGAGTAATTATAGTCCTAGGAACATGTTTAACACATGGATTAAGAGATTCTTTACAAAAATATTCAAATGTGCATTTAGATCTAAAACTAAAAGAAAGATATTCTACGGAAACAAATTTAGCTAATGATTTTCTTAATTTATTATCCGAATATAAAAATAAACCGGAATCGATACTACCGTTAGTTGAAGAAAATCTTGATAATTGTGTTTGAGAACGGTCGAGTTCATATTCCATCGGGTGCTTCGTTTCTACATGTCGTTTCAACGACCCATAGCCGCCGCCGGCTTGGAATTTGTAGGAAGCATTGCAGTACTTACATTTTGCACGCATTTCTCCCGACGGAAGAGTGATCTTCTCAAAATGTTTAGTGAAAATAGAAGACTTTAGAGGAGGAAGTTCCCGAACCTTAGAAGTAATTACATCGGTACTTTCTTGTGTTTCGGGTGTCGGATTCGGAAGATGCTCGATCTCATCATCGGTGGATTGAATGTTGGGGGTCCTCCTCCCGCGGATTCATTATTTGCTTTTCCTTCCGAGCTCGAGATGATGCACTTTCGCGGTCTCCTTCCATTGTAATTGAAAATTGGAAACAAAAGCATGTAGAGAATATGAAATTGAGATTAAGAGTAAGAGTAGAGAAGATGTGTGTGAAAATGATGAAATGAACTCTCTATTTATAGAGTTTTGATAGTAACGGATACTAAATCATAGCCATTGATCAAAAAATGGTCAAATGATCATAACCGTTGAAAAAAAAAAATCCAAAAAACACCCCCAATGACTATGAACCGCTGGCTAACTGGTGGTTTAAGACGTTACAAAAAAAAAAAAAAATTTGCGGCTGAACCGGCAGGTTGAACCGCCGGTTGGTTCACCGGTTTTGCAGCAATTGAATCGGAACCGGTCCGGCAACTTGCCAGGCCGGTTCTGGTGAACCGGGTCAATGGACAACCGACCCGTTGACCCGGTTACGGACCCGGGCTGGGCCCGAACCCGATCGGGTCTACTAACAGGGCGGAAAATCTTCATTTTTTTCATGATTTTTTTCCTTTTATTTCTCAAATAAGCGAAATAAGCTTCCACACAAAAAGATGGAGGAGATGCGAGTTTATTTTTCTTTTTATTTTTTTTGAGTGACCCTTTATCTTTTTTCTATATGAGTGACATATATATAAAAGAAATATTCAAGAATTGAAAGGTAAAGATATGCACAAGTAATCGGTGAAGAAGAGTGAGTCTCTGAGAATTTTCTGATTCGCTCGTGATTATTTTTCTAATGATTAGTGAAGATCAAGATATAACTATAAATTTTATAAATTTTATATTTCTATATTTTATACTTTAGAATCAATAATTATATTAGAACATTCAGTTCTCGAAAGAAATTACCTTTCTTTAAATTCCCCTCTTGGCCTTTGTTCGATGTCGCCGTCGTGTTTTGCCATTGGCTGATAAGATTGCGAATGTGTTGCAATCAACCACTATCCCCGGGCAAAATCGTGACTGAGTCACGATCTAGGATGTTGCTGGGTGAAATTGTGACCCACTTGCCGTCTTCGTTCGGCGCAAATGTTATCTATGGCCTTTGCCTTCGTCGCTGGGTAAGATCGTGAATATGTCCCGATCCCCGAACACAATGGCCACTCTTATACGGAGTTTATCTCCGTTTCTGACCAGATGGTGAAAAGGGAAGATGGCGGCATGGGCGCTGGCGAAGAGGCTAGCGATGATGAAGGGGTTTGTAGTTTGTAGCGTGATTAGGGTCACGAGCAGAATTGAAAATGCCTCCTAGAAAAGTTGTCGAAAACGTTTCATTATTTTTAATTAATAGAATGCAATATTTTGTTAATTAATACATGTATGTTTAAATTAATTAAAATTAGACTTAATTAATTCACAGTTCAATTAATTGGAAATTAAATTTTATGTTTTAATATTTCAATTAATTAAAATGAGGTTATTGAGACCCTGATCTGATTTAAATTATTGATTAGTTTAATCAGATCAATTTAATTAATCAAATCAGTTTGGTCCAATCAAACCCATGTATTATTTAAACTATTAGTTAATCAAATCAATTTAGTTCAATCAAACCCAGGTATTGTTTAAACTATTAATTGGTTTAACCAAATCAGTTTGGTTCAATAAAATCTAGTTCTGAGTCAAAACATCAGTTGGTTTAACTATATCAGTTTGATTCAATCAGTTTGATTTACGGGGACATTGAGGTGAGCGAATCACTTTTTTACCACATATCAGTTTGATTCAATCAAATCAGATTTAATCTAATTGGGTTGAATTTGACTTAAATGAGCTTAAGTTAAAATAATAACAATTAAACATCCCAATTAGATTAGTTTTAATGAGGGCAGAAAACTTAAGATCTGATTTCCCAATCGACTAGTCCAGTATGTCAGTCAACTGGAGTTCCTCAAAATAAAATAATATATTTTTCTTATTTACTTATAGATTCTGTATATTTTTCTATGCATATGTGTGAATTAAAATGAACTGATTTTGTTACTGATTTGTCGATTTTGTACTGCATTATTATTTCCAATTCTGGATGCCACGAATGATATGCACAATAACCCGTTGCGACGTACGATGGAATGAGCTATGGGAGGAGATTCAGGATATCAAATATGATCTAGTTTACGGACTCAAAGGACACATTAGATGACTCGATCGACTATTCTGGAAGCTCAAGTAGGAAGAGTTTCCCATCCTTGACAATTACAGGATTTGGGCTTTGATCTGTTCACTGTCGGGGAATCCAAAGATAGTAGCACACCATATATGGGGGCACTTTGAAGGTCGTATCTCATATGTAGAATTATGTGTAGAGCTACTACACTATGAGTTCCAGAAGATGATCCTGTAGAGTCTGAGGAGGATCCTAAAGAGTTTAAAGAAGATCCTGAAGTTTGAAGAGGATCTAGAAGAGTTTGAGGAGTATATTGAAGAGTCTAAGGAAGATTCAGAGGAGGATTTTAAAATGGACCAAGTAGACATTATCGATTTGCCTGAGATTGCCCGAGCTGAACCTAGAAAGATAGGATTTGTGATGATTAGTATTGCACTAGTGTCTTTCCTAGTGAAAGTAGTAATGCCCTATAAAATACAAGCACTAGTGTTAATTCTAGTGGGAATAGGGTTAACTTATCTTGCAAAGTAGAGTACAGTTATTATTACTGTCACTATATATGGACAGTATTAAGTCATATTATAAAAATTATTGTTATGTATAAACAGTGTTATTTTAATGAGAAGTTATGTTATGCGTTAACAAACTTGAAAAAAAATTATGTGTTAATAGTCTTAACAGAATGACTAGTTCATTTAGTGATATGTTCATTGTATGATTAGTTCATTTAATGATTAATTCATTTGATGGAATGTATGTGATGGAATTAATAAATGTTGATTAGATTAGATTATACAAATGACGAGTAGAAATATAGTTATCACTTAATTTTGTAAACCAACTCAAATTACAATGAGTCAATTGCTAATTGCATACATATGAATTACACTGAATAACTAAATAATATATTTATTTATATATTATGACAACTAAGAACATCATGGCTGAATTCAATAAGCGAGAAAAATTATATGAGGATAATTACCAAATCTGGCATCTCAAGATACAATATGCTCTTGAGGAACAATAAGTTCTAGAGAATATAAATCAGTTCATGAAAAAATCGGCTGATGGTTCTACATCACAACACAGACATGACTTTGATACCTATAAGGAATGAAAATGAAAGTACTTTATTGCTAAGGTAATATTGATTAGTTTAATGCTGGATGACCTGGTATTTGAGTATGAGTCATTACTATCGGCTCATACTGTCTGGGTAGCCCTTAGAGAGAAGTACAGTGGAGTAAGTCTCAGAAAGCTTCATCAATTGACAATTAAATTTGACAGTTACAAAAAGCACCCAAATGTTACCATGACCCAACATCTGAGGGAAATGGAGAATATGATTCGGGAGCTAAAAACTGTTGGTCATAAGTTGATTAACGAAGAACGAGTTCAAGCAGTAATCCATTCCCTTCCTGTTTCTTGGGAAATAATGAAACAGAATCTGACACACAATGAAAGTATCAAGAATTTTACTAATGTCTCATGCCATGCTGAACTTGAGGCGGAGAGAATAGAATCCGCAAGGATTACTCGACAAGTTTTTATAGCTGAAGGTTCTGGTTCCAAGAATAAGAAAAATGGTTTAAGAGAGGAAAGGGAAAAGGAAGTTGGTACTATTGTTGGGCAAGACCAAATCAAAAAGAAAGGAAAGAAATATGAACAAAAATCTAAGAGCAAGCTGACTTGCTATAACTATGACAAGAAGAGTCATTTTGCTCAGAATTGTACTGAGCCAAAAAAAGTATTTTTTTCCATGAGCATTATGTGTCCCTTTGTGGATTATAGATTTAGGAGCAACAAATCATGTAACTCGTGATCGAGCTATATATGTGGAGTGTCGTCAGGTACTAGCTAACAATAAATGAATATATGTGGGAAACAATGCAAGAATTGAAGTTAAAGGAATTGATACTTGCAAACTCAACGTATGTGATAGACGTACCTTGTTTCTGCATGATGTCTTGTATGTTCTTGAGATTCGACAGAATCTGATTTTTGTTACTAGTCTTCTTGATTTAAGTTATTGTGTAAATTTTTATAGTTGTTGTGTGAAACTACGCATTAACTCTGTATTAATTGGAAATGATTATATAACAAATAATTTCATGGTTCTTTATTGATCCGGTGATAAGGTGTAACGACCCACCTTCTACTACTAGGCTGTAAGGCGAATCGTCACAATAATGCTAAACTATACTGTGCGGAAAGCTGAGCTAATTAAAATTTTAATCTACTAATGACCGATACAACTGATAAGAAAGGTCCAAAGACCTTCTCTGCTGGTGCACATATGCTACGGAGGGGAACCTGAATGCCCCAACTGAGCTAGGGGCTAGAAACTAACTTCCCAACTACCTGCCGGCCTGCTGATCGATCTACGGATCGATCAAAGCTGGGGAAGCTCCTGCTCCCAACTGGATCGGTCGGCTGACCGATCCAGCAGAGGCTGGATCGGTCTGCGGACCGATCCAGAAGAGGGTGGATCGGTCGGCAAGACCGATCCAGGTGGGTCTGGATCGGTCTGCAGACCGATCCAGGCACCTGGAGACGCTGGGATCGCTACTGTATCGCGCTGGATCGGTCGGCTGACCGATCCAGGAGGATACAGTAGCCTACTGTATCTGTCTGGATCGGTCGGCTGACCGATCCAGTGACACGGCCAGGCCCTGATCGGTCGGGAGACCGATCAGAGCCTGATTTCACCCGGGGACTCGGATTTCAGCACTTTGGCGTGCCAAAACCCCACTTAACACCTAACTAATGCATCACAACTATTCTAACAACATATAATAACATTCCAACGACATAAACTAGTAATCTGACTTAATATAGGCATAGTTTAGGAATTCATGGCAACACATAACTAAAAGTGCCTAGAACATGGAAACCAAAACCAATAAATAAAATGCTAAAGAGTCTAATGCTCAATTTGCTACGTCCCCTAAGGACCTTTGATTCCAGTTCCTGCCACACACACCATCTTTGCATTGCCCTCCAGCTTCCTCTGTTAGTCCATCTTTCCTTTACCTTTATCTGTAGTATAAGGAAAGGTAGAATCTGTAAGCTTAAAGCTTAGTAAGAAACCATCTACCTCACAAAATCATGCATTCGATGCAATATGTTTTTAAATCATGCTATTTGAAAATATGGGCTGGACTTGCTAAGACATGGCATACTGAAATCGTAAGGCATAACATATAAGCATGGCATAAGCACTGAATCATGGCAAAGCAATCAAATAAACACTGAACTGAATATAGGCTAAACTAACTGAAACTAAATCTGTAACTGGAAACAAACTCAACTAGCATAATGGATTTTGAGTTTTGAAATCTAATACATAATAAGTGAAAATACATAATCATGCTGTTTGGGCCCGGCAACTGTACTTGCTGTGCGCGCATCCCTACTAGACCCGGGGTTGCAAGTCCCGAAGGTTGTCTAGGCTATCTGAACCTAGGGACGACTGTGGGAGTCCAACCCAATGGATATCTAATCCAGTACAGTGCCACTGAAAATAAAATACTGATATCTATAGCTAACTGATATAACATGCTGTTTCTAGGTTATCTGAACCTAGAGTTAGGTTATCTGAACCTAGAGGCGACTGTGGGAGCCCACCCATTGGACCGTAGTCCCATATAGCTAAAATAAACTGATTTACTGTTTTAAATGCTTCTAATGCATTTAACTGTACTATTAAAATGCCTAAGTTGCATTTTTACTGATCTAGTTATTTTGCCGAGCACTTAGTGTGCCCCAACTCTCCTCTTTATTAGGGAGATCACCTTTAGGCACCCGACAACATCTACAACCCCAACTGAAGAGGGTAAGCGTGTCCGGCCCATCTAAAGGTGATCAACTAAAATTCCTAAATCTAAGAGGAGGGTTAAAACACCCTACATGTCAACAAAATCTGCATATTACTAATCTAATGCATAGAAAATCCAAACGGAGCTATTATACTGCAGGTGAGGGGTTTCTTACCTCTTGATCGTAATTTCTTACGATTCTATTCGCTAGAGTTCCGGTGGAGGTGATCCTCTCGACGATCCGATCACGTCTTCGCGTTCCTCTCCCGGAGAAGAACCTCTTTCGTGTTGGAGTCGTCGCCGGAAGGTGAACCGATGGACCTTGGGCTTGGTGTGCCGTGCGTGAGGAAGAGGAGAAGAAGAGGGGCGCCGGCGTGAGGGTTTGAGAGGAGAAGGTGCCGAACCAAAATAAAAATAACCCAACTCCAACTTAAGTTTATTATTTATATTAAGTGGTTTAATGAACCCAACTCTAATATAAATATATTTGGTTCTCCTTTCTTTCAGCACGGCCCTGCTGGGTTCACCGGTTACTAATCTTATCCGTAAACCATAGGTCTCGGGTTCGATTCCCGCCTAAGCTATTTTACGGTTCTAATTATTTTTGCTACTTCCGATACTCGATTTTTCGGAAAAATATCTAAAATTCTAGAAAAATCATAGAATAATTCTAAAATAGTTTTGAGAATTTTTGGGCCTTACATAAAATCCACTAGTAGCTACTGTACCTTAGCTGGTAACTCTACGCCCATCGTTGAAGCAATGCTTTGGCATGGTAGCAATGCATATACAACTTCTTGCACTTCTTATCTTACTTGGTCTATTGAAAGAAGATTAGTATTTTTAGATCATCACGAACTGTACCAACTGGGGCTCAATCACCTGGGTGGCGTCTGGGATATGCTTCTTCACATGGAGACATAAAATACATTGTGGACTGGTGACATCTCCCGAGGTAGCTCTAGCTCATATGCTACCTTGCCCACTCTCTTCGTGATAAGGTATGGTCCCACATATCCGGGAGCTAGCTTGCCCTTCTTCCCAAAGCATGACTCCCTTCATGGGAGCTACTCGAGGAAAACTGTATCCCCCGAAAACTCTAGGGGTCTGCGTCGTGTATTAGCATAGCTTTTCTGTGTTGTCTCTATCCTCTGGCGGATCTGTTGGATGGCTGCTGGTATCCGCCACTAGATCTTCTGAAGCTCTAGTTCCTTCCATTCACCACTCTCATACCAGCAGTTGGTGATCTGCACCTCCGCCCATAGAGTGCCTCATAAGGTGCCATGCCGATAGCTGATAGCCGTTGTTGTATGCAAATTCTGCTGAGCTCGGATATTTGCACCAACTTCCTTGAAGTCTAGGGCACACGCTCGGAGCATATCTTCGAGTACCGATTTACTCGCTCCGTCGACCATCCATCTGAGGATGGAATGCTTTGCTGAACTTTAACTTGGTGCCCAATGCTGACTGTACACACTCCCGAAGTGTGATGTGAATCTCTGTCTCTGTCGAAATGATGGTTCGTGGGACTCCATGTAGTCGGCGATCTCCTGAAGATACAACTGAGCTAGCTTCTCCATGGAGTAGGATATCTTGATAGCTAAAAGTGGGCTGATTTAGTCAACATGGACTATTACCCGGATGGCATCAAAACCATTCGTGGTTCGGGTAGCCCCACTATGAAGTCCATCGAGATATCCTCCCACTTCCATTCGGAATCAGTATGGTGCAGAACTCCTCACAGTCGTGATGTTACGCCTTGACCCTCGGCAGGTGAGGCGGATGCTAACATATCTGGCGATGTCTCGCTTCATCCCGGGCCACCAAAACATTTCTTTTGGTCTTGATACATTTTGGTGGAGCTGGATGCATCGCATAGGGAGTCTGTGAGCCTCATCTAAAATCATCTCGTAGCTCCTCCCGATATAGAACAGCTGTCACCAAAATACAACACCCGCTATCGGACACTCGAATTCTCTACTTTCGCTAGCCCTTGCTTGATTTTTCGAATTTCGGGGTCCCGATCCTGAGCTGAGTGAATATCACCAAGCAAGGTAGACTCTAAGGTCATAGTAGAGAGCTGTCCGGAGCAATGAGTTCACGAGACCATCTGCGATCTCATTAGGTTGACATGGGCAAGATAAAGTGGCTTGGATTTCCTGCTAAGTGCATCTGCTACCCTATTGACTTTCCACAGGTGGTAGAGGATGTCTATGTCATAATCTTTGACCAGCTCTAGCCACTTGCTGTCGCATATTCAGATCCTTCCGAGTGAAGAAGTACTTCAGACTACGATGATCTGTATACACTCTGCTGAGCTCCATACAAGTAATGTCTCCAAATTTTGAGGCGAACACTCTGCTGCAAGCTCAAGATCATGAGTAGGGTAGTTCTTCTCATAATCCTTGAGCTGGAGGCATAGGCGATTACCTTGCCATCTTGCATCGGCCCTAATCCCAATTTAGAGGCGTCACTATATATATCGAAGTTGTTTTGGCAGTGTCGAATAGGTGCACTAGTCAATCTCCTCTTGAGTTATTTGAAGGCATTCTCATGATCCTCGTCACTGAAATTTCTTGTTCTTCTGGTGAGGTACATCGGTGGGAGGCTATTCGGAGAAGTCCTCTGAAACTTTACGTAATATCTGCTAATCCCGAGCTCCTGATCTCGCTGGCGTTCTTAGGTCTCCTCCAGTTACTCACTGCTTCTATCTTGCTGGGATCTACCATAATACCATCCTTTGAGATGATGTGACCCAGGAAGGACACCTGATTTAGCCAAAACTCACATTTCGTGAACTTGGCGTATAGCTGGTTCTGCTGAAGGGTCTGCAATACTAGTTTCAGGTGCTCTGAGTGTTCTTCCTGAGTTCCTGAGTAGATAAGAATGTCATCGATAAACACGATCACAAACTTATCTAAATACTCCCTGAATACCCTGTTCATAAGGTCCATGAATGTAGCTGGAGCATTTGTCACGCCAAAAGGCATGACTACGAACTCGTAATGTCCGTATCTGGTCCTGAATGCTGTCTTCGGTATATCACCCTCCTTGACCCTGACTTGGTGATATCCTGATCTGAGGTCAATTTTTGAGAACACTGCTGCTCCCTTTAACTGGTCGAACAGGTCATCTATTCTGGGAAGAGGATACCTGTTCTTGATCGTGACCTGATTCAGTGCTCTGTAGTCTATACATAGCCGCATGCTTCCATCCTTCTTCTTCACGAATAGCACAGGCGCTCCCCATGGTGAGTGACTAGGGCGTATGAAGCCCTTGTCAAGTAGCTCCTGTAGCTGCTCATGAAGTTCCTTCAGTTCTGCTGGAGCCATGCGGTAGGGCGCTTTGGAAATAGGATTAGTGGGGAAGAGCTCTATCTCAAATTCAATCTCCCTGTCGGTGCTAGGCCTGGTAACTCTTCGGGAAGACTGCTGGTAGTCACATACAACTCGGACCTCTGTTAGCTGTTGGTCTGGTAGTGACTACATGTGCTAGGTACCCCGTGCATCCCGAATCCATCAACTTCGTGCCTTCATTGCTGAGAGAAATTTTCTGGCTTTTCTCTTTGGTTCTCCGATGTACTCGAGCTGTACTTCTGGTTGGAATACGACTTTCATTTACGGCACTTTATGGAAGCACTGTGATCAGAAGTCCATTCCAAGGATGACGTCGTAGTCGATCATTTCAGCGGATCGGATCACAAAGAGTTCGATGCTGCTATAATGGTAGCGCTCGAGCCGGTCGTCGATGCCATGACCTCTCACGAAGGTAGTCTGTCGGCCGACCACGAGTACTACAGGGGTATTCCTAATTTCTCGGAGAACATCCCGGCTATATATGAATGGGTTGCCCGAGTATCAAATAGAACGGTAGCACTATCTGAAAAATGCTAATCGACTGCCGAGGCATTTGCTACGTCCTCTCGGTGAGTGAGTAGATCCTTGCATTCGCCATAGGTGGAGGGCTTCTAATCGTACCGGTGATGAGTGGACCTTCTAGGCGACTGCGTCGATGTGGCCGATTGGTGGCTGCATCTTGGATCTGTGTGGTGAGGAAGACCGGTCTTGTTCGGACACTTTGCTTGGCCATGTGCCCTTCTTGTCCACATTCAAAGCATCCTCGTGTGCCCTTGCGACAAACCCCTGGGTGGAATTTCCCACAAGTGGCACACTTTGGATAACTGGGTCGCTTGCTGGATGGTCTTCCTTTTGAGTCACTCCCTGATTTGCGCTTGCTGTTGGAGTTCCCTTTCCACTTAGAGCTGTGGCCTTGCTGTTTCTGGGTGTGAGAGTTTCCTTGGCCTTTGGACTCTGAGGAGACTTGCTTGCGCCTCATCTTTCGGTAATGCTCGTGGTCAAGGCACTTGCTCACTAACTCCTCGTGATTTGTGGCCTATGTATGCCACCCGCCACGTTCACTGCTATCTCCGGCCTCGGCATCTTGAGCATCAACCTGATCCATTCCTTTTCCGTGCTGACTAGCTCTGGGCATAGACGAGCCAACCTGTTGAATTTCTTCACGGCTTCCTCAACTGAGAGGTTGCCCTGACGAAACTCAGTGAACTCGTCATAGTGACGGTTTGTAACCCGCATATGAAAGAACTCCTCAAAGAATTCCTTCTCGAAGTCAGCCCATGTCATCTGGCTCACTGGGCGCTTCGTTCTGATTCTTTCCCACCACATGCGTGCGTCTCCTGTCAGGCAGAAGGAGGCACACTTCACCTTCTCGTGTTCTGGCCAGTCCAGAAGCTCCATCGTGCTCTCCAGTGTTTTGAACCATGCTTGGGCATCCCATGGTTCACTAGTGCCTGAGAAGTTCTCTGGCTTGACTCGCTGCCACTGGATCAGATAGGCTTCCTTTCTTGGCTCAGCTGCTGGGACTGCTGGTGTTGGTACTGGTGCCGGTGTTGGCGCTGTAGGCTGAGCTGGTGGAACCTCTAAGACTTCTGGAGTCGTCAGATTCGGTTCCGGGGTGACTGTGGGGGTATTCTGCTGATTAGCCTTTAAGGTGGCTATCTCCTGTTGCTGTTTGCTGTAACTGAGCCACTAGTGCTGTAAGGTCTGGAGGAGGCACTGAACTGCCTGCCTCTTGCTGGGGCTCAGTAGCTAGTGCCCTCCTAGCTGGGCGTCCTCGTGCCATTTCTAAAGACATAGAGAACATAGGTATAACTAACACTATCACAGTTATCTAACTACTGATATCATGTTTAAACTATCACATACTAACAAGCAGTAGGTATATAAACATGAACTGTAATAATAAACAAGAAGCATAAAAAAAAATAGAGGTGTTCTTACTTGGCCACCTTCTACTACTCTGTAACGACCCACCTTCTACTACTAGGCTGTAAGGCGAATCGTCACAATAATGCTAAACTATACTGTGCGGAAAGCTGGGCTAATTAAAATTTTACTCTACTAATGACCGATACAACTGATAAGAAAGGTCCAAAGACCTTCTCTGCTGGTGCACATATGCTACGGAGGGGAACCTGAATGCCCCAACTGAGCTAGGGGCTAGAAACTAACTTCCCAACTACCTGCCGGCCTGCTGATCGATCTACGGATCGATCAAAGCTGGGGAAGCTCCTGCTCCCAACTGGATCGGTCGGCTGACCGATCCAGCAGAGGCTGGATCGGTCTGCGGACCGATCCAGAAGAGGGTGGATCGGTCGGCAAGACCGATCCAGGTGGGTCTGGATCGGTCTGCAGACCGATCCAGGCACCTGGAGACGCTGGGATCGCTACTGTATCGCGCTGGATCGGTCGGCTGACCGATCCAGGAGGATACAGTAGCCTACTGTATCTGTCTGGATCGGTCGGCTGACCGATCCAGTGACACGGCCAGGCCCTGATCGGTCGGGAGACCGATCAGAGCCTGATTTCACCCGGGGACTCGGATTTCAGCACTTTGGCGTGCCAAAACCCCACTTAACACCTAACTAATGCATCACAACTAATCTAACAACATATAATAACATTCCAACGACATAAACTAGTAATCTGACTTAATATAGGCATAGTTTAGGAATTCATGGCAACACATAACTAAAAGTGCCTAGAACATGGAAACCAAAACCAATAAATAAAATGCTAAAGAGTCTAATGCTCAATTTGCTACGTCCCCTAAGGACCTTTGATTCCAGTTCCTGCCACACACACCATCTTTGCATTGCCCTCCAGCTTCCTCTGTTAGTCCATCTTTCCTTTACCTTTATCTGCAGTATAAGGAAAGGTAGAATCTGTAAGCTTAAAGCTTAGTAAGAAACCATCTACCTCACAAAATCATGCATTCGATGCAATATGTTTTTAAATCATGATATTTGAAAATATGGGCTGGACTTGCTAAGACATGGCATACTGAAATCGTAAGGCATAACATATAAGCATGGCATAAGCACTGAATCATGGCAAAGCAACCAAATAAACACTGAACTGAATATAGGCTAAACTAACTGAAACTAAATCTGTAACTGGAAACAAACTCAACTAGCATAATGGATTTTGAGTTTTGAAATCTAATACATAATAAGTGAAAATACATAATCATGCTGTTTGGGCCCGACAACTGTACTTGCTGTGCGCGCATCCCTACTAGACCCGGGGTTGCAAGTCCCGAATTTAGCAGGGTTGTCTAGGCTATCTGAACCTAGGGACGACTGTGGGAGTCCAACCCAATGGATATATAATCCAGTACAGTGCCACTGAAAATAAAATACTGATATCTATAGCTAACTGATATAACATGCTGTTTCTAGGTTATCTGAACCTAGAGCTAGGTTATCTGAACCTAGAGCTAGGTTATCTGAACCTAGAGGCGACTGTGGGAGCCCACCCATTGGACCGTAGTCCCATATAGCTAAAATAAACTGATTTACTATTTTAAATGCTTCTAATGCATTTAACTGTACTATTAAAATGCCTAAGTTGCATTTTTACTGATCTAGTTATTTTGCCGAGCACTTAGTGTGCCCCAACTCTCCTCTTTATTAGGGAGATCACCCTTAGGCACCCGACAACGTCTACAACCCCAACTGAAGAGGGTAAGCGTGTCCGGCCCATCTAAAGGTGCTCAACTAAAATCCCTAAATCTAAGAGGAGGGTTAAAACGCCCTACATGTCAATAAAATCTGCATATTACTAATCTAATGCATAGAAAATCCAAACGGAGCTATTATACTGCAGGTGAGGGGTTTCTTACCTCTTGATCGTAATTTCTTATGATTCTATTCGCTAGAGTTCCGGTGGAGGTGATCCTCTCGACGATCCGATCACGTCTTTGCGTTCCTCTCCCGGAGAAGAACCTCTTTCGTGTTGGAGTCGTCGCCGGAAGGTGAACCGATGGACCTTGGGCTTGGTGTGCCGTGCGTGAGGAAGAGGAGAAGAAGAGGGGCGCTGGCGTGAGGGTTTGAGAGGAGAAGGTGCCGAACCAAAATAAAAATAACCCAACTCCAACTTAAGTTTATTATTTATATTAAGTGGTTTAATGAACCCAACTCAAATATAAATATATTTGGTTCTCCTTTCTTTCAGCACGGCCCTGCTGTGTTCACCGGTTACTAATCTTATCCGTAAACCATAGGTCTCGGGTTCGATTCCCGCCTAAGCTATTTTACGATTCTAATTATTTTTGCTACTTCCGATACTCCGATTTTTCCGGAAAAATATCTAAAAATTCCAGAAAAATCATAGAATAATTCTAAAATAGTTTTGAGAATTTTCGGGCGTTACATAAGGATGGGGGATCCTCGTTGGTGGAAGGTCAACGACGCGTGGAGGTCACAGGTCAAGAGATTCAACCCTGAGACCGGCCGACCGGACGAAGCGGACCGACTGACCGGGTGATGTAGGCCGACCGGCAGTGAGTCCCCCGAACCGAATGAAGATAACCCGACTGGGGGTCGGGTTTCCGATGCTTAAGGTAAAAAGGTTTCAAGGGCCGAGCGGGCTGTCCGTTCGGCCGGTGTACAAGGCAACACAGGCGGGAGCAGTCTCATCCGAGCATACGACCGATGTAGAAGTTATATGCCTGCCGAGCGGCCGACCCGCTCGGCCCTGGAGCAGACAGGGAACGCAAGAGGACAAAGGAGACAGGGAATAACATCATCCTCGAGACGCCTGCCACCGACAAGCAGCAGAGTTGGCGGCCGAGCCGTACACAGGATCATACGGCGGAAGCTTCCACCGTCACATCCGGGATATGCTCGGACGATTGCGGAATGGCGCCAAAGGTACTTTTCTGACAGATGCTTGTTAAGGTATGCTTGGGGAAGCGTGCACACATAGAGAAGCGTGCCCGCGACTCCCTGAGGTCCTATATAAGGACCCCCAGACGTCGACGAAGGTATACGCAACTCTTTACTGTAGCCACATTACGCTGCCTCTCTCATTGCCTGACTTGAGCGTCGGAGGGCCGTCGCCGGGAAACCCCTCCCGGCTCAGCTTCTTTGTAGGTTCGCCGGAGAGCTACACCACTAGTCGGAGACAGCGGAGCGTGCCACGTCCCCAGCGTCCGTCGACTCAGCGCTCGGACAGGATCAAATTGGCGCCGTCTGTGGGAGCGCACCTGAATCTGAGCCTAGAAGATGGAAGAAGCTGGACGTCAACTTCTGGTAACGCTCTCTCCCGAGGAGCTCGAAGCACTCGTCCAAGTGCGAGCAGCAAAAATCGTGGAGCAGCAGCAGAAGGCTCAGGCCGAGCAGGTAGCGCAGCAGGCGACATCGGCCTCGGGGGGCCGAGTCCCACCCGAAGACAGGCAGGAGCAGCTCTCAATATGGGGGCAAAATAAGGGACCAGCCGACACTCAGATGGGGGTGCTGCCCACCCCAATACCTTTTCATCGGGCTCTGTTCCAGACGCCCTCGAAGGTTGCGCAAGCCAATCAAGACAAGGGATCTTCATTGGACGAAGCACCCATCCGGGACGTCAGAAAAGGAAAGGCACCCCGAACAGACTCGTCACCTGAGCGGATCAACCGGCAGTTTTCAGACGCCATTCTTCGCGATCCGCTGCCAAAGCATTATACGCCCCCCGTGATCGGGGAGTACAACGGGACAACCGACCCAGACGACCACCTGAGTAAGTTTGATAGCATCGCCACTCTGCATCAATACACAGATGGTGTGAAGTGCCGAGTGTTCCTCACCACGCTCTCGGGATCGGCACATCGGTGGTTTCGGAGACTGCCGGACGGATCCATCACAAGTTTCAAGGAATTTCGAACGGCGTTTCTCCATCATTTTGCAAGCAGCAGGCGTCACCAGAAGATAAGCGTCAACTTGTTTTCCATCAAGCAAGGCGCGAGGGAGCCGCTCTGAGCGTACATTCAGCGCTTCAACCAAGTGGCCATGGACATTCCAACGGTCACCTCGGAAACAATGATGAACGCGTTCACGCAAGGGCTCGTGGACGGTGACTTCTTCCGCTCGCTCATCCGGAAGCCGCCCCGGGACTACGACCACATGCTGCACAAGGCCAACGAATACATCAATGTGGAGGAGGCCCAGGCGGCGAGAAGAAAAGAAGCCCTGAGTGACCAACCAGTTTCCGCTGAGCGGAAGCAGCCCATCAGTAATCAGTCACCAGCCACCTAGAGGACCGCGAGCCGAAGCCGCCCGTCCTCATCAACACGCTTGGCCGCACACCGTCCAGCAAGTTGCGGCTGATCGTCCCAAGCCCAGGGGGAAGGTGTGGACCCCGATGTTTTGTTCACTCCATCAGTCGGCTACTCATAACACCCGCGACTGTCGGAGCCTCCCTCCCATCGCTCATCCCGCGCCGAGGAGATACCGCCGCCGATCTCCTTCACCAGACCAGCAACATCGACAACGGAGCCCCGTTCAATGGATAGAAAGAAGATCCCCTGAGCGGCAGCATCGTCAGCAGCCCGGAGCTCACTATCGGGCATCACACGAACGACCTCGACCTTCCGTTCGGGAGGAGGAAAATAGGGGCAACACATCTCGGGGAGAGATCAACATCATCGCCGGAGGCCCGACCGGCGGAGACTCTAATAGAGCCAGAAAGGCACACGCAAGGCAGTTGAGGATCCACGCGGTAGGCTGCAGCCAGGAAAGGGCGAGCGGACCCGAGATCAGGTTCGGGCCCAGGGACCTCGAAGGAGTTGAAGTCCCTCACGATGACGCTCTGATCATTCGAGCGGTAATAGCCAACTATACTATTCACCGCATTTTCATTGACACAGGCAGCTCGGTCAACATAATATTCAAGAAGGCCTTTGACCAACTACAAATCGACCGAGCTGAACTACTGCCAATGATGACCCCCCTCTATGGATTCATGGGGAACGAAGTCTTGCCGGTCGGCCAAGTCCGGCTGGCTATATCGCTGGGAGAAGAGCCGCTCAGAAGGACGAGGACCACAAGTTTCATTGTGGTTGATGCTCCTTCGGCGTACAACGTTATCTTGGGACGACCGGTTCTCAACGAGTTCCGGGCGGTCGTCTCTACCTTCTGCCAGAAGATCAAGTTCCCGGTGGAAGATCAAGTAGGGGAGGTGCGGGGAGACCAACTGGTGGCTCGAAGATGCTATGTGGAGATGGTCCGAGCTGAATCCAAGTCCGCTCGGAAAGTGCCATGAGTCGAGGTAAATACTATAACCGAGAAACCACCTTCTTTGGTTTATGAAGAAAAAGAGGAGGTGCAGATTGACTCTTCCCGACCGGAGGCCACTACCTTCATAGCATCCGATCTGGAGGAGATGCAGAAGGAGAAGTTGATCAAATGCCTATGGCGAAACTGCGACGTCTTCGCTTGGTCGACCCATGAGCTGCCAGGGGTCTCGCCAAGCGTAGTGCAGCATGAACTTCACGTCCAACCGGACACTCGGCCAGTGAAGCAAAGGAAGAGGGACTTCAGCGCAGAGCAGAATGTAATCATCCGGGCGGAGGTAGAGAAGCTTCTGGAGGCCGGCCACATAAGGGAAGTGCAATTCCCAAGTTGGCTCGCAAATGTGGTTCTGGTCTCCAAGCTGGGCAACAAGTGGAGAGTCTGTATCGACTTCCGAGACTTGAACAAGGCATACCCGAAGGACTTCTACCCCCTGCCTCGGATCGATCAACTCGTGGACTCCACGGCTAGGTGTGAGTTGATATGCATGCTGGATGCATACCAAGGCTTACATCAAGTGTCGCTCACCCAAGAAGAGCAGGAGAAGGTCAGCTTCATCACGGCGGACGACACTTACTGCTACAATGTAATGCCGTTCGGGCTGAAGAACGCAGGAGCCACCTACCAGCGTCTGATGAACAGGGTCTTCAGGGAGCAGATCGGACGCAACTTGGAAGTGTACGTGGACGACATACTTATCAAGTCTTTCTGGGCGGCTGATCTCTATGCGGACATGGAGGAGACCTTCCAAACATTGAGAAGATATGACGTCAAAATTAACCCTCAAAAGTGCCTGTTCGGAGCAAAAGGGCGGAGCTTCCTGGGTTACATTGTGACCGAGCGAGGCATAGAGGCGAACCCTAGCAAGATAAAGGCATTGCAGGACATGCCGCCCCCTAGAAATCTCCGAGAGGTACAGCGTCTCACCGGTCGGATAACGACGCTGTCAAGGTTTCTCTCTAAGACCGCCGACCGGAGCTTGCCATTTTTCAAGATTCTTCGTAAAGCCGCTAAGTTTCAATGGGACGAGGAGTGCGTTCGGGCATTCGAGGAATTGAAGACTTACCTGAATTCCTTACCCGTGTCGTAGGTGAGACGCTCCGCATTTATTTATCTTCAACTGAGCATGTTGTGGGCTCAGCATTAGTAAGGCCAAGCGGCGAGGAACAACCAGCGTACTTTTTAAGCCATATCTTAAAGGATGCTGAGTCTCGCTACACCGGTCTCGAGAAGTTGGCTTTCGCCTTGGTCCTTGTCGCTCGGAGGTTGCGCCCTTACTTTTTGGTGCACACAATTATTGTGATGACGAATAGCCCGCTAGCAAGGGTACTCCTGAACCCTGAAGCATCCGGACGACTCATCAAGTGGACGACGGAGCTAAGCGAATTTGACATCCAATACCAACCCCGCTCGGCGATCAAAGCACAGTCCTTGGCAGATTTCGTGACCGAGGTACAAAAGCCCAAGCCCGAAGCTACATGGAAAATATATGTGGACGGATCGTCCACTCGGCTCGGAAGCGGAATTGGGATCATGCTACTTTCGCCTCAGGGATAGCGGATGCATTTATCCGTTCGGCTGGACTATCGGACAACAAATAATGAGGCAGAGTACGAAGCCCTCATAGCCAGATTGCAGGCCACACGACATGTTGGAGCCAGTCGGGTGGTGATCCACTCGGATTCCTAGCTTGCCGCTCAGCAACTCATGGGCGCTTTTGAGATAAACAATGCAAGACTCAGATTGTACGCGGAGGCCTTTGAAAAACTCAAGACCGGCTTCACCGAGGTAGTGGTTCTGAAGATACCCCGAGTGGAGAACCAGGTGGAAGATGAGTTAGCCAAACTCGCAAGCTCAATATCGCCGATCGTCATCCAGTAACCAATCGAGCAAGTATCTTTGGTAGCGCATGTGGACCGGATGGATGGCCTCACATTCCCGAGCGATTAGAGAACAACCATCACGGAGTTTCTGCGCTCGGGTGCCACGCCGTCCGATCGGGAGGAAGCCCAGCTACTGAGGAGGAGAGCTGGCCGGTTCATGCTTATCAGAGATCAGCTTTATAAAAAGGCGTTCTCCCGACCTCTGCTGAAGTGCGTCAGCTCGGAAGACGCCGAGTACATTCTCCAGGAGGTACACCAAGGATCTTGCGGAGGTCATCCGGGCAGCCGGTCTCTGGCTAGGAAGATCCTGCTGGCCAGATACTTTTGGCCAACGCTACATGAGGACGCCGCTCGGACCGTCGCAACGTGTCTTTCCTGTCAGAAGTACCACAGTTTCTCGCATAAGCCGACGGAAGAAATGAAAGTGTCCACAGTATCCTGCCCGTTCGACCAGTGGGGCATGAACATCGTAGGACCCTTCCCTATGGCGACCGGACAACGAAAGTTCCTATTGGTGGTAGTAGATTACTTCTCCAAGTGGGTGGAGCTGAGCCATTGGCCAAGATAACCGAGCACATGGTCAAGAAATTCATCTAGCAAAATATCATCTGTCGGTTCGGCATTCCGCGTCGGCTCGTGTCGGACAACGGGCGGCAGTTCGTCGGAAAGCAGCTCGAGGAATGGTGCAATGGATATGGCATTGAGCAGCGCTTCATGTCTGTGGCGTATCCCCAAAGCAATGGTCAAGCCGAAGTAGCCAACCGGGAGATACTCCGAATTCTTCGGGCTCGGCTCGACCACATGGGAGGAAGCTGGGTGGACGAGCTGCCGGGGGTCCTATGGGCAATCCGCACGACCCCTAAGGAGGGAACGGGAGTAACGCCGTTCCACCTGGTTTATGGAGGCAAGACGGTCGTCCCAGTCGAAGTCGGCGTAGAGTCCGTCCGGATCCAGAACTATGATGAAGATAATTCTGAGCGGAGGCAGCTAGAATTGGACTTGATCGACGAGGAGCGAGCCAAAGCGTCCGTCCGGCTGATGGCCTACAGGCAGAGAATGAAGTAGAACTACAATCGCCGCGTGATTCCTCGAGCATTCCAGGTGGGCGACTTGGTCTGGAAGAAAGTGAAGCCGGTCGGAGACGTATGCAAGCTGGAGGCTCCCTGGTCGGGACCCTTCAAGGTCGTCGAGAAGCTCTGATCTGGAGCCTACTACTTGGAGTATGAGGATGGACGGCGGCTGGATAGGCCATGGAGCGCAAACCACCTCCAGCCCTATCGGGCCGGATGAAAGGTGCGCCGATGTAACATGTTTTCATGAATATTCTGTTCGGATGTATCTTTTGGCTGCAGGAATGAAAGTTATAAGAACAAAGCAAAGGCATGAGCATGGTGTGCCCATTGGATGGATGTATAAAGGCATGATAAAGACCCCGTACCGTTCGACCGGGTGTATATTATCCGAGCTAAATGCTCGATGATGAAGACCCCGTGCCGTTCGGCCGGGTGTATATTATCCGAGCCAAATGCTCGATGATGAAGACCCCGTGCCGTTCGGCCGGATGTATATTATCCGAGCCAAATGCTCGATGATGAAGACCCCGTGCCGTTCGACCGAGTGTATATTATCTGAGCTAGAAGTGCATTATTGAAGACCGTCGAGCTCCGACGTTAAACCCTAGAGTCGAACCGGCGACTATAAACCCTCCGGCTTGAAGATCGTCGAGCTTCGACGTTAAACCCTAGAGTCGAACCGGCGACTATAAACCCTCCGGCTTGAAGACCGTCGAGCAGCGACGTTAAATCTTAGAGTCGAACCAGCGACTATTAACCCCCCGATTGGAAGACCGTTGAGCAGCGACATTAAATCTTAGAGTCGAATCGGCGACTATAAACCCCCCGGTCGGAAGTCCGTCGAGCTCCGACATTAAACCCTAGAGTCGAACCGGCGACTATAAACCCCCCAGCTTGAAGACCGTCGAGCAGCGACGTTAAATCTTAGAGTCGAACTGACGACTATAAACCCCCCGGTCGGAAGACCATCGAGCTCCGACGTTAAACCCTAGAGTCGAACCGGCGACTATAAACCCCCCGGCTTGAAGATCGTCGAGCAGCGACGTTAAACCTTAGAGTCGAACTGGCGACTATAAATCGCCCGGTCGGAAGACCGTCGAGCTCCGACGTTAAACCCTAGAGTTAAACCGGCGACTATAAACCCCCCGGTCGGAAGACCGTCGAGCTCCGACGTTAAACCCTAGAGTCGAATCGGCAACTATAAACCCCCCGGTCGGAAGACCGTCGAGCTCCGACGTTAAACCCTAGAGTCGAATCGGCGACTATAAACCCCCCGGTCGGAAGACCGTCGAGCTCCGACGCTAAACCCCAGAGTCGAGTTGGCGACTATAAACCCCCCAGATGAGGCAGCGTTGCGTCGAAGCACCTCGTCGAGGCATTGGCAAAGAAGCCATGAAAGAGTGGAGAATCGTTTGACTGATCGGTGAAGTAAAGGGAAACACTAAGCGAAAAGCTCATAGAAATCCCTACTGGAAAGTCGTCTGACCGATCGGCGCGGTATATGCAAACACCCCAGCGACAAACTCATAGAAGTCCCAGGCATAGTGGGAGGTCATTTAACCGGTCGGCATAGTCAAAAGGAACACTCGAAAGTAAAGGCTAACGCCACAAGAGTGGGCATTCATTTAAAGTTAGCATTTGAAGGTTACAGACGCCACATGAAAATTAAAGACTCGTCGATCAGAAGCATTACTGAAAATACATCATTCGAGGAAGTCAAAGATATGCATTGGGATGGTAGTGAGAAGCCCAGCATGCTCCGTCGCAGGGATGACCACTGACTCGGGGAGCTGACCCTTGGTCTTCAGATAATCCGCTGTGGCTGTAATGGCCAACTCGAAGGCGATGACCAGCCGGTCGCACACCTTCTCCACGAACCCAGCCGAGCGGATGTAGTTTTGCCTCAAGGCGGCGACGCGACCCGGCTCTACCTCTTGGTACTCTTTGAAGGCAGCACGGGAAGCGTCAAGAGCTTCCTGCAGGTCCTTCAAATCGCCCTTGAGCTTAGTCACCTCCTCCGAGTAGAGCTGTCAGACGGGCCAACCCGTGGCGGAGCGAGTCAACCCGTGACGGGCTAACCATTTGGCGGGGCGGGGCGGGCTAACCCACTAACTTGGCGGGTTGGGAAATTTCCAACCCAACCCATTCTAAGGCGGGTTGCGGGTTTGGCGGGCCAACCCGCGGGCCCATCAAAATTTTTTTAAAAAATTAAAAAATATTTTATATCTTCAACATTTTACTTCGAAAAAAATTTCTACAATTAAATGTATACATAAACATGTATTTTAAATATAAATGAACACAAACGAGTACTTAGGTGGGATGAAAAGTATTATTTTTATTTCAAAATTATAACAAAGAAAGATAATAAATTGGCCTAAAACTTAGCTTACATATGTTTTTCAACCCGCGGGCCGACCCGCGCGGGTCGCGGGCCTAGGCGGGTTGGCCCACGGCGGACTTGGGTTGATAAAATTCCAACCAACCCGCTTAAATTATTTGGCGGGGCGGGCCAACCCGACGGGCCCAACCCAAATTGACGGCTCTACCTTCGAGCGGCCTTTCTGCTCGCCTTCTAGCAGCTCGGCTAGCTCATTCACGCGCTGCTCCAGAGCGCGGGCTTCCATGTTCTTCTTGTCCAGATCGACGATGGCGGTGTTCTTCCGAGTGGTGGCCAGCTCAATCTTGTGGTCATAGGATTTGACCTTCTTGTCTAGCTGGTCCAACATGTAGGTCTGATCGGCCGTCTTCTTCCTCTCGGCCTCCAACAGAGCCTTGGTTTTGTCGAGCTCCTTCTGCAGTTCGGCATAAGAAGGGCCTCGGGAGGATGACGGGCCGCCCTGACTCTTTAGTCTCTTCAGCTCGTCCTCCACCCATCGCTGATGTACAATAAAAGGTTAAGGAGGCCGATCGGGAAAACTACATAAAGAAGAAGTAAACCTTACCCCGGTGGACTGCTGCATGTGGTTGTCAGCCAGCTTGTCGAGCGGTATCATGGCTACCCGAGTCTGAGCGTCCGCCCACATCTCAGCTAAAGACCCCTTCATAGTGATCATATGCTCGGGGGCCGTCGGCCGATCGGACTCGGCCATGAACGCCTCGGTAGGGAGATGCAGAGTGGCCCTAACCGTACGACGTCGACCCAGAGTCGTCTGAGCAGACACCAGAGGATCAGTAGCGGGGCTGGACATGGTGGACAAAATGCCCGAGCGGAGGACTCGGCGTGGTACTGGAGGAAGTGAAGCAATCGAAATCGCTTCAAGGGGAGCCGCAGGCGCATCCAGTTGAGAAGGAGTCCAGTCGGAAGATAGAGCCTTGACCGATGGTGCCTGGCCGCGTGGGGAGGCGGTGCCCGTCCGCTCGGACGCTTGCACGGCGGAGGTTGCCGAACGGAGGGGCTTCTCAACTCTCCGTCTTTTCCTATTGAGTGGGAGCTCGTCCTCCGGATCGGAACTTTCCTCCCGAACGGCCGGTTCCTGGCCAGAAGTTGCACCGTCGGCAGCATCCATAGGCGAAGGCTGAGCGGCCGACTCGCCTGCCTGCGCTTCGCTCTCGTCCTCATGAGAGCCGACCAGAGCAATGCCCAGTTGCTCCATTTCCTTGGCCGCTGCCACCTCGAGCGCGGCCGCTTTCTTCTTCAAAATTCCAAATAGCACCGACTCCATTACGATGTTCGCTGCAAAGAAAAGAGAAGAAAATCAGTTAGAACTCAAGGCAAATGTACAGGTGAAGTTCTTACTGAAGCTGCTCGGGAGGGGGGTCCGGCTCGGACTCAAACCAAATATGTACATCACTCCTTCAGGTAGGAGCTTGTTGATGTCAAGCTTCAGACCGGCTAGCAGATTCGCTGCTTGAAGATAGTCCGGTCGGGTCTTATATTTCTTCATCTCGGGAGAGACGGGCGGTCCGACATGCCATTTCGTACGGAAGGAGAGCCGCCCGGGAATACGAAGGTAGAAAAAATTCTCCTTCCAGTGTTTGTTGGAAGAAGGCAACTTATCAAAAAAGACTAAGTCGGGCCGGGCTTGAAACAGATAAGTGCCCGGCTCGGACTGTTTGGGGTAATAAAAATAATAGAAGATCTCCGGGCGGAGGGGAATGTTGTGTATCTTAAATAAGACCACAACCCCGCACAGGAGGCGAAAGGTGTTGGGAACCAGTTGGGTGAGCAGAATGCCAAAGAAGTTACAAACTTCAACAATGAAGGGGTGAAGGGGAAACCGCAGACCGGCTACGAATTGGTCGCGGAAAAGACAAAAGGCGTCGCGCGGCGGCTTGTGCGGCCGAGCGAAAGGTGAAGGTAAAATTAGCTCAAAGTCGGAGGGGATATCAAAAGCATTGAACAGGCTCTCTGCATCGCGCCGATCGAACCACGACTCCATGGTGGTATACCATGGGCCGAGAGCCGGGTCCGCAGGCTGAGAGGAGCTTGCCATCGCCAGAGCAATGGAAGAAGCAGGGATCGAAATGGAAAGCAAATGCGCAAGTGAGAAAAAGAGAGAAACAGTAATCAAAGGACGGAACGCAGCCGAGAGTACGAAGAAAACGCAGGGATGAAAGGGAGAAAGGAGAAGGGACCTTACAAAGGAGTTGAGGATCGAAGGAAGAAGGCGGAGGGCCGTCAGAGAAGGGAAAATCGAAGTCGTCGGAACGCTGGAGCACCGAGGAAGGATACGGGACACGCGAAAGCAAGGGTGCGACGGAGGAAGAAGGTGAAGCCTTTATAAGGTCGGGCCCGATCGGCCTCGACCGTCCGATGCAGGTCACAGGAACCGAGGCCCACATCGGGCCGTTCATTTCAAACCGCCGACGTCCCATCGGACACATCGCCGAACCGTACGATGACGCCAGCGGAGGCGCCACATGGCACCATGCCATAGGGGCGTATTTAATGAGCGCCATTACGGCAAGCAGCGCGCATGCTCGGTCTTAATGGAGAGGATTTACACAAATTCTGAGGAGATCCGAAGGGCGTCAGCGTTGACAGTCGACGCGGCAGTGAACCCTGCGCTCGGAAGAAGCCGAGCGGCCGGGGGGGAGGAACATTCCAGAGTGGCAGGGCGAGGTCATTCAGACCGACCGGCAGTCCAGTCAGTCGGACTTAGCGCCTCCTTCGACTAGACTTGAAGGGGAGGCATGTGATCCGGTGATAAGGACGGAGGATCCTCGTTGGCGGAAGGTCAACGACGCGTGGAGGTCAGAGGTCAAGAGATTCAACCCTGAGACCGGCCGACCGGACGACCGGACGAAGCGGACCGACTGACCGGGTGATGTAGGCCGACCGGCCGTGAGTCCCCTGAACCGAATGAAGACAACCCGACTGGGGTCGGGTTTCCGATGCTCAAGGTAAAAAGGTTTCAAAGGCCGAGCGGGCTGTCCGTTCGGCCGGTGCACAAGGCAACATAGGCGGGAGCAGTCTCATCCGAGCATACGACCGATGCAGAAGTTATATGTCTGCTGAGCGGCCGACCTGCTCGGCCCTGGAGCAGACAGGGAACGCAAGAGGACAAAGCAGACAGGGGATAACATCATCCTCGAGACGCCTGCCGCCGACAAGCAGCAGAGTTGGCGGCCGAGCCGTACACAGGATCATATGGCGGAAGCTTCCACCGTCACATCAGAGATATGCTCAGACGATTGCGGAATGACGCCAAAGGTACTTTTCTGACATAGGCTTGTTAAGGTATGTTTGGGGAAGCGTGCACGCATAGAGAAGCGTGCCCGCGCCTCCCCGGGGTCCTATATAAGGACCCCTAGACGTCGACGAAGTTATGCACAACTCTTTACTGTAGCCACATTACGCTGCCTCTCTTGTTGCCTGACTTGAGCGTTGGAGGGCCGTCGCCGGGAAACCCCTTCCGGCTCGGCTTCTTTGCAGGTTCGCCGGAGAGCTACACCACTAGTCGGAGACAGCGGAGCGTGCCACGTCCCCAGCGTCCGTCGACTCAGCGCTCGGACATTATCATTTATGTAGAACCAAATAATAATTATGGAAATGATGGTTGTTTTTCAAACATTGCTCTTATTAGTGATGCTGATATTAATAAAGAAGTTTGGCATGCTAGACTAGAACATATAGGATAAAAATGAATGAATAAATTAGCTAAAAAGGGTATGTTCGGCACTTATGCTAAAGTTAACTTGTCTATATGTAAACATTGCCTTACTGGAAAAGCAACTAGGAAATTATTTGGTAAAACTATTCACTACAACAAAAATGTTAAACAACAACACCATAAAGACAATGGTTTTAGATGAAACTATTGTAAATTTGATAAAAGACAACGATTTTAGATAAAA